>NC_140489.1:32737622-33342622 GCF_964271855.1 Acomys minous | reverse complement strand
TGGACCAGAAAAAGAAGGCTTAAGGGTCTCACAAAGAAATGCTTCATTGAGAGCAAGAGCTCAAAGCCTGTGGTTCAGCATGGCCCGGCCGCAGCATCTGGGACATTGCAGCACTTTCTTCAGAGCCTGGAATGTCCTCTTTAGCTGAGGCTGCTCCACCTCCTCTTTTGGAGGTAAGCTGTTATGTCAAAACAGTGCGTCGTGCAGGGCCCGAGGCAGCAGAAGGAAGCAGAGAGCTAGAAATAGAAGGTTCAGCTTGGACTGCATAAAAGGCCTTCTACGCGGAGACCACCTTCTTCACAAAAACCGGCTTCTCCCAGTAACAGTTTTGGTCCCCATCTCTCCCTGCCCAGAGATGGACACAATAATCATCCCCCCGCCCACACTCCTGCCTGTAGCATTTCCTATTGGAGCAATAAAAGTATCTGTTACACGTCGTCCGGTTTTTGAGTCAGAGCTTGTTTTTCACGGTTGCTTCTAACTGTACACGGCAAGGCAGCAGACAGTGTTGCTTAGGGGCCGGCCGTGAACTGAGTAGTAGCGACATCAAGCTATAAACCAGCGTTTACATAAGGTGGGTGAGGAAGTCGGGCCTGCAAGCCGCTGCCGAAGCACCCAAGGGCAAGTTCTGTGAACAGAGGCAAAGCCTAGTAAGCCAGGGGAAGGGCCTGACTTGGGTGTGAAACTCAGCCAGGCTAAACTGAAGATGTGGGGAGACAGGCTGCTCCAGATGACCCCCCACAGCTCCGGGGAGCAGGCCTTGCAAGGGGTCCCTCCCTGCCATTCTGCCAGCCACACCAGGAGGGCCTTTGGGTGTTTCTGGTCTCATCAAGGTGCCACAGGACATAAAAGATCATAAACTCACAGTTCTCTTTCTCTGGGGGGTCAGAAGGGAACACACTCCTCCCATCAATCTTGGTTTCACTAGGACCTCACTGAGGCAGTTCTGGTCAAGTGACAAGGACCTTGACAGACAAGTTCAGTAAAAACTCAATATCCCTGAAATGAGTGGGTTAGGCAATTCAAGATAGCTCCTTCTAAATCTCATTCCCCTGTTGGCTACTGTGGGACTAGCCTTTCCAGAACGACCCTGATTTCACATGTTTTCCCTTCCGGTCTCCGAAAGCACACACAGATACCTGCCAGGAACTGTGCCCTAATGTTTGGGTTACCGTGCCAGTGACATACAGCCAGCACAAGGCTGGAAACCAGCAGTTGGCTTCCAAGTGAAACGTCACTGTTTGGTTTGGGAAAGCAGCTATGAAGGAACACGGGCATGCCAGGGTCACCAGCTGGTGAGCAGGGAGCCACTTACAGGGGCCTTGGTACCAAGCAGTCACACAGTAACAGAACAGGGAAATGCACTGCCTGGTGACTTTTCAGCCCAGGACAGACTGTAAGATTGACGTTTGAGACGATAGAAGGATGGCCTTGCACAGTGCTTTCAGACTGGGTCACAGAAAAACTGGGCTGGTTCCACTCTCAGGAGGAAACAGCCTTCTCCTATGTGCAGGTTGGGCCCCTGGGGTATGGCCCCCACACGTTCAAATGCTTGGTCCCTTGTTGGCGGAACTGTTTGGGAAGGATTGTTGGGACGGAGGTGTGTTGCTGGAAGTGGGCTTTGAGTTTTCAAACAGCCATGCCAGGTTCAGTGGCCCATCCCCGGGGGGGGGCCCCTCTCTCCACCTGCTGCGTGTTGATCCACACCCTCTGAAACTGTAACCAAGTCTCCAATTAAATGCTTTGGTGTGTAAGTTGCCTTGGTTACAGTGTCTCTTCACATCTATAGAAAAGTAGCAAAGACAGCCTGTTTCCTGAAGGGGCAGCATTTGGATAGAGATAGGACCCTCCCCCCTAACCTGGCTTGTACTGCAGGCTGTCCTGGGAAAGCAGGTGTAGGGACCACACTAGAGAAAAGATGTGAGTCACCCTCACCCCCACACCCATCAACAACACAGACACACAGTCTCAAAGCCCCAGCACATTTCCTTTAGCCACTAAAGCATGCTTCCCTTTGGCCCAGAACACAATAAAGGAATTAAGACCCACCTACATTTCTGCAACGGATACTTGTAGGCTCAAAGTCTGGCCGGCCAGCTCAGACATACATGACCTGTGATTTTTCTTTATAACTAGCCCCAGTCCTGCTACTAGCGCAATTCTGCTATTTCAAACAGTCTTTCCTTCAAGGCAGGGTTGATGACAGTAATTAACTATCTCCTTTTCCTGCTGATGTCATCCACATTTTCTCAGGACAAGTGAAGGTACACAGTTCCTGGCACAATTTTCAGGCTGCCTAAGATATTTCTTCTATAGTAAGTCGTAGAGAGAGCCTGCTTTCCTGAGAAGGTTCCAAATTCTCAGGATGTCAGCAGGCTGTTAAGAGGTTAAGGGGGAGGCAAGGAAAACAAATCCCCCAGCAAAAGTTAAAGAGTAAAAAGAATTCGGGGGGGGGGGGGGGGTCCAGATCTGTCCTAAGCATTTGCAATGCAAATCTGTGTTTTGTTCACCACCACCACCAAAGACCTTGCACAATCGTATAAACATCCACGCTAACAAAGCCTGGCTGTGCAATCACGTTGTAATTACAGACCGGCAGGAACTGCTGCTAGGGACTGCACCATTCAACCTCTTGACATCCCATCCCCAAGTGTCCATGGCCTGTGCAAACATTCCTGCACACACCGTGTCCCCAGCGCGCTGCAACAGCTTCGGACACAAACCAGGGAGCCTGGGCGCCAGCCGCAGGGCCACGCCAAGCCCTTTGCTACTCTGCAAAGATGTCATAAACTTCTCAGCCACGAGGCAGGAACCACCATGTAAGTTCCCAGGCACACTCCTGCAGCCCCTAGCAGTTTTAGAACACAGAAAAGAACAAGATGAGACGGAGTCCACACTGGAAGCGGCTTTCTGGGTTTTATATAGAAAACACTCACATATGTACGTGGGTGTGCTGACAGTTTTTATGGCTAAATTGCAAAGTGTTAGGCCTTAGAGAGCTTACTGTTGAGTTCGGGGCGTGGTAGGGAGGGAGGAAGAGTCGGGAGGGGCCTGTTTCAAGGAGTCTTGGGAACAACTCGAGTTTTGTTTGTTGGAAATGGATAGGGCTGTTGACCCAAACTTCGGAATTGCTCCACTCTCCGTCACTGCAAGGCCAAGCAAACAAAAGTAGAGGGAAAGTTCCTGTAACTTCCTTCCTGCGACCTAGTGGAGGGCTGCGTAGAGGAACGGAACGTTTCCCAGGGAAACGCCGGGAAGAGCTGGAAATGCGGCTGCTCGCAGCCTGGAAAGATGGGGCGCAGGGTGGAGAGCTGGCTCCGGACGGAGGTCCTGGGAGGCCCCTGGGAGGCATATGTGTTCTCAGGGGTCGCTCCCAGAGAGGGCTAGGCTGCCCCAGAGCCATCCTAAGTCCCGGGGCAAAGCAGCCACCTCTGGGGCGCGACATCAGCCGAGATCTCCGTCGCCCTGCCTCTCTCTCTCTCTCTGCTGCACCCCCAACGCCCCAGGGCCCGGCCGGCGCCGCCAAGACCGAAAGAACCCGGGATCCTCCCAGAGCCTCACGTCGGGCCCCCGCGGCGGGAAGGGCACGCGGCGTCCGCAACTCACCTGCACGCTAGATCCCGGGGCAGTTCGGATGGGCGCGGGAAGCAAGGGAACACGACCCGCAGACTCAAACTTTGTTGCTCTCTGGGACGGCGCAGTCGTCACTTCCTCGCCGAGCGGGCGGCGCGGCCGGGGCTGTGACCCAGCAGCTAGCGCGGCGGCGCGCAGAGCCCTGCAGCCTCCTGCCCCGCCCGCGCCCCGGTTCCGCGCGCCTCCGCGTGGCCCCCAGCCGCTGCAGCCGCTGGCGAAGCCTGGCTCCAGCACCCACCTTACGCTTGGTGGAAGTGTGGTCGGAGACGCCCTGCTCTCCCTTGGGTGGGATTGGAGAGGGGGTGGGGATGGGGGCTGGCGGTGGCAAAGTTCAAGAAACCCAAGAGGAAAAAGTCCCCCACCGACCACACACACACACACACACACACACACACACACACACACACACACACGAGTCAGGAGGGAGGAGATAAAGGTTTTCGTTTGGTTATTTGGGAAGTCATGTGTGCTATTTCCGCCAAATAATGCCGGGCTTACTTCAAACTCCACTCTGCTGTCCTCACACTCCGTAAAGGTCTACACGATTGTCCTGTCACTTTCCCCAGGCTGTACTTGCACACATTACCATCCATTGTGTTTCAGGAATTATGTCATCACCCACGTCGGGTCTGCTCCCTTTCTTCTCGGATTTCCACCGCTTCCTTCTGCCCTCAAGTCTCAGGATCTTTTGGAGCCTGATGCTTTCGGGTGTCACCACAAGCCCTATTTACAAGATGGATTTACAGAATGGAGGAACTTATGGCAGTAGCAATTTTGAAGTTTTATCATTGCCCAAAATAATTTTTTGTCAGCATATTAAACACTATATCAACAGAGAGCTGCCTTTTGAGTCTCTGGTAAGCAGTTACAAAGCAGTCAAACAGCCGTGCCCAAGGAAGGATTCCGAATCCCCTTTGGCTGGAGAGAGGACTAGGCTAGCCTTTGCTGTGGTTTTCAAAAAAAGAAGCGGACAGGCAAAACTGCAGGGCAAGGCTTTCCCACCAGAAACATTTAGCCCTGCTGGAAAAGAGGGGCCCATAAAAGGCCATTCAAAGACCTCAGCTAAAGCTGGACAGTTGCCCTTTTCCCCCAAATACTGCACCTACTAACACATTGGCCTGACAATACTTCACATCCCAATCTTCATCTAAGCTTGAGGGAAGGTTCTGTGTCAAAAGGTGATGTAAGATTAATGGAAAATGACATGTGGGAAATGCCCCCCCACCCACGTCAAGTCTGCTAAATACCTCAGGGGAAGCCACAGACACACCCAAAGATTAGGAGCATGCAGGCCCGATTCACCCCCCCCCATCCACCCCCCCCCCCATCTTGTAGCTGCCAATGTACTGTTTCTGACTTTTACTGGGACCTTACTGTTACATTGCAAGTACATAAGGTATGCTGAAAGGAAAACAATATTGTTTTAAGAAATAAGTATAGCAGCTGGGTGTGGTGGTGCACGCCTGTAATCCCAATAACCTGGAGGACAGAGGCGGGTTGATCTCTGTGAGTTCAAGGCCAATCTGGTTTACAAAGCAAGTCCAGGACAGCCAAGGCTACACAGAGACTCTCTGTGGTTAAAAAAAAAAAAGAAGAAGAAGAAAAAGAAAAAGAAAAAGAAAAAAGAAAGAAAAAGAGAGAAAGAAGTACATCATTAGACTTAAATATAATTTTAGACATTTTTATTAATCACACTATGATGGAGCGAAGGTAGGATGGAGGTACTGCCCATTTAATTTTGGGGTAAAACAATTCCTAACAGCAATGATCAGGCTTCTTAAGAAAATGGTGTTACTCTGAGTTTGCTAAGGCAGGAGCAGAATATGTCTTTGTTCGGTATTGTGATTCTAAACACTCTGTGGCAACTTCATGAATATTCAGTATTTCTGCATGCCCAGGAGTAATTAGCAGAGCCCACAAATGTGTGAAGGCCTGACATTCACACATGCACATACACACTGCTTTGTCTCTGCATGGTGTGGCATTTGCTGGAGCCCCAGGACACTGTGTGGAGGATGTGGTAGACAGCTCCCTGCCAATGATCTCGGCCTCCTGGCATTCACACCCTTACACAATTCTTTTTCCTTAACTCCACCAACTCAATTCTTTTTTTTTTTTTTTTTTTTTTTTTTTTTGGTTTTTCGAGACAGGGTTTCTCTGTGTAGCCTTGGCCATCCTGGACTCACTTTGTAGACTAGGCTGGCCTCAAACTCATAGCGATCCGCCTGCCTCTCCCTCCTGAGTGCTGGGATTAAAGGCGTGCACCACCACACCCGGCTCACCAACTCAATTCTAACAAACAGAATATGGTAGAAGAAATAGAACATCAGCCAGCCATGGTGGCACACGCCTTTAATCTCAGCACTCTGGAGACAGAGGCAGGCAGATTGCTGTTTGAGGCCAGCCTGATCTACATAATCTACTCCAGGACAGCCAAGGCTACACAGAGAAACCCTGTCTCGGGGTGGAGGATGGAGGAGGAGAGAAAGAAAGAAAGAAAGAAAGAAAGAAAGAAAGAAAGAAAGAAAGAAAGAAAGGAGATGTCACTTTTGAGACTGGGTTACAAAGAAGGCTGTGGCTCACATCTTGGGTGCTCCCTGTCTTTCACTCTGTCTTGCTAGTTGTAGAAGAAGCCAACTGCCAAGGCCTAAGACACCCCTTTGCAAAGGAAGTGAGACCCACTAGCAGCCATTTGAATGACAGTAGAGGGATTTTAATCCAGCAGTATGGCTACTCTGGCTGGAATACAGACACGCCTTTAATCCCAGGAGACAGAGGCAAGCAAATCTCTGAGTTCAAGACCAGCCTGGTATAAAGTAAGTTTCAGCTAAAAAAAAAATCTTAGGTGCAGGCGTGGTGGTACATACCTTTAATCCCAGCAGTCAGGACACCGAGGCATGCTGATCTCTGTGTCTAGTCAGTGCTATTCAGGCAGTTGGGTTGAGAGTGAGTTGAGAGGCAGTGCAGTGGAGTTGAGTTTGTAGAAGTTAAGTTTGTTGAATTCAGAGGCAGTTTTTACTGGGACAGCTTCACAGAGACAAGTTGTAGAGAGAAGGAGCCAGAAGATTAGAACTGATTGTTAGAGTTCGTTTGAAACCAAGGGAGAAGCCCGATGGAATCAGTCAGCATGGACAGGAGTTTGGGCCTGAATAGGTGAGCTGAACCAGCCAGCCAGAGTTCAGAAAGAGCTAGAAAGGGTGAATTTATCCAGAAGTAAGTCTCAGAGGCTAACAACATTCTAGGTGTAGATAAGATTTTACAGAATCTAGAAGCTTCCAGGACTAGCCCTAAGTTAGTAGGCATAGACAGTAAGCCTCAGAGACCACAATTACATCAGATGAAAAGAAGATACTTTTACTTTTACATGTGAGATTGGAAAACTGTGTTTTTCCTCAGCTCCCATGTTACCCAAGCCTTCCAAAGTCTCTTTGGGAGACAACAGTAATCTCAATAGTGGTTGTGGTGGCAGCGGCAGCGGAGGTGCACGCCCTTACTCCCAGCACTCAGGTGGCAGAGGCAGGCAGATCTGTATGAGTTGGAGGCCAGCCCGGTACACAGAGCCAGTTCTAGGACTACACAAAGAAATGGACACAAAGAAACCAGGGCTGCAGCCTATAATCCCAGCACTCGGGAGGCAGAAGCAGGCAGATCGCTGTGAGTTCAAGGCCAGCCTGGTCTACAAAGCAACTCCAGGACAGCCAAGGCTAACACAGAGAGATCCTGTCTGGAAAAACCAAAAAAAGAAAAAAGAAAAAAAAAGAAACCAGGGCTACACAGAGAAACCCCATCTCAAAAAGGCAAACCAAACCAAACAAACAAAAAAGCCCCAGAAACCTTATCCCAGCTCAGCTAAGCTACCTGGATGCCCGACCCACAGAAACTATTCAACAACAAATGCTTGGTATCTCAAGCCGCTACATTTTAAAACATGCGCATGTACAAGCGTGTGCACGTGATGCTGGAGAGTAAGTCCAGTCCCTAGTGTGCTCAAAGCAAGTGTCCTGCCACCCCTGAGCCCCTGCCGCACCCCAGCCGAGGTGCTCTGCTTTAAGGTAGTTGTCCCACATCGGTAGATGACACAGACGTCATCACGTACCACAATGACGCTCCTAGGACAGCCTCACGTGCCCTCGGTTTTGCCAAAAGCAGAACGTGGAGGGAAGAAACGAGGTGCCCGAGCAGATTGAAGTATAACACCTAAAGCAGAGCCTTAACTCCTTTGGCCGAACAAAGGTTATCTTTCCATTTAAACTAGGTCAGAGGGTGTGGACTGCTGCTCTGTCCCTGGCAGCCCTGGTACTGGGTGTCACCTACTTTACAACACAGGCAGATGTCCTTGAGTCACAAGCATTTACATCCATCCAGGCATCCTCCTCTTCCTCCCCAGGAATCTACCCTGGGTTTCTAAGATCCTGGCACACAGAAGCTGGGCTTCAGTTCAAGAAGGAAAACATGGACCAAAGAGACTTAAGCTCTGGCAACCACAAAGGGTAGGCGATTGAGGAAGGATCTGAAAGCCAGAAACTAGCTGGGGATGTAACTCAGTGGTAGAGCTCTTGCCTAGCATGTGTGAAGAAGCCGTGGGTTCAGTTTCCAGGGCCACCCAAAACAAAAACAGAAAGACAGAGAAAATAAAGTGATGCTACTTTGGGCTAGGGAATATAGCCCAATGATGGAAAAGGAATGCTTGCCTACAATCTTGTGTTTGATCCCCGAGGTGAGGGGAAATCACCACAAAAATAAATTAATTAACATAACTAAATGTAAAATAAAAACTAAAAGCCATGCCTGGTGGTGACACAGGTCTGTAAACCCAGCTATTGGAGAGGCAAAGGGAGGAAGAAAAAGGTCACAAGTTTAAAGCCATTCTGGGCAACTCAGTAAAATCCTGTCCCAAAATAAAAAGTCAAAAAAGGATATAACGCAGAGCTGGGGTACTTGACTAAGCTTCCCCAGGGCCTGCTGGTCAGGCAATCCTCAGTACTATAATGATAATGATTAATGGTAATAAATATAAAAACTAGAAAGAAACATGTGTGATCCTCAAAGAGCAAGCCACAGGGCTCACTCACTCTGATAAGAATCACTTCCCTGGTGCTGCCAGGCTGGGAGAATGGGCTGGCCACGTGACTGGGTCTTTCCTGCACAGTCCACTTCCTCTCTGGCAGGAGCATATTGTTTACTTTTAAAATACAAAACAAAGTTTTAGGAAGTAGAAAAGATGTCACCCTTCTTTAGCCGGGACCTGGGCAAGCGTCTGCCCATGACTGCCCTACGTCCCCTCCCCTCAGCCCCTCCTGCAGAGACTGGCTGTAATCGCCATTTCTGGTTTCCCTCCAGAGACACCAGGCTCTGATTTCTCTCATGTCAGTGGCTGCGACCGCTGTGTTGCTATGCCGTCATCCGGTTGCTATGACTCGTGAGGTGGTGAATGTGCCAGAACGTGAATCTATTAACTTAACAGGAACTGGGCTCAGCACATACATTCCTTGTTAGATCATTTGCTTTGCTACCTAAACCACAGCCAATGTCCTCAGCAATGGGCATGTTTCCTGCAGTCTGTTTTTGCAAAAATGTCAAATGCCCTGGCTTTTGAGAGTTCTCAGTTTTATGTGGTTAAATTACCACGATGGAGACAAAGGCAAAAAGATCAGTTCAGGAAAGAGAGAGAGAGAAAGAGAGAGAGAGAGAGAGAGAGAGAGAGAGAGAGAGAGAGAAAGCTCAATGGCTAAACTATCTGGTCCTCATTCTCTGTTTATTTACGTCTTCTCTGCAGAAGTATGCACTGGTGTTTATAGGCATCCCCGTGTGAACTCCAAGTGAGCACCAGCAAGTTCTGAGCCCCTACACACACACACACACACACACACACACACACACACACACACACACACACACTACCAGTCCAGATGTTGCAGCCACAACAAAAGGGATCCTGTCCCCTTCTGCTGTGCTGACCACATAGGCACTTTCCATTCATCCCTCAGTTCCCATTTGCAGAATGACTACCACTGGGCATGCAAAGAGGAAAAGGACAAAGTCTCTTCCCAGCGGGAGAAAATGAAACCTAAGTTACAAATCAGCAGGAACACTATTAAGACTCTAGCTTTGCAGGAGATCTCAGACAAGGGAGGTTAAGTCTGGGAAGGCAGGATCTAGCTCACTACCCGGTGCCTTTTCTTTTGTTTATTTGTTTTTTGTTTGTTTGTTTGTTTGTTTGTTTTCCGAGCCAGGGTTTCTGAGTGTAGCCTTGGCTGTCTTGGACTCACTTTGTAGACCAGGCTGGCCTCAAACTCACAGAGATCCACCTGCCTCTGCCTCTCCAGTGCTTGGATTATAGGCTTGAGCCACAGTGCCCAGCTCGCCTCCAGCACTTTCTAAATCTTCCTTCCTTAATAAGTCAAAGACAGAGTTCCTTAAGGCCTTTCTTAACAGAAAAGAGACCTTCCACTCAGAACAGTGAGGCTATGCCAGCTCTAAGGCAGAAAAACCCATCCTCTTTCTAGCTGAGCCAAAGGTGGGAAAAGGAAAGAGGAGAGAAAGAGCCAGAAGCATACCATGCCTTTTTCTCTTCTCCAAGCCTTGCAATGATTCTCAACCTGTGGGTCACTACCGCCTTGGGAGTCATATGACCCTTTCACGGGGTCACAAATAAAGTATCTTGCATATCAGAATTTACATTATCATCGTAACAGCAGAAATGTAAAGTTATGAAGTAGCAATGGAAATAGCTTTATGGGTCGGGAGTCACCACAACATGAGCAACTGCAGTAAAAGGTCATAGCATCAGGAAGGTTGAGAGCTACTAATCTAATCACTTCAGACACAGAGAGGGGCTCTGATGCAGCTCTCCACTGGGGATTTGGGAAGGAAACTGTACCTAAGGTTGGCTTATACCAAGCCAGGGATACTCCTGTCAAAATGAATCTGCTTCTCAAACCTAAGAAAGCAGACAGAGCAGGTGGAGAGGCAGCTCAGCAGCTAAGAACACTTGCTGCTCAGCCCGGCGTGGTGGCACACGCCTTTAGTCCCAGCACTTGAGAGGCAGAGGCAGGTGGATCACTGTGAGTTCGAGGCCAGCCTGGTCTACAAAGTGAGTCCAGGACAGCCAAGGCTACACAGAGAGACCCTGTCTCGAAAAACCAAAAAAAAAAAAAAAAAAAAAGAACACTTGCTGCTCTTCCAGAAGACGTGGGTTCGAGTCCCAGCCCCCACACAAAAGCTCACAACCCTCATCTCCAGTTCCAGGGGAGGATCAGATAGCTCTTTTTCTGGCACCTTGGGCAGGACACACACACACACACACACACACACAACCTTTCTCATGTATACATGTAAACAAAACACACAAGCTAAAAATAAATAAACCTTAAAAGAAAGAAAGCAGACAGCATCTCTGAACTGAGCTCTCGCGGCTGCCACCACTTCCCCCACAGCACGTCATGGATGCTGCTGTGTTGGGACGTCCCACTTAGGGCAAGTTGACCCCGCATCAAGGGCAGGGGAGGATCACGGGTCTGGGCCAGTGGGAAATCAGAGGAAAATGCGTGCTGAAATGGAAGAGAGAGAAACAAATGCAGGGTGGCTTTGTAGGAGAATGGATTGCAAGCTTACCTTCAAACAGCAACAGAGGCCTAAAGGGCAAACAGAAGCTCCGATAGCTCGGAACGCTATTGGGAGTAAAGATTCCCTGCCGTCTGCAGACGGTCTTCCGGTCCCATCTTCGGTGCACATTGTGTGACTGTGGGCAAGTTTGAAGCCACCCGACCTCGAAGGACTCTGTCTCAAGAACAAAAAAGGGGACGAGATAAGTGGGAGAAAAGGGCTGGGAGACGGAGGGAGAGAGACTGGCCAGATGGCTCAGTGGGTAAGGGCATCTGCTGCCAAGCCTGGCGACCTGAGTTCAAACCGTGGAAAATGCCCGGTAGAAGAAGAGAACCACCCCTCCCAAGTTTTCCTCTGGCTTCTGTGCACACACGAACTGGATAAATAACAAAGTAAAGGAAGTGGAAAGCGGCGTCATGAGCCAATGAATGAGGCTGGCTTCTAGGAGCAAGACAAGGAAAAGAAACCAACTCTCCCCTAAAGTCTCAGAAAGGAGCAGAACTTGCCAATACTTTGATTTTAGCCTGGTGATCCTGTGCTGGACCTTTGGCCTACAAAACTACAAGGCTGATAAAGTACATAATAAACCCTATGGTTGTTTTGTTGTTGTTGTTGTTTTGTTTTGTTTTTGAGTCAGGGTTCCTCTGTGTAGTCTTGGCTGTCCTGGACTCGCTCGCTTTGTAGACCAGGCTGGCCTCAAACTCACATTGATCCACCTGCCTCTGCCTCTCGAGTGCTGAGATTAAAGGCATGCACCACCACGCTCGACTGTAAACCCTATATTATTTTAAGCTACCACATTTCTGGTAGTTTGTTACAGTCACTGTAGAGTATAAATAATGCAGGGACTATGATTTTTTTTTCAGTGTTTTCTGGAAATATGCTTGTACCATGTACCAAAAGCTCTTGTTTTCACATTAGAACTTGAGCAAGAAGCTAGGCTGGGTGGACCAGACAAAATCCCAAGAAGCTCGGTCATCAGAAGCTTCCGGAGCAAGAGGCAGCTAGACACCCAGTAGCATCAATCCCAAACTGTATACAACTATATTAAAACTGCAATCTGTATTATACAGTCTTCAGGATTAAGCATAGGCTTTAGGTCACACACCATATCTTGAACTTTTTCTCAGACTTATGACATATCTCTCTTAAGTATTCCACTGAGACCTGTACGTTGAGAGCTTGGTTTCCTGTTCCTACCACTGGGAGGTAGTAGAATATTCAGAGGTGGGTTTAGGTAGAAGGAAGATAGGTCATTGGAAGCAGGTATTGGGGACACTAGCCACTTCCGGTCTCTCTCCTTGCTCCTGCCTGCCGTTAGGTAAATAGTACTCGACACACACACAAGTTTCCACCCTGATGTATTGTGCTACCGTAGCCTCAAAGCAACCAGGCTACGCAAGCATCGGCCTGAGATCTCTGAAACAGCCAAGGCAAGCCCTTTCTTTCATTAAGTCTAGTATCTTGGGTATTTTGTCAGTGATAGAAAGATGAGTAACATTCATCAGGCTGGCCACAGTGTAGAGGCCACATGCAGGAACAGTCACCAGCAGTAAGGCAGAGCTATCAACATTCTGTGACGAGTTCTGCATATTCGACAACTGCAGGACTCCCGAGTGGCTGCACAACCACTCAAGCTTTGTAAATTCGGCTCTCTTTTTCTCCATGAATGGAAAACACAACATCAAGAGTCAAGGCATTATGCACAGCATTCCTGGGATCCAGGCTGGCCTGAGTCTCCTACTGTCATGTCGCTCTGCTTTTTTCTCTTTGAGACAGTGAGTGTTGGCGGGCCCAGCTCAAAGGTCAGAGCTCACTGTACAGTGGGAAGGAAGTGTTTCTATAAATCTCTGCCAGTCTGAGACATCAACCTTAGCACACTATGGATGATGCCCTCTGGGTTCATAGCCAAGAGGGTTAGGCATCTCCAGATTGTTTTAGGGCTCACAGCTTCCTCAGAAAAGAAGGACGCTTTCTTTCCTGTGTGTAATAATATCTAGGGAGTCCAGCAAGGAACCGGGTCTTTGGTTTCCTTAAACAGCTTCTGTTGGGGTGGATCTTAGTGAACAAAATTTCTTCACAGTAGCTCCACATATTTCACCTTCCTCCTCCTCCTCTTCTTCTTCTTTTGATTTTTTGAGCCTTGACTATCCTGGACTAACTTGTAGACCAGGCTGGCCTCAAACTCAGAGATCCTCCTGTCTTTCCCTCCCAAGTGCTGGGATTAAAGACATGCACCTCCACCACCTGGCTATCTACATATTTCTTTTTTTGTTTTGTTTTGTTTGTTTGATTTTTGTTTTTGTTTTTTGAGACAGGGTTTCTGTGTGTAGCCCTGGTTGTCGCGGGCTCACTTTGTAGACCAGGCTGGCCTCCAACTCACAGCAATTTGCCTGCCTCTGTCTCCTGAGTTCTGGGATTAAAGGCGTGCGTCACCACGCCTGGCCTATCTACATACTTCTTAATTTAGCTTTTTCTGCTTCCCAATTCCAAATTGAGTTCCCTAGAAGTTAGTGAGGTGGAAGGGTCACATTGGATGACCAGCTCTAATTACGTGTGTGTGTGTGTGTGTGTGTGTGTGTGTGTGTTATTTCTGTGTAGAATAGCCTGTCACATCTGCTAGTGGATCTGTATCCCCTATGTCCCTCTTTTAGAATCTTTAGAATTCTTTCACATGAATGGCCTTTGTCTTGTAACATTGGGCTCTGCCTGATTTCCTGACATATATTTTGCCCTTTGCACCCAGTTGAAGGGTGTGGTCACTGACTCACCATCCAGGACCTCAAGGCCTGAGCCCAGTCAATGAGTTACCTCCCACCTGATAGAGTGGCAAAGGGCCCCAGGATGCACACAACGCTATAGAATCTCTCTGAACCAAATCTCAGTGCCACTTTGATGCCAGGAATATCTTGGAGTTCTTGTCCCAAGCTACCTCCTCTTCCAGGCACAGAAGCATGGCAGTCTTGAGCCTGACAGGCAAGGACCTGGGTCTTAGTTATAAATACAAAGCATCTTCTTTAGAGATGTCCTCCAGGGGGCTGGAGAGATGGTTAAGAGCACTGGCTGCTCTTCCAGAAGGCCTGAGTTCATTTCCCAGCACCTACATGGCAGCTCACAACCGTCAGTAATGGAATCTAATTCCCTCTTCTGGTGTGCATGAAGACACATATACATAAAATAAATAAAATAAATCTCAAAAAACAAACAAACAAAAAGCTCCATTGGGCTTGGAGAGATGGCTCAACAGTTAAGAGCACTTGCTGCTCCTGCAGAGGTTCCAGGTTCTAGCCCCAGCATCCACATGGTGCCCCACAACCATCTGTAACTCCAGTTCTAAAGGATCTGATGCCCTTTTCTGACCTCTGCTGGTATCAGGCACGCATCTGGTGCACAGACATACACACAGTCAAAACATTCATCCAGGGGCTAGAAAGTTGGCTCAGTGGTTAAGAGCACCGTCTGCTCTTCCAAAGGTCCCAGGTTCAATTCCCAGCATCCACATGGCAGCTCACAACTGTCTGTAACTCCAAGATCTGACACCTTCACACCAATGCACATAAATTTAAAAATTAAATAAAAATATTTAAAAAAACATTCATCCATATCAAATTTTTTAAATCTTAAAAGAAAGAAAAGAAGTGGAGTCCATATCACCAATAAAGTCTACTTTATGGTGAACCTGGACATGACTTCGGATGACAGACAAGGTCATGTCAGGAATCCTGCCTATGGCATCCTGGTGACTGACAAGCTGCACCATATTGATCTTGGATGCTGACAGAGATGATGCAAGTGATGAGTGCACATCCTACAATCAACTGCAGTGTGGCAACCATGGATTTTCCCAGCATGTGCTATCTCCAGAATGCAGACAGCATTTGGAAGGCTACACTTTCCTCCCATCTGTGTAGTTATGACCTTCTAGGGATTATTCTTAAAGACACACAAAACAATGACTTAAAAATTGTCCAAAGCCAGTGGAGACCGTGATCTGAGGGCTATGGACTTTGAAAAGTGAGACAAATATCAAAACCCACAAACAAGCCTCCAGTTTTTCTTTCCATAACTGAAACCAATAAGAAGCGACACACAAAGACCAGAGCAGTCGACTCGGGCCCTTGCAGTCTCACCCCCATCCCTTGTCCTATGATGTAGCTGAGGGCTATGGGTTGCTTTCTCATGTGTACCTAACATTTGTTGGGAGACACGGGTCTCTTGCATGTCTCTTGCCTAGAGCAGTCACTGGCAGCCCTTGGTTCCAGATTATTATTATTATTATTATTATTATTATTATTATTATTATTATTATATTTATTTTTGGTTTTTTGAGACAGGGTTTCTCTGTGTAATAGCCCTGGCTGTCCTGGACTCTGTTTGTAGACCAGGCTGGCCTCGAACTCAGAGATCCGCCTGCCTCTGCTTCCTTAAAGGCGTGTGCCACCACACTCAGTCCAGATCATTTTTCATATAATAACTCCTTTCCCAGAGCAGAATGAAACCTACTCCACAGTCCAGCACTTAGCATTCTGACTGTCTAAACTTAGGACTTCACTCTCGTGTGACCTGCCTTATTATATCAGGTGTCACTTGGCCATTTTTGCTTTGGGAATTGTGGCTCAGGGAGCAAGCACAAAAACAAAAGCAAAAACATACACAGAGAAACCCTGTAACAAACAAATAAAAAACAGCTGTCAGTAGCCTGACTACTGCTATTGCCATAAGCAAATATGTTCTTTTTTCTTCTTTTACTTTTTTAAAATGTACTCAGAAGTCCTGCATCCATGAGACTGGAAGGCTCAAGACTGGCAGGCTCATTTGTTAGTTTGCAGGGAAGATAAGCCGTCAGAGTCTCCACAGTCCCTGCCACCCTCTCATCTTGTTCACATATAACACATGCTGTAGTCCACCAGCCAGTTCCCCCCACCCCACCCATGATCCTGGAAGCCACATTTCGCGTCATTGGGGAAATGTTCATTCAGAGCTGAAGGCAGATCATATTAAAGCGCAAGACTGGAAGTAGGGCAGGACCCAGTGACAGGCTGAGAGATCCGGAAGCTTGCTTTACGCTCCAGAGCAGAGAAGGATCACTGTCATTCTGGGCTGTCGACGGCTCTACTGTCAGCTGTGGGTTCCAGTCAACTGAATGTGGACTTGGCCGTGAAGAAGGCTGTGTTTGACACACGGGCTACAGTTCTTTGACTTCTCAACATCTCGGGTGAACAGAGGCTTTGGCCTTCCTATCTGTAAAATGCAACGGGTGGGATGACATCGTTTCGGAGGCATCTACTAGGTCGGAAGTTCCTGTCTACACACTCGTGACAGGGCTGCATGGCCTACACATTAGGCACTTGACCTAATTAAAAATAATGATTGCAAAGAAGACTGTGATGCAGAGGAGAAAAACCAGGCACTAGGAAACGGAGGCGCCTGAGTGTCGAGCGGCTCGTCTGTCACTCCTGGCTAAGTGACACCCTAGAAATAAGTAACCTTGCTCTACCTGGAGGATTCAGGTACTGACTATAGACAGGAAATGACTTTAGATGCCTTGGGGATGTGGCTTTAAAGTACATCATGAAGAAGTCACTTTCTCAGTTCTCCTTTGGTTTTTTTTGAGGCCACTGACAGCATCTTAGTCTAGTTCTTGTCTATGTTCCACAGCCTTTCACACCTGCCTACCCGCCCACTCCCCACCCCCACATTTTTTCTCAATTTCATACAAACCAAGGGCAACACTGGCCAGAATGTATTTAATAACACGGCCTAGCTCTTGTTTTATTTATCTTTATTTTGCTTTCTTTTTTAGAAAAGGATTTATTTACTTATTATTATGTATGCAGTGCTCTATCTACACGTGCACCTGGAGACCAGAAGAGGGCATTAGATCAGATTATAGATGGTTGTGAGCCACCATGTGGTTGCTGGGAATTGAACTCAGGACCTCTGGAAGAGCGGTCAGTGCTCTTAACCTCTGAGCCATCTCTCCAGTCCCTATTTGTTTGTTTGTTTGTTTTTGTTTTTCGAGACAAGGTTTCTCTGTGTAGCCTTGGCTGTCCTAGACTTGCTTTGTAGATCAAGATGGCCTTGAACTCACAGTGATCCACCTGCCTCTGCCTCCGAGTGCTGGGATTAAAGGCATGCACCACCACGCCTGCCTCCTATTTTGCTTTCTATAGAAGGCAGATAACACAAGTTTTCCATTCATGGTGTTAGTACAAATTTTCCATTAAAAGCAAGTTAATTTATGAAAACTAAAATTGACTGAGGGAGTGGTTACAGTCTATGCATGGGCAAAGTGGAATTGTACACCTGTCTTGGAAGTCACTATGTAGACCACCAAGCTGGCCTCTGCGCACTCAGTGCTGAGACTATGATACTGTTTACATGAGTGAACTGGGTAGCATGTGAATTATACCTCAACAAAGATGCTTAAAGTGAATTAGGGCCCAAGAACCTATCTTAGTGTCAGAACATTTACCTTTTATAAACAACACCCTGGGTTCCACCCTAGCACCAAAGTTTATTAATTATAAGTTAAAATGTAAATGACCTTCTGTTGGGCTTTTCTTCTAATATTGGTTTCCAGGAATGAAGAGATGGCTCAGCAGTTAAGGGCACTTGCTGCCCCTTCCAGAGGGCAGAAGTTCAGTTCCCAGCATCCATGTTGAGCAGCTCACAGAAACTCCAGAAACTCCAAGGGGATCTGACACCATCTTGTGGACCCCAGGGACATGGTCACATATTCACATATCCACTTACAGACACACACACACATACACACACACACATACACACATACAATTAAAATAAACCACTAATATCAGCTTTCTGTTTAGATTTGGGCCAATTGTCTGGCATTGAACTGGTGCTGACCTTTGACCTCTTGAGACTTGAAGTCGTGTTTTGGTCCCCACTGGTCTTCTGATTTGATGGATAATGCTCCCACTTCAGAGTAGCCACACCCAGACTACTTTTCTCCTTTGCTATTGCCAGCCCCCCAATTCAAGCTGCCACCTCGTGTTAAATGACAGTGACAGGCTTTCGGCATCCACAGACAATGGGAAGGCCTTCTCCAAGAAAACCGGTAAAAAGCCAGTTTTCTCAGGTGAAGCCTGGCTATGGAACCTTCGTGATTATCGTGCAGCGTTCCCTACCTGCCACCCTTGGCCTGACAGTGGAGAGACTTTTGACCTCTCAGCCTGGGTTTGAGGTACCTTTGTGACAGGGACCTTCTGAGCCTTCCATGCTCTCCCCTGTCAAGCACTTTCTTCATGTAAGCCAGGGATTGGGACATGACTGACAGTCCCTGATGGCTTCTAGGTGTGCTTGACACATCACTGGTGCTCACTGAGGAGTAGCCAACCAATCTGCCTCTTCCGACCCCCTTGTTTCCTTGGTCTAGACCATGTTTTCCTCCATGCTGTGTGACAAACTTTTCCTGAAGAGAGAGACCCAATGCTCACATCTACTTGCCCCAGATAGGGAGCCCACTACAAACCAAAGGACACCACCAAAGTCCAATTTGATGAACCAAGGAAATGTATTGAGGTTACTAACAGGAATGTGTTATGGGAGCAGAAATGACTCAAAAACAGCTGCACCCCAGCATGGGTGAAAGCTCACAAAAGCTGGGAACCTGGAGCACACTGCACACAGCCTGCAGGCAGATGAAGAGGTTGTCGGAGACTGTCCTTCCCAGGTGGTCTAAACCTCCTCCAGGCAGCTGGTCTGGCTTCAGAGTCATCTTTGCAACTCAGTTGGCCTCCTGGCCTCTTGGCTACTCTGAGAGTCTTCTTTGTAGATTTGCTCTGTTTACTTTGGCAGGGAGTGGATTGTAAATCTATTTAGTTTTAGGGACTTCCTGAAGCTACCTTGTTGCTTACCTTCCTCGCAGGGACAGAATGTTTCAATCTCAGAGGAAGCTGTTACACAAAGCTGTTACTCAGCCCTCCACCCCTATTTTTCTATTTCTGACTGATCTTTTTAGGTTTTTTGCTTTTTGTTGTTGTTGGTTTTTTTGTTTTGTTTTGTTTTGTTTTGTTTTCAAGACAGGGTTTCTCTGTGGAGCCTTGGCTGTCCTGGATTCACTTTGTAGACCAGGCTGGCCTTGAACTCAGATCGATATGCCAGCCTCTGCCTCCGGAGTGCTAGGATTAAAGGCGTGCACCACCACACCCGACTTCTGACTGATCCTTTTAGACCCTGCCCTATGTCACTTGTTCACGAAAGACTGCCTTGCCCTCCTATATCAAGTGCAACTCCCTTTACTCAGATAGTATCCTGGGCTTTTGTCTGCCATAAACCAGAGTCATGGCAGGGCAGTTTTCAACCATAGGACTCTACAGCCAAACTACGTGGACTTAGATTATTTATGTGTGTGAATGTTCTGCCTGCATGTACATATGTGCACCATGTGTGTGCCTGGTGCCCTCCAAAGTTAGGGTTTTTTGGGTGTTTTTTTTTTAATTTTTTATTAATTTACTCTTGTTACATCTCAATGGTTATCCCATCCCTTGCATCCTCCCATTCTTCCCTCCCTCCCATTTTCCCCTTATTCCCCTCCCCTATGACTGTCCCCTGTTTTTGTTTGTTTGTTTTTTGGGTTTTCAAGACAGGCTTTCCCTGTGTAGCCTTGGCTGTCCTGGACTTGATTTGTAGACCAGGCTGGCCTCAAACTCACAGCGATCTGCCTGCCTCTGGCTCCCAAGTGCTGGGATTAAAGGCGTGTGCCACCATGCCCGGCCTAGCCTCCAAAGTTAGAAGTAGGCATCAGACTCACTGAAAATGTAGTTACAGATGGTTGTGAGCCACCATGTGAGTGTTGGAATTGAACCCAGGTCCTCTCTAAGAGCAGCCAGTGCTCTTAACTGCTGAGCCAACTCTCTGGCCAAAAGTTACCTAGATTTAAATTCTGGGTATGCCTCTTGCCTCAGCTGTGTGACCTTAGGCAAATCATTTAATGTCTCTGGGCCTCCATCTCCTCCCCTTTAAGAAGGAGATGATAATAACGCTTTGACGATTACAATTACACAAAACAATGCCTGGTCAGTACCTCTGAGTACAGAGTCTGGCATACAGTGAGCATTTAATAAATGTTAGCTGTTATTATTACAGCATGCCTCAGTGTCCACTGTAAATACCAGGTCCCTCTGTCTTCCTTGAGGGCAGGGAGTATGCCTCATTCACCATCATCCCTTAGAACCTAGTGTGGCACCTAACGCCTGTGTTGTCTGTCGAATGCAGATCTTGGAAGCGGGGTGCGGCGGAAAGGTGCCACTTTCTCTCTGATTTAGCTCAGCTGACTGGGGCTGATCCTGACATTCTTCTGGATTCCCGAGACCAGTTTTCCTCAGTCTAGCTTAGGGAGGGCACCGCAAATCTTATGGATGGCATTCAGGTATCAGGTCTAAGTAGCCAACCCAACCTCAGTCCAAGACAGGAATGCCCCCAGGTGGTGTGGAAGGAAAATCTCTGCCACCCGGTTTGCTAGAAGTGTCCTCCCCGATCCTCCACCACCCTCTGCTCGAATTAGTCATGAGGAGGTGTGGGCCACACCCCAAAAACAGCAGGTCATGATGCCTCAAGATTCAACAAGGTTTGCTGGGCCAGGCGCTGCTGGCTGCTGAGGAGGCTGGTGAAGGAAGGTTTTGGAACTCCCACCGCCACCAGCGACTTTCCTGCAGAGTGGCTAGGCCAAAAGACAATGCTGGGTGCACACAGGAAGGCAGGGTCCAACTGAGAACCAGAACAGGAAGGCAGGACCCAGAGTAAGTCAAGGACGAGGGCAAGAGGTGACTAATACTGTCAGGAGGCCAGAGAAGTTAGCAGAGGTCAGAGTCTAGCAGGTGACAACTGCGGGCTCAGGGCCCAGCAGGGAGAACAAGCCCAGCGTGGGGGCTGTTGTCCTTGCTCTCTACTCTTTCTTTCTCTCAGGATGAGAGCGAAAAGACAGAGAAGGCTGCTCTGAATTCCCCCCAACCCAGTGGGAGAATAAGTCAGCAGGGGCAGCCGTCGCCACAGGCCAGCCAAAGGGCTCCTGTTGGGACCTGCCTCAGGAAGGTGCAGCTGGCTGCTGGGTGACCAGCCTGCTTCCCGGGCTGGCAACTGGCAACATGGCAATGGTGGACACTGAGGGCTGGGGACACAGGCCTTGAAATGTCTACTAAGCCAGCCCAGTGGCCTCATACACTTCACCTCATCCTCTGGGTTCTACACTCCATCACGCAGGTGTGCCGCCCTGGGGCTCTGAATCAGGAGGCCACACCAACCACAGTGTTGAGTTACTGTATTTATTAGTAGGGGCCTTTTCTAACACCCACTCTAGCTCCCAAATAAGTGACATGGCGACATATTAGATGTATTCAAAAAGCTTTAGTGCTATAACCGGGCAGATTCTATTCTAACCCAATTATGCTAGTCTGGCTACTTCTCAGCCATGTGCCCATTACCTGCCATCTAGTCTCACCCTACCTGCTCCTCCTCCACCTTTACCCTCTTGCCGACTCACCATGGCAACCACCTGTTCAACCTTCTTCGCCCTTCTCTTCTCCCTCTGGTCCCTACCTGGGACCCCTGTCCCTGGGAACGGAAGTCCCACCCCCTGTCCCCTCTCACCCAGCTCTATAGGCTGGCGAGCTTCTTATTAACCAATCAGGGAAAATTGGGGAGCATCCTTTGCACAGCATTGATGCAGGAGATTCAGTGATCTTGACAGTGTCCAGAAGGCAACCAGATCTCAGGGCACAGAATTCAGCATCTGAACACAGAGTGCACAAGGCCATCCCCCAACACCACAGAGCCCAGCAAGGAACTTTATCTTGTGACAGTGGCCACAGGGCTATGACAGCCTTGTCCAGATCCCAGAGAAATAGTGACAAGATCATCATTCACGCCCTGCCCTTGAGTATGGCGCAGGTTGTCAAGGTCTCCACAGGGCTTGGGTGGCACTGCTTTGGCCTTGTTCACACTTATGCCCTGACCCTGGCCCTCCATCTTTCCCACGGCTTCTATGGGCAACTCAGAATCCTTTCCACGAGTCCTTGTTGTATTTAATTTTTTCTTTTCCTTTTTTTTTTTTTTTTTGGTTTTTTTTTTTTTTTTTTTTTTGGTTTTTCGAGACAGGGTTTCTCTATGTAGCCTTGGCCATCCTGGACTCACTTTGTAGACCAGGCTGGCCTCAAACTCACAGCGATCCGCCTGCCTCTGCCTCCCAAGTGCTGAGATTAAAGGCGCGCGCCACCACGCCGGCCCTTGTTGTATTTAAATCAGCTGGTTGCTGCTCTGTTTTAAAGTCAGAGCTCTGAACAATCTGCTGATCTCAGTAGTGAGCCTGGTTTTGTGTTTTGCTTTACTAGGAATGGCTCTGAGGAGATCTAGGTGGTTGTCAGTAGCGATAGAAACCATTGCATAGTCCTCACGGTGTGCCCGGCTGGAGTCCCATCGCTGTCCACACGGTATGTCAGCAAAGGCTTAGGAGGTGGACTGATCAGGAACATCCTCCTTTTATTACTGAGGTACGGAGGAACGAGTGACTTGCCCACAGTTGATGGTCTGCATATCAAGGCATCTCATGCTACGATTTGTGCTTTTTTTTTTTTTTTTGGCTTTTTTGAGACAGGGTTTCTCTATGTAACCTTGGTTGGTATAGACTCGCTTTGTAGACCAGGTTGGCCTCAAACTCACAGGGATACACCTGCCTCTGCCTCCAGAGTGCTGGGATTAAAGACGTGTGTCACCACACCGGGGTAGTAGTGAATTTTTTTTTTTAAGTTGAATGAGTAACTGTCCAAATATCCAACAACTGCACTTTACCATCATGAACACAAAATCAGACACCGAACACCCAGAACGTTTGAAGGAGGTCCTAAGGAACAATACAGCTGCTCGCTCTGTCTGTCTTCCCACTGCATGGCCCTGCCGCATGGAGTCCACTGTGTAATAAAGCAGGAAGCTGAGCAGCTCGCAGCTCAGAACTTCAGAAGCAGACAAGTCCAGACAGACCAGGGAAGCACTGCGGAATGCCCTTGACACACCCTTTCTTTCGGGGCCAGACCAGGCTGGGGATGCCACAGGAGCCTGTGGTTTATGTTAAAGTCTGTACAAAAGGAGTAGCCGGGCGGTGGTGGCGTAGGCAATTAATCCCTGCTCTCGGGAGGCAGAGACAGGTGGAGTCGCTGTGAGTTCGAGGCCAACCTAGTCTACAGAGTGAGTTCCAGGGCAGCCAAGGCTACACAGAGAAACCCTGTCTCAAAGGAGGGGGGAACAAAAGGAGGAAAGAAACAAAGAAACAAAACTTAGCGGTGAAAGAAACAAAATTTAGCCGGTCATGGTAGCCCAGGCCTTTAATCCCAGCAGACTGGTGGATCACTGTGAGTTCCAGGCCAGCCTGGTCTACAAAGTGAGTCCAGGACAGCCAAGGTTACACAAAGAAACCCTGTCTGGCAGGCGGGGGGTGGGGGGGAACTTAGAGTAAAAGAAAGAAGCGGAGCCAGCCAGATGGTTCAGCCGCAGAGGTGTGTGCCACCCAAGGCTGTGAGCCTGAGGATGTGAGTTCATTCCCGGGAACCCATATAACCATGGAAGGAGAGGACTGACTCCACAAAGTAGTCCTCTGACCCGCCCTCCCCCATCACACACATATAATTAAACTAAAAAAAAAAATTTTTTTTCTTTTCAGTTTTTAGAAACTTTATTTTCCTTCCACCTTTTCCCTCTGTGCTGAGGTGTCTGCAGAGCAGCTCAGGACCACTCAGTGGTAGCTCCAACCCACTCAGTGGCCTGTTCTGTGGGAGCTGCTGACCAGTCCTCAGTGGCTGGCTGGACACTCCAGTCCTCAGTAGGGAACTTCTGGATGGGTACAGAGGGCACCTGCACACCCTCAGATCAGTCTGCCACCTCTGGCTGAGCAGCAGTGAACTCAGGAGCTGGCGCAGTCTTCTCGCCCTGGAATTCCTCCTTGGTCACGGCCTTTTCACCAGCAGATAGTGCCACACATGCAGAGTACTTCCTGAGTCAGCATCTGCCACATCAGACCCACTGAGTAAGCTCCCTTGTTGCATGGGATGGCAATGTCCACAGAACACAGAGGAGAATCCATGTTGCACGGAGCGATGGCATGGAGCCAGTAATGGGAGTGGCTCCTGTGGTGGCAGCAAAGTTCAGGCACAGCTCGCTGGCCAGTGTTCCTGGAGGAGATGACACTGACGTCAGCAGGGTTCTCAGTGGCAACAATAGCCCGAGCTGCAAGCAACAGCTTCTCCCAGGTCCTCTTCGGATTTATGATCCATCACTCTTCCTTTTGTAGATGTCAAGGTTGGTGCCGCCTAAGTGGGTTCCTGCAGCAAGGAATTTGAGGACATCCTCCTCCTTCATCTGCAGGACATCAAGGGCTCGTGACATTGTGTAAGTTTCCCTTGAAGTTACAACGGGAATCAAGAACAACGCCTTATGGGTAACAGGAAAGCCTAAAAAAAATTTAAATGATTAAGAAACAAACTACAAGGATAGAGATTTGTAAAAGGATCCAGAAGTCAGTGACAAGAGTCCCAACAGTCAAGGTGGGAGCAAGTATAGCAACAAAATAAAATAAAATGGTTTTGGATGACAACTCGAAAATATTAAAGATAAATACCTGTGAGTGGATCCTTACATGAATGTGTGCACTGTGTGCATTTATGTTCAGTGTTAAGAACTGGACCCAGAACCTTATGCCTTCTAAGCAAGTCCTCTACCACTGAGCCACACCCCCAACACATGTTACATAAAGAGTTTTTCTTTCTTTTTGTTTGTTTGTTTGTTTTTTTGAGACAAGGTTCCTCTGTTACACAGATCCCTGGCTGTCCTGGGTTCTCTTTGTAGACCAGGCTGGCCTCAAACTCACAGAGATCAGCCTGCCTCTGCCACCACCGGCATAAAAGTTTTAAAGAAAAAAAGAAAGATAGGTCCTATTCAAGGTCAACATCAACAATTATAAATCATGTTGACATTATGTTTCTTTGATTATGAGGTCGTGAACTCTCACCCCTGCTCAAATCCCAAATTTTAAGTCTACTCGTGAGGAAAACAAAACAACAAAAACAGTAGGCGAGTGCTGTTAGAAAGCCATCCTGGGGGCTGGAGAAATGGCTCAGTGGTTAAGAATACTCACTGTTCTTCCAAAGGTCCTGAGTTCAATTCACAGCACCCACACAGCAGCTCTCAACTGTCTGATGCCCTCTTCTGGTGTACAAATGTAAATGCAGTCAAAATACCATATACATAAATATTTACATCTAAAAAAAAAAAAAAAGGAAAAGAAAAAGAAAACCATCCTATAAGACAGCCCACCACATTTCCCAAGCCTACAAGCCCACCAAAAGCCAAAGCCTAAGAAACTGACAAGCCAAGAGGATCACAAAGGAACAGGATGCCTAACAGAAGGCGGCTCTGTAAATGTGAGGCAGAAACCAAAGCGAGGCCATTGGCTAAAGACTAAGGAAATCTAAACAAACAACGGACTTCTGCTAATAATCTGTCTACAAATGCTGGTCCATCAGTCACGACAGATACGTCACATCTGAAGGGACTCTGGCAAACAAGGTTCTGCCAGGCCTTGCCTGTCTCCCCCATGCCCTTTGCCTGGCTTAAAAACCATTAGATTTTTAGATTACATTCCTAAAGCTAACCCCCAAGGTCTATTCCCTTATTTGGCCAGTTCCTCCTCCTGAGGCTGACTACCAAGGTCCAGCTATCAAAGTATTGATGTTCAACAATAACCCCCCCCCTTTGGCTCGTGGACATGCCAAATCAAAATTAAACAACTCACCCTAAGATGGGGGTTCCCGTGGCACCTTTATAAACTGCCATTTCCCATGGGCCACATCTGTCTCCTCTCTTCCCAAAGGCAGTCCTTTGTCCTCGAGAACAAACACCCTCCCTGGTTCCTTCCCCTTCTCCCTCGTCCTCTGTCTCCTGTGTTTGTCTGTTGTTCCCTGTCCTCTGTCTCTCTGAGACAAATAAGTCTCCTTTGTTCTGAGAACTTGGTCTTGGCTTGGTTTGTGCTAATACTGGTCCTTTCAATAGCTGTGGAAGGAGAAAGAAAGTTCTGAAGAGTGTAATAAGAGAACTCTAAACAAGCTGTTGAGTTTCTTTGGTTGGTTTTTTGTTTTGTTTTGTTTGTTTGTTTTTGGCTTTTCGAGACAGAGTTTCTCTGTGTAGCCTTGGCTGTCCTGGACTTGCTTTGTAGACCAGGCTGGCCTCAAACGCACATAGATCCACCTGCCTCTGCCTCCCAAGTGCTGGGATTAAAGGTGTGCACCACCATGCCTGGCTCTTGAGTTTCTTTGTATATCTAACTCTTTTTTCAAAAGAAAAAAAAAAGAAAAAGAAAAGAAAGAAAGAAAGAAAAAAAGAAAAGAAAAGAAAGAAAGAAAGAAAGAAAAAGACTAGTAAAAATAATACAATTCAGCCAAGCATGGTGGCTCATACTTTTACTCCCAGCACTTGGAAGGCAGAGGCAGGCAGATCAATGTGAGTTTGAGGCCAGCCTGGTCTACAAAGAGAGTCCAAGACAACCAAGGCTACACAGAGAAACTCTATCTCAAAAAACCAAAATAAAATAAAATAAAATTCAAAGAATTGGTTTACCCAGTGATGCAATGTAAGCCACTAAGATCTCAACACAGTGAAATAGGTATTTAACTCATTTATAGTGCTAAGGACTAAACACTTGAGCATGGGGAACTTCATGTTTTACCCTTGCTAGTTTAGAATTCCTGGGCTCCAGCCATCCCATCTGAGCCTCTGGCAGCTAAGACTATAGCTGTGAACCACTACACCACTTGAACTAAATCCTTTTTTTTTTTTTTTTTTTTTTGGTTTTTCAAGAGAGGGTTTCTCTTGTAGTCCGGGCTGTCCTGGCCTCGTTTTGTAGACCAGGCTGGCCTCAAACTCAAATCCACATGCCTTTTCCTCCCGAGTGCTGAGATTAAAGAAATGCACCACTATTCTTTTTAAAATAGTTAAATATGTTGGGTGGCAGTGGCACACACCTTTAATCCCAGCACTCTGGAAGCAGAGGCAGGTGAATTTCTGTGAGTTTGAGGCCAGCTTGGTTTACAAAGCAAGTTCCAGGACAGCCAAGGATACACGGAGAAACCTTGTCTTAAAAAACGAAGGAAGAAAGAAAGAGACAAAGGAAGAAACAAAGAAAGAGATAAATAAAATACATTTTCATGAAATTTTAAACTGTCATCCCTGAATCACCTCCACAATTACTGAACACAGTGTGAAATTCACTGAGCAGCTCTGATTGGAGAAAAAGCAAAGACAGTGTCCTTAGTCTCTGCCCACAAAGCCCTCTGGACCTGTGCCGTGGAGGGAAAATCCCAAACTTCCAGGGAAAGCCCTTAAAATCAACTCAGCAACTTCTCTTCCTCCCCAGCACCCGCCAAGACACTCCGGGTGGGAGCAGCTGTTTGAGGCTAAGACAGCCTCAGCTGTTTGCTTTTGTCTGGCATCTGCCTGTCAGGCCAGAACGCCCCAGCAGTGGGAAGGACAGCACGCTGGCAGTAAGTGGCTAACAGACGGTTGAGACACGTCCTCTCCATGTTCAGCTGCACTGTCCAGCCTGCCAAGCTGTGGACATGTCAAAGGTTTGAGGTTCAGCCAAAAGAGACGAGTAATGACTTTAAATCACGTGCTGAGACACATGGCTAATCCTCCTGTAGCCAGAGGGGAATACTTTAAAACTCCACTTAAATCCAGTGGAGGCAACAAGGAAACCCTATGGTCCCCCTGGCCTTTGACCTACATCAAGTCCTCCTGGGGTCATTGCATACCTGTGCAGGCTCTCAGTGTGTGTCCTGTGTTCTTTGGGAAATGTCAGGTGCTTTGGTCTGTGTGTTTCTCTGGGGTGAGGCTATAGAGGGGCAAAAGCCCAGCATTTCTTCCTGGTTGAAATGGAAACACACACACACACACACACACACACGCACACGCACACAACACAGCACGCACGCGCGCGCACACACACACACACACACACACACACACACACACACACACACACGACGCACGTACACACATGCACTCTTTAAGTCCACCGAAGAGGCTTAGTGGGCTCCTTTCCTCATCTTGCAGGGTTTCCTTGTTTCTGCTGTAGATTCGGTCGGCAGTCTCATGAGCTGCGTCTCAGCTCACAGTCACTTTCACCCTCCATGCGGGGCACCTTGAACCGTTCCTTTCCTTTTCCCCCCGCTTCACTCTTTCCTTTCTAGCTCTGATAATCTCCTCTCCCTCGTTGGCTCCTGCCTTCACTTCCTTCCTCATTTACCTGCCCTATTCATTTCATTTACCTACTATTCTAGTAAACTCTTTCTTGCCAAGGTTCCTAGAATCTTCTCTGCTGCTAAATTCAGTAGGTCCATCTGTCTTCTCATCAAACAGCCTCTCAGTACCATTTGGCATAGCTGACTATATTCTCTCTGTCTCTGTCTCTGTCTCTGTCTGTCTGTCTCTCTCCTCTCTTGTCTCTCTGTCTCTCTCTGATTTACTATTCTTATTTTTAATGACGACGTCTTTCCTGGTTTCCCCTCACTCCTCCTTCTCATACTTGTTTGAGTCTCCTAGGTAAGTCCCTCCTGCATCCACGGCTCAGGTTGTGTACCTCAAGGCTTAGCACTAGAATTGGCATCTAATCATCCGGGTTCCCAGATAAAGCACAGAATGTCCAGTTAAACTTGGATGTTAAATAAATACCAGATAATTTTAGTGGAAGTATGTTTCAAATATTCTGCTATATTCTAAGTAAGTATTCAACACTCATCTCAAATTCAAATCTAACTGGGCATCCTATATTTTGATTTACCAATCCGGATAAGTCCGGACATAGTTTGGCCTAAATCTGCTGAGGCTTCTAAACTGAACCGAATGTGGCACACAGGAGAATATACGGAGTGACACCATGTCAATGAACCAATTTTCCAACTAGTGAAAGCTTTGCCTGTAGGGTGGACCACACAGCTTCCTCAACAAAAAGGAAATTCTGTCTGTTTTCTGTCTTAATGGCAGCACAGTACAATGGACAGAGTAGAAAAAAAAAAGGTTTTCATGTGCCGGGCGTGGTGGCGCACGCCTTTAATCCCAGCACTCGGGAGGCAGAGGTGGGCAGATCGCTGTGAGTTCGAGGCCAGCCTGGTCTACAAAGTGAGTCCAGGACAGCCAAGGCTAAAACAGACCCTGTTTCGAAAAAAACAAAAAAACAAAACAAAACAAACAAACAAAAAAAGGTTTTCATACAGTTCTGGTCCAAAATCTAGGGGCATATCTGGAAATGGCTTCCTCAATGCAGTGTCTTAGAATCACACGGCAAGAGACAGGAAGTGTGTGTGTGTGTGTGTGTGGTGTTGTATATGTGTATATGGGCTATGTGTGTGTAGTCTGTGTATATATGTATGAGGGGTGTGTGGCGTATGTGTATATATGTGGTGTGTGTGTGGTGTGTGAGTCTGTGTGTCTGTGTCTATAGTCACTGTGAAGGTCAGCCTGGGTTTTGGCTTCTAAGGTACATGAGACTTTAGTTTCAGGTGTCCTCTGTGCTCCCTGCCCTACACTCTACAAGGCAGCAATACCAAGCCACACAGAACTCCTGAGAGGAGTCTGCTTTCAGTAGGCGGTAAGCAGAGGGGTGAGGTGGAGGAAGAGGAGGAGGAGGAAGAGGAGGAGGAGGCTGAGCTCCGCCCCGGGAGATGAGAGCAGAGCTGAGATACAGCAACTTCAAGAAAGGAAGCGGAACGAGTTTTTAAAAAGCAAGTTGGAGCAGGGCGTGGTGGCGCACGCCTTTAATCCCAGCACTCGGGAGGCAGAGGCAGGTGGATTGCCTCTGTGAGTTCGAGGCCAGCCTGGTCTACAAAGCGAGTCCAGGACAGCCAAGGCTACACAGAGAAGCCCTGTCTCAAAAAACCTAAATAAATAAATAAATAAATAAAATAAATAAAAAATAAAAATAAAAAAAGCAAGCTGGGGGATGTCTTAATTAGGCTTTTTATTACTGTGGTGAAACACCATAACCAAAAGCAACCTGGGTGGAAAGGGTTTATTTTGCTTACAGTTCCATATCACAGTCCATCATCAAAGGAAGTCAGGACAGGAACCTGGAGGCAGGAGCTGATGCAGGGGCCCTGGAGGGTGCTGCTTCCTGGCTTGCTCAGCGTGGCTTGCTCACGCTGCTTTCTTTCTTTTCTTTTCTTTCTTTTTTTTTTTTTTTAAGATTTATTTATTTATTATTTGTCCAGTATTCTGTCTGCATGTGTGTCTGCATGCCAGAAGAGGGCACCAGATTTCATTATAGATGGTTGTAAGCCAAAATGTGGTTGCTGGGAATTGAACTCAGGACTTTTAGAAGAACAGATAGTCCTTGTTTTTTTATTTTTTCTTTTTCTTTTCTTTACCTTTTTTTGTTTTTGTTTTTGTTTTTGTTTGTTTTGGTTTTTTGAGACAGGGTTTCTCTCTGTATAACAGCTCTTGCTGTCCTGGAACTCCCTCTGTAGACTAGGCTGGCCTCGAACTTACAGAGATCCACCTGCCTCTGCCTTCCAAGTGCTGGGATTAAAGGCATGCGCCACCACCGCCCGGCCATTTTTGGTTTTTCAAGACAGAGTTTCTCTGTGTAGCCTTGGCTGTCCTGGACTCACTTTGTAGACCAGGCTGGCCTTGAACTCACAGTGATCCGCCTGCCTCTGCCTCCAAGTGCTGGGTTTAAAGGCGTGCGCCACTAAGCCCAGCTCAGCCTGCTTTCTTATAGAACCCAGGACCTCCAGCCCAGGGATGGAATCACCCACAATAAGCTAGGCCCTCCCTCATCAATCACTAATTAAGAAAATGCCCTACAGGATTGTCTACAGCCTGAGCTAACGGGCTCTCTCTTCAAAATAACTCTAGCTTGTGTCAAGTTGACAGGAAAACTAGCTAGCACAGGGGGTAGCATAGTTTATCACTGCTCAGAATGTTTTCAAGCAAGCTGACTTGGATGCTGAGATAGGTCTCCAAGATAAGCCAGGGTGCCAAGCATACCTCAGGCCATGGTCCCACGGATTCTGTTCATCTGTCACCTTACTTACCATGAGCTATAGGGTAATGGTTCTCAGCCTTTGTAATGCTGGGACCCTATAATATAGCTCCTCGTGATATGGTGACCCCCCAGCCAAACAAGTATTTTGTTGCTGCTCATAACTGCAACTTTGCTCTGTTATGATTCATAATGCAAATATATGATATGCAGGATATCAGGTATGTGACCCTCAAAGGAGTTGAGACCCACAAGTTGAGAGCCACTGCCACAGGGTAAAGACAATGGCTCTGGCTTGAGATTTCTCATAGCCTCTGAAAGTGCCTATAACTTCATATGCTTCTGGGAGACTAGTAAGTGGTTGAATGAATCAGTGCCTGCGTGGCCTTGGTCCTTTGCAGAGATGGTGGGTTCTTTGATGGGACAAATACAGTTTTGAAATGTGTCTCACATACACGCGCGCGCGCGCACACACACACACACACACACACACACACATACACACACACACACACACACACACACACACATACACAAACACACATACACATACACACATACACACACACACATACACACACACACACACACACACAAACATGCATTTTAGCCTTTGCCAATTTCACCCAGAAGGAAGGAACGTTTCAGACTGGGAACCAAGATCCCTGACGTAGAGGCGTCAGTCACTTTCTCGGGTGTAGAGACACTCAGTTCCTCTGTGGAGGAAAGCCTGGCCGCTTCCTGTTTTCGCTTGCAGCTCAACTCTGTGAGGTCTCCGGTGTGGTGCGTCTTGTGACCCGTTGTAAAGCTGCCATAAGGCTCCTACCTCAATTAGAGGAGCACCTTGGAAGAAGACCCTGACCAGGTCAGGGACAAAAGTGAGGGTGACCAAGGGTCTCTCCAAGGAGGACTGGCTCTTTGGGATGATCTGAATTCTGTGCCACTCACTGTCTGTCCACACAAGAAGAAAGAAAAGGGTGCTGCTGTCTTTAGCCTGTTCCTCTAACAGGAAGGTAACACATAGAAAGAAGCTCATGGGCGTCAGTACCCATGAGAACACTCGGCATCAGTTTAAAGGGTCTCTTCCTGCAACTGTGACACAGTAAGCTGGATAGCAGTGTCCCTTCTTGTCCTCACCTTACCTACTATCAACATATCTTATTGGACCTTTTATGACAATGTGTTAAGGGCAGGGGAGTTAGAACAAAAATAAAGACTTAACCCCCTCCCACCAAATGTATACCTTACTCCCCAAACATGGCTCTGATGGTCACAGGAAGGTCTGGAAATTATTCTTCTACAAAGACTACAGGTATGCCGGACGTGGTGGCACATGCCTTTAATCCCAGCACTCAGGAGGCAGGGGCAGGTGGATTGCTGTGAGTTCGAGGCCAGCCTGGTCTACAAAGCAAGTCCAGGACAATGAAGGCTACACAGAGAAACCCTATCTCAGGGGGGAAAAAAAAGAAGTATGGACCATTGACCCACAGTAGGTGTGTTGTAAGATGTGTGGAGTGGATAAATGAATGCAGACTGGCACACAGATGAAAACGTAAGTCCTGAAATGTCTTTTAAAACTACAGAAACTGAGCCAGGTGTGGTGGCGCGTACCTTTAGTTCCAGCACTCAAGAGGCAGAGGCAGGCAGATCTCTGTGAGTTTGAGGCCAGCCTGGAATACAAAGACAGTTTCAAGACAGCCAAGGCTACACAGGGGAGCTCTGCCTTGAAAAAACAAACAAACAAGCAAACAAACAAAAACTGGGCTGGTGGTAAGATAGCTCAGCATAAAGCACTTGATGACAAATTTGGTGTCCAAAGCCCACATGGTGGAAAACAGGAGCACACTTAGAAAAGTCGTCCTCTGCAAGTGCCATGGCACCCATGTGCCCACACACATATGCATGCACAGAATAAATAAAAATGCAATTTTTAAAAACCCACAGAAAGAAAAGGGAGATGAGTTTTTTCTGTGTAAGACTAGAAAATGACACTTCCGGGTAGTGTTCAAGCAATCAGAGCCCATTTCCTGTGTCAGAGCCCAACCCCAGGGGGAGGGTGGGGTAGGGTGGGGTAGGACATAAACTTCACTCTCCACCAGGAAACTCCAACACTCCCAGGAACAGCTCCTGAGATCCTGGGGTTAAAAGATGGGTCTTTTGTTGTCCTTGTTTGCTTGCTTGCTTGGTCTCTCTGTGTAGCCCTGACTGCCCTAAGACTCTTTCTCTCTGTATGCCAGGCTGGCCTCGGAGTCACAGTGACCTCCCGAATGCTGGGATTAAAGGTGTGCATCGTGCCAGGCATGGTGGTGCACACCTTTAATCCCAGCACTTGGGAGGCAGAGGCAGGAGGATCCTGTGAGTTCGAGGCTAGCCTGGTCTACACAGTTAGTCCAGGGCAGACAAGGCTACACAGAGAAGCCCTGTGTCAGCCCTCCCCCCCAAAAGCACATCGTTTTTAATGGAAACAATAGGGAATTTTCTTTTTAAATCCAGACTACAGAAGGCGTTTCTGTGGCAGTGCATGAAGCTGTAGCATTGGAAGCTGCCTCTTTGCTCCAGCTGCAGTTTTATGATTCCACAAACTGGTTGGCAAGCAAAAAATACATTTCTTTCACACTTCTAGAGGCTAGGCATCCAAACTTTGGGTGTAAGCAAGGCCGTCCTTATAATCTAGGGGCAGCCATGGCAGGCCACGCTATTTCCAATACGCCTATAGGATTCCTCGGTTCCTCCTCCTTCTCTCTGGTGGTTTGCCTGGGCTTGCAGCTGCAGCACCCTGATCTCTGCCTCTGTTGTCCTGTGTGTCTCTGTGTTCGCATGTTGGGGTTTCTCGGTTGTTTGTTTTGGGTTTTGGAGACAGGGTTTCTCTGTGTAGCCTCAGATGTCCTGGACTCACTTTGTAGACCAGGCTGGCCTCGAACTCACAGAGATCCACCTGCCTTTGCCTCCGCAAGAGCTGGGATTACAGGTGTGCACCACCACATCTGGTGTGCAGCCAAATTCTTGTAACTGGGGTCATGTTGAATTAAGGGTGCATCCTATTCTAATATGACCCCATCTTAATTACTTTGGCAAAACTGCTTCTAAATAAGGCCATGGCCTGGGGGAGTGGGTTTAAAACCTCAACATATTCTTTGGGAATGGGGAAGAGGTGTTGCAATGCAATGAATATATTACAATTTTAAAAAGAATTCCAATCCAGGTGGGGTAGAGTACACCTTTAATCCCAACATTCTGGAAGCAGAAGCAGGCGGATCTCTGAGTTCAAGGCCAGCCTGGTCTACAGCTCAGCCAGGACAACATAGACCCTGTCTTGAAACAAACAAACAAACAAACAAACAACAACAACAAATGTTTCAAATTTGAGGCATGGTGGTCCTTGTCTTTAATCTCAGCACTCAGGAGGCACGGCAGAGGAGGCAAATCTGTGTGAGTTGGAAGCTAGCCAGGTTGACATAGAGACTTCCAGGACAGCCAGGGCTATAGAGAGAATGTGTCTGAAAATGAAATAAAATAAAAACAGGATTTGGTGTACCAAAGAGGTACATGTTGAATTGGTGCCTTTTGCCTAAGTCTAGTGACCTGTCACCACGCTCTGGTACCTACTTTCACTTCAGCACCCTGACCTATGGAGACACTTCCTGTCTGTCTTTCTTACTGGGTGGCAAGTCCTGCCTTGTTCTCTCCTTTTCTTTGTCTGAGTCTAACAGAACAGATATGAGCTTCCTGCATAAACTGAACATCACAAGCCACTATGGAAACAGGCTTTGCCCTACCCCTGTAAGTCTGTTTCTTCAAAAACCACAATCTATTTGTGCCAGGTATAGTGTCACACCCCCGTACATGGGAAAGCTCAGGCAGGAGGGTAGAAAGTTTGAGCCCAGCCTGGGCTACATAATAAGTTCTAGGTTAGCCTAGGCTACTTAGTGAGAGTTTGTCTTTAACAAAGGTGGGGGCGAGGGGCTGGGCATGGTAGCACACACCTTTTTTTTTTTTTTTTTTTTTTTTTGGTTTTTCGAGACAGCATTTCTCTATGTATCCTAGGCTGTCCTGGACTCACTTTTGTAGACCAGGCTGGCCTCGAACTCACAGCAATCCGCCTGCCTCTGCCTCCCGAGTGCTGGGATTAAAGGCGTGCGCCACCACGCCTGGCATAGCACACACCTTTTTTTTTTTTCTTGGTTTTTCGAGCCAGAATCCCTCTGTGTTAGCCTTGGCTGTCCTGGACTCCCTTTGTGGACCAGGCTGGCCTCGAACTCATAGCGATCCGCCTGCCTCTGCCTCCCGAGTGCTGGGATTAAAGGTGTGCGCCACCACGCCTGGCAGCACACACCTTTAATCCTAGCACTTGGGAGGCAGAAGCAGGTGCATCTTTGTGAGTCTGAGGGCAGCCTGGTCTACAGAGTGAGTTCCAGGACATCCAGGGCTATGGTGAAGAGACCTTGTTGCCACGAAAAAGAAAGGTTGGGTGGGGACTGGTGACAAAAGGAACAAAGAGAATGTGAAGCTGGGAAGGGAGCAAAGAAGGGAGGAGGGGAAGGGGGAAAGAAGAGCAGAGAGGGAGGGAGGGGGAGGGGGAAGCAGGAGGGAAGGGGGAGGGGGAAAGAGGCAAGCAGGGAGAAGAGGAGAGGGGAGGAAGGGGGGAAGGAGGAAGGGGGAGGGAGGGAAGGAGGAGCACGGGGAACTCAGGGAAGCATTCACCCTCCTCCCCCCCACATTCCACTTGGTTTAGTTTCTGTTGCCTCAATTCCCTGGGTTGCCACCTGCCAGGATTTCCCAGTAATCGGTGACACCTTCCTGGGCGTTGTTTAAACCTCCCAATTGTCCCTTGCTCCTCCCTTGGAACTTGGTCACCTAGCCATGGCTGGTCACCCCACCCAGGAAAATGCTCAGTCTCCAGGAACTGCCATCTGAGAAAAGGGACCAGCCAGTGTTGTTTGTTTGACTGATTTTTTTTCCAGACAGAGTCTCTCTGTGTAGCCTTGGCTGTCCTGAACTCACTTTGTAGACCAGGCTGGCCTCGAACTCACAGTGATCCGCCTGCCTTTGCCTCCTGAGTGCTGGCCTTAAAGACATGCACCAGCACACTCAGCTAATCAGCCAGTGTTTAAACTTCATTTTTTGTGTGTTTAATTTAGTCCTTTCTGTTTTATTTATTTAATATTTTTAAGGAACACTTCACATCAGGCAAACTGACCCTTTGAAAATATTGGATAAGTAAAATATGATAGTTTTAGAATTACCTACAAGGTTGAGGCTGGGAAGATGGCTCAGTGGTTAAGAGCCCTGACTGCTCTTCTAGAGGACCTCAGTTTGATTTTCAGCACCCACATGGTGGCTCACAGTCTTCTGTAACTCCAGTCTCAGGCCTTCAGAGTCCCTTCTTCTGCTCTTTGGGGACACTGTCCCCGTGTGAAGGGTCTACATAAGTGAGCCTGAAGAAGCAAGCTGTCTGACAGGTGCTGAGACTTGAACTCTTTAACATTTAAAAATTTAAATTACATTTATTCACGTATTTTGCAGGGGAGGGGTGCAAAAGTCCTTCTCTCTCTCTCTCTCTCTGTGTGTGTGTGTGTGTGTGTGTGTGTGTGTGTGTGTAGGTCAGAAGACAACTTGCAGTTCTTCTCTTCAACTATGTGGGTCCCAGGTACGGAGCTCCGGTCATGAGCCTTGGTGGCGGCCTTCACCCGGCTGGCCATTCCATCTCACCCTTTATTGTTGTTGGGGTTGGGCATTGGATACAGGGCTGACATAAGGAAGTGCTGCACCACATTGAGCTACTTTCCTGAGACCCAAGACTTGCTCACACTTTGTTTTGTGGAAGATAGTCACACAGTCTTTGACTTCCAGCATATCAAAATCAAATACCTATGCAATACAATGCACTTCCCAGGCTCCAGCCGGGCTGAACCCAGACCAAAATGGGAGGTACGGCTGCTGTTGACTTTGAGGTAGTGTGGAGCTTGACTCTGTCCTCAGACCTCAATCTTGAGGAAGAAGGAACACAAATACAGACCCCTCAGGGGAGGCCTTGCTGCTTGGTAAGCTGTCACCTCCCCCACAGACCTAACCACCTTCCTGCATCACTGGCTCCTTTTCTGTGGCTTTGGTTACTCAGTTCTGCATCGTCTGACAGTGATGCTTGGGTTTGGAGTTCTTCCTATATCTTTGAGCAAATGATATCACATCTTTCTCTCTCTCTTACATCCATCCATTTTTCTCAGTTGATGGTAACATTCATTTTGTGGTTGTTGTTGCTGCTGCTCTGATTTCTTTTTTCTTTTTTTCTTCTCCAAGACAGGATTTCTCTGTGTGTCACCCTGCCTGTCCTGGACTCACTCTGTAGATCCAGGCTGGCCTCAAATTCACAGAGATCCGCCTGCCTCTGCCTCCTGGGGGCTGGAATCACCCTGCCTGGCTGATGACATTAGTTTTCGTTTCTGAGTGTTGGTTTTGCACGGTGCTGCTCTTCAAAGCCCCAACTTTTCATTAATAAACAGTCAACAAATTCAATAATCAAACTTCCTTTTCATTTTCTGTAATATTAGTTAAGCACACCTGAAAGAATGGGACCAAAAGAAAGAGATTTTAAAGCCTCTAACTGATGGTCTCCCTGCCTTGTTCATTGTGTGTGTGTGTGTGTGTCTGTGTCTGTGTCTGTGTTTTGTTTTTTCAAGACAGGGCGTCTCTGTGTTACCTTGGCTGTGCTGGATTCATTTTGTAGACCAGGCTGGCCTTGAACTCATGAAGATCTGCCTACCTCTAGTTCCCTGAGTGCTGGGAGTAAAGATGTGTGCCACCACACCTGGCTCTTGCCTCATTCTCTGGGATTATGGGCCAGGGCTTACTTAATGTGTGATGAACCAAACCACCAAAGAATATAGTTACTAAGGGATAAATTTATAGATTTCTTCAATGAGATCATCTAGCTCCCTGGGGAAAATGAGTTAAACCTTACCCAGATCTTTTGGTTGTTTGTTTTTATTTGTTTGTTTTTCAAGACAAGGTTTCTCTGTGTAGCCTTGGTTGTCCTGAACTCACTTTGTAGACCAGGCTGGCCTTGAACTCACAGCAATCCCCCTGCCTCTCGAGTGCTGGGATTAAAGGCGTGCGCCACCATGCCTGACTCCCTACCCAAATCTTCACTTCTAGTCAGTGGCAACACATACAACTCAAAGACAGCTCAGTAACTCTTCCAGACTTTTTCTTTTTCTCTTGGAGACAAGGTTGAGCTATCTAGCCCAGACTGGTCTTGAACTCAGTATCCTCCGGCTTGAGCTTTCCAGTGCGGGGATCATAAGTGTGTACCATCCATGAGTGGCTACATTAGCAATTTCTTCAGGTAATAACACTATGTTTTTCTATTACATGCTCTTTTTAAAGAAAGTGTAGTGAGCATATTTTACTCCACCAACAATAAGTAATCGAATTCCTTGGGTCTTTACCCCAAATTCAAATGCATGGTCAGAAGTTTTAGAACACGCAGCCAAAAGCACACGCTTGAATCTGTGCTCTGCAGAATAACCTAGAAAAACAAGCAGCCTCTAAACGGTGGAGCAGAGAAACGTCGATGACTCCTGCAGACCGGGCCCAGCCCTGTAATTTCAGGTCACAGGGCACTTTGCCAGAGTGGCCCATTCATGGTGCCTCTGCCCCCTTCTGGAAAACTGTAGAAACTGCAGGCTCTGGGCCACACGGTTCTTCAAGAATAGAGACCCTGGAGAGGTGATATTTGAGAAGGCAAGGACATTTGGAAAAATTGGCCTCATTACTCAGCAATGTTCTGGAAACACATGCCATGGAGCAACTAATTATGTTCCCTACCCACTTTCTAAATGCAAATGCAGTGAGAAAGTCAGAATTTGTCTAGGTATTTACATATGTACAGAATATGTAGAAAATATTATTTTAAATTCCCAGCACCCACATGGTGGCTCACAGCCATCCACACTGAGATCTGATGCCTTCCTCTGGCATGCAGGCAGAGCACTGTATAAATAATAAGTAAATAAAATCCTAAAAAAAAGAAAAGAAAAAGAAAGAAAATATTATTTTAATGTTCCCTCTTCACATTTCTCCACTATATTAATTAGCTTGTTCTGCTCTTTTTTTTTTTAACCTACTGAATCTCTTGAAGGCCCCTGCAAGACCAGTCTGTTTTTCTCTCTCTCTCTCTTTGTTCAATGTCCTTTAAATTTACAAAAGTAATTATTTTTTGTTTTGCTTTTGGAAGAATTTCTCTGTGCAGCCTTGGCTACACTAGAACTGACTGTGTAGACCAAGCTGGCCTCCAGCTCACCTGTCTCTGCCTCCTCAGTACTGGGACTAAAAGCGCATGCTGCTGCCACCCGGCTCTTAGCCACTGACCCATCACCTCTCCAGGCCCTTTACACATTCTTAGAAACTGTAAAACACAATCGATCATATTAACAAATTCCGGCCTTTTTATTTTAATTGTGTGGGCTGTGTGTAACGTGGAGGTCAGAGGCAGCCTTGGACAACTGGCCTTCTCCTTCTGGCTTTATGTGAGGTCTGCAAACAGAACTCCGGCTTGAGCCAGGCGTGGTGGTGCACACACCTTTAATCCCAGCACTCGGGAGGCAGAGGCAGGCGGATCGCTGTGAGTTCGAGTACAGCCTGCTCTACAAAGCGAGTCCTGGACAGTCAAAGCTACAAATAGAAACCTTGTGTCAAAAAAAACCAAAATAAATAATTAAAAATTTAAAGAACTGAAAAAACAAAAACAAAGAAACAAAACAAAAAACTCGGGCTTGAACTGAGCCACCTCCCTGGCCCTCATTCGTTTTTTGTTTGTTTGTGTTTTTAACTTCTTCTAATTACATTTGTTCATTTTGTATTTGGGGATGCCGTGACATGTGTATGGAGAGCAGAGGACAGCTCCTGAGAATTGGCTCTCTCCTTCCACCATATGGACGCTGAGGATAAAATTTAGGTCGTTGGGCTTTGCAGTGACTGCTTTAATCCACTGAACCATCCCACTATTTCTTCATGCATGCTTTTTTAAATGTCTGAATTGTTCATGGTAGAAATGAGCCACAAGGAACCATTCCCTCCTTGACAAGCCTGTTTGCCGGTTCTGTGTTCTAGCTGTTCTAAAATGCTGTGTCGATGCCCTTACAGATATCTTTTATTACTATGCAGTTAATTGTAATATTTATTTTTACATTTTATACTTTATACTCTAGAGCCAGAGGCAGGCGGATCGCTGTGAGTTCGAGGCCAGCCTGATCTACAAGGTGAGTCCAGGACAGCCAGGGCTACACAGGAAGCCCTGTCTCAGAAATTTAAAAAAAAAATTTTTTTTTTTACTACTTTAAGAGAATTCCCCTAGAGTTAGGCATGGTGCACAAGCCTATAATCCCAGACCTTGGAAGGTGGAAGCAGAAGGATCAGGAGTTCAAAGCCAGCCTCAACCACATAGCAAGTCAGGCCAGCCTGTGTTACATGAGACAGGCTATAGCCTGTCTTTCTAAGAAGGGAAGAAGGGAGGACAGAGAGAGAGAGTGAGAGAGACAGAGACAGAGACAGAGAGACAGAGAGACAGAGAGCGAGCGCGCGCTTAGCAGGCAAAGGCAGTGGAAGTCAAATCTAACAATCTGAGTTTGGTCCCAGGCACCTGCATGGTGGGAGGAGCAAACCCCATTTTTGTAAGTTGTCCTCTGACCACCACACGAACACCATAGTACGTGCTCCCCCCAGGCAAACAAACAAACAAGTGTAGTTTTTAAAAATCTTGAGAGGCCGGGCTGTGGTGGCGCACGCCTTTAATCCCAGCACTCGGGAGGCAGAGGCAGGCGGATCGCTGTGTGTTCAAAGCCAGCCTGGTCTACAAAGTGAGTCCAGGACAGCCAAGGTTACATAGAGAGACCCTGTCTCGAAAAACCAAAAAAACAAAAACAAAAACAAAACTTGAGAGACTTCTTAAGGTTATAATGCTGTTTTTTCTGTCTTTTCCTTTTTCCCTCCCTCCCTTCCTCCCTCCCTTCCCTTTTCCTTCATTTATGGGTCTCCAGTGCAGAGTTGGGCTACTCCTGCTACATCCCAGATTAAGTTTCAAAGAGAGGTTTTTATTTGGCTTACGGTTGTGCTTTTATTTGTTTGTTTGTTTATCCAGGATAGGTTTTTTTTCCAGGCAGGGTTTCAATATGTAGCACTGGTTGTTCTGGAACTCACTCTGTAGACCAGGCTGGCCTCAAACTCTGCCTCTGAGACGCTGGGATTAAAGGTGTGTGCCACCACCGCCTGGCTCCAGCTATTTATTTATTTATATTTTGGTTTTTTGAGACAGGGTTTCTCTGTGTAGCCCTGGCTGTCCTGGACTCACTTTGTAGACCAGGCTGGCCTGGAACTCACAGCAATCCACCTGCCTCTGCCTCCCTGAGTGCTAGGATTAAAGGCGTGCTCCACCGTGCCCTGCTTCCAGTTATTTATCTTTATTATATCTCATTATGTATGTGTACACCTTACATATGGGCATGTGCACATGATGCAGCCACTGGTGGAGGCCAGAGGCACTGGATTCACGTGGAGCTGGAGTGTTGATGGTGTGGCTGCTGAACTTGGATTCTGCAAGACTAGGATTAAGACCCTTTTCTTTCTTTTTTTGGGGGTGGTGGTGGTGGTGGGTTCGAGACAGGGTCTCTCTGTGTAGCCTTGGCTGTCCTTGAACTCACAGAGATCTTCCTGCCTCTGCCTCCCGAATGCTGGGATTAAAGGCGTGTGTCACTAGCTCCTGGCTGATACTCCTCTCTTTTTCCTCCTCTTCCGTTTCCTTTGATGCTTTGAGATGGGGTCTCACTGTGTAGCCTAGGATAAGTTGAGAGATGTCTAATGCCATTCAAACAGTTACTAAATGGTGAGGATAGTAAAAAAAAAAAAAGTGGGACATGGCGACTCCTTATTTTAGTTTTGAAACCAAGTACTATCACTGAGTCAATTTCACACAAAGAAAAGGAGCTGAGGGTGACAGGTGGCGCCATTTGACTGACACAGGTGGGGCTCCAGAGGCAGCGTCTGTCCTTAAGGGGGTTTTGTTTTGTGTTTTTCTTTTTTCATCTTCTTTATTTCTGTGAGAAAATACCTGCCAAGAAGCAACGTAAAGGGGGAGGGGCTAGTTTGGGTTTAATGGCTGGAAAGGCTGGCGTCCACCATGGTGGGGAAGGGCAGTGGGGAAGGGATGGGGAACTCCAGTGACTCCTCCGCATCATCAGTCTGGAGGTGGCGCCTTCCTGTCAAACCTCAAGGCTCACTTCCCAGAGATGGAGTTCCTCCAGCCAGGCCCCACCTCCCAAGGTTCCACAGTGTCCCAAAGCGTCACCAGCAGCTGGGGACTAAGTGCAGCCACATGAGCCTGTGGAGCACACTGCACAGTCAAACTGCACACACGCCACCACCACTCTGGCAGCAGCTGGTTGGCCACTGACTGTTGACTGATCCTTGGACGAGGGACTTTACTTCTTATGCCTAGTTTTTGACCTTGTAAATAGAATATAACCCTTGGCTGGCTTGTTTACCTGCTTTTGTTTCGTTTTGTTTCGCTTTCTTGTTTCATTTTACCACCACAGGATTGTTTGTTTGTTTGTTTATTTATGTATTTATTTTTCCGCATCGGGGTCAGCTTTGGACTCTCTCCCCAAATCAGCCACTAGATACTTAAAATCCTACAATTAGAAGTTGATTCATTTGATCTGTTTTCATAGCTATACAGAACAGGATACATACTAATCCTTCTTGGCCATTTATCCCTGAGCATGGGTGAACTTATGACCCTGTCCTGAGAGCTAGTTTTGAAAGGGGAGACAGGGAAGAGGCACAAATGCACTAAGCCTGGATTAAGGGGGGGACGCAACACTAGGTCATCACCCTAGAAAAGAGCAAGAGCACAAGTGTCCTGGGGTTTATTTGCCAGAATGTTCTTGGCATCATGATCGTAATGGACTTGAACTAGAAACAATGCTACTTATCAAGAATAGAGTGGAAAATTACACTGTAGTGTGTTCACCCATGGAACACAATACAACAGTGACAATGTATGTGTCACAGAGCCCACAAGTTGCTTGAATCTCACAGGCATAAAGTTAACAGGAAGCATTCTATAGCTATAGACTAGACTAGTGCATAGAGTGGATATTGTTTTGGTTTGGTTTTCTTTTCCTCCTCCTCCTCCTCTTCTTCTTCTAGATTTATTTATTTATTTATTATGAATACAGTGCTCTGCCTACTTGTACCCCTGCAGGCCAGAAGAGGGCAACAGATCACATTATAGATGGTTGTGAGTCACCATGTCGTTGCTGGGAATTGAACTCAGGACCTTCAGAAGAGCAGTCAGTGTTCTTAACCACTGAGCCATCTCTCCAGCCCATTTTTGTTTGCTTGTTTGAGACGGGGGTCTCTCTTTGTAGCCTTGGCTTTCCAGCACTCACTTTATAGACCAGGCTGGCTTCGAACTCACAGTGATTCGCCTGCCTCTGTCTCCCAAGAGATGTGATTACAGGCATGCGCCACCACACCTGGCTCCTTCCCTTTTGTCTTGAGTGGAAGGTACAAAGAGACTGATTTTCTCGGTTTGATTTTATTTGTTTTTGTTTGTTTGTTTTTGAGACAGATTTTTCTCACTGGGAAGCCTTGACTGGACCGGAACTTGCTGTATAGATCAAGGCAGCATCAAACTTGAAGCAAGCCTTTTTCATCTACCTCCCAAATGCACAGATTACTATGACCAGCACACTTTGAGATTTTAGCATATGTGCTGCTGAAGTGAGCACCACACTTTGAAATTATTTGCTACAATGTCCAAATACTTTCTGTGCAATATATATATCACATTAATATTATTAAATTAATTATTTAATAATATTATATAAACTAATTGTATATTAAAATAATATATAATTGTATATAAAATAAAAGTTATATATTTCTTATTTCCCTCTTTTGAAAAACAAAAAGGAAAGTAGGGAGGGAGAAGGGAAAGAGGAAGAAAAGGAGTGGCAGAAAGTCCTTCTACAGACCAAACTCAGCTGGGCCAGTGGTGGTGCAAGCCTTTAATCCCAGCACTCGGGAGCCAGAGGCAGGTGGATCGCTGTGTGTTCGAGGCCAGCCTGGTTTACAGTTAGTCCAGGACAACCAGGGCTACACAGAGAAACCCTGTCTCGAAAAACAAGCAAACAAACAAAAAGACTAACCCCTGCTTCTGGATACTCCAGGCTGGCTCCTAAGACAGCCAAAGAAGTGGCCAGGTTTTGGACAAGTGACATGTACGTCTGTGAAAGGGTAACAAAGGCAGACGGTCTCCCAAAGTGCCAACTGAGTCACTCGCTTATCGGTTGAGTATGTGTTCCTTTGGTTACACACTTTCACAATCATCTGATGTTGCCACTTTAAAACAGGTTTCTTCCCAGGTGTCTTGGCGCATGCCTTTAATCCCAGCACTCGGGAGGCAGAGGCGGGCGGATCGCTGTGAGTTCGAGGCCAGCCTGGTCTACCAAGTGAGTCCAGGACGGCCAAGGCTAACACAGAGAGACCCTGTCTCGAAACAAAACAAAACAAAACAAAACAAAACAAAACAAAACAAAACAAAACCAGGTTTCTTTGTAAAGCTACCTTACTGTTCATTCAAGTTGCTTCATCTTAGTAATTAATAAGGTTAAGCAGCTTCCCAAATGTCTTTTTTCATCTTCTGTGAAATACCTGTCAAGTCTTTTGTTCATTTTTGTTGTAGTTTAATTGGTTCGTGTGTGTGTGTGTGTGTGTGTGTGTGTGTGTGTGTGTGTGTGTGTGTTACTGGAAATTGAACTCAGTGACTTGTCTATGTGTGTTAAATGCTCTACCACTAAGATATAACCCTAGCCCTTTTTGTGTTTCCTTCCTTCCTTCCACCCTCCCTCTCCCCTTTCTCTTTGAGAAATAGGGTCTCACTAGGTTGCCCTGGCTGGCTTAGAATGTGCCATGCACACCACAGCTGGCCTTGAATTCACAGAGATCTTCCTGCATCTGCCTCTCAAATGCTGGGTTTAAAGGCATGGGCCACTCTTTCTGAGACAACTTCAATAGGTTACCCAAGCTGGCCTTGGTGCCCCAATCCTCCTGCCTCAGCCTCCTGAGTAGCTGAGATTACAGACATGTGGCACTAGGCCTGGTTTTGAATTGCTTTAATAGACTACTACAGGTTTTGAATATTAGGGTTTTCTTTCTGAAAAAATATCTTTTACAAAAATTTTATTTTATGTACATTGGTGATTTGACTGCATGTGTATCTGTGTGAGGGTGTCGGATTCTCTGGAACAGAAGTTACAGACAGTTGTGAGCTGCTATGTGGCTGCTGGGAACTGAACCCACATCCTCTGGGGGGAGTAGTCAGTTCTCTCAACCACTGAGCCATCGCTCCAGGCCCCCTGAAAATATCTTTTTGATGCTTTGTGTCTATGTTTTATTAGCTTTGCAGGGGCTCCTGACCTCTGAATTCCTCTGCCCACCGATAGCTGCCTCAGGTTGCCCCTTTCCACTGCAGCGTGGGGCTCCTGGTACAGCACGCAGAGGCACTGCCCTCCTGTGAGAGGCAGGCTACCTGGAAAGCAAAGACAGGGGTATGGGAACCTTCTTTTCTGCTATCTGAAGGTCTGATCACTGCATCTCATCGCATGGCTGACAGTAAACACATCATAACTGCTCTTACTGCATGTAGTTTATTTATACATATGTAACCAAGTTGACAATGGAGATTAATTGTACCCCTTGTCAACTTAATACCCAAACATATCCGCCCCCATTTTTAAAAAACTTTTTTCGAAACAGGGTTTCTCTGTGTGTAGCCTTGGCTGTCCAGGAACCACTCTGTAGTCTCTAGACCAGGCTGGCCTCAAACTCACAGAGACCTACCTGCCTCTGCCTCCCAAGTGCTGGTATTAAAGGCGTGGGCCACCCACCTGGCCAAACACATCCCTTTTAACCCTAACAGTGCAGCCACCAAATGTGCATGTTTATCTCATAATGCAAAATATGCTCAGTCCAACCTCAAATGTCCCCACAGTCTTTAGCAGTCTGAACATTGTTTTTTTGTTTTGGTTTGTTTCGGTTTTGGTTTTTCGTGACAGGGCTTCTCTGTGTAGCCTTGGCTGTCCTGGACTCCCTTTGTAGACCAGGCTGGCCTTGAACTCACAGCGATCCGCCTGCCTCTGCCTCCCAAGCGCCACCACGCCCGGCCCAACATTGTTTTAAAGTCCAAAGCCTCTTCTGTGATGTGGGACAATCTCCTAACTGTGAGCCACTGTAAAATCAGAAAACGGTTTTCCCTCCAGTGTCCAATACATAAAGAAAACATTGCCACTCCGGAAGGGAGTGTCGCATACACAGCAAGAAAAGACTAGACCAAGATAAGACCAAAAGCCAGGAGGGCAATTCCACTTCCTGCATCTGCGGCTCATGATAGAGTCATCTGGACTTTGACAAGTTTGGGGACCCCTGCCTCTCTAGCTCGTGGCTCTAGCACATACAGCCTTTGGTAGAAGCCTCACTCTATCTGGGGTTTTCTTTGGTGGACACCCCACAGCTCTGGCATCTCTAACATCATTGGTCTCTATCGAAACTTAAGTTCCACCTTCCCAGCGGCATGTACATTCATCCCTCAGGACCTGCTGCAGGAAATCTGACCCTGACACAGACTTCCTGGATCATCCTCCACGACTTCCTCATTCTCCCGTCTTCCATGGGGGCAACACCTGCCAGTTTCTGTCACTAGTTTGAGATGTAGCCTGGCTCCCTTGGACCATATTTGCAGCGGCCTCTGTGTGCCTTTGAGACAGACTGGGACACACTTCCTTAAACAGTTGTTTTCGAGTGGGGAAACCTCTCAACCATAGTCTCAGTTGAGGCTTTCTCCTCAGGAGATCTGCCATTGACGCAGTGCCCTGGGGTTTCATCTTAGTGATGCTGATCCTTGTAACAGTTGCAGCCACTCTCTCTCTCTGTGTGTGTACCTGTCTTCTCTGTGAGTACAGATCAGTCCTTTCCTGAAGGTCTGACAACCGAATCTAATGAAATCCATTTGTGTGTGTGTGCGCGTGCATGTACATGAATGTGCATACGAACGCCCGAAGTCAACCTCATGTATTTTTCCTCAAGAACCAGTAAGCTTTAATAAAAAGACATTTAGTTCATATGCATGTGTGCACGCTTGTGTGTGTGTTTATGTGTGTGTATGTGCATGCTACAACATGCATGTGGAGGTCAAAGGACAACTTTCATGTCAGTTCTCTCCTTTCACCATGTGGGTTCTGGCGATTGAATTAAGGCCTGATGGCAGATTTCATATTTTAAAATTATGGCAGTAAGAGATGAGGTAAGATATGGTATAAGGTAATAATAATGTCCCAGGCAATCCAGGTGTGGTGGCTCACGCCTTTAATCCTAGGACTTGGGAGGCAGAGGCAAAAGGATCTCTGAGTTCGAGGCCAGCCTGGTCTACAAAGCGAGTCCAGGACAGCCAAGGCTACACAGAGAAACCCTGTCTCAAAGAAAAACAAAAAAACAAAAAAACAAAAAACAGGCAGCAGATAACTATGTTGTAGAGGAGTTTATTAAATGAGCATGGGGGGAGAAGGAAAGAGGGAGGGGTACCCCAGAGAGAAAGAGAGAGACAGGGACAGTAAGAAGAAGAGAGGAAAAGAGAGGTAAGGGAGAGGGAGGAAGCTATATGGCCCGTTTGTCCTTTTATATGGCCCTGGGCAGGGTCATAGCCCTGTGGCAGGTAAGCAATGACATCACAAGCAGGCCCACTGAAGCAGAGTGCTAACAGCAGATGCTGAGCGACTTCTCCAATCCCCAGTCCTGATCTTGTTTTTTGAGACAGGGTGTCTCATTAGCATGCAGCCCACCAAGGCAGCTGAAATGGCTGGCCAGCAAGCCTCCCCACCCCCACACTCCTAGTGCTAGGATTACAAAAGTGTCTAACATACCTGATTTTGGTTTTGTTGCTGTTGTTTTTCGAGACAGGGTTTCTCTGTGTAGCCTTGGCTGTCCTGGACTCACCCTGTCAACCAGGCTGGCCTCGAACTCACAGCAATCTGCCTGCCTTTGGCTCCCGAGTGCTGGGATTAAAGGGGTGCGTCACCACGCCTGGTTTCAGATTCTTTTTCAGAATGTAACAGGAAGGGTCTCTAGCCCAGGTCCCAATAAGGTTCCCACGACTCTCTGAAATCATGATCTGGGCTCCCAGCATCCACATTTCTCCCCACAGTCTGGTCTCCTAAACTCTCAGGGACAGGCAGTTCTGCTTACAGCACTGTAGGCCTTTTCTAATTCAAAGGTCCCATTTTCATATTCCTCCAACAAAACATTTCCAGAGGTATGAGACCCACACAGCCAGCCTTGGCACAGAGACTGCCCCTCAGTTTCCTCGAAGCACCAATTTCCTTTGTTGTCACTGTGTCAAATACATGGAAAAAATTAACGTAAAGGGCGAGGGCTTATTTTCATTGATAGTTTGAGAGGATACAGTTCATCACAGGGAAGGACTGGTCACTCTTTGTCCACAGTCAGGAAGCAGAGAGTCATCTATTTTCCACACCATCTTGTTGTTTTTAGACAGAAGCTCATTATGCAGTTCTGGCTAGCCCAGAACTTGCTATGGAGAGCAGTCTGGCTACAAACTCACACAGAGCTGCTGCCTTCTGTCTCCTGAATGCTGGGATTAAAGGTGTGTGTCGGGGCTGGAGAGATGGCTCAGAGGTTAAGAGCACTGACTGTTTTTCAAAAGGTCCTGAGTTTGATTCCCAGCAACCACACGGTGGCTCACAACCATCTATAATGAGATCTGATGCCCTTCTTCTGGCTAGCAGGTATACATGCAGCCAGAGCACTGTATACATAATAAATAAATAATTAAAAAAAATAAAGGTGACTGTCACCATGCCTAGCGTTTGTTTGGGTTTTTTTGTTTTGTTTTTGAGACAGGGTTTCTCTGTGTAGCCTTGGTTGTCCTGGACTCATTTTGTAGACCAGGCTGGCCTGGGACTCACAAAAAGTTGCCTGCCTCTGCCTCCCATAGTTCTGAGATTACAGCAATGTGCCACTGCACCCGGCTTTCTTGGCTATGTTTTAATTTTAAAACATTTTTATTTAAGAGACTCTGTGTGTGTGTGTGTGTGTGTGTGTGTGTGTGTGTGTGTGTGTGTTGAATCTAGGGCCTGACACATGTTAGGCAAGTGCTGTATCACTGAGCTACATCCATGCCCTGAGAATTTTTTTTTTAACCTTTAAAGTTTTCAATATGTCAAAGTCCCAGATTTAGAGTATCATTCTCTGAGCCCCAAACATCAAAGCTATTGTGAGAACAACAGTTTTTGCTGCACACAAACCCAGTGTTTGCCTGTTTTTACTTCCCTCCTGCTCTCTTCCATTAGCAGAGAAAATGGAGCTTTGGCACTCTGTCAACCACATAAACTTTTACTTGGTACATTGATGGCAGAGAGAGTAAAATGGGGAAGAGGTTAGAGGTCAGCCAACTTGAGAAGCCTGGTTTTTTACTAGACTCGATCTTGTCTGGCCAAGCATAATGGGCTGTACGTGAGGGCTGCGAGCACAGCCTTGCCAGGGCAGACAGAGAAGTTCACGTCCTGCCAGGGGGCAGTCACACTGCTTCCTGCTTCAGAGACCAACACAAAGAACGTTCTAATGGGCTGGAAAGCCCTTAGCGACCCTCCTTAAAAACCTGCCTGCGTGTGGAACTGGCTGCTGTCGAGGTGAAGGGGAACTGAGCCGCAACAGTGTTAGTCTGATGATACCTGATTCCCCCAGACACTGAATTTGTGATCTGTTTAATTAATGTTCACATGGGACAGGGACAAAAACTTTTGAAATCCAATTAGTCTCCCGGTTCCCCGACCCCATGCCTTCCCCAGCTTCGTGAGGAAACTCTTGGTTTGTGAGATGCCACCATGAGTGAGCCAGAGTCGATGAGGGCAGTATAAGGGACAGTAGTGTAACGAAAGACTTTGAAGAACTGAAGAGAGATTTTAAGCAAATGCCTTATGGGTAAAACTTTGGGGCTAGAAGCTGAGCGTGGTGGCACAAGCCTTTAATCTCAGCACTTGGGAGGCAGAGGCAGGGGGATCGCTGTGAGTTCGAGGCCAGCGTGATCTACAAAGTGAGTCCAGGACAGCCAGGGCTACACAGAGAAACCCTGTCTTGGAAAAAGAAATCAAAACAACAACAATAACAAACAAACAAACAAAGCCTTTGGGCCTGGAGAATGTTCTATAACTTCTTTCCCAGTTGACTCAGATATTGAAGAGAAGCATTGCTGCTTGCAAGACTGTTGGGAGTCAGGTCTGCGTTGTTTCTGAGCACAATGCAATACTGTGGATCTTAAGGGAGGAAATGGGGGCTCCCACGTGCCTCTCTCTACCTTCATCTGCAGCACCTGATACATAAACATGTTGGCTCTGCTTCTTAACAGCTAAACTTTATTATACAACCCAACTAGCTTACACAAGAGGGGAAAAAGGTTAAAGGGAAAAAAGAGTGAACCTTCCGGTATCCGTTCCACGGGACAGGTCCCTAGGTGTCTCTGGCCTGTTCGCTGGTCTGGCCTGTTCGCTGATCCTCCTTCCGATCCACGTGTGCTCAAGCCGGGTCTGAACCTGCTGCTGCTCTCTCCTCTCCGCCTGCCTGTCTCACCTGCGAAGGGAGATCTCCTTCTCCCATTGAGGGTGGATTAGAAACACAATAGTCCAGGTGGAGTCCCCAGGTCCACTTCCTGAATTCCAGGCCCAGGATTGCTCCACTCAGTCTATCTCAAGGTTAATCTAAGGGAGTATCCGTGGTGTGACCAAGAGCAAAGCCCGCCAAGATTGCTTTCACCTGTGACAAAGCTTACAGTCCTTCCCACATAAACATTTGTTCTACGGGGATGATTGTTTAGGACGTACTATTACTGAAAGGATGGAGGTTTCGCTCAATGGTAAAACAGATGCCTCCAATGTGTGGTGAGGACCTGGGACCCATCCCCACCACCAGAAAAATAAAAGCAAAAAGTTAGAATTCTGGAGCCTCCCCCCCCCCCACCTCCACCCCCGGGCTTCCTAACAAACACTGCAAGAGGCGCCTGCTCTAGCTTTTAAGGCTTGCAGCTGCATGGTGGGAAAATCCTCCCTCCTACACACACACACACACACACAGACACACACACACCCTGCACATGTGAAATAAGGATTTGAGTGCAAGGCATTTGTTTAGGAAGTATCCTAGGAAGCCGCAGAAGGAGACTAAGGAATGCAGGCCCAGTAGCTGGTCATACCCAGGCTAGGGGAGGGAGGGGGAAGGGACAGTAACGGGGCAGAGACATATGTGAGGCCCTTTGAGCACCCCAGCTGCTGTTGCTTCACTTCTGCCTCCCAACATCGCTCAGTATTGTCCTTGTAGGTGAGTCTCATTCCTGTGTGTGTGTGTGTATGTGTGTGGTGTGTATGTGTGTATGTGCTATGAGTGTGTTTGTGTGTGGTGTATGTGTGGTGTGTGGGAGGCTGTGTGTGGCGTGTGTGTATATGTGTGTGTGGTGTGTGTGGTGTATGTGATGTGTGTGGTGTGTGTGTATGTGGTGTGTGTGGTGTATGTGTGTATAGTGTGTGTGTATGTGTGTATAGTGTATGGGTGGTGTGTGGGAGGCTGTGTGTGGCATGTGTGTGTGTTATATATGTGTTGTATGTGTGGTGTGGGGGAGGCTGTGTGTGGCATGTGGATGTGTGTAGTGTGGATGTGTGTATGTAGTGTGTATTGTATGTGTGTGTGGTGTGTGTGGAGGCTGTATGTGCCATGTGTATGTGTTGTGTGTGTGTGATGTGTATATGTGTATGTAGTATGTGTGTGTGGTATGTGTGGATGTATGTGTGATGTGTGTGTGCGTGTGTGTGGTGTTCTGGGTAATGTAGCTCCAGTGGCACTAGGTGAAGACAATTGTTCTCTGATCTCAGAAGCTAGGATTCTCGGTCAACAGACAGACTCTGTTTTCCATACCTGAGCCACTGCCAGGCTATAGAACTTAAACCAGTTGTTCCTGGCGTTTCCCACCTTGGAATCAGGGAAAGAGTCTGCGCTGGAGGTCCCTCTGTCCCTGACGCCATTCCTGAGATGAGCACAGAGTCTGCCTCAGAATCCCCTTCCGATCTGGTGACATCTTTGGTTCCTTGTTCCACTTGGTTGCTGCTTCCTTGGGGCCCCGCCTGGAGACCAAGACCGAATGCCATGTCAACGTAACCCCACCCCACCCCACCCCACCTCCCACCCCACCTCCCCCCACCCCCGGACCCTCCTTCCTCTTCCTTGTTCCATGTCCTCCCAGGACTTGGTTAACAAGAACCAAAAAGACACTTTGCTTTTCATAGCCTTTCTCTAGGGTAATAAAACACAAACCTTCTGCTTGATGGGAAATAGAAAATGTTGGTTAGAGGGCCGTAAATTAATCACTGAAGTTCTGTCTATGCACCCTGCCTGCAGTGGCTCCTTCTTTTGTCTCATGGGGACCCTAAATGGTAACAGCAGCTGGAGCCACAGGACAGCTGCCACCTCAGCTGCCACTACCCTCTCTGTCTCGGATGCTTCCCTGCTGCACTGAGGCAATGGGCTGGGAAGGGTCTGACAGCAGTGTGAAGCCTCCGTTGCTAGGAGACCCCTGATTGCACACAGCTGTATTCCAGGTGTCATGGAGCCTGGGAAGCTCTGTGACCACATCATAATAATAAGCTTGATTAATATCACATCACATGTGGTCCCTTGGAAACAGAAAACAGCAGAAGCAGGATAGGCCACTGTCACCTGTCCCTCACTGTTTAGGCAGGCCATAAGATGACCACCTTCAGCTGGGCGTGGTGGCACATACTTTTAATCTCAGCACTCGGGAGGCAGAGGCAGATGGAGTGTTGTGAATTCGAGGCCAGCCTGGTCTACAAAGCGAGTCAAGACAGCCAGGGCTACACAGAGAAACCCTGTCTTGAAAAACTGAAAAAGAAAGAAAGAAAAAAAAGAAAACCTGATAGATAGATAGATACATGGATAGATAGATACTCATGTGAGTTGTCCTCTGACTTCCACACATGTATTATGGCATGTGTGCATATACAGTCAAAGATAAAGAAATATAATTTTTTTAACTAAAAAAACTTAAAAACTCATGACTTAGAAAAACCAAGCTAGTACTGACCTGAGAGCTTCCTCCATGCTGGCCAACTTCCAGTTCTGTGTAGGCTATTGGAAGAGAGCCATCAGCAGTCTTACCCAGCCATGAATCCTGCAAGCTACAGTAACAGTCAGATGCACGCCTTCAGGTATAATAATGGCATGAACATTATGAAGGTAACCAAGTGTTTCTGACTGGTCTTCTTGTTGTTGTTGTTGTTTTTCTGAGACAGGGTTTCTCTGTTGTAGCCTTGATTGTCCTGGACTTGCTTTGTAGACCAGGCTGGCCTCGAACTCACAAAGATCCACCTGCCTCTGTCTCCCGAGTACTGGGATTAAAGGCATGCGCTACTGACGCCCAGCTCTGATTGGTCTAAAAGGTCGGTCTACGGGAGGAAACTCATGACTGGTACTGTAAATCCGCCTGGGAGCCTAAGGCTGGGAAGCTCATAATAACGAGCCCATCACTACTGCTACTGTTTTGCTGACTAGACATAGAATCAAGCTGTATTCTGAATACGCATCATCTCCATTCCCGTAGATCAGTGCAGCTCTCAGCTCCCCGGCAGAGAAGCATCTTTGTGCCGTGGACAGCGGTCAACACAGGGACAACTGGTCAAAATGCCGAGAACAAATATCTGTGGAGTGCTCAGCCATAAATGAGATGCCTACATCATATTTCTCCCCGCACCACCGCCTGAAAAAAAAAAAAGTTCAGGAAACATTGCAGAAGAGGAAGCAGAAAGATTGTAAGAACCAAAGGTTGGGGAGGACTGGGACAAAATAATGTCTTTTGGATGTGACAGGACTATTACACTCGTTGAATTCATAGTGGCTGTGATTGCCACACAAGACCTGCACAAGATCAAGCCAGTGAACTTTGCAGCCTGGGTGAGGGAGGAGGGAGGGGGCACATGAGGCCCCCACCCCTGGCTGAAGAGATATTGAGAGTTGGTGGTTGCTAAGGGAGGGAGACTTTTGGAAGAGCAGACAATGCTCTTTTTTTTTTTTTTTTAAGATTTATTTATTTATTATATATACAGTATTCTGCCTGCATGTACATCTTCAGGCCAGAAGGGGGCATCATATCACATCATAGGTGGTTGTGAGCCACCATGTGGTTGCCGGGGATTGAACTCTTCCAGGACCTCTGGAAGAACAGACAGTGCTCTTAACCTGTGAGGCATCTCTCCAGCCCCGAGTGAGTTTTCTTTAAGATCGTGGTGCCTGGTAGATTGTCCATGCTCCAGTGGAAGGCCCCACACCCATATGTACATAGACAGAGTAAACACAGACTCAGTGGAGTGCTAAAAAAAAAAAAAAGACATGGTAGTGGGAGGGAAATAGGGAAATGTGGGAGGGATTGAGGGAGGAGGTGGATGGGTGAATATCATTAAAATATACTGTTAGATGGGTGGTGGTGGCCACGCCTTTAATCGTAGCACTTGGGAGGCAGAGGTGGGCAGATCCCTGAGTTCAATGCCAGCTTGGTCTGCAAAGTGAGTTCCAGGTCAATCAGAGCTACACAGAGAAACCCTGTATCAAAAAACAAAACAAAACAAAACAAAAAACCCCACTAAACACACACACACACACACACACACACACACACACGTACATATACATAATGTATGAAATTCCCAAAGAATAATTTAAAATATATTAACAAATAAAATAAAAGCCTTTTTTGACTTTTTAGGTCTTTATTTCTGAAGACTTTTCATGCCACATGAACATTTTACTAAATGATTCTTGGTTGTTTTTGTTTTTGTTTTGAGAACTTCAGCCACTGCCTCTCTCCCCTTCCAGAAACATGAAGGAAAAAAACAAAAACCACACACACACACAACAAAAGTCAATCTCAATAGATCTCACCCCTGTGGCTACTGCACACCTGACACACAGGTTGACCCTTGGGTTTAAGACAGATTTAGGAGCCAGGTGGTGGTGGCGCACGCCTTTAATCCCAGCATTTGGGAGGCAGAGGCAGGCGGATTGCTGCGAGTTCAAGGCCAGCCTGGTCTACAAAGTGACTCCAGGACAGCCAAGGCTACACAGAGAGACCCTGTCTCGAAAAACCAAAAAAAAAAAAAAAAAAAAAAAAGACAGATTTAGGCAGGCATGGGAAGAGGAGTTCAAATGAAACCTTCAAAATTAAAGTCAGCCCAGGAAGCCAGATACGGTAGCTCATTCCTGTAATCCCAGCACCGTGGAGGCTGAGGTAGGGGGAGCATGAGTTTCAGGCTAGCTTGGAGTGAGACCTTGTCTCAAAAAAGCTAAGAAATAACTAGGTAAATAAAGTTAGCCCAAGGTGGCTGCCTTTTATAAAGTCGATCCAGGAAATAAAAACAGCAAACCAGGTAGCTGTCATGTTTTCCAATGATGCTGACATGCAAGGATATGGGCTTTGTCCTTCTTTCATGCGAAGAGATGACTCATTCACAGATCTACCTGATATGTGAGCACGGGACATGCACGAGGGAATTCAGGCAGGGAGCCAAGCAGCTGTTGTAACACAGCATGGGGGTTTGAATGAACCCTGTAGGCTCCTGTTTGAATATTTAGTCATCCGGGAGTGGCTCGTTTTTGAGAAGGATTAGGAGGTGTGACCTTGTTAGAACCCTGCCACCGAGAGTGAGTGGGCTTTGAGGTTTCAAAAATCCAAGCCAGGCCCAGAGTCTCTCTTCCCACTGCCTGCAGACCCAGACGTAGAACTTTCTATTACTTCTCCAGCACCGTACCTGCCTGCGTGCTGCCAAGGCCCCCACCATGATGAGACAGGGCTAAGCCTCTGAAACCGTAAGCCAGCCCCAATGAAATGTTTTCTTTTTGTAATAGTTACCATGGCCTTGGTGCCTCTTCGGAGCCGTGGAATACTGACTGAGACACACAGGGACTACAAATAATACTAGATAGTGTACCGTCAGCCACCTGCCTCGGAGCTGCCACCATTGCCTGGCGTGGTTATGATGTTTGAAAATGAAACCCTTTAAGACAACGGCTGGTTTTACTCTTCACACCTTCCATAGATAGGTCCTCTCTCCTCTGTTAGGGAAGTTTTGGTTTCTTTGTAAACTCAGTTGTGTTATGTAAATACGTTTTTGTTCTAATCCCAAGGGTGGGATTTTAGTCTGAAACTTTAGCTTGTCCGCTTCTGTGAGTTGTCTCCTGAGGAGCGTGGCTTATGCCAGCTGATGACGGCGCTCCTCACACAGCAAGGAGAGGAGTGTTGTCTAGGGCTCTGAGGATGTAACTAAGCGCATAGAGAGAGCACGGGGGCGGTGGGGGTGGGGCGGAGGGTGGGAAGGGAGGGCTGGCATGAGATGTGGGCCGTGGCCTGTGGCAGTTTGAAGAGACCGGAGATGGGCAGTATGTCGGTTTGGAGCAAAACGTTTTGGGATTCAGCGGCTCGTGTCTGCTGTTGACAGAGATGGGAATAGCCCAAAAGAATCCAACTGACCCTAAACAGCTGGGAGAAGTAAGGGGGCCCTCCCTCTCCCCCACTAACCTTCTCTCTGTTACATAGGGTTGGGAGGTTGGAAGGGAGGTTGGGGCCTAAACACCCCAAATATAGAAGAGTTTAAAAGAAAGAGCACTACAGCCCTCCCCCAACATTTCTTCCTATTTTATGGTCTAAAGATCTTATTGTAATTATGGTTGAAAAAATTGAGTTTTTCTGTTCAGACTGATGGAATGGTAAAGCGAACTAAAGTTGTACGCTCATGGCTGTGTTTGTTAATGAAAATCAGAAAATAAGAGGAAGGAAGGAAGGAAGCTGCATCATGAGTGGATGACCAAAACCCGAGTTTGCTGCTCATGAGCGCACTGGTGGCTGTGCCTGGGAGAATGGTTCCCTTTGGGCCCCTGGGTTCTTTGCATAAATTAAGTTGACATTAAGACAGATGAGCAGGCAGGGTGGTCATGGCACATGCCTATAATCCCAGCAGAGGCAGGCGGAGCTCTGTGAGTTTGAGCCTGGAGAGATGGCTCAGTGGGTAAGAGCACTCACTGACTGCTTTTCCAGAAGTTCTGAGTTCAACTCCCAGAAACCACATGGTGGCTCACAACCATCTATAATGTGATCTGATGTGCACTGTATACATAGTAAATAAATCTTTTTTTAAAAATGAGTTCCAAGACAGCCAAGGCTACACAGAGAAACCCTGTCTCAAAAAACTAACCCCCCCCAAAAAAAACCAAAATAAAACAAAACAAAGCAGAAGAAAAACAAGTCTCATATGCAAATAAGCACAGGAGACCATCAAATCTCAGCCAAAGGAGGGGCCAGATGCGTGAGGCTTATGTAGTTATCCTCAGCTACAGAAAAACAGGGGGTGGGGCTTCCAGGAGGTGTGGAGAGAAAATTTTGGAAGGTAAGCAGCAGGAGAAAATGAACGGTGAGCCTGTAGAAGTGTCTCGGGGGCAGAACGCTGTCTCTTCGTAGCCCTCACCATTGTGTGAATATTTTGGCTCATAACGATTTGTTTCAAGGTTGTCCATTTTTCCACAAAAGGGGCAATCTAGGCAGCTGAGTGAGAAGTAATGAGCTTTTCCTAAATTGGCTAGTTGGTTCTCAATTTTCTTGATCTAAAAAAAAAAAAAAAAAAAAGAGAATCAATATTCCAAAGGCACACCTCCAAGCTATGGGGGTACAGACGTGCACCACCATGCCTGGTTTATATTTTATTTCTGAGATAGAGTCGCACCATGTAATTGTGACTGATCTGGAATTTTCCATGTGGACCAGGAGGGCCTTGAATCACAAAGATCGGCCTGCCTCTACCTCCCAGAGCTCTGGGATTAAAAGCAGGCCCCACCACACCCAGCTAGTTTGCATTTCCCGTAGATGTCACAGACTACCGCTCACTCAGGCTCTAAAAATGAATGAGACACAATGTCTAGGCTCAAACCAGCAGTGAGAGAATACATGCAAACAATTGCTAAGCAGGGCCAGAACAAACGTACACAGGTAAAGGGGGCAAAAATGCTGGTAATCTAGCTAATAAGATAGGAAAATCAGCCAGGCGTGGTGGCACAGACCTGTAATATCAGCACTGGGAGGCAGAGGCAGGCAGATCTATGTGAGTTCAAGGCCAGCCTGATCTACAAATCGAGTCTAGGACAGCCAGGGCTACACAGAGAAACCCTGTCTCAAAAACCAAACCAAACCAACCAAACAAACAAAAGGCTGGAGAATTGGCTCAGAGCTTAAGAACACTGCTCTTCCAGAAGTCCTGAGTTCAATTCCCAGCAACCACATGGTGGCTCATAACCTCTTCGGGCCTGCAGATGTACATGTAAGCCACTGTATAAATAATGAATAAATAAATCTTTTTTAAAAACTAGAAAAAAAAAAGATAGGAAACCTTGTGTGGTTTCATGCCGCTGTGGCAACACCGTTCACTAGGCGGTAGAAGTATCCTCAGATTTCTATTGTGTACATCCCGGAAGATGAGCTAGATCAGTGGTTCTCAACCTGTGGGTCGGGACCCCCTTGGGGGTGTCATATAGTAGATATCCTGAATGTCAGATGTGTACATTACGATTCATAACAGTAGGAAAATTATAGTTATAAAGTAACAACAGAAATAATTTTATGTTTGGGGGTCCCCACAACATGTCGAACTGTATTAAAGGGTTTCAGTGCCAGGAGGGTTGAGAAGCACTGATGGTTCAGAGGATGATTTACAGTAGACACCCTTTTGGTTTCAAATGAGTGCTTATGAAGCATACAGGAAGCAAAAGTAAAAGGACAATGGGCTGGGGAGACGGCTCATACGGGTAAATGGGCTCCTCAAGCCTGGTGGCTTGCGTGTGAGCCTTGGGATCCATGTTAAGGAGGAAGCAGAGAGCAGGTTCCATAAAGCTGTCCTCTGAACTCTATGAGTGCGCCATGGAATGCGAACCCACGCACGATAGATAGTAATTTTACTGAGTTAAAAATATAACAGAACAAATAGCGAGAAGCAGATGAATAGAAGCGTCAGGTTGATTCGGAAACATGCTCAACATCCAACAGAGACTGGAGCGGACGATTGAGAGAGTAGACAGATTACATCGTCAAATGGGCCTTACAAACCTGCAGCCAGGGCTGGAGAGAGGGCTCAGTGGTTAGGAGCGCCACCTGCTCTTCCAAAGGTCCTGAGTTTAATTCCCAGCAACCTCATGGTGGTTCACAACCGTCTGTAATGTGATCAGATGCCCTCTTCTGGCCAACAGGTGTACATGCAGGCAGACACTCTATACATAATAAATAAATAAATAAATAACTCTTTAAAAAAACAAACAAACAAACAAACAAAAACCCTCAGCCAAAACGGACTGGGAAGAAGCAGCCCATGCGACTGCCCACTGCCCACCTGAGGTTTCTCCATCTATGCCTTTTGGTTCCTCATCCTCTCCGCTGACATTTTACACCATGGGATACACAGTAGTGACCTCTGCTCACAAAGATTTCTCCCGTGAGATGGGGCATAGTAGGCTCTTCTACTGTTCTCCTTTCTCCTTGTCACAGGGCCAGGGTACCATCCCATCCCTGAACAAGGGATCCGGGAGGACACTTTGAGACAAGCATGCTTGGATCTGAAGAGAGGCAAGGAAGTTCTACGTCACTTCCAGGGCCACTTCTTTTTTTTTTTTTTTTTTTTTTTTGGTTTTTTGAGACAAGGTCTCTCTGTGTTAGCCTTGGCTGTCCTGGACTCACTTTGTAGACCAGGCTGGCCTCGAACTCACAGCAATCCACCTGCCTCTGCCTCCCAAGCGCTGGGATTACAGGCATACGCCACCACGCCCGGCCAGGGCCACTTCTTGATAAGCGAAAACCGAGTGTGACACAAAGTAAGGAATACTGCAGTCTCCAATCAGTTCCTCATGGGTAACTATGCAAAAGTCGAATTCGGGGCCCTTCTTCCCTGGTGTCTCAGCAGCCTTGGGCGTTGCTAACTTTGTTCTCCTTTTAATTTCGTGGAGCTGTGGGTAGAATTCACAGCCTTAGGCACACTAAGGGTAACACTCCAGCACTGTACTCATAGCCCATGTGTGCACACGCTCATGCTCTGTGTGGGTATGTGTGTGTGTGTGTATGTAGGCTGGAGGTTGACATCATGTATGTTCCTTAATCCCTCTCTCTCTCTCTCTCTCTCTCTCTCTCTCTCTGCAGTGTAACAAAGCCCTGACTGTCCTGGACTCACTTCATAGACCAGGCTGGACTTGAACTCAGAGATCTGCCTGCTTCTTCTTTTTTTTTTTTTTAAAGATTTATTTACTTTATTTATTGCATATGAGTGCTTTATCTGCAGAAGAGGGTATCAGATTACATTATAGATGGTTGTGAGCCACCATGTGGTTGCTAGGAATTGAACTCAGGGCCTCTGGAAGAGCAGGTGGTGCTCTTAACCGCTGAGCCATCTCTCCAACCCCCTCTGCCTGCTTCTTGAGTGAGATTAAAGGCTCATGCCACTGCACCCAGCCAATTTTTTTTTGCCCTCTATTTTTATTTTATTTTATTTATTTATTTATTTATTTATTCATTTATTTTTTTGGAGACAGGGTTTCTCTTATGTAGTCTTGGCTGTCCTGGACTCGCTTTGTAGACCAGGCTGGTTTTGAACTCACAGAGATCATCAGCCTGTCTCTGTCCTCCCTGAGTTCTGGGATTCCAGACCTGCGTCACCATGCCTGGCTAAGGCAGGATCCCTTACTAAATCTGTTTGAGCTAAACAGATTTGCCTGACCAGTGAGCCCTCCATGATCCTCCTGTCTCTGCCTACCCCCATAGCAAGGCTGGCATTACAGAGCCATGCCTGGGTTTCTACATGGGCAGTGGGGACCTGAACTCAGGTCCTCACGTTTGGGCAGCATTTTGCCCATCCAGTTTGCTCATACCCTAGCTCTCCAACCCTCTTCTCTGAAGCAGTCTCTTTTTTTATCTTGTTTTACTTTTTTTGTGTTTTGTTTTTAGTTTGTGGTTTTTTGAGACAGGGTTGCTCTGTGTGTAGCCCTGGCTGTCCTGGACTCACTTTGTAGACCAGGCTGGCCTTGAACTCACAGGGATCCACCTTCCTCTGCCTCCCGAGTGCTGGGATTAAATGCGTGCACCACCACACCTGGCTACTTCACAATTTTGGAAAATATTTATTTATTAATTATGTATACAGCGCTCTGTTTGCATGTACACCTGTACACCAGAAGAGGGCACTACAGCTCATTATAGACGGTTGTGAGCCACCATGTGGTTGCTGGGAATTGAACTCAGGACCTTTGGAAAAGCAGCCGGTGCTCTTAACCTCTGAGCCATCTCTCCAGCCCTACTTCACAACTTTTAGGAGTTCTCTTCAATGGCTTCCTGTCTAGACTGTTTCTTTCTCTGGTGGGTATGGGGGACAGAGGTCACAGAAGCCTTCCATGTGCCTCATTCTCAACTGTGAGTCTGCAGTCACCAGTACCACCACAAAGCAGCTTTAGAGTCAGCGGCAGCATGGGTCATGGGCTTCCTTCCACATGGCTTCTGGCTACAGCAGGGGCTTTGATGCAACCAAAGGTGTAAATGTCAGTAGAAGAGCCCTATGTCCCTACTGCCAGAGGTGAGGAAAATGACTCTTTTTGGAATGAGCGTCACAAGGTCCTGAGGAATGCTGGCTTTTAGTTAACTGCCAGAAATCCTCCTGTCGTCCACATCAAGCTGGTTTCTTTGGACTGCTTGAGGAACCTAACAGTTTCACCTCTTGGCTCAACGCTTTCCCACTCAAATTCCTTGTTTCTAAATTTTTTTTTATAGTTGCTTGCTTGCTTTATGTCTAGGTGCGTGTGCATGTGCGTACCACCACAGGGAGTGCTTAGAGGTCAGAGAACGATTTGTAGGAGTTAGTTTTTCCTGTCCACTGCTTGGGCTCCCGGCGATCAAACTCAGGTCTCTCAGGGTTAGTGACAAGTGCCTTAATCCACTGAGTCCGGTCTCCTTCTTTCCAACTTTATTTCAGTTACCAGAACACGCTCTGTTTTCTCGTACCTCCACACTTGCGTACATCACGTCCTCATAGGCCAGCTCCATCTCTGTTGTTGTTTTTCAGGCAAGTTCTCACACTGTAGCCTAGGCTGGCTAGACCTCACTATGTAGACTGGGCTGACCACGAGCTAGCAGTGGTCCTTCTGTCCCAGCCTCCCAAATGCTGGGAGGGACAGATGTGAGCCTTGATACCCAGCTTCGGTCAACGCCCATCTGTAAGCCGTTCTTCCTGCTGCCCGTAACTGCTGGCCGAATTTGGCCTAATGTCTATCCTATTTAGTCTGAAAGGTCTGCCTTTGTACCCTCATGTCCTCCCTTCCCTCAGCGCCTGCCTTGTCAGGGTCAGGCCCTCTTCTGATGAATTGTCATAATGTCCTATACACTGTAGTGAGCTACTGAACATATTCCTAAGAATGCTTTAATTGCTAGAACCATACTGAGTCAACTGGTCTACGGTCACTTAGGCCAGCTATAAATTCCTATACCATGTGTCCCTGATCTAAATAAAGGTTATGAGAACCACCTGGCCACGTAACTGCTCTCTCTCCACTTTTGTAAGCAACGTTCGCTTGCTGCAAATGTCCACAGCTGCCTTTCTGTGTGTGTCTCCGTTACAGTTTTTGCCTTTAAAAACTGGAACAAACTGGAGGCCAGGCCACTTCCCACTGCTCTGCCTGAGGCAGGAAATAGAGACTCCACATGACTCCCCTGAGTTTTTCTCTTCGGGTACCCCACAACAGCATCACTTACCATAGCCCTGGGACACTGTGTGTGACTGTGTGACTGCCAGCTTTCTTTCTTTCTTTCTTTCTTTTTTTTGGTTTTTTTGAGACAGGGTTTCTCTGTGTAGCCTTGGCTGTCCTGGACTCACTTTGTAGTCCAGGCTGGCCTCGAACTCACAGCGATCCGCCTGCCTCTGCCTCCTGAGTGCTGGGATTAAAGGCATGCGCCACCACGCCCGGCTAATAAATAAATTCTTAAAACCCCATTTTAAAGGTTTTTTTCTCTCTTAGAACTTTGCCTAACACTGATAGAACCTTAACTTGCCACCTAACACAGAGCTTCAATGTGTGACACCTCAGTGCGTCTCTGAAAAGGCTTAAGAAAATGAAGGGCTTTGGAAGAGTACAATTACCTGCGTGCCTCGAATAACACCACGAAGTAAAATAAAATCTCATTCTCGACAGCCACTTGCATGCTCTAAAAGCCAAGCTATCCTCTTTTAAAATTTGAAAAAGATCTATTTATAGCCGGGCACCGTGGCACATGCCTGTAATCCCAATACTCAGGAAGGCAGAGGCAGGTGGATCACAAGTTTAAGGCCAGCTTGGTCTACAAAGTGAGTCCAGGGGCAGCCATGGCTAATGCTGTCTCGAAAAACAAAAATGATTTATATATTTATGTGTATCTGTGCTTTGCCTGCATATATGTATGTGCCCTATTTACATGCCTGGTGCCTGTGGAGGGCAGAAAAAGATTCTTGGAACTGGAGTTACAGGTAGTTGTGAGCCGCCATGTGGGTGCTGAGAACCAAACCTTGTTGGAAGGACCCTGCTGTTTGAGGTTGCAGTCTTCCCAGGCGGGGTAGTCATTTCTGAGGTGCAAGACTCTCTCTCCCCAGCAGGGCCTCCTGAGGTGCAGGACTCCCTTTCCCCAGAAGGGCCTCCGGCTCTCTGCCTCACTCCATCTGGAGAGTGTCTTTAGTCATAGATGCGCCAACCACATCTGATATACGGCCCTTGACACAGCTCCGTGCTAGCTCTCCTCTCCTTATACCCAAAGGTAATTAGGTGCTGTGTCCCCGTTCATATGGTAGGAACGTGCTGCCAAATGCAAGACAAACATCCTTAAAGTGCCTAATTTCAACCAATTATGTACACGTAACCTGGGGAACCCCACCACCACACACACACACTCCCCAAGGACTATATAGCCTTTGCTCTCCCTAAGTAACGTTGAATTAGCTCCTTGAGGTGGTTCCTGGAATGTTCTCTCTCCCACTTGTTTGATCTCCATCTTGCTGTGCGCTTTGCCTTCTGTTCCTCCTTCCTTGATGGGCTGGCTGGTGGCCAACACCGCCCACCCCCACCCCCACCCCCACCCCGCCCCGGGAAGAGGAGAACCGCAAACCTGGGCCGTCTGTAAGAGCAGCCTGCACTCCTAACCATTGAGCCATTTCTCCAGCCCCTGTAACTTGGCTTTTCTATTCAACACTATATTTTTGATATTTTAGAGTATGTTTGTTACAAAACACTGGTGGACGTGTAGGAGGCGTATCTTGGTGGCAGAGAGCTTGCCTGGCATGCGCAAAGCCCTGGCTTCATCCCTGGCACCAGCAGGGTAGAGAAACAGAAAAAAAAGAAAAGATGACGCAGAGATAAGTGAGTAAGCTCGTTGCTTCGTCTTTCTGTGTCCTGCAGTGGTGCTGTCCTCTCTGATGCTGTCATTCTCTCAAGAGCATGAGCAATGCCAAATAGAAAAGGCAAATGTCAGACTGATTAGGCTAGGCTCCAAAGTCACATTAGAGACTGTGATGACGAGGCACAGTCACACGGGTGTCTCTGAGATCATCGATGCTCACAGAGTTGGGCGAATCGCTGTGAGCCTCACAGCAAGGCTAAACAAGTGTGGAGTGACTCACCCCAGACTGAACGTACAGCTCAGATTCCTGGAAAAAAAAAATGGCATCATCCATCAGTTTGGCTGCATTGTATTGATAACTTCAGTTGGCTTTGTGGACCACGAAGAAACAAGCAAGACAAGACGCCAGAGAGGATACCAGGATTCGTTGCTTAGAAATGTAAACTACATCCACGTAAAACTCATCAATGTGGAAGGGAAGAAGGAAGGAGGAGAAGATGGAGAGGAAGAAAGGACAGGGAGTAAGTGTTCGGTAGGTAACAAGAGTAGGGATCAGTTGTATAAGATGATCCATTATTAATCACCATAAAAGCCCCAGCTATGTATCCATAGAAACCACACAAGTCAAGGTCACAGCTGACCATCACGTGGCAGCAGATTTAATAATTCAGAAAAAGACTCCTAGAAAGGGTGATTAAAAAGCAATTTTTTTTTCATTTATTATGCATACAGTGCTCTGCCAGCACCAACATCTGCAGGCCCGAAGAGGGCATCAGATCACATTATAGGTGTTGTGAGCCACCATGTGGTTGCTGGGAATTGAGCTCAGGACCTCTGGAAGAGCACACGATGCTCTTAACCTCGGAGCCATCTCTCCGGCCCTAGAAAGGGCAATTTTATTTAAACAAACAGAAGGATCATTTGTGACAATTTAAAAAAAAAAAATGAAGTCATCATCAGCTACGTCGGAAGTTTGAGGCCTGCCTGGAATACATTCAGAGTTTCAGGCTAAGCAGAACAAAACAAAAAAAATCCAAACAATACAAACAAACAAAACACAGGATCTCATTATGTGGTCTGGGCTACCCTCGAACTCATAATCCTTCCGCCTGAGAGCCCCAGTGCTAAGATGATAGGTGCTGTATATCAAAAGCAGGGGCTTATACATGCTAGTCAAACCTCTAAGAGTTTTTTTTCCAAGATTTATTTATTATGTACAGTGTTCCACCTTCATGTAGGCCTTCAGGCCAGAGGGCACCAGATCTCGTAGATGGTTGTGAGCCACCATGTGGTTGCTGGGAACTGAACTCAGGACCTCTGGAAGAGCAGCCAGTGCTCTTAACCTCTGAGCCATCTCTCCAGGCCCTCTAAGAGTTTTTCAAGTTCACTTTTTTCAAACTGTGTTTCCAAAGTCAAACTGATGTGGAACATACACTTAGGAAACACAGAGAAGCAGACTGATCTCTGTGGTTTGAGGCCAGCCTGGTCTACACAGTGAGTTCCAAGACAGCCGCCGCTACACAGTGAGACCCTGCCTCTAAAAACAAAACAAACAAACAAAAACAAAAAATATAGCAAACTAATAAAAACACTTATTTTTTTTCTGGGGCTGCAGAGATGGCAGCATCTAACACTTGCTGCTTTTTTGGAGGCCTGCAGTTTGGTTCCTAGGACCTATATGGCTCACAACCATCTGTAACCCAAGCTCCAGAGGACCCAGTACATAAAAGTAAAAATAAAAAAAGTTTTAAAGCCAGGTGCGGTGGTGCACGCCTTTAATCCCAGCACTCAGGGAGGCAGAGGCAGGCAGATCTCTGTGAGGTCGAGGCTAGCCTGGTCTACAAAGTGAGTCCAGGACAGCCAAGGCTACACAGAGAAACCCTGTCTCAAAAACAAACAAACAAACAAACAAACACGTTTCAAAACAAAACAAAAATTTTCCCTATATGCTCAGTTTGGTAAAGAATGTACATTTAAATGGGAACTCAGAATTGTATTAGGGCATGTTTTTGACTACAGTATTAAGTTCATGCAATAATAAAAATGACTCTGAGATAATATATGACCCCATGTATATAAAATGTTCAGTGAAAGCAAATCCATGTAGGCAGAAAGTAGATTAGTGGTTGCCAGGAACTGGAAAATGTACTTGCTAATAAATAGAGAGTGATAAAAAAAATTTACACAATTAGAAAATGTGGATAGTGACACACTCTTTTGAATTTGGTTTTTTTTGTTTTGTTTTGTTTTTCGAGATAGGGTTTCTCTGTGTATCCTTGGCCTTCCTGGACTCACTCTGTAGACCAGGCTGGCCTTGAACTCACAGCGATCCGCCTGCCTCTGCCTCCCGAGTGCTAGGATTAAAGGTGTGCGCCACCACGCCCGGCTTGAATTTGTTTGTTTTTTGTTTTTGTTTTGTTTTGGTTTTGGTTTCCTGAGTGCTGGGATTAAAGGTGTGCACCACCACGCCCGGCTTCAGTGTCTCATTTTCTAGCTCACAATTGTCTCAAACTTGCAACCATGCTGCTTCAGTTTCCAAAATGCCAGGATTACAGGTGTGTGCCGCCATGCTTAGCTCTCTAGCACACACATGTATTTTTTTTCCTTTTTCCTATTCTTTGTGTGTGTGTGAGTGGGGCGGGGGGAGGTTGTGGAGGGGAGGAATTGTCCTTAAATTGCACTTTTACCTTACTTATTGAGGGAAGGTCTGTCACCTATAATATAGCCAGCTTGCTCTGGGGCTCCTGTCTTCCCCTGCTGGGCCCCCCATGCCAGTTGTGGGGATCTGAACTCCGCTCTTCACATTTACCTGTGCTCTAACCACCGAGCTGTGTCCTCCCAGCTGGCAGCAAATACTTCTTTGACATAGTCCTATGGCTATTAGACAACGACATTTATCAAGCTCCTCCTAGGACAGACTTAAGAAAAAGGAGCCGGCTGGCAGAGAAGAACGCCGTGATAATACATGGACCCCGAGTGTATTGCACACTAATGCAGAGACAGGGGTGGCTTTTTGTCTCCTATTTGATTGCATTGTTTCTTTAGAGCATTGTGCTTGGGTTTGCATTTGTGTCATTATGAACAATTATCACCCCTTGAAAATGTATTTGTTTAGCGTCAAATTACCCCTTAATGCATGGAGTGCTACGTATTAAACAGGCTGGGCACACTTTAACTCTTTCTCCTGGGTAATTGGCAATCTGAAAGAGATGATTACACAGGAAGTCAAATGAAGTCACTTTAATTAAAAAAGTCATTTAGTGAATGACTATATAAACATATCAGGTTAAAATGCTTATATTTAGTAGCAGTGTTTGAGTGACACAATACGTATTGCAGGTTTTTCACATTAGTTTGGGGTGAGAGAGGTTGACCCCTCCCTCTAGAAAGGTCTAGAAAACATTTGCTGTTGTTGATATTGGTTTTTTTTTTTTCCTGAGACAGGGTTTCTCTGTGTAGCCTTGGCTGTCCTGGATTCGATTTGTAGAGCAGGTTTGTCTCGAACTCACAACGATCCACCTGCCTCTGCCTCCCTGAGCTGGGATTACAAGTGTGTGCCACCATGCCTGGCTAAGTCTGGAAAACACTGAAATGGGTTAAATCATAAGAGAAGCAGTGCAAAGATCTTCAGAGTTTAATCCCAGCATTCGGGAGGCAGAGGCAGGTGGATCGCTGTGAGTTCGAGGCCAGCCTGGTCTACAAAGTGAGTCTAGGACAGCCAACGCTACATAGAATAACCCTGTCTTGAAAAACCTAAAAACAAACAAACAAACAAACAAACAAACAAAAATCTGCAGAGAAGGAAGAAAAGGGAAGCCTAATTTACAGCAAATGCAGAACTAGAACTAGGTACTTGGACTCATTTGGGGACTTGTCCCTTTACTTCTTAGTTACTTAATCACAGTGCATAAGTGATTAACCTCCATTACCATATTAGTAAAATGAGGATGCCTGCAATACAGTAACCTTGAAAATGAAATCAAAGCCAGTGGTGGTGGCAGCACACACCTCTAATCTCAGCACTCAGAAGGAAGAGGCTGGTGGATGTCTGTGAGTTCAAGGTCAGTCTGGTCTACACAGTGAGTTTCAGGACAGCCAGGTCTACGTAGCAGTACCCTGATGCAATGCAAAGCAAAGCAAAAAGCATGAAAAGGAAATCCTGTAAGGAAAAAAAAATTATATATAACACATGGTACAACTCAAGCATCCCACAAATTATAGTAATCCTTAGGGTTAAGAAAAAAAAAAATTAGAAGGGAGGAAAACAAGTAAAGATTCCTGAACTCCTTCCTTCACTTTTTTGAACATCTGGGACTTTGCACCCATTCTAGGGAGAAAAGGGACTCCACATCAAAAAGAGCCTAAGCCAAGCTTCTTCTGTTTGAGTTTAAGCCATAATCTCTAGACTACCTTTATTTTCTACTATCACTTTTATTTTATGCAAGCATTTCCTTTTTCTGTGGTTCACGCATCTGAGAGCAGGTCCTGATGGAAGGTATCTGTAAAGTGGAAACGTTCCAGCCCATCCCTGAAGTTTTCCAGCCGAGGTGGCTATGTTTGGATGTGCTACTGCGAGGGGCCCCAGCTCACTTGCTGGCTGCCCGTTAGTGCTGCGCCATTGGCTCCTGCTGGGATACAATGCGAACAACGCTTCCTGCAGCCGCCTAATTTACACCAGTCCATTAGGATTTGCAGTTCCTGGAGATCCCAAGTTATTCTAGAAACAAGCCTTGCTCAATCCGGTCCGGTTTGTGAAAATAAGCTTAATGATTAAACGGAGAAATCAATGCATTCTGTAAAACATTTTTAAGGAATCTGGAGTGTGTGTGTGTGTGTGTGTGTGTGTGTGTGTGTGTGTAATAAAAGACTAAAGGACCCTGGGAGAACTTGTAACTCCAGTCCCAACCTCAACTCAAAGGTGGATGGTCCAACCACATCCTCTAGTGATTCTTAACTCCTTTGGGGTTCCCTAATACCATCAGAAAACACAGATATATACGTTACATATATACAGCAAACTTATGTTATGTTATGAAGTAGCAAGGAAAATAATTTTATGGTTGATGGTTGGCACAACACGATGAACTGTATTGAAAGGTTGCAGCGTTAGGAGGGTTGAGAACCTCTGCACTAGTCCTCTAGACCTGCTTTCTTATCTACAAAACAAGGCTTAGGCTTGATGGTACATCTCACTGTAATTTCCCACCCTAAGACTCAGTGACTCAAACACGAATAAAATGTCTTCTAGAGGCTGGGGCTGTAGGTCATTGTCAGAGCGCCTGTCTAAACCATGCCAAGCCGTGGGGAGCAGAGGAGGACACGTGGGACTTGAGGTCAAAGTTAAACAATTTGCTGAGTACGGACAGCAGGGGCGGCCACGGGGCCCCAGTGAGGATTCATTTATGCACACCCCTTGCCTAGACTAGTGAAGTGTCCTGTATTTCTTCGCTCTCACCAACCATGGAGACTAAGGGATGGAGTCTAAGCTTCAAAATCGGCCCTGGGATGCGGAACGGAGCAAGAATTAATCCTGCGCTTGCGCGGTGTGGTCCTGGGGGCGGGGGCTAAGGTCGCGCAGCCAGTGAGCCCGTCCCTGGTGATCAAATCCTGCGAGATCTCAAGCGGCCGGACGCGCAGGCGCCCGGGCACCGGAAGTTGGGAGAAGCCCAAAGGAAAGGAGGAAACTCCGAGGCAGGGTGACCCGTGGGCGTCCTCACCGAGCTCCTGGCCACGCCGGCGGTATAGCTTGGAACGCTAGACTAGGGAATGCCCAGCAACAGGTGCTCTTCGTTATTAAGAATTCTTAGGGTAAACAGCATGAAGTTTGGGCATGACTGCTTCAGATTTGAACATCTATTGAGTACCTGTTTTGTGCCAACACATAAGGGGGTGTGCTTAGGTCACGTAAAAAAGCGGACAGGCGTCTTTATTCTCTAGGGAGTCGGTTCGGGATTCTGGGCAGATTATTAGTAATTTCTGCGACAGAGGTTGGTGGTAGGAGCCGTAGGGGAAGGTTGGGTTTCTCAGGCAGGAAAGAGCCATGTAGGTAGGTAGTCTCACATGGTGGCAGAGAGGGCAAAGGGAAGGTCCGCGGAACCCTTTGTGGCAGAATGGTTGAACAAAATACGGAGAAACACCTTTTTTAAAAAAGGTATTGGGGCCGGGCGTGGTGGCGCACCCCCCAGATCTCAGGAGACGAGGCAGGAGGATCGATGTGAGTTGGAGGCCAGCCTGGGTCTACAAAGTGAGTCCAGGGCAGCCAAGGTTACACAAAGAGACCCTGCCTTGAAAACCAACAAAAACAAAAAGGCATCAGGGGTCTGGGTTCGACCCCACAGCATCGTATTAGGAAGCTCATGTAAAAATGGTATGTTAGAATGCGTTCAAGTATGAGTGCGAGTTGTGAGACCTTGGACAAGTCATTCAACCATCTTTCCTTCTGTGAGGAGAGGACATTTGCAACTTCATGGTGGTGGTGTTTGAGGAAGGAGTTGTATTTAAGCAAGCTAATTAATGTCTTTTTTTTTTTTCTGTACTGGGAACTGAACTCAATATCAAATCCCACCCCATACCTATGCTTGCTAGGCAAATGTTTACTTCTGGCCGTATTGCCGCCTGTTCTCATGTCTATTTTGAGACAGGCTGTTACTGATTTGTCCAGGCTAGCCTTGAACTTGCCATCCCTATAATTGGGATTGCACCTGGGTACATTCAGGGAATAAGGTGAGAAGACTTGTCTAAGGTCCCACTTGGCTAGAAACAGAACATGTCTGCTTTTGTGAAGTTAGTGTGCTTTTCCCTTACATTAGTCTGCTATACACTTGAGATATGTGTGTGTGTGTGTGTGTGTGTGTAAATATAGTTTTGGTTTTGGAGACAGACTTTCTCTGTGTAGCCTGGCTGTCCTGGACTTGCTTTGTAGACCAGGCTGGCCTCAAACTCACAGAGATCCGTCTGCCTCTGCCTCCTCAAGTGCTGGTTTTATAGATGTGTGCCACCCTGCCGGGCTTCAAGACATATTTTTATGGCTGTCATCGGACCATATCTTTTGGTAGCATTATTTTGGAATAGTTGCACCAATTAGAAACCCACTTAGTTTAACAGGCAAATGGGATTTGCTGGGGTTGACCCCACCTCCACCTCTTAACCCACTGCCCTTGAAATCTTGAATTTGATGTTTTGTTTTGTTTTTAATGGATAATTTGTAAATCAGGGTTTTTGTTTCTGTGGTACTGAGGTTCCAATCTAGGGAAAGCCTGTATAATTTGAGTGTGATGATTGTTGTGTTGAGAGACAGTGCAGTTATCCTTCATCAATTAATTATATTTGGCAGGTGAAGATTTCTGACTTAAAACAGAAAGGGGGAACTATAATAGCTCGCTTTTCATGATGACAAGCAGTATTTAGGCAGACCTGACAAATCACAGTCATTTCTTTCTGTGGTTCCTCCCTGAGTGCTGAGATTGAAGGTGGCGTGTATTGCCATGCCCAGCATGTTTTCTTTTCTTTTCTTTTTTTTTTTTTTTTTGTTTTTTTTCTTTTTGGTTTTTCAAGACAGGGTTTCTCTGTGTAACCCTGGCTGTCCTGGACTTTCTTTGTAGACCAGGCTGGCCTCAAACTCACAGTGATCCACCTGCCTCTGCTTCCTGAGTGCTGGGGTTAAAGGTGTGCACCACCACGCCCGGCCTGTTTTGTTTTCCTGAGACAGGCCTCTTGTATCCCAGGCTGGGACCTCAGTCCTCTTGCCTCTGCCCCTCACGTGCTGGGATTACAGGTGGGAAGCATCAAACTTGTCTCTTATGCATATTTCTAGAGAAATAAACCATAATGCTGAAAGTAGAGAACAAATACGAAGCTTGTGTGACAGTTAACACTATTGTCAACTTGGCAGGGTCCAGAATCCCTGAATAATCCATGATGGACTTAACACCCTTCAACTGTGAGCCAAAACAAACCTCTTCTCCAATAAGTTGCTCTCATCGGGGTATCTTATCAGAGCAACAAGAAGAGAAACCCAGGCACCTTGGAAACACTTTTTTGATAGCAAGTTTAGCCATCATAGTACAATTAATTGTACGCAAGGACAGCCTGGCCAACTGTAGCTGAATAAACTTGCTTTTTTACTTTTTATGTGATATCTATATATAGTGATTTCATAGAAACTATCTTTGGTTGGGTGTGATGAGATATCGCCGCCGCAGCCAGTGGTAGGTTGAGGCAAGGGAAGCACTAGAACTCGGGAATTTGAACACCTAGCAGCCCTATCTAAAAAAAGTTCTCCACAGACCAAACGATGTGATGAAGCAAGATTTAAAGACTCCTCCCTCCCTCCAGGAATTGGAGCATTTGCCTCCTGTGTGCCAGGATCTGAGTGCAGTCCCTAATAATGGGGTAAAGAGAGAGAAAACTGAATCTCCTTGGGCCTCTAAATGTACCTATCATTTTCAAATCAGAGGGGGAAAAATAGAAGAACAAGGCAGATAAGACTGAGGGGCCAGTCGGACATTGTCCACACAAGAGTGAAGGGACAAAGCAATAACAACACGAAATAGGAAGGAATGAGAGACCCCAAGTGCAGGGTGTGACCCTGGAATCCTGCTTCTGGTCATGACTGTGGACACAGCCACAAGGCTGCAGTCTGACTCAGCACTGGGTGTTATAGGATAAATAAGGAGTTACCTGTGCTGTCGGTTCTGTTAAAAATGCGGTAGCGTTATGTTGCTATAGAAACTTAACTGAAGGAATTTTGAGTGAAACAGGATGAAAATGGGATTTGCTTTAAGGGAAATCAGGAAACTATTTCATGCTGATGAATTGTATCCCAAAGGAAATAGTGAATTTGAAAGCAACTAGCTATTTCTGCTGCCACCTGTGAGATGATCAGTGTGTATGTACATTAGAGAAATCAAAGGAGTAGGGTGTATTTCTGTATTCTTCATCCTGTCTTACTAAATGTTACAACATCAGATACTTAGTTCTTTTAAAAAATAATTTATATTTTGCCTGCATGTATGTCTGTGTGAAGGTGTCAGATCTTGGAGTTACAGACAGTTGTGAACTGCCATGTGGGTGCTGGGAATTGAACCCTGGTCCTCTGGAAGAGTAGTCAGTGCTCTTAAATGCTGAGCCATCTCTCCAGCCCCAGACATTTAGTTTTTGTTTTTGTTTTTGTTTTTTGTTTTTTTTTGTTTTTCGAGACAGGGTTTCTCTGTGTAGCCTTGGCTGTCCTGGACTCACTTTGTAGACCAGGCTGGCCTCGAACTCACAGCGATCCGCCTGCCTCTGCCTCCCTAGTGCTGGGATTAAAGGCCTGTGCCACCACTCCCGGCTCGACATTTAGTTCTTTTACCTCTTTGGGTTCTAGGTTTTAAGCCAAGGACCTCATACGTGACAGGCAAGTGCTGTACCACTAAGCTGTGGCTCCAGTCCTAAACACAGCATTTAAAAAATTATTATGTGTATGAGTGTTTGCCTGCATGCTGTGCATCAAGTACATGCCTAGTGTCCAAAGAGTCCAGAAGAGGGCGCTGGGTCCTCTGGAACTCAGTTATAAATAGTTGTGAGCCACCATTGCTTGTTAGGAACCGAACCCATGTCTTGTGCGAGAGCAGCAAATGATCTTAACACCTGAGCCCACCTCTTCAGTCCTGATACTTCATTCTTAATTCTTGATTAAGAACAGAATTGGGAGCTGGGCGTGGTGGCGCACGCCTTTAATCCCAGCACTTGGGAGGCAGAGGCAGGCGGATAGCTGTGAGTTTGAGGCCAGCCTGGCCTACAAAGCGAGTCCAGGACAGCCAAGGCTACATAGAGAAACCCTGTCTCGAAACCCCCCCCCCCCCCCAAAAAAAAGAACAGAATTGGGAGCAAGGTGTTGGTGGTGCACACCTTGAATCCCAGCACTCCGGAGGCAGAGGCAGAGGATCACTGGGAGTTCAAGGCCAGCCTGGTCTCCAAAGGGAGTCCAGGACAGCCAAGGCTATACAGAAACCCTGTCTTGACAAATGGAAAGGGGTGAGGAAGAACAGAACTGGGCTGGGTGTGGTGGTAGGTAGATCTCTGTGAGTTTGAAGCCAGCTTTGTATACATAGAGTGTTCAGGACAGCCAGGCCTACCTAATGAGACCCTGACTGAAAACAAAACAAAGAAGCAAACAGAGAAAGTAGAATTGTTCTTCTGTGGGTTGAGTGCTGGAGGAGGGTTGAGGTAGCAATATGTCTGTGTACCTTTGAACCTGGGTTCTTTGGAAGAGCAGACAGTGCCTGTCATAACCACTGGGCCATCTCTCCAGCCTCAGGTTTTTTTTTTTTTTTTTTTTTTTAAATAATACTTTCAGTCTACAGTTGACTCTCTGGGTGAAGAGCTCAGGGATACTGATTGTGTTTGTCTATAACTTTGTTGCAAACAGTGGTAATGGAATCTTTGCAAAAGTTATCTGTAAATAGCCATATCTGTGTAAATACTAATTAAGCAAGTCGTCACAAATGAGCAGGAAAAATCAGCAAATCCTATTTGCCTGTTCAGTTTAATTTCCAACTTAAACATGCAGCATGCAAAGTTTTGTTGAAGTGGTAAGGAGTTTGGCTGTCCGGAGTCAGACAGTTAGGCTTGAATTGCCTCCATCACTTCAGGTTCTGCGCTTAGGCCCTCCAAGATGCAGTTGCCTCATCTTTGGGATGGCGGTGTGGCCTTTGAGATGACTCGGTAGCTAGGGGTGGTACTCAAAGATCTGGTGGCCTGTGTTCAATCCCTGCATCCTGCAAGGTGACAGAAGAGAACAAATTCCCAAGAGCTGTCCTTTGATCTGTCCTGAGCACCGTGACGTATGCACACTAGTGTGCATTCATGCATGTGCATCCACAGGCACACAGATGGGGGGCTAATACTGTTAGGTGGTTAAGTTAGACCCCGTATATATGTATTATCTACAACAGCGTTGCGCACATTAAGGGTTTGACGTTATTTTTACTGATGAAGCAAAGCAATCAATGCCAGAACTGAAAAGTCAGTTCGCTTCGTTTGCTAGCTCAAATTATAAACTCAGAAAAATTCATCCTTCATTTAACTTTTGGCTTTTCTACATGAATTTCTTTGATGTACATGGATGTGATAGTGTGTGCCTATAATCCTATCTACTTGGGAGGCTGAGGCAGGAGGACTGCATGGTTGAGGCCATTCTGGGCAACATGGGTAGGCTGTCTCAACATAAATATTTTATTTGTAAGACTGGCCTTAAACAATTGAGCCATTTTTAAGGGGCTAGTCATGGAGCTCAGAGAGTGTTATGAACAAGGCATTGAGTTCAGTTACAGTGCTATAGAAACAAAAAGCATGCTTTGACATACTACTTTATAAAAAAGTATTTTTATTTTATGTGTATGGGTGTTCTGTATGTCTGTGCCCCATGTGCATGCTTGGTTCACTTGGCAGCCAGAAAAGGGCATTGGATTACCTGACACTGGAGCTAGAGATGGTTGTGAGCCACCATATGGATAACTGGGAATCACACCTAGGTCCTCTGGGAGAGCAGCTCTGAGCCATCTCTCTAGCCCTTGATGTATTTACTTTTATACTCAGCAAAACTATCTGTCTCAGTTTGGGTTACTATTGATTGCTATGATGAAAAACCATGACCAAAAAGCAAGTATGGGAAGAAAGGGTTTATTTTGCTCATACTTCCATGAGTTCATCATCTGAAGCAGTGAGGACAGGAACTTACATAGGGCAGAACCTGGAGACAGGAGCTGATGCCCAGAGATGACATCAGTCACGAATTAAGAAAATGCTCCGCCCGGCTTGATATCCGACCCTATGCCTTTAATCTCAGCACTCATGAGGCAGAGGCAGATGGATCTCTGTAAGTCCTAGGCCAGTCTGGCCTACAAAATGAGTCCAGGATAGCCAAGGCTAGAGAGAGTCCAGGATGGCCAGGCTATACAGAGAAACCCTGTCTGGGGTGTGGGGGGTGGAAACAAAACAACTCTTTTGTTTTTGTTTTTCAAGACAGGGTCTCTCTATGTTAGCCTTGGCTGTCCTGGATTTACTTTGTAGACCAGGTTGGCCTCGAACTCACAGTGATCCACCTGCCTCTGCCTCCTGAGTGCTGGGATTAAAGGCGTGTGCCACCACCGCCTGGCCAAAACAACTTTTAAATGTATTTTTTGTGTGTGTGTCAGGTCCATGTGCATGCATGGCACATGTGGCAATCAAAGGAAAACTGGAAGTCAGTTCTTTCTTTCCACTATGTGTGTCCTGGAAATAAAATTCAGGTCATTAAGCTTGGCATCGGAAGCCTTTACCTGCTGAGCCATCTTGCTAAGATTTTTGTTTTGTGGAATCTGGGATCCCATCCAGGCTGGACATAGGTGGGGCTAGTGATTTACTGCTGAGTTACATGTCAGCTCCTAGGTTAGTACTTTTTATATTTATAGCTTGAATGACTACCTATTTCTGAGGAATAGGAAATAGTTTTTTTTTTTTTTAGTTCCCCCCCTTTATTTAGATTTATTTATTTATTTATTTATTTAGACCATGTTCTGCTTGCATGTGTTGCCTGCAGGCCAGAAGAGGGCACCAGATCTCATAATAGATGGTTGTGAGCCACCATGTGGTTGTAGGAATTGAACTCAGGACCTTTGGAAGAACAGACAGTGCTCTTAACCGCTGAGCCATCTCTGCAGCTCCAGTTTTGTTTGGTTTGGGTTTTGGTTTTTATGAAACAGGGTTTCTTTATGTAGCCTTGGCTGTCCTAGACTCACTTTGTAGAACAGGCTGGCCTCAAACTTACAGTGATCCACCTGTCTCTGCCTCTGAGTGCTGGGATTACAGGTGCATGCCACCACACCCAGCTTTTGTTTTTGTTTTTAATTAAGCCTTAGTAAGATACTTAATTCTGATGGTATAAAGATGAATGTTCCAGAATTATCCAAGATAAAGTCATCTACCACCCCTTTTTAAAAAAGATTTATTTATTACTTATTATGTATCCAGTGCTTTGCCTGCATGTACACCTGCAGGCCAGAAGAGGGCACCAGCTCTCATAGATGGTTGTGAGCCACCATGTGGTTGCTGGGAATTGAACTCAGGACCTCTGGAAGAGCAGCCAGTGCTCTTAACTGCTGAGCCATTTCTCCAGCCCCATTTTTTCCTTTTTAGTCTTTAGTGAATTTGTTCCTATTAGCTAAGAATTCTAATTGGATTTCATTGGTTTCCTCCATATGTTTACTTTGAGATAAACTGACAGGAGAGTATTTTTTAGATTCTGCTGTTTTTAGTTCATGTGTGTGGGTGTTTTGGCTACGAATGTGTGAATACCACATGCATGTAGTACCTGAGGAGACCAGCAGAGGGTGTCTGATCCCTGGTCCTGGAGTTGTGAGCTGCCATGTGAGTGCTGGGAACTACACTTGATTTCTGTGAGATCAGCCAGTGGTCTTACCTCTGGAGCCTTCTCTCTAGCCCCTTTTTACGCTTGTAGGTATGATTTTTCCCCTCCACTCAGAAGCATAAGTGGATTTTTAATTTCAAAAAATTGAATACTTGTTGGGTGGTGGTGACACATGCCTTTAATCCCAGGACTTGGGAGGCAGAGGCAGGTGGATCACTGTGAGTTCGAGGCCAGCCTGGTCTAAAGTGAGTTCAGGACAGCCAAGGCTACACAGAGAAACCTTGTCTCGAAAAACAAAATAAAACAAAACAAACAAAAAAGGGAATACTTAATATCTTTCTAATGATTTTTTTCTAATTATAGGAATTATTTTATATAGAAGTCTTGTTCATAGAAGCCCATTGCACGAATAGAGAGATGATTATACAAAGAGTGGTACTGAATTCCCGACCTGGTATGTATTTTTCTGTAGTAAATGAGCAGTTATGATGTCTGGTAACTATAACTGCACATGGAAGAATAAAAACTAACATGGGGCTGGAGAGATGGCTCAGCAGTTAAGAGCGCTGACTGCTCTTCCAGAGGTCCTGAGTTCGATTCTCAGCAACCACATGGTGGCTCACAACTATCTGCAATGGGATCTGATGCCGTCTTCTGGCCTGCTTATACACATGAAGATAGAGCACTCACACACATAAAATAAATAAATAAATCTTTTAAAAAAATTAACACAAAGTAAGTGTACTAAACTAAGGCAGTAAAATAAATTAAGACTAGTAAATTTGAATCTCTGAATTGGAGGCCAGCCTGGTCTACAGATCGAGTTCAGGACATCCAGGACTACACAGAGAAACCCTGTCTTAAAAAAAATAGACTAGAGGAGATGTTTTAAACAATGTCATATTCAGTTTTTAGATATTAACTTTTCAAGGCAATTTGAATCATAGTATTTGAAAGGTTATATTTACAGTGTATAATTTGGGATTTATTTTCCTTGTGGGTATATCTGATTCTTAAAATTTGCTTTCCTATTTTATGTTTCACATACCCTCCTATGTCAATACTGATATCTACCTGAATCACAGTTTAGAAATCTTTGCATTGGATCCTACCTTGGAAATCAGATAGTTCTTGAAAGGAAGTTTGCTTGTGTTAAACATAATTCAAGACTGCAGTGATATCTTCTGCTTGACCATTTTTCTCATACCTCAAAGTTTCTAGTAACCTTATTTTTAAGACTTTTAGAACACACACACACACACACACATACACACACACACACAGAAAAAAAAACAAGGTATGGTGAAATGGCTCAGCGGTTTAGAGCACTGGCTGTTCTTGGAGAGGTCCTGAATTCAGTTCCCACAGCCATCTATAAAGGGATTTGATGCCCTTTTTTTGGCATGTACACGCAGACAGAGCACTCCTACATTTAAAAAAATACATAAATATACATTAAAAAGCTAATAAATGTTCATATAAGTCTCTGCTTGTTTCTTAAAAACCTGATTTTTATTTTGGCTTTTCTGTTAACTTCTTAAATTTTAATTCCATAATTAAAAGGTTGAGTTCAATTTTTTTTTTGAGAATTTATTTTGTGTATAGGGATTTTGCCTACATGTGTATCTGTGCACCATGTGCATGCAGTGCCCATGGAAGCCAGAAGAGGGCGTTGGATCCCCTGGGACTTGAGTTATAGATAGTTGTTAGCAGCTATATAGGTGCTGGGAATCAAACCCCCAGGTCCTAGAAGATCAGCAGGTGCTCTTAACCACTGAGCCATCTGTGACCCACCCCAGCCCCTTTACCCCCAGCCCTGTCCTCCCTCCTTCTCTTATATTTTTAGAAGGTCTCAGCATGTAGACCAGCATGGCCTCAAATTCAGAGTCCACTCCCTCTGCTACTAAGTGCTGCGTTAGAAATGTATGTCCCAGACCTCTAAGAACACACGAGAGGGGTGTTTCCACATTCAGAGTCCTGTCAGTTTGAAAAGGAATCTTGTTTGTTTTTTGGTTTGTTTTTGTTTTTTGTTTTTGTTTTTTCTGAGACAGGGTTTCCTGTGTAGCCTTGGCTGTCCTAGACTTGCTTTGTAGACCAGGCTGGCCTCGAACTCACAACGATCTGCCTGCCTCTGCCTCTGCTGGGATTAAAGGCATGCACCACCAAGCCCAGCAAAATATATATATTTAAAAGATGATGATGATGATGATTATTATTATTATTATTTTGGTTTTTCTTTTTCTTTTCTTTTTTATTTTTATTTTTTTTAAAAATTTTTTGCATTTTTTGAGACAAAAAAACCTGGGTAGCCTTGGCTGTCCTATTGCATTTGTAGACCCGGCTGGCCTCGAACTCATCAGGATCCTCCTGCCTCTGCCTCCCAAGTGCTGGCGTTAAAGGCGTGGGCCTCCAGGCCCACCGAATTATTTATTTATTATGTACATAGTGTTTCAGACTGCACATACACCTGCAGGCCAGAAGAGGACACCAGATTCCATTATAGATGGTTGTCAGACACCATGTTGTTGCTGGGAATTGAACTCAGGACCTTTGGAGGAGCAGATAAGCCATCTTTCCAGCTCATCTTTTTTTTTTTTTAATTAGAAGTTTTGTTGTTGTTGTTGTTGTTTTTGAGATAACATTTCTCTGGCTGTCTTGGACTCACTTTGTAGACCAGGCTTGCCTTGAACTCATAGAGATTCTCCTGCCTCTGCTTCCCGAGTGCTGAGGTTAAAGGCGTGCACCACCACCCCCTGGCTAATTAAAGGTTTTTAAGAGTATTTCAGAACGTACAATCAAGAGTGTTGGGAACTGTTTGAAAAACTTTTGTTGTTGTTGTTGTTGTTTTCGAGACAGGGTTTCTCTGTGTAGCCTTGGCTGTCCTGAACTCACTTTGTAGACCAGGCTAGTCTCGAACTCACAGCAATCCACCTGCCTCTGCCTCCCGAGTGCCTGTTTGAAAATTTATGCTGAGTTACTCTTGATGAGTTAAAAAGGAGCACTTTAAATCCTATGGTATTATTTAGAAAATAATAAATGTCTGAGAAAGTAACTTTCTTTCCGAAGGCATGGGAGGCAGAGGTAGGTGGACCTCTGAGTTGGAGGCCAGCCTGATCTATATTTGGAGAACTTAGCCAAGACTACATAGTGAGACTGTCTTTAAAAACAAAAACAAAACTTTTTAATTTTATATTTTTGCTTGAAAACTTAGGGAAAAATGGAAATCCAGTGGCAGAGAATTTCAGGACGGAAGAAGTCAGTTTACCAGATACCATCAAGGAAGGACAGGTTCGAGTTAGAACTCTGTATCTCTCTGTGGATCCTTACATGGTAAGAAGCAGGATGTTGTAAGTTGGTGGAAAATAAGTCTGCTTTTGTATTTCAGTGCTGTTGTATCAGAATTTTATTGTGCTTTCTATATGACTAATAAATATTTGAGAATTCATGCCTTTACATCTGTGAATTATAAATTACTTCTATTTTCATTCATTGGTGCTATTAAAGAATACTGTAAACCCAGTGTGCTGGTGCGTACCTTTGGTCCTAGCAACTGGAGGCAGAGCAGGAGAATCTATAAACTCAGGGCTAGCCTGGCCTACATAGTTCCAGGACAACCAAGGCTGTACAGTGAGCTCCTTTCTCAAACAAAAACAAAAAACTTCAACAACAACAAACCCACAGAAAACAAACAAACAAACAAAAACCACTGTAGAACAATGAATTTCCAATAGTTCATGTGGTTAATGAGGTTCTTTAAATGGCCAGGTTACTTGCTAATTGTAAGTAAAGCTTTAAATGAAGGTAGTAAAATAGTGTGAAAAATCCCCTTATGGGGCAGTGAGATAGCTCTGGGACTAAAGGTGTTTGTTGTCAGCCCCACAGCCTGAGATTGAGCCCCAGAACCCACATGTGGAAGGAGAGACCCAACTTCTGTTCATTATCCTCTGACCGCCATGCTTTGCTCTGACACTATCACATACGCCTTGGTTGGCTCATAATTAGGCAATCATGGTAACGCTATGAACACTTGGTACAAATGTTTATGTAGACTGCTTTCGTTTGTTTTGCTATGTCCCTGGAGATACCTAGGAACTACTGGATAGTTTTCCAAAGTGCTGACAATGTATTACAATACTGTCAGCAGCAAAGAAGATCATCACCTTTCCACAATACCACTAACATTGGTCTCTTTTTTTTTTTTTTTTTTTAAGATTTATTTATTTAGCCAGGCGTGTTGGCGCAGGCCTGTAATCCCAGCACTCGGGAGGCAGAGACAGGCAGATCTCTGTGAGTTTGAGGCCTGCTTGCTCTACAAAGTGAGTCCAGGACAGCTAGGGCTACACAGAGAAATTCTGTCTCAAAAAACAAACAAACAAACAAAAAAGATTTATTATGTATGCTGTGTTTTGCCTGAAGAGGGCACCAGATCTCATTATAGATGTTTATGGGCCACTCTGTGGTTGGCTGGGAATTGAACTCAGGACCTTTGGAAGAGCAGGCAGTGCTCTTAACCTCTGAGCCATCTCTCCAGCCCCACATTAGTCTTTTTTATTATAGACATTCTACTTGGTGTGAAGAAGTATCTCACTGTGGGTTGAATTTTTTTTTTCTTTTTCTTCATGGTTAATTTTGAGTATATTCCCATGTGTTTATTGGTCATTTGTAGGTCTTCTTTAAAGAAAATATCTACCCAGAGCATTTGAGCATCTTAAAATTGCATTATTTGGGGCTAAAGAGATGGCTCAGCAGTTCAGAGCAATTACTGCTATTGCAGAGGACTCACATTCTATTCCCAGCGCCCATATGGTAGCTCACAACCATATCTAACTCCAGTTGCAGGGTCCAGTTTCCTCTTCTGAACTTCTTAGGCACCAGACACACACATGGTGTACATACATACATGCAGGCAAAACATTCCTTCATAGCAAAAAATAACATTAAATCTAAAAACAAACCAACCAGAAACACACAGACTCATGCTTGCCTCATTCCAAACTTACTGCCACTGTAATATGCAAAGCATTTTTGGATACACACACACATATTAATGGAATAAGATTTGACTCTTAAAAAAAAAAGGTTTGACTCTAGAAGTAAACTCTCTTACGGTCAACTTGTTTATTTATTTATAGTGGAGACAAGATGTCGCTGTAACTCAGCTAGCCTCAAACTTACAGTGCCCTCCTGCCTCAGCTTTCCCAGTGCTGCAGTACAGAGATGAGCCACCATGCCCGCTCAGCTGATTGTCAACACTTTATTTTTTAAATCAGTATATGTGTGATCTGTGTGCAGGCATGCACATACTGTGGCGTACTTGTAGAGGTCAGAAAACAGCTCTGGAGTCAATTCTCTCCTTCTGCCAAGGATCAGACTTCTCCCTGGCTCACTCCCCTTTATGTTTTGAGATAGGGTCTCTCACTGAACCTGGAGGTTGTGATCCAGCCACACTGGCTGGTGAGCAGGCCTCCAGGACCTGCCTGGCTCCAGCTCCCAGCCCCACCAGTGCTGAAGTTGCACACATACACACATTACTGCACCTCGCATTGATTTTTAAAAAAACTTCCAAAAGGAAAAGGTGGTTTCCTTTAGGTGGTTTCCTTAATGAATTCTACTCATTTAAAAAATTTTAAATTACATTTATGTGCATGAGTTTGTGTGGACACTCGTATATGCTCATGCACGAGTGCTGTGGTGCATACGTGGAGCCCAGAGGACAGCTTCTGAGAGTTGGTTCTTTTCTCCTCATGTGGGTCCCGGGGGTTGAGCTCGGGTTGTCCAGTAGGCTTGGTGGCAAGTGCCTTTACCTGCTGAGCCATCTCAACAGCCTTATTTATGTGTCTTTTTTTTTTTTTTTTTTTTTTTTACCAGAACCATACTGTTTTGATTACTACAATTAAATTAGAACAGATCTCATTTTCTTTTTAGTTGTATTTCTCTACTGGTAAGAGGTAGGTACAGCCAGGCATGGTGGCGCGCGCCTTTAATCCCAGCACTCGGGAGGCAGAGGCAGGTGGATCGCTGTGAGTTCGAGGCCAGCCTGGTCTACAAAGTGAGTCCAGGACAGCCAAGGCTACACAGAGAAACCCTGTCTTGAAAAAACAAAAAAAAAAAAGAGGTAGGTACATGGTTTTGCCAAATTTTTGCAGGATTTAAAAAAGGGGGGTGGGAGTGATGGCTTAGTGGTTAAGAGGCATTGCTGCTCTTCCAGAGGACCAGGGCTTAATTCCCAGCAGCCACATGGCAGCTTGCAACTGTCTGTAACTCCTGTTCCTGGGGACCTGACATACGCACACAGACATACCTGCAGGCAAAACACCAATGCACATGAAATAAAAAGTGAAAGGGGTAGAACAAGACTTACATGTTTTTAGTTGGGTAAATTAAACCTGCCTTCATGAATGCTTCCTTTTCTCCAGCGTTGTAAGATGAATGAAGAGACTGGCACTGATTATTTAGCACCATGGCAGCTGTCTCAGGTGGCTGATGGCGGAGGTGTTGGAATTATAGAAGAGAGCAAACATACACATTTGGCTAAAGGCGATTTTGTGACGTCTTTTAGTTGGCCCTGGCAGACTAAGGCAATTCTAGACGGGAACAGCCTTGAAAAGGTGATGTATAACATAAGCTTTCCCATTTTCCTTTCTTTATTCTTATATTTTTATTTATGTATTCATATCATTTTATTAGAAAATTTCTTTTAGAAAATGTGGAATAATAATGACAAATAAAAACAATTAATGTCAATAATAAAAATAATAATGCCAAAATGAGGAAAGCCTTTGTTTTCTTTACTGTTGGCTTTCAGACCTCACTAGAGAACATTATCATCTTGAATATATACTATAAAGAACTCAAGAGGCAGAGGCAGGCAGATCTCTGTGAGTTCAAGGACAGCCTGGTCTACAAAGTGAGCCCAGGACAGCCAAGGCTACACAAAGAAACCCTGTCTCAAAAAACAAAAAAACAAAAAAAAGTTTTAGTGGCCTGCTGCTCGGGGGCTAGACATAGCGCTTGGGGGTTGTATTGGACAACTCTGATCCTTTGTGGCAGGGCAGCAGCATCAGGTCGCTGTGGCTGTATTTGGGAGTGGGCAGTGGGCCTTCACACTATCTCTGCTATGACAGGCACAACAAGCGCAAGAGGTGGCTTGGGGCAGCTACTGTCCCTGTGGCAGGCTGCCGGAGCTCTCTCCACAGTGGGCTGCTTTGATTGCTGCCACTCCTGCTGCAGCTGTGGAAGCCCTACGTTATTTCTATTCAAATGAAATTTTAGATAAATGTTGTAGAGGAATTTTAATTCAGAATATGGCTGCTCTGGCAAGAGATCATATCCAAAGACCTTTTAGGTCTGTATTAAAGGAATACACACACACCTTTAATCCCAGGAGACAGGTGGGTTTCAGGTAAGAAAAGTTTAGGTCTAGGCATGATGGTGCATGCCTTCAATCCCAACACTCAAGAGACAGAAGCATGTAGATCTCTGAGTCTAGTCAGTTCTGGTCAGGCAGTTTGGTTGAGAGTGAGTTGAGAGGCAGTGCAGTGGAGTTGAGTTTGTGGCAGGTCAGTTTGTGGAATTCAGAGGCAGTTCACAGGGAGAGTTTTACTGAGACAGGTGCAAGAGAGAACAAGTTACATACTGGTGAAAACGGAATGAGCTAGAGACTGAGAAGAAGCCAGAGTTAGTTTGCTAACTAGTTGCTAGAGTTAGTTTGAGGCCAAGCAGAAAAATTCAGTCCGAAGCTGACAGAGATAGTTTGAATCAGTCAGTTAGGAGAGGAATTTGAGCCAGAACAGCTGAGTTAAACTAGCCAACCAGAGTTCAGACAGAGGTAGAAAGGGTGAGCTTGTTCAGCAGTAAGTCTCAGAGGCTGAAAACATCCTAGGCCTAGGTTAGGTTGTATGGGGGATAGAAGCTTCCAGGACTAGGTAGGGCTGGGTTAGCAGACAGCCTCCAAGAAGACATTTTTTAAAAAAGATTTATTTATTTACTATGTATACAATATTTTGCCTGCATGTACACCTGTACATCAGAAGAGGACAGGAGATCTCATTATAGATTGCTGTGAGCCACCATGTTGTTGCTGGGATTTGAACTCAGGACCTTTGGAAGAGCAACTAGTGCTCTTAACATCTGAGCCATTTCTACAGTCCCCCCAGGAAACATTTTTTAAAAATTTTCTTTAATTTTAATTTAGGTGCATTGGTGTAAGGGTGTCAGATCTTGGAGTTACAGACAGTTGTGAGCTGCCATGTGGATGCTGGGAATTGGACCCCAGTACTTTGGAAGAGCAGGCAGTGCTCTTAACCACTGAGCCATCTCTCTAACCCCCCTCCACCCCCACCCCAAGAAGACATTTAAAGTAAGCAAATAAAAGTTACTTTTATAAAATGTTTATTTTGGAATTGCTCAGAGATTTAAAGACCTAATACTTGGCCTTGTGTGTTCCTATTAGTTATTTATTCATATACACATTGGGAACACACACACACACACACACAAAGTTTATATAAGAATTGTTAAAGTCAGCCTTTAATCCCCACACGCAGGGAGGCAGAGGCAGGAGAATCACTGTGAGTTCAAGGCCAGCCTGGTCTATAAAGCAAGTCCAGAACAGCCAAGGCCACACAGAGAAACCCTGTCTCAAAAATCAAAACAAGAGCCGGGCATGGTGGTGCACGCCTTTAATCCCAGCACTCAGGAGGCAGAGGCAGCAGATTGCTGTGAGTTCAAGGCCAACCTGGTCTACAGAGTGAGTGCAGGACAGCCAAGGCTAACACAGAGAGACCCTGTCTTGAAAAAAAAAAATCAAAACAAACAAAACAGAATTGTTAAAGTTGGTTTTGTTAATGTAAAGAGAGTATTGCATTTCTCTCTTTTGGTGCATATGTATGTATGTATATGTATATATACACACACACACATATATATTGTGTGTATGTCTGTGCTGTATATAGCACACATGGGTGTGCGCACACATGTGGAAGGTGTACTTCTACCCCTTCTACCATCTTCAGGGGCGGTGTCTACCTCCTCTGACACTACCAGAGATTGCGCCATATTAGAGGGCCAGTGCGCAGTGGGAATCATTTCTCTCTTCTTCCAATACTAGGAGTGCAAAAAAAGTATGCCTGGCATTTTTATAAGGTTTCTGGAGGTCAAACTCAGATACTTGGGACTGCAAAGCAAGTGCTTTCCTTTCTGAGCCATCCCCTTAGCTCTCATTTGTTTCTACTGTTTACAATCATGGTGGGATTTTAACAAGACCAAAGAATGGTTTACTGTGGAATACTAAAAAAACACCACCCAGTTTGGGCGGCTTAACCAATAGGGACTCATTTCCTATTTATAAAGGTTAAAAACTTAAGACTGAGGTTCTAGAAAATTCAGTTTCTGGTAAGGTCTCAGCTTGCAGGAAAATGCCCTCTTGCTGTGTCACCAAATACCCTTACCTGGCAGTGAGGGGTGTTGTATCTGTGCCTTCTTAGGTTCTCAACTTTATGACCTTATTTAACCTCAAATATTACTTTAAAGGTCTTGATCCAGATTTACAGAGATATAGAAGGCTAACATATGAAGTTGGGTGGAACATTATTCAGTCCTTAATTCTCTAATTTCATGGCATAAAACTGTAATATCAGTGTTGTCTAAAATGTTCGTCTTTTATTTTAGGTAGACCCACAACTTGTGGATGGACATCTTTCCTATTTTCTTGGAGCTATAGGTATGCCGGGCTTGACTTCCTTGATTGGAGTACAGGAAAAAGGTCACATATCTGCTGGATCTAATCAGACAATGGTTGTCAGTGGGGCAGCAGGTGCCTGTGGATCTTTGGCTGGGCAGGTAAAGTTTCCAAAACGGACTTGACCTTCTAAAACAGAAGGCACAAGTAGATCACAGAATACATGCCTATAATTTAAAATAAATGTCGAGAGCTGGTGACATAGCTCAGTTGGTAGGGTGTTTGCCTAGCATGCATGAAGTTCTGGGTTGGATCCCTAGCACCACATAAAATAGGTATGGTGATGCACACCTATAATCTCAGCACTTAGGAAGTGGAGGCAGGAAGATCAGAAGTTCAACGTCATCCTTTGCTACTTAGTGAGTTCAAGCCCAACCTGGACTACATAGAACTTTGTCACAACAAGTAATTAATTAATTCTAGGGACTGGCCATTTGTAAGTTGCTCATGATCCAGCAAATAATCTCACACTCATGTATATTCAAGCAGTACTAATTAAATTTAATGTTTTTTTTTTTAAGACATGAAAGTAGGAGTGGATCGTGTTAAGATGAAGAAGGAATTCTAGGGGAAATAGGGGGTTTAGGAAATGGAAATGTGGCTGATTATAATATTGGATATAATATAGGATGTATATATATGAAAGATAAAAATCATTTTTGTTTTGTTTTGTTTTTTTGAGATAAGGTTTCTCTCTGTAATAGCTCTGGCTATCCTAGACTCCCTTTGTAGACCAGGTTTGCCTTGAACTCACAGAGATACACCTGCCTCTGCCTCCCCAGTGTTGGGCTTAAAGGTGTGCACTACCACACCTGGCTAAACTTAATTTTAATTAAAACAAAATTTGTTATTGTTTGATATTTATGTGTGAGCATCTGCTTGTATATTTGTGTGACAGATCCCTTGGAAGTGAAGTTACAAGTGGTTGTAAGCCCCCTGGTATTGGTGTTTGGAACTGAACCCAGTAAGAGCAGTAAGTGCTCTTGCCTACTGAGCTCTCTCTCCAACCCTCTTAACTTTTAAAACTTTATGATGTCATTATTTCACACTGATGTTATTACCTATTTAGATTCTGTTGATAACAATATGAAAAATACAGGTTGTGTCTTTGTTAACTAAAATGGATATGGCAAATGTTAGCGTAGTACTGTTAATCTGTATAGAGATGAAAATCAGAGATCTATCTGTAATTCCTTGAAAAGACAAACAAGCAGAAATGACTCTGGTCAAGACTACTTGCTATTCTTGCAGAGAACGTAGGTTCAGTTCTTAGCACCACAGAGTGGTTCAGAACCCTCTGTAACTCCAGTTCAGGGAACCCAGTGCTGCCTTCTGGCTTCTCAGGTACCTGACCAACATAGAATGCACATACATACATGCAGCCCAAACTCACAGATACATCTTTACAAAAACAGCAAAGAGAGATTTGTCTAGGGTTTTATTGCTGTGTAAAGATACCACGACCATGTACACTTACAAGAGAAAACACTTAATTGAGGTTGACTTACAGGCTCAGAGGTTTAGTCCACTGTTGTCATGGCAGGACACATGGCAGAAAGGATGGCGGCTGCAGGTGGACACAGTGCTGGAGCAGCTAAGAGTTCCACATCTTGATCTACAGGCAGCAGCAGAGGGAGACTGTGAGCGAGGCTGGGGGGTAGCTTGAGCATATGTGACCTCCAAGCCCACCCCCACAGTGACACACTTCCTCCTACAAGGCCACGCCTCATAACAGTGCTACTCCCTGTGGGTCTGTGGGGCCAGTTATATTCAAACTACCACAGGGGTCTTGGGTTCTAGTTCAGTGGTGAGAGCCCTTGCTAAGCATGGACCAAGCAACATAAAATTAAACTTGAATTTAAAATAGAATTCTTTTTTGTTGTTGTTGGTTTTTGTTTTGTTTTGTTTTTTTGAGACAGGATTTTTCTGTGGAGCCCTGGCTGTCCTGGAACTCTGTTTGTAGACCAGGCTGGCCTCGAACTCACAGAGATCCATCTGCCTCTGCCTTCTTAGTACTGTGATTAAAGGCATATGCTACCAAGCCTGGCACATTCTTCCTTGAGGTTATTTATATTTTGAAACAGAGTCACTTGTCTCCCTGGCTGGCCTCATGCTGGCCTTCAATTTCTATCCTCCTACCTCCAACTTTTCATGTCCTGAGATTACAGAAGTACAAAAAGCATTTATTGAGTTTAGGGATGTAGTAAATGTTTTGAAAGACCTGTCCAAAGCCGAGTGTTTTATGAGTAGTAGCTATATTAGCTGTCCTTGCTGTGGTCAAGTACCTGACAAAGGCAACCCGAGGAAGGAGGATTGTATTTGGTATGGAATCCCAGGACATGGTCTGCTATGGCAGGGAAGTCGTGATAGGAGGAGCTCTCGGCTGCCTGTCCAGATACATCAGCAGTCAAGAAACAGAAGCAGCGAATGCTTGTATTCATCTTGCTTTCTCCTGTTGCTTCAGTGTAGGCACCCAGCCCATGCAGTGGAATCAACCCCATGTGGGCTGCATCTTCCCTTTTCAGTTAACCTAATGCAGATAAGTCATCATAGATGTGCCCGGATTCGCTTCCGTGCTGAGTCTAGATCTTGTCACGTTGATAGTCAAGATCCCAGTAGCTATGGTGGTTTGAATGAGAAATGTCGGGCGTGGTGGTGCACACCTTGTAATCCCAGCACTCGGGAGGCAGAGGCAGGCAGGCCTCTGAGCTCGAGCACAGCCTGGTCTACAAATCAAGTCCATGACAGCCAGGGCTACAAGAGAAACCCTGTCTCAAAAAATTAGAGAGAGGGAGGGAGGGAGGGAGGGAGGGAGAAATGCCCCCCATAACCTTGGTTGGTGGGGAGGTGGTGCAGCCTTGCTGGAGGACGCATGTCTGGGGGTGGGCAGCCTCACCCCACTTCCAGTTTGCCTTTCATCTTCTTTCTTTCTTTTTTTTTTTTTTTTGGTTTTTTGAGACAGAGTCTCTCTGTGTAGCCTTGGCTGTCCTGGACTCACTTTGTAGACCAGGCTGGCCTTGAACTCACAGCGATCCGCCTGCCTCTGCCTCCCGAGTGCTGTCATCTTCTTTCTTGTGGTTGCAGATACAATTTCTGTGTACTGCTCCCACCATGATGGATTCTGATCCCTCTGGGACTGTAAGCTCAAACACTGCTCTCTGCCTTAAGCTGCTTTGGGTTCTGGTGGTTTTTTCATAGCAACAGAACGTAACTGATACAATAGCGTTTACAGTATGGGAAACAGAATATTATATTTTAGCTATCACTTGGCATTTCCTCCCCTCCCTTTTTTTTTCTCTTTTTGAGACAGGGTTTCTCTGTGTAGCCCTGGCTGTCCTTGAACTCACTCTGTAGACCAGGCTGGCCTCAAACTCATAGAAATATGCTTGCCTCTGCCTCTTGGGTGCTGGGATCAAAGGCGTGTACCATAATGCTTTAAATTTTTTGTTAACCCAGGCAGTGGTGGTGCACTTTCAATCCCAGCAGAGGTAGTGGATCTCTGAGTTCAGTACCAGCCTGGGCCACACAGAGAAACTCTGCTTGAAAAAAACCAAACCAAGAAGTTACCAGGTACATGTCTGTAATTCCAGGCCCGAGTCCAGGACAGACAAGGCTACACAGAGAAAGCCTGTCTTGGAAAAAACCAACCAACCAAACAAAAATCCTCTGAAGTTTTTATTTTTTGTTTTTAGCTAAAAGCATTGTAATCAAACCTAAATTGTGATCAATATTGTCTTAGGGTTAATCCTGCTGTGATGAAACATTATGACCAAAAGTAAAGAGTCTGTTCTACTCAGACTTCCAGGTATCAGTTTATCACTAAGGGAATTCAGGACAGGAACTGAAACAAGGCAGGAACCCGGAAACAGGAACTGATGCACAGGCCATGGAGGAGTGTTGTTGACTGGCTTTTTCATAGAATCCGGGACCACCAGCTCAAGAGTGGCACCACCCGCTATGAGCTAGGCTCTCCCACTTCAATCCTACTAATTAAGAAAATGTCTTACAGGCCTGCCTACACTTAACTTTTATGGAGGCATTTTCTCAATTGAAGTGTCCTTCTCTCAGATGATGCTAGCTTGTGTCAACTTGACATAAAAGCAATGTCTTGTATACTTTGACATTTTTATGTTTCTGTGAATTTTAATTTTTAAAAAATTCCTCCCTAGATTGGCCACCTGCTTGGCTGTTCCAGAGTGGTGGGAATTTGTGGAACCCATGAGAAATGCCACTTTTTGACTTCAGAACTGGGGTTTGATGCTGCAGTTAATTATAAAAAAGGGAATGTGGCAGAACAGCTGCGGGAATCCTGCCCAGCTGGAGTGGATGTTTACTTTGACAATGTTGGAGGTGACATCAGCGATACAGTGATAAATCAGGTTGTTTGCTGATTTGTTTATGTTACAAATAAGACACTGTATGATATATATATTTATTGTGATATGTATTTGATAGGGGAGCTATAAAATTATAGAGTTCATTTTGACAAATAGCATGACCGTTATTGTAATGAAGTTGCACAAAAGAGCTTATTGATACTTTCATTTGAGTGCACGTTTGTTTTCTGAATTTCAGTTCCTGGCTAGCAATATAGTATTTTCACCTTCAACATACTTTTGTCAAAAATGAAGAGCTGCACTTTTGAAATGGTGACGCTGACCTACCTGTAACTAACTCACCATCTCTCAAACACCTTTAGCCATAACCCTGAGTTGGTAGGGAGATGGTTCTCATAGGTTACAGGTGTCAAGTATTTTATGAATAATGTAACAAAATATTAACAGTTGATAATAGATCAGGCGTGGTGGCACATGCCTGTAATCCCAGCCAGGGAGGCAGAGGCAGAAGAATCTCTGTAAATTCAAGGCCAACCCGGTCTACAGAACAAGTCCAGGGCAGCCAGGGATACAAAGAAAAACCCTGTCTTGAAAAACCAAAATAAATAATAATAATAAATAGATCTTTACTATATGTAAAATTACTTGCATTTGAAATTAAATTATTTACATCTAAAGAAATATATTACTGGGCTCAGTGGTTGAGAGTGTGTACTGCTCGTGCAGAGGGCCTGAGTTTGATTCCCAGCATCTATGTCCAGCAGCTCAAACCACTGTAATGCAAGCTCCAGGGAGAACTGACACCTCGGGTCTCCTCAGGCACCTGCACTGACAAGCATGTATCTGTTGTGGGATATCCACCAGAGAAGACTACTGGGACATGGGTTTAAGCCAATAAAAGATCTTTATTAACTGATCAGCAACAACACTGCATGTTCAGGATCACAGTGTAGCCCTGAGCCTTTCTCAGGGTAAGCTTTTAAGCACAAAAACAATATTTCTAGGTTGACTACTTCAGTTAACAAGAACAGTTAGTCACAAGCAGAACTGCAGAAGCCAGAAAGCAAGGTTAGTATGTTTAGAGACTTGCCATGGGCCTTGCTGGCTTAGGCCTTGGTTTTAGTGTTGGCAGGTGCTGCCATCAAAGTGCTGAGTTTTAGAGCCTGAATGGTACTTCCATCAGGGAGTCAGTTGTGCTAAGGTCTGGGGCTCTGTTACAGTTCCTACACAGACCAACACATAATTTAAATTATACACATAGTTTAAAATAATAAAATAAGGCTTTAAAAAAGAAATCTACTACTAAAAGCAGCAAGGTCAGTGACAACTAATGATTTTTTTGGTGATTACCAAACTTTTACTAGTTCTACATTCCTTCAGAGTAGAATTATTAAAACATGTAGGGAGGCCAGGATGTGGTGGCACACACCTTTGATCCCAGCACTCGGGAGATAGAGGCAGGAGGATCTCTGTGAGTTCCAGGCCAGCCTGGTCTACAATGCGAGTCCAAAACAGTCAAGGCTACACAGAGAAACCCTGTCTCCAAATCCCAGAACAGCAACAACAACAATAAAAGGCTTGTAGAGGCTGGAGAGGCAGCTCAGCAGTGAGGGGACTTACTGCTCACGTGGAGCCCTGCGCTTGGGTCTTGTAGAGGCGGGAGAGGCAGCTGAGCAGTGAGGGGACTTACTGCTCACGTGGAGCCCTGCGCTTGGGTCTTGACATGCACACCAAGCAGCTTAAAGTCAACTGCAACTCCAGTTCTAGGAGGTCTGAGGCCTCCACCTGGCTTCCACAGGCACTTGCATGCATGTGGTGAGCATCAAATTCATGCAAGCACACATGCACGCACACTCACAAATAACAAAATTGAAATATCTTTAAATAGGTATGTCTTCAAAATAAGTGCAATTAGTTGGCAATAAAGCTTTAAATGTGGTTGTTAAGTAGGCTTTCATTGATGTAGTCTTTAATCCACCAATAGGAAAGGTGTCTAAGGTGTAATCATCAGTGTTTTTCTATACAGATGAATCAGAACAGCCACATCATTTTGTGTGGTCAGATTTCTCAGTACAATAAAGATGTGCCTTATCCTCCTCCACTGTCTCCTGCTGTAGAAGCAATCCAGAAGGAGAGAAACATCACAAGGTGTGTTCTTTGCCTTTCTGCCAATTTCACAGGGGCTGTGATTCACAGGGGAGTTAAATTTCATAGATGTGAAATATATAATGTATTTATAATATACAAATTTATGTATGATTTTTCTTATTAAATAAAACTGAAAAGTACATATTTAAGGATGCTCAATATTTAAATTTTGGTTAACTGATTCTCAGACAATTAATACTTTTGGCTTTGACTGGATGAGATCATGTGAGGGTGAGGAAAGAATGTTATCTACAAAGGGAAAAAAAACCACACTGTCTTTGCCAAACAGGTTGTAGATGATAAGCAGACATAAACAGTGAGAGTTCAGTGTGCTTACACCTTAACTACACAAACAACTCTATCTGGCCATTCTCAGCACAGTTATATGCAAATGTAAAGACTAACACAGGTATTACCACTTTGAAATATTTTGGGTTCTCAGTCTTGAAATATCTTCTAACCATTATTCTTTATTCACTACTTACAGAGAGAGATTTATGGTATTAAACTACAAAGATAAATTTGAGCCTGGAATTCTTCAGCTGAGTCAGTGGTTTAAAGAAGGAAAGCTAAAGGTAAAACTTTTTTTGCTGTTTGGAAGGAGGTCTCATGTAGTCAAGGCTGGCCTTGAACTTGACATGTAGCTGAAAATGAGCTTGAACTCTTAGCTTCCTATGTCTGGCTCACTGCTTGAAGGGATTACAGGCCCATTCCACCATGCCCAATTTATATGCTTCTGGGGCTTGAACCCTGGACAACCAACTGAGCCACATCCCAGCCTAAACTCTGACTATTTATTAACTATTCAAGTATATTTTCCTGCCATTTGGCATACTTTTGTTTTATTTGACTTTACTATGGCAAACATTTGTTTTGTTATGAAAATTTCCTACAAAAGATGGGCTAGAGAAATGGGTCAGTGGTTAAGAGCACATAGGTTTGTTTTCCAGCAAGTATGTCAGGCTGCTCACAATTGACTGTAACTGCAGCTCCAGGGGGGCTGACCCTCTCTGGAACCCCAAGCAGCTGTACTTAAATGCACATACTGTCACAGACACATACACACACACACACACACACACACACACACACACACACACACACACACACACACACGAGTTTACAAAGTTAATCTCTGAATAAAATTTCCTCCCAGATAACTGTAACTCCTGATTGAAAAGCCCTCTTATTACTTTTATGCAATATTTTATTAATCTCAGGTCTGCAGAAACGGCTCAGTGGTTAAGAGCAGTTGCTACTTTTGCAGAGGACATGGATTTGGTTCCCAGATCCCACATGGCTGCTACCAGCTGTCCATAACTCCAGTTCCAGTGGATCCAGTAATGTTTTCTGGTCTCCCAGGGCACCAGGCACATAGTGGTGTACACATGTACATACATATATACATATAAGCAAAACACTCATACATACAAAATAAAAATAAAATCTCTTGGGCTGGCGAGATGGCTCAGAGGTTAAGAGCACTGTTTACTGTTTAAGAGGTCCTGAGTTCAATTCCCAGCAACCACCATGGTGGCTTATAACCATCTGTAATAAGATCTACTGCCTTCTTCTGGTGGGCAGGCATGCAGGCCAAATATTGTCTACATAATAAAGAAATCTTTAAAAAAATCTTTTAAATAATTATTAAGCTTTACTTTACATAGATTTACAACATCAATAGGTGTTTCTCCTGAAATCTAAATTTGCAGTACTTATTAATTTAGCAATTTGGGGCTGGAGAAATGGCTCAGCAGTTAAGAGCACTGACTACTCTTCCAGAGGACCATGGTTCAATTCCCAACACCCACATGGCAGCCCACAACTGTCCATAACTCCAAGATCTGAGACCCTCACAAAGACATACGCAGGCAAAACACCAGGGCACATAAATAAATTATTAATTTAATATATTTATGACTAATATTTGGAAATTCTGATTTTATGTGTATAGATGTTTTGTCTACAGGAATATTTGTGTACCATTTGCTTACCTTAGTTCTATTTACTTATTTATTTATTTAGTTTGTTTTGTTTTTCAAGGCAGGGTTTCTCTGTGTAGCCTTGACTGTACTAGACTTGCTTTGTAGACCACACTGTCCTTGAAATCACAAGAGATCCGCCTGCCTCTGCCTCCCTTGTGCTGGGGTTAAAGGTGTGTGCCACGACTACCCTTCTTGCCCTTCATAGAGGCCAGAAGAGTGTGTCATATCTCTTGGAACTGGAGTGACAGACAGTTGTGATCTGTTATGTGGGTGCTATGGATTGAACCTTGTTCCTCTGGAAGAGCAGCCACTGCTCTTAGCCACTGAGCCATCTCTTCAGCAATTGTGTTTTTTTAAAAGTCATATGAGCACATCAGAACGCTCTTTGGATAGTCTCTGTTTTTTTTAAATGGGAAGTTGTTAAATTTTGCATAACCAGAATGAGTCATTATTGCATTTTAGAAAGTACAGAACTGTTGTAAACTCAGTAATATATTATCTTGCTTTGGTTTAATATAACCTATTTCCTTATGAATTTTATAGATTTCAGTAAATATCCCTTTAATATTTTTTTTCTTTTTCTTTTGTTTTTGTTTTTTTGAGACAGGGTCTCTCTGTATTCACCTTGGCTGTTCTGGTCTTGCTTTATAGACCAGGCTGGCCTCAAACTCACAGCGATCCACCTGCCTCTGCCTCCCGAGTGCTGGGATTAAAGGCATGCACCACCACGCTCGGCCCAATATTTTTTTCTTTATGGTCATTCTGATGCCTCTTTTCGTTGTTGGGGAAAATTAGAGATTATTAATCTGGGATCCAGATAAATTCTTCTTCAGACTTGAATATATATGTGTATACTTAGATACTTTTTTCCCAAGAGGGTGTGTATGGACTGGGGTGTAACTTGCTTAGCATGCATGGAGCCCTAGTCCACCCCAGCAGAAAGTAAAAGTGGTAAAGTGGTATAGGCCTGTCACCCCAGCACTTGGGAGGTGGGGGCAGGAGGGAGTATATATTCAAGGACATTCTCAGGACATAATGTAGGTGTGCTGTTCACGACTCGGGCAAGGGGAAGGCAGCAGTGAGATTGCTCAGTGAGTGTGGACACTCGCTGCCAAGTGGATGAACTGAGTTTGATCCCCAGAACTAAGTTGGATGTGGTGGCACACACTTTTAAACCAGCACTTGGATAGGCAGCCCAATCTCCTTGTCTTGGAGGCACACACACACACAACCAACCATCCAAACAAAAAAGAAAAGGAACTGACTACTGCAAGTTGTCCTCTGATCTCCACATGAATGTTATAAAATGTGTGCACTCACCCACAAAACAAAGAAACGTAAAATTAATAATAATTTTTTATTTAGACAATGGAATATAGGATTTTACTGAAAAAAAAAAACCAATCAACAAACTTTTCTGGGCTACCTATCTGAAATAAAGTATCTTAAAAAAAAAAAAAGACATATTTTAGCCGAGCCTGGTGGCACACGCCTTTAATCCCAATAGCTGGGAGGCAGAGGCAGGTGGATCGCTGTGAGTTCGGGGCCAGCCTGGTCTACAAAGTGAGTCTAGGACAGTCAAGGCTACACAGAGAAACTTGTCTCAAAAAACAAAACAAAACAAAAAAGACTTATTTTATGTATATGATGCTCTATCTACATGTACACCTGCATCCCAGAAGAGGGCACCAGATCTCAATTTACATGGATGTGAGCCACCATGAGGTTGCTGGGAATTGAACTCAGGACCTCTGGAAGAGCAGACAGTGGCTTAACCACTGAGCCATCTCTCCAGCCCCTAAAAGAATCTTTTCTACTCTTCTAAATTGTATTGTTTCCTTTTATGGAAACCATTAACCCTAAATCTAGCTGTTTTGATTTACAGATCAAGGAGACTGTGATAAATGGATTGGAAAACATGGGAGGTAAGATGAATGCAGATTTGTTTTGTATATGTGCGCAATACATGTATTGATTACATGTATACACCATGAGCTTCCTTCTGTGTGAAATATTAAAAAATAAAATAAACCACAGAGAACCTGGGTATTGGTGGCATACACCTTTAATTCTAGAACTCCAGAGGCAGAGGCAGGTAGATCTCTTATGAGTTTGAGGTCTACAGAGTAAATTTCAGGGCAGCCAAGGCTACACAAAGAAACGCTGTGTTGGAAAAACAAAACAAACAAAAAAACAAAATTCACCGAGAGATGGTTCATTGGTTAAAAGCACTTGCTGCTCTTTCAGAGGATCTGGGCTCAGTTCCTAGCACATACATGGCAGTTCACAACCAGTTTCAGGTCATCAAGAGCCCCCTTCGTGTCCCTGTCAGACGCACATATGTGTTGTACATTTGCATACACAGGCAAAACACTCATATAAATAAATATTTTTGTGTGTCTTGCCTGCATGCATGTATGTACAGCACATGTATGCTGGTGCTCATGGAGTTCAGAAGAGAGTGTTGGATTTCCTAGAGCTGGTGCTAGAAATAGGCATGGTTGTGAGCCACCATGTGGGTGCTGAGAATGGAACCCATGACCTCTGCAAGAGCAGCAAGCACTCCCCAGCATTAAGCCATCTCTCCAGCTCCAGATAAAAATAAATCCCCCCCCCCACACACACACAAGACAGTGCTTCTCTGTGTAGCCCTAGCTGTCCTGAAGTTGCTCTGTAGGTAAGCTGGCCTCAGTCTCACAGAGATCCTTCTGCTTCCGCCTCTAGCGTGCTGGGATTAGAGGTGCGGGTTACCATCACCCGGCAAAAAACACATTTTAAAAGAAAATTCACTGAAGAAATTATTTAACCTAAAAGATCGCCTAACAAACATATAGTAACCTTTCCCTTTTCAGACAACCTATTTTTTTTTCTTTTAGTTGCATTCCACTCCATGATGACCGGTGGCAACATAGGGAAGCAGATCGTCTGCATTTCAGAAGATTGTTCTCTGTAGCCTCTATGTATCTCCATCAAGGAAGATTCTTCACAAAAAGATTCTTAAGACATGTTAAAAAATAACCTTACAGTACAGATCGGTTCTTGAGTTAAATGTGATCATAATATTTTCTAATTTGCATAACCTCTTTATCTTCAATATCATACATATATATCTAACCTGATTGCTTACCAAGTAATTCAGTGGTTCTCAACCAGTGGGGTCGTGGCCCCTGGAGAGGAGGTCACATCCCAGATATTCTGCATATCAGAGATTTGCATTATTATTCATAACAGCAAAATTACAGTTATGAAGTAGCAACAAAATAACTTTATGGGAGCCGGATGTGGTGGCACACACCTTTAATCCCAGCACTCTGGAGACAGAGGCAGGCGAATCACTGTGAGTTCGAGGCCAGCCTGGTCTATAAAGTGAGTCTAGAACAGCCAAGGCTACACAGAGAAACCCTGTCTTAAAAAACCAAAAAGACAAAGTTAAAAAAAAAATTATGGACCAGGGTAGCGGTGGTACATGCCTTTTATCCCAGCCCTCGGAAGACAGAGGCAGGTGGATCTCTGTGAGTTTGAGGCTAGCCTGTTCTACAGAGCAAGTTCCAGGATAGCCAGGGCTATTACACAGAAAAACCCTGTCTCGAAAAAACAAAAAATAAACAAATTAAAAAAAAAAAACAATTTTATGGTTTGGGGTCACCACAATATGTGAACTGTATTAAAAGGTGACAGCGTTAGGAAGGTTAAGAACCACTCACACCCACAATAGGTTGATGATAGTATCATTTGTTTTCTTTTTGAGGCAGGATATCAATAGTCCACACTGGCCTCACACTTTGTGTCCTTGTGGCCCCACCTAAGGGCTGGGATCATAGGCATGAACTAATATGCCTGATTTATTTTTCTTACAATAATAACTAATAATAACTATATTGGAGGTGGGTCTGTTAGTGTAGATCAGGCTGCACCGATTCCTCGGGTTCCCCACTGAGAGACTGCTGGATAATTACTTTGTTTGTAAAAACTAATATTACATATATTTGTATCAAATATCTAAAGACCCCTGGATAGTTAATACAATTGTTAATAAGTTATTTTTAAAGTGAGTCAACAGTTTACTAATCCTAGATGAGAAGCAGTTAACATTTATTGAACTGGGGATTTTTTTTTAAAAGATTTATTTATCATATATACACAGTGTTTTGTCTGCATGTACACCAGAAGAGAGTACCAGATCTCATTATAGATGATTTGGAGCCACCATGTGGTTACTGAGAATTGAACTCAGGACCTTTGGAGGAGCAGCCAGTGCTCTTAACTTCTGAGCCATCTCTCCAGCCCAGAACTGGGAAATTTTTTAAACCACCTCCTCCTCCTCCTCTTCTTCTTCCTCCTCCTTCTTCTTCTTTTCTTGTTTTTTTGAGACAGGGTTTCTCTGTGTAGCCTTAGATGTCCTGGACTCACTTTGTAGACCAGGCTGGCCTTGAACTCACAGCGATCCTCCGCCTAACTCTGCCTTCTGAGTGTTGGGATTAAAGGCCTGCACCGCCATGCCCAGCCTAAACATTATTCTTAAACTTAGAGTATTAGGATTGAGATAGTTTTTCATATTTTTTATGAGAGATGTAAAAAAACAAACCTTTGTTCTGTACACCACATGCATGGCTGGTGCCTGCAGAGGCTGGAAGAGGCCTGGAACTAGAGAGTTTAGAACCAGCGTGAGGTGCTGGGTTCTTGAATGCAGGTGCTCTGTTGGTGCTCTTAAGTGCTACGCCATCTCTCCAGCCTGCCCAAAGAGAGGCTCCTAGTGGCGGAAGTATATAGGGTTGGGGACAGCATTGGGAGGATTTACAGTTGTGAAACAATTTTAGGGGTAGAAGGGTAGAAGTTTTGGGTTGGGAGTGGTGGAGAAGATAAATGAGTTCAGCTGAATTGATGGGAAGCTCAAGAGGCCAGGTTTATATCCAGAAGATGATCTATTTGTGTTCTGCTAAATACTTGGCTATGTTGCAAGCCTAATAGCTTACTACATACTGATAAAAGCTTGGGTTTACTTGGGGAAAAAATTTTTTTTGAGACAGTCTGAGCCAGGTGTGGTGGTGCACACTTATACCAGCACTTAAGGAGGCAGAGACAGGCAGATCTCTGAGTTCAAGGCCAGTCTAGTCTACTAGGACAGTCAGGGCTACACAGAGAAACTCTGTCTCAAAAAACAAACAAAACCAACAACAACAACAAACAACCCCCCCCCCCAAAAAAAAAAAAGAAAGAAAAGAGAGAGACCGAGTCAGTTATGTAGTTTGCTATGTAATCCAGGCTGGCCTAGAATTCAAAGACTTGCCTGTCTGCCTCCAGAGTGTTTATGTTAAAGACATGTGCCACCATGCTAGGCCACACTTCGGAGGGCAAGTAGATATAAACATCCCTCAGAATTTCATTGATTAAAGTGGGTTGGGGAAGTGGTCAAGGCAGAACACTGATCAGTATTCTAGGGTCTTTGGGACTAATCCACAATAGCACCCCCTCCCCAACAAGGCCCAAGTAAACAGGCTTCAGAAAATGATAGGACTAAGTGAATTAACCAATGGTTATAGACATGAATATTCCATATATATTTACGTATTGCATTTGTTTTATTAATTGTAACTCAACCTTTAGAAAATTAAGACTGCAGATATTTTCTGACCGTGACTTATGGGCAGATTTTTACACAGTGTACTTTATAGGCAAAACTTGTAATAAATATATTCAGCTGTATTATTAATCACTCAATCCAGTTTTGACTAGTCTAACCTTTTATATACTTTCTCTGGACCACTTTGTCTTTCTGGAAGGTTCTTCATTTCTTCATATATTAGTAACTGCCAAATCTAACTGTGTTTTTTAATCTTTAAGCTTTAGGACTTTAGCTCCTAGTAAACATTTCCTTGCCACCCCAAGGTTTTTTCCAGGTACTATGTAGCTCAGTTGTCCTTGTCATGGCAACCCTCAAATGGGATTACAGCCCCGCTTCTCCGTGCCCAGCATAAAGTATAGAGGAAATGTTTTCTCCCGGAACGTTTTGTAACTAAACTACTACTCCCTGGCTCATTTAGACTCCTCGCTTACTCTAAAACTTGAAAATAAGCGCCTTAATAGAACATTAATTTCCAAGGGCACTACCTTTAATCACCGCTTTCTTACCACATCATGTTTTTTGTTTTTTGTGCAGGGTCTCACCATGTAGCCCTACCTGGCCTGGAACTCCCAAGAGCTGGGATTACAGGCGTGTACACCACGCCAGATCTTTACATTTTACACAGTCAAACTCAAAAGTTCCAGCAAAAACTATTACATCCAGCTTGGAACTCAGGTATCTGAGCCCTCAGTTAGGACATGCAAGATCTCTGGGGAATTCTTAACTGTTTCCAAAGCTGTACACGTGCCTAAATTCATACCCAGTCTTATGGGCGATGCAGGTCTTGATTTTCCTGTGCTCTTCCTGGAGTTTTGAAACATTGTTTCTCGTTAGCTGTCATAAGTCCTCAGCTCCGTCTTCCTCCCTCCCACCTCTGCCACCGCCACAGCCTCTCACACCCACCTCAGCGGGAAGGCGGTGACGTCACGGCTAGAAGGCACTGACCTGGTTTCAGACTTGGCGGACCCCAGAGCCCTGGGGGGCAGAGAGGAGGGGGCGAGGTGCTGCGGCCCCTCGTTCCGGAGCCCTGTGTGGATAGCGGGGGGCGGGGGGGATCGGCCCCAGCAGCCGCCGGAGGGTCAGCACCTCGACCTGAGAAACCCCCGCGGGGCGGAGAAGAAAGCGAGTGGGTAGGCTCGTGGGGGTTGGAGTGGGGGAGCCAAACTTCCTGTCCCGCTCTGGAGCTGCTTCCGGCAGGAGCCGGAAGACGCCGTGTGTGGACGGAATTCGGGACTGACTGACGGACAGCCCGCTGCCCAGGACTGAAAGGTGAGCTCCGGTCTGGGGCCGGCCACACCCGCTCGGGTAGGTGGTCCCGGAGAGAAAGGAAGCCGCTGCAGAGTTTGAGGATTTGGAGCGGAGATCGCCCCCGAAGGGCACAAGGAAGCCGTCCCCCCCAGTTTCCTTCCCCCCACCCCCCAGCGTCTGGGGTCTAGCGGGTCGGGAGCGACCGGTCCGAAGGCCGGCGGCTTCGGCCCTTCCCCTTTAAGGGTTTGGGGGCGCGCTGTTTCTGCTCCTTTGCCTGTTTTTTGCGGGAGGGTGGCTGGAAGCCAGACTGCCCCCCAGAAAAATGCGGAGTTAGCGAGTCCCCGGGGCGGAGGCTTCGGTCTGCACCCGCTGCCGGGCCCGCCGGCGGACCTTCGGGCCTTCGACCGAGGCCTTTGTGCTGGCGGGAAGCGTTGGCAGCGCTGCCCGGTCTGCGCTGCAGCCAGAGGTCCCGGCTCCTTTCCTGCGTCCACTCGCTCCTTGGTCTGGAATGGGACCGTCTGCGGGGATCAGGGCTGGAGCTTTGATGTCTCCTCTGCCTGTCACTTCAGGCCCGTGTGGGGGGCAGCGAGTGTGTGCAGCCAGGTTGTGCTTTGCTCATTGAACTTGTCCTATGAAGTTTCTCAAGAGAAGAGGATCCGATTAGTTTGTTAAACTTTATCTCACTTGCTCATGAGGCTCTGAAATGTACTTAGACACCATTTGAGAGTTAAATATTATTGATTAAGAGTTCATGTTTTCACTCTGTCTCGAAAAACCAAAAAAAAAAAAAAAAAAAAAAAGAGTTCATGTTTTCACATTAGTCTTTGCTACAAGGGCCCACGTAACATACACAAAGAATAACTGATAAATTACACTTTGTGTTATAGTAGAGGATGGCATAATCCAGGGCAACATTAGACGATTTGGATTCTAACTTAAGCTTTGCATGTTCTGTAATTTCTAGGTTACTGGGCTGAAGGGGGAGTACGTCAGTGACGAGGTTTACTCTTAGGGGTTTGACCATTCTGAGCTACTATGTCTATGAGGAGTGACAAACATTTTTTGTGTTTTGAAAAATAATGAGTGTTTGGGTAAAAGATAGATCGGAAAGGGTACATTTTAAACCCAAGGTGACCACTTAGAAGCCTGTGTTAATAGTGTAATTGACCCCCCCCCCCAAAAAAAGTTGAGAGATGCTGAGGAATCTAAACAACATCACAGTAGGAATAAACTTAGGGAAGTCATTAATGACAGATTATTTAAATATGCAGAATGAGAGACACTGCTGGATGGACTCTGCAGGGGAGTGGGAAGAATATTGGGCAATACATAAAAGGAATAATCCAGGAAGGACAGGTTTGGCAGGGTTTGGACGTGGTTTGAAATGCCGATGGATATACATGTGAATTTACTCAGCAGGCAATTATCATGACGTTTTGGAATTGAGAAGTCAGGACTGAAGGGGTGGGGAGCTGGGTATCATTTGTCTTGTTACTTACTCTTTATCTGAAAATCTATCCAGTGCTCTTTAATGTGCTCACAGGGAGACTTGTATGGAAGTTCTTTAAACTCACAGTAATGACTACATTAGAAGTGGGTAGTAATTTCAGGGTTTCTTATGGGAAAATGTAAAATTAGCTCAGCAAGGTGCTACACACCTTTCATCTCAGTCCATGGAGGTGTAAGCAGGGGAGAGGAGCAGTTCAAGGCTAGCCTCAGAAACATACAGTGTTCCAGGCCAGCCTGAGCTATGCAAGAGCCTGCCTGAGCCCTTGAGCCCCTCAAAACAGCCAGACAAACAAAACATGTGATTTCTAGTTCTGCGTGTGATTGCAGAGCTAGGAATACGCTAAAGACAGTTTACACTTTTCAAAATGTGTGAGTTTGGGATCTAGAGAAGGTGGCTCAGAAGTTAAGAGCACTTGCTCTTGTAAGGGACCTGGGTTTAGTTCCCACACATGGTAATTCACAGCCACCTCTAGTTCCAGTTCTAGAGGGCCCATCGTCCTCTGCCTCCACTGGTACTGCATACATGGGATGTACAGACAACATGTAGGCAAAACACCCATGCACAATAAATAAAATTAAAAAGGCTAAAAATCAGTACATTTTATATTATGTGCACTGTTTCAGTGAAACTTTATTTATTATTTGGTTTTTCAAGACAAGGCTTCTCTGTGTAGCCTTGGCTGTCCTGGACTTGCTTTTGTAGACCAGGCTGGCCTCAGACTCACAGAGATCCACCTGCCTCTTAGAGCCTCCTGAGTGCTGAGATTAAAGGCATGGGCAGGCATGTGCCACCATGCCAGGCAAAACTTCAGTTTTGAGATAAGGTCTTACTTTGTAGCCTTCGCTGGTTAGATACTATGTAGACCAGGCTGACCTCAAACTCCTAGAAATTTGCATTGTAAGAAAAAAACATTTGCACTGCAGGAACAAAATTTACATTGTAGCCTTTGAAATTGGCTAACTAGGTAAGGGAATTGGAAACAGCAGCAATCCTAGCCAATGTATTTGCCATTGTACTGCTGGCTAGTGTACTTAGTAAGTTCTGTGTTACAAAAGTCCACACAGAACATTTGATAAACCACCCACATAGAACATTTGATAAACCACTGTGTATTGAACACAGTCAGAGTTCAACTTATTCTAGTGTATTCTTTTTTATTTGTTCATTCAGTACCTATACAAGACATAAATTGGGCACCAAGATTGTATGGCTGTATTCATTTATAATATGCATATTGCAGTTGTTCCAGAATAGCCTTATTTGTTTTCAAAGATTATTAAAACAAAAACACTAAATCAAAAAGATATTGTAGGTAGTACCTAAGAGTCAGTGAATTGTCTCATTTGTTTATTTCTTATTTATTTATTTATTTATTTATTTATTTATTTATTTATTTATCTCATTTCTTAGCGAGTCTACAATCCAGGAATCTCAAAGATGGATGCACTTTAAAGATAAACTGATTAGATACCTGGTAATTTTTTGGCTTGTTAGGTGAGCTGGAATTGGGAACAGAAATTGCTAAGCCCTGCTAATTTAAGATTAAACTTAGATGCAGTCATTCTCTGTTTATGCTAACTTGCTTATGCAGCTTAATAACTCAGTCACATGATTTGTTGAACCTTGGTTTCTTCCTCTCATGAAGAAGAAGAGTGGATAAACCATATCAAGCTTATTGAGTAAGAAAAGTGTGTGTAGAAAGAAAAGTTGAGCACTTATGATACTTTGTTTTATGTAAGAAATAAAAGGAGCAGTTCATTTATGTCTTGTAAATTAGATTTCAGGCAGAGACATCAACAAAGTATTAATTTTTTTGAATTAATCAAATTCTTTTGAAATTTATATGTTTTTATTTGTGTGTACACATGTGGGGGTCAGAGGAAACCTGTGAGAGTTAGTTCTTTCCTTCATAAGGGTCTTGGGGGTTAAATTGTGGTTGTCAGGCATGGCACCTTTACAAACTGAGCCATCTAGCAGGCCTTAATTGCAGTTTTTTGTTTGTTTGTTTGTTTGTGACAGGATTTTTCTGTGTAGCCTTGGCTGTCAAGGGCTCAATTTGTAGACCAGGCTGGCCTCGAACTCACAGTGATCCACCTGCCTCTATCTCCCGAGTGCTGGGATTACAGGAATGTAGCACTGCATCCGGCTCTAGTATTACTTAATGTCTGTCTTAGCCTTAACTTTCCTGGCTACCCTGGTACTAATGGAAAACTTCCATTCTTACTAAATTTTTTTTACTGTCTTTATAGATAGCAGTACTACTCTCAGTTTGACTAGCAATTACTCCAAGTTAAGTGAATTCATTTGCCAAAGTACTGGTGTGGTGGGGAGTTAAGGAAGAGTTTGGGGCTATTGGACTAGCAAGGTCTATGTTTAGCTACATGAATAGACATTAGATACAGTCTCCAGTGTGACCAAGGAAGGAGGAAAGATGGGAGGGCCGGAGGATGAAGATGAATCCATTGCTTCTCTGTCCTTTGGGAAGCACCTAACAGCTCCATCCCCACCTCACCCCATCCCCACCCCTGGGTTTTTGTTTTTGCTTTTTTTAATTGCTGGAGATTGTACTCAGAGCACTGTCTCATGCTATGCCTGTGCTTTACCACTGAGTTACACCTCTAGATTTGATTATTATTTGTTTTTGTTTTTCTGAGATAGAGTATCACTGTAGGCCGACAGACCTTGATTTTGCTACAGAGCCCAGGCTCCCTGAGTGCTGAGATTATAGGTGTGCACTGCTATGCTTCTTCTAGACTTATTTTTTAAATTATCAAAACAGCATAATTACCTTTTAGAACCAAGAAAAGTAAGTCATGCTGTCCTGTTACACAATGTAACTACTGTTATATCTCTGAATTTCTTCTTACTTTTTCTTATGCATGCTATAATTAGTGTTAAAATGGGAAATAGACTTGTAATCAGTTTCTTTGTTGTTGTATGGCATTCATAATTGTGATAGTTGTGTGTGTGTGTGTGTGTGTGTAGTGTTGTGAATCACACCTGGGTACTTGCACACGCTAGGCAAATGTCCTACCACTTAACTACATCCCCACCATAATTGCATTTTGGAGTGACAATGCCATATTTAATGGCCATGCCTTATATTGTGTGTGTGCGCTCAAGTTCTCTAAAAGGTAATTGTGTATTGCGTCTAGTTTTTTGTCTTGTCTTACATTTTCGATGGACCTCTTTGGAGATATAGCTTTTCCATATTTAAGGCCTTTTCATAGCTGTAACCCCTCCTAGCGCTCAGGAGGAAGAGGCAGGAGAACTCACAATGGGAAGCCAGCCTGATCTATGTGAATTTCAGGCCAGTCAGGCCTTAATTAGAAGCAGAAATTTTATGGGGCCTGGAGAGATGGCTCAGTGGTTAAGAGAACTTGCTGTTCTTGCAGAGAGCCAGAATTTGGTTCTCAGCATCCACACAGGACAGCTGACAACCACCTGAAACTCCACAGGGCTCCAGAAGAATCTAACACCTTCTATTGGACTCTGTGGGCACTTGGGGAGGGAGTTACATATGCAAATTGCTTTTCTTTTTTCTATCCCCCCCCCTCCCCGAGACAGGGTTTCTCTGTATATCCTGGTCTACACAGAGATCAGCCTGCTTCTGTCTCCCAAGTGCTGGGATTAAAGGCATGTGCCACCACTGCCTGGCTAAAAATAAAAATTTAAAAGTAAGTAGAAATAGTTTACCAAAGCAACACTTTTGTTTTTGCTTCTTTTGTTTGTTTTTTGCTTTGGTTTTTCAAGACAGGGTTTCTTTGTGTAGCCTTGCCTGTCCTGGGCTCGCTTTGTAGACCAGGCTGGCCTTGAACTCACAGCCATCCGCCTTTGCCTCCCATGTGCTGGGATTAACGGCATGTGCCACCACCCTGGCTAAAGCAATGCTTTTATAGGTTTTGAAATTTATTGGCTTTTTCTCGTTTAAAACAAATGTTATGGGCTGAATTCTTTGTCTCCTTGTGATTTTTAGTTACAGAGGGATGCCTTTGTTTATTTAGCTACATTTTCCTACTGCTCTTAATGTTATATCTTTTTCTTTTGTACCCTTATTTTAGGTTGAATTGATTACCAACCTAGTTCAGCATCCTACAGGAAAAGCATAATGTTTCTTAAAGGGATATGAGTGTAACAGGAAGGTGTCCTTGACTCTGAATAGATGTGAACCTGTCCCCCAAAGAGCTACAGGATTTCAGAAGCTGAATCAATGTTATCAGATGAGTTAGAATCCAAACCAGAGGTAAGTCCACTTAGCTGTTGGTCCATTGGTCCATTGGTCAGGAAGCAGCTTCTCTAGTGGCTTAACAGTAAACATTTCTAACTTTGTAAGCTAAGTGGTTTTTACTACAACTCTTAGTTTATGATTTTTTTCTGTTACTGAATGTTTTCTCAAAGACTCCACTATTCTGTTTCTATCTTTTGTGAATTTTTTACTTAAGTATTTCCTATTTAAGTATTTAATGAAATACTTAAAATGTTTAAATATAATAAAATATTTTTTTAAAAGATTTATTTATTTATTATGTATACAATGCTCTTTCTTCATGTATACCTGCAGGCCAGAACAGTGCATCAAATCACATTATAGATGGTTGTGAGCCACCATGTGGTTGCTGGGAATTGAACTCAGAACCTCTGGGAGAGCAGTCAGTGCCCTTAACCTCTGAGCCATCTCTCCAGCCCCATAATAAAATATTTTATATTCCCAAAGTATTTTTATACTATATAGTTGTGCTATATGTGTGTACATATACATTGTTAATCTTATATATGGAAAATATTTTCTTTCTGAACATTATTGGGAGATTTAAACATTTTACAATTTCAATCACTTTTTCTATCTCAGTTTTAGTAAATCTGTGTTCTGTTAAACAAAAGTCAACAAATTTGAAATCAGTGCTTAATTTTGAAGACTGGGCCTTCTAACTAGTTATGTCATCTTAGACAAGTCAGTGTTTTCAGATTGATTCACTTAGGAGTTTACTAGGAAGATTAAATGACCCCCTACCCAGGACAATGATTTGTACGATGTAATTCTACAGTGCAGCTTTTTTTTTTATAAAAACAGCTCATTTTAAAATACACTTTTATAATTTTTCTTTGATATAAAATGACAGATTAACTTAATTTTATAAATCAACTATTCTGTAGAATGAAACCTTGATAAATGTAGTTAATCACTAACCAGGAACAAGACTTAATTATATCATCACCTGTTCAGTAAATTTGAAGGTTGAGATTCATTCCTAGCAACCTCTATTTCTCAGTGTTGCCTCTTTTCCCCCTCCTCAGCTCCTGGTTCAGTTTGTTCAGAATACCTCCATCCCCCTGGGACAAGGGCTAGTAGAATCAGAAGCTAAAGACATTACTTGCTTATCCCTCCTTCCGGTGACCGAGGCCTCAGAATGCAGTCGGCTAATGTTACCAGGTAAAATATGTTTACTACAGATAGACCAAAGAAAACTTAAGAAGTTAGCCTACTCTGTGGCAGGAGTAGATTTTGCAGCTGGTTTATAATAAAATTTAGAAGTCATAGAAAAAAAGTAGCCATGGAAGCCATAAGGGCCTAAGTAGTTTAAGCCGTAGGAATGAATGTGTAAAAGTGAGACAGAAAGGCCACTGTAGCACTCTGGGACTCCCTTTTGATGGTATCACACAAGAGAGCCTGAAAAGGAGGGAAGAACGAGAAAGCAGACTAGAGTATTTAGATGAATGTCATCATAGCTAGGAGTCAGAGGACTCAAGGGAAACCAGAGTATCAGAGGCCCCTAAGAGGCAGAGAACACAAAGGCAGAGGAGGACATCATTAGCATTGGCAAGCACACTCTCTAAATAAATGTAACAAACTTTAAAAAAAAAAGCTAGAACTCTGACTGCAAGTATCTAACACATTGTTTTGTTTGAGAGGAGGTCTTGCTGTGTAGACCAGGAAGGTAGGCACCAGCACACAGGGCTTGATTCCCTCTTTTGGAGTCCACTCATGAATAGACATGCATACCCATGCAGATGTGCTTGCACGCACATACACTCAAACACTGAAATAAATCTTTTAAAAAGTTTCCTATGTGACTCTAGCTCTTTCACATCTTTTGCTGTGTTTCTATTAGCATATTGTTTGTCATATTATCCAAATTTTCCAACCTGTACAAATTTCTAGGTGTTAATAAATTGTTGTTAGTTAAGTTCCCTGTCCTCCTGAGTTTTCTGTCCCAATTTTAATTTGTTGAGTATGGATAGTAGAGGGAATTAAAATAGAAGCAAAAATGTCTTTACTTGGTTAGAATGATTATATATTTTTAAAAAGGTGAAAAGTAACAAATGTTGATAAGGATGTAGAGAAAAGGGAACCCTTGTACACTGTTGCAATTATGGAATATGTATGGAAATTCCTCAAAAAGCTAAAAATAGAACTCTTAGGTGTATTGTATGTATATATCTTATGTGTATATCTCCAAAGGAATTGAAATCAATTGAATCATATGTTAGGTATGTGTACCCCTATGCTCTAAGTTAGTCAGAATAGCGAAAGCATGGAATTAACATGACTGTCCATTAACATATGACAGAATTTTTAAAAATTTGTGTTTTTCACTTTACTTTTCTTTTAGGTTTTTTGTTGTTTGTGTTTGTAGCACCATGGTCAAATCCAGGACCTTTTACATGCTGGGAAAACACTCTATTACCAAATCTCAATTCTTACCATCCTTTTTTCTTGTTTTGTGCATTTTTTCCTTTGTTTGATTATTGTTGCTTTGAGTCATGGTCTCTCTGCATAGCCCTGGCTGTTCTGGAACTCACAGAGGTCTGCCAGCCTTTGCCTCCTAAGTGCTGCGATTAAAGTCATGCACTACCGCTTGTTTTGTGCACTTTTGTTGGTTGATTCATGTGGGGATTTTTTTTTTTTTTTGGTTTTTTCGAGACAGGGTCTCTCTGTGTAGCCTTGGCTGTCCTAGACTCACTTTGTAAACCAGGCTGGCCTCGAACTCACAGCAATCTACCTGCCTCTGCCTCCCAAGTGCTGGGATTAAAGGTGTGCGCCACCACTGCCCAGCCTCATGTGGGGATTTTCTTATATATGTACATGTGTGTCTGCTTGTGTGTATGTTAGCATGCATGCAAGTGCCCACAGAAATCAGAAGGACTGTTGGATTCCCTGCGGCTGGAGTTATGGGCACTTGTGAGCTACCTGATATGGGTGCTTGGATCTAAAGTCTAGTCCTAGCTGGGTGTGGTAGCGCACGCCTATAATCCCAGCATTTGAGAGGCAGAGGCAGGCGGATCATTGTGTGTTCCAGGCCAGCCTGGTCTACAAAGTAAGTCCAGGACAGGCGAAGCTACACAGAGAAACCCTGTCTCAAAAAAACAAAAAAGAAAAAAAAAAGTCTAGTCCTGTGGAAGAGCAGCAAGTGCTCTTAATCATCATCTCTCCAGCCATTTTCTTTTGAAATAGGGTCTCTATGTAGACCAGCTTGGCCTTCAGCTTTCTATGTTCCTGCTTTAGTCTCCAGCGTTTTTGAATACTGAGACATCATGCCTAGCCCTTCCCTCTTAATTTTGATTTAAAAATAATTTACTTTAAATGTTTTTTATTTTTTATTTTTTGTTTTGATTTTTGAGACAAGTTTGGCTGACTGCTAACTCACTTTGTAGCTAGGGTGGTCTGGAACTCATGATCTTGCTATTTTCACTTCCCAAGTGCTGGAATAACAGGCATGTGCTACTATACTTCTCTGAACTATTTTATATATAAACAATTACAAATAATAAATGAAAACTAATTTATTTGCATACCAGTTTATAAGATTATAAGCTATCATATCTGTACCTATTTTTCTAATTTATAAGTATAATGTATATTATCTCATTCATGACATGAATTAATTAATTTATTTATTTTGATTTTTTTCAGACAGGGTTTCTCTGTGTAGCCCTGGCTGTACTGGAACTCACTCTGTAGACCAGCCTGGCCTTGAACTCACACAGATCCACCTGTTTCTGTCTCCCGAGTGCTGGGATTAAAGGTGTGCGCTACCGTGCCTGGCCACCTCAGAACTTCTTTAGAGCAAGTCTTATTTATGTACATTCAGTATAAACCCAAAACTGTAATGAAACATGCTGATTAGTCTACAAAGCTTAAGTCATTTCCCATGCTGTTTTATCCCCTGTGATTATTCTAAAGTAGTTTTTTTATTTGCAAAAATGAGCATGCGGTCTACTCTTGTAGAGGTGCTAGAAACAAATTGGAGTTTAGTTTGTAGATGCTATGTATTTACAAGGTGTGCTCCCTGGATGTGAATGCTACATAAAGCTTTGGTGTTTCTTCTACTAGATGACACTCCAAATCATACTAATTGCTCCAAGGAAGTCCCTTCTTCAGCTGTTTTGAGGAGCCTTCAGGTGAATGTGGGCCCAGACGGAGAAGAGACGAGGGCTCAGACTGTACAGAAGTCCCCAGAGTTTTTGTCCACTCCAGAGTCACCTAGCTTGTTACAAGATCTACAGCCAAGTGATAGCACTTCTTTTATTCTTCTTAACCTAACAAGAGCAGGTATGTTTTAATATTTTCTGAACTTTATTCATTTTTAGGGGAAAAAGAGGTGGGGTAAATATTAAATATATGTAAGATGCAGAGAATCTTTATTTTCTGATTACTTAGAGAGCTGGTGTGATCTGGTAATAAGTTGAATATATAAAGCAAGCACAAAGACTGTATGATGACTCTGCAGTTCCTCTTGTTTAAGTTTGTGAGATGGTTGGTTATTACTTTTGCCAAATACAAGAAAAGTTTGGTCCTTTCATTTTGGCTTTAATTATCCCTGTCTTTAGTGGCACAATTTGTTTGCAAGATGATGACACTGCTTGCTCCTGGAAGTCTTGTTGGGTGTCAGGTGCTATTTGTCTATGGTACACTCTTGAATATGGTGGTTTCCCCATGCAGCATTGACTGTCTTGAGTATGAGATCCCTCTGCCTCTTACTGCTGAGTGCAGGCATAGAGTGTATCACTACATCTTGCAATAGGGAGGCAGAGGCAGATGGATTGTTGTGAATTTGAGGCCATCCTGGTCTACAAAGCAAGTCTAGACAGCCAAGGTGACACAGAGAAACCCTGTCTCGAAAGAAAGAAAGAAGAAAAGAAGCATTTGTTTGGGAAATTAATGTGATGGCCTTGACCAAGATAGGGAGAGCCAGAAGACGCTTGGTGGAAGATGCTTAGTTCCAGTTGTGTCTGTTGCTGTTTTGATGGTGAGGGTACAGTGAGGAGGGAATATCCTTCAGAGAGTTTAAGATAGGAATCCAGAGTTCTGGAGAGGTCTGGTGCAAAGTAGGCAGCTGGGCTGTTCACCACACTCAGGAAATGTGAAACAGTGATAGTACATTCTTTGATTCCAAGGAAGTCTGAAGCATAAGTATAAAAAAAGGTAAGCCTGGGAGCCTGGGAAGGGGGACGTTTAAGAGGGCGACAGAACAGCAAGGGAAAGAATGGTGGGTAGGAAACCAAGGGAGGAAAATATTTTAAGAAAGAAAGGGTACGTCTGGGCATGATGGAACACACCTATAATCCCAGCAGTTGGGAGGCAGAGACAGGTGGATCACTGTGAGTTTGAGGCCAGCCTGGTCTACAAACCCAAGATAGCCAGGGGTGAAACCCTGCCTGGAAAAACAAACAAACAAGACTAAAGAAAGAGAGGATACTAGATGATTACAAATACTGTAGGCTAGCCTAGTGAGACTAAGTGTCTGTCTGGTGGCCTTCGTAAAAGTAAGTTATTGGAAGAGAGAGATGGGGAGAGAAGGGAATGTGACTGAGTGAAAACACAAGCTGAACCTTAGTCCACACTCTAAACCCAGCGCCCATGATGCCAAAGCAGGAGAGCAACAAGTTTGAGGCCAGCCTCGGCAACACACTGAGGCCTGTCTCAAAGAAAACCAGTAAAAAACAAACAAACAAACAAACTTGCCGGCTGTGGAGCACTCACCCTTAATCCTAGCTCTTAATTGAGGAGCAATCTTTCCAGCTTCCATGAGAGCGAACTTAGCTGAAGCATGCAAGAGAGAGTGACTGCATTGGGGCTGGAATATTTCACGTGGGAGGTGGCCTGGTTGCCAGGAAGGAACATTTTGCTTCTGAAACAAGAGGAGACAGGGTTAACAATTACCCTGTGGGCTAAATGAAAAAATGATATCTTAATTATTTATAAGAACAGAAACTTGAAGTGAGAGGGAAAGATCTAGAAAGATTGATTCAGGACACAAAGTCTCTGGGCCAGGACTAATAAAAGGTGTTGGCTAATCTTGTGTTCTCTTCCTCCTCCCAGGTCTGGGCTCTTCAGCTGAGCACTTTGTGTTTGTACAGGATGAGACAGAGGATTCAGGGAATGACTTTCTCTCTGGGGAGAGCACAGACAGTAGTATCCCATGGTTCCTCCGGGTTCAGGAATTAGCCCATGACAGTTTGATTGCGGCTACTCGGGCACAATTGGCGAAGAATGCAAAAACCAGCAGCAATGGTGAGACTCCTATGGCATTTTCCTCTCTGGTCTTTTCGTACAGAGATTTAGGTAATGCAACAGTTGTATTTTGAATTGTGTATAATTCAAATTATTTTATTGATGAGAATGGAAGCCTAAAAATAAATTGTCCTATTTAATAAAACAACTTGGACTTTGTCTACCAAATCAACTAAACTCATGTTTTGAATATCCAGCTTTTAAATAATATACAGAGTATCTTTTAGACGGTGGACAAGGCCTTAGTCCTGGCACTCATGAGATTGAAGCAAGAGGATTGCAATTCCAAGGCCAACATGGGCTACAGCCTCTGTCTCCAAAAATGGGGAAAATAGTACAGATTCTGAGGTTAGCTTGAATGTTTCTACTGAAATCATACTTAAGTATGTAAAGATAAAATTTATATAAACATTTTATATTTAGAGTGCAAAGAAATTAAAGTAGCTTTATGAGCTAATAGAAATACAACTGTTAAAAAAATAAAAAGAAAGAAAGAAAGAAAAATACAACTGTAAGCCAGGTGTGGTGGCGCCCGCCTTTAATCCCAGCACTTGGGAGGCAGAGGCAGCTGGATTGCTATAAGTTCAAGGCCAGCCTAATCTACAAAGAGAGTCCAGGACAGCCAGGACTACAAGAGAAATACTGTCTCAAAAAAACAAAAGCCAACCAACCAAACAAAAAAACTGTAAAATTAATATTGAGTCTGATTCATTCTGCTAGAATTATGTTGATATTTTTGGCAATTTTGTTAATTAGCTAATTGCTTTATGCTAGTTACTTATTGTTTAAAAAAAATTGAGTGTGGGGCTGGAGAGATGGCTCAGAGGTTAAGAGCACTGTCTGTTCTTCCAAAGGTCTTGAGTTCAAGTCCCAGCAACCACATGGTGGTTCACAGCCATCTATAACAAGATCTGGTGGCCTCTTCTGGCATACAGGCACACATGTGGGCAGAACACTGTGCAACTAATAAATAAATAAATCTTTAAAAAAAAATGGAGTGTGTTACAGAGTGAAATCCTGTCTCAAAAAACAAAAACAAACACATGCCTTTAATCCCAACACTCGGGAGGCAGAGGCAGGTGGATCCCTGTGAGTTCAAGGCCAGCCTGGACTACAAAGCGAGTCCAGGACAGCCAAGGCTACACAGAGAAACCCTGTCTTGGGGAGGGGGGGAAGAAAGAAAAAGAAAAGAAAAACAAAAACAAAAAACAAAAGAATTGAATGTGGGAGGCTAAATCCCACTGCTAGGATTATACCACACATGGCTATTTTATGTTTTACATGGGTTCTAAGCACCTAATCAGGTCCTCATGCTTGTATGACAAACATTTCCCACACTAAGCTGTTTTCTCAGTCTGTTGTTTCTTCTCAGCTTAACCTGTTCAACTTCATGGAATGCTGTTCCCTGATCAGCTGGCAGCTTAGAGGTGTGGTTGTCTTGATGAGGAAAGGTGCCTCAGTGTTAAGAGTGTGACTGCTCTTCCAAAGGAGTTTGGTTCCTAATGTCCACATCAGGTGGATCATAACCTATAACTTCAGCTCCAGAGGATTCCACACTCCTCTGTTGTACTCCTCCCCCAATTAATCTTAAAAGTACAACTCTCATGCCTCATCACAGACCTGTTGTATTACAAATTTGGGCACAGTACATGTTTCCCAAAACATCCCTACACCAATCAAACCTTCCTTTACATAAAATACCATTAAGTTTTAGGTGTTGTTTGATTAGTTCTTTTTCTGCATTTCTCTCTCTCTCTCTCTCTCTCTCTCTCTCTCTCTCTCTCTCTCTCTCTCTCTCTTTTGTTTTCCAGACAGGGTTTCTATGTGTAGCCTTGTCTGTCCTAGACTCACTTTGTAGACCAGGCTGGCCTCACCTGCCTCTGCCTCTGAGTGCTGGGATTACAGGTGTGTGCCACTGGGCCTGGCTTCTGTATTTTCTCATTAGTCTGTGATGATTAAGTTATTTCTATGTGTCAATAATAATCATTAATCAAGCCAAGATTATAAACAGAATTGTCACAACTATTTGGAGCTCTTGCTGGTAATCCAGAATATATTTATGATTATTTTCTAATTACTATTCATATTTTAAAAAGCTAAATAATATCTCAGAGAAGTTAGGGATTCTATAGATATTTCAGATTTTTTTTTTTTTTTTTGGTTTTTTGAGACAGGGTTTCTCTGTGTAGCCTTGGCTGTCCTGGTCTTGCTTTGTAGACCAGGCTGGCCTCGAACTCACAGCGATCCGCCTGCCTCTGCCTCCCGAGTGCTGGGATTAAAGGCGTGCGCCACCACGCCCGGCTCAGAATATTTTATTTTTATAAACAATAACTCCTACACAGAAAATTCCATACTTTTGCTCATCTTCAAATAATTAGTTTATTTGTGACTATCAGAGTGCCCTTTGTAGCTGGGCGTGGTAGCACATGCCTTTAATCCCAGCATTTGGGAGGAAGAGACAGGTGGATCACTGTGAGTTTGAGGCCAGCCTGGTCTACAAAGCAAGTCGAGGACAATCAGGATTGTTATACAGAGAAACCCTGTCTCAAAACCAGAGTGCCCTTTGTTTATTTTAACCATTTGGAGAGGATTTTTCCTGAGATGTTTTTTTCTAGTCCAAAAATCTTGACACCTTCACCATTTTTCTCACATTTACAAAATGGTGCCGCTCCAGGCATTGTCAGCGCACACCTTAATCCCAGCACTTTAGGAGGCAGAGCCAGGAGGATCTCTGAGTTCAAGACCAGCTTGGTCTATAGAGTGAGTTCCAGGACATCCAGGGCTACATAGAGAAACTTTGTCCTGAATAAAAAGAAAAAGAAAGGAAGGAAGGAAAGAAAGAAAAACAAGGAGGGAAGGAAGGAAGAGAGGAAAGAAGAAAGAAAATAGCACCACTCTTGCCAGTGTGAAGGGTGCAGGGTCCAGATGTGCCTCATTTACTGATTTCTCTTGCCTTGTACACTTTTGATTTTCTCATGTTCAGAAGATAAAGCTGAGTATCTTACCTGTTTGACCCATTGCAGAGATTAAATAGGATTGTGAGCAAGTACATATAAGCTTTACAATATAAGGTATTTTATAAGGTTTTTATGCCAAAAAGGGTTTGGGGTTGAGTGTGGTGTGTGCACATTTAGTCCCAGCACTTGGGAAGCAGAAGCAGGCAGATCTCTGAGTTTGAGGCCAGCCTGGTCTAGACAGTGACACCCCATCTCAAAAAACAAAACAAATTACCTTTACAACCTTAAGTATTTTATATTCCTGAACACAAAGTAAGCACACACATAAGACAAAAATACAGTTCCATTTTGCTGGTGAGATTCCCTAAGATTTTTTTGATTTGTTTTCCAAGGCAGGGTTTCTCTGTGTAGCGTTGGCTGTCCTGGACTCCCTTTGTAGACCAGACTGGACTGGAACTCACAGGAATCCACCTGCCTCTCTCCCCTATGTGCTGGGATTAAAGATGTGCGCCACCACCACCCAGCTTGAGAATTTTTTTAAACATTGTTTTTCTGTGATAGAAAATCTCATTAAGTACCCTATGCCCCCTCAAACTCTTTATTTCCTTGTCTCACCCTCTGCTGACAATTATATGCACAGGTAACTGTGCCCAACTCTGCATTATTTTTTCTCATTTGCTTATTTATTTATTTGTGTGTGTGTGTTTGTGCGCGCACGCACGCATTAGCACAAGTGTATATATGTCTTGTAGGAGTTGAAGACAACTTTGTGAGAGTTGGGTCTCTCCTTCTACCTTGTGGGTCCTAGAGATAAAACAAGCTCTTGAAGCTTGGAAGCAGGAACCTTTGCTTACTCATTGAGTCATCTTGCTGCCCCTTGCTTTGTTTTTGTTTGTTTGTTTTTTGAGACAGGGTTTTTCTGTGTAGCCTTGGCTGTCCTGGAATCCTTTTGTAGATGAGGCTGGCCTGGAACTCACAGGGAGCCAGCCACCTGCCTCTGCCTCCCAAGTGCTGGGATTCAAGGCTTGGGCCACCACACCAGCTGGTATCCTTAATTTATGTATGAAATAGAATTTACAAAGCTCCAGTTGTTTACTGATGTCAGTCCCTGGATTAGCACAAGGTTTCCATAGACTATTCATTAGAAACCGATTATTGAATCTCTGAGATTAATGAGAGAATTTTATGTTATATATACTTTTGTCCTGGTTAAAATTTAGCTTTGTTGATTAAATATGTTTTTTAAAATGGGGAGCAATATTATGAAAGAAAATGTTAATGTTAGCCAGCAGGAAACATCTGAAATTACATGCTGACCTAAAACAATTAGTTTTATAATTGTTAACTTGATAAAATGTGTCAAGGAAAAATGTAGCGATAGAAAGAAAGATTGCTAGTTGGGACAGAAACTGCCTTTGATCAATTGTTTATAGGGGCTCTGAAGAGTACAGCACATTATATCCTGCTCTTTGCTTTTCAGAGTCAACTTTGGAAATATAAATGTCCGTCTGCTCGTCCTTCCTTTCTCTCTCTTTCTCTTTCTCTTTCTTTCTTTCTTTTTTTCTCTTTGAGACAGAGTTTTCTCTATAGCTCTGACTGTCCTGGACTTATTTTTGTAGACCAAGGTGGCCTCAAAATCACAAAGGTCCACCTGCCTCTGCCTCCTGAATGCTGGGATTGAAGGCGTGTGCCACCCTACCCAGCATAAATCCTATTTCTAAGTTGTATGTATCAGAGAAACTCAGTATGATCAAGGCAGAATTGGTGACAATATTCTGAAGACAGTGAAAGGAGCACCACCTGCTGATATGGACCTTGCATACATTTTTAATTAACTAATCTTGTGTAAATTTAATGGAGGCATTGTTTACTCTTCTTGCCTTCCTTTATTCATGGAACAGCATGCCTGTAGCTTATCCATGGTCTCTCTTTTATAAAAGTTTAAGTAAAACTTTTAAATTTATCTGAGATTTTACATTTTTAAACATTGGATAACCAAAAAGGGGTGAGATGGGAAATTAGAAGATTGTTCTTATCCTTCAAATTATAAGAAATGAACAAGTTGATTCAAGAAATATAAATCTTAAGAACGGCCATCTCTGATAAAATTCTGCTATAAACTTACTCAGCCAGTAAGTGAGATTTTATTGCCTACAACTTCAAGTTACTCTGTAGCCTCCACTCTGAGTGTTACTTTTCTACCAACCAGTGTTACAAGATAGAGGGAGTTTTGCCTGTCTAGAAACTCAGGGTTCTTTTGGAAACCACTCAGTCAAGGATGACTTTGCATCTTGATCCTGCTGCTTCTCCCCATCCTTCCAAAAAAGCTGAGGTAATGAGTGTGTAGCATCAAGCATGGCAACTACAGAAGAGTTTCAGTTCTGCTTTGTGAAAATATGTGAAAAGGAGCCTTATTTGCTCTTTGTACGTTTGTCAGAAGCCTACTCTTGTGAAATGAAACGTAATTGTGGCTGATTCTCTGGATGGGGCTATAGAGTGCTCTCATGGCGATATGTAATAAGCACGAGGAGACATCTCACTAATAATCATTACGAGTGAGATGTAGGAGTTTGAATCTGAGTATCTGCATAGGATCCTTGCCTGAATTATAAATATGTCACTTGTTACAGGAGAAAATGTCCACCTTGGTTCTGGTGATGGGCAACCCAAAGATTCTGGGCCCCTTCCTCAAGTGGAAAAGAAGCTCAAGTGCACAGTTGAAGGCTGTGACCGGACATTTGTGTGGCCAGCTCACTTCAAGTACCACCTTAAAACTCATCGGTGAGGAACTTGTCCTTGAATAGACAAACTGCAGGAAAACAAAGGACTCCAGTTATGCTGGCTAAAATGTCTTTTTTAGTCAAGTGTGATGATATATATATATATATATATATATATATATATATATATATATATATATATATATATATATATATATATATATATATATATATAAAACCTTAGCCTTTAGAAAGCTGGCAACTTTGAGATCAGCTTGGACTATATAGTGAGACCATGTCGTAAGAAACTAAGATCTCCGGTGTGGTGTGTGCTCACTTTCTCTCTCTCTCTCTCTCTCTGTAACTTTTAAAAATATTACTATTATTATTTTTTACATTGGTGTTCTACTTTCATGTATGTCTGTGTAAGGGTGTCAAATCCCCTGGAACTGCAATTACAGACAATTGTGAATTGCCATGTGGGTGCTGAGATTTGAACCTGGGTTTTTTGGAAGAGCAGCCAGTCCTCTTAACCACTAAGACATCTCTGCAGCCCCCTTTTAAGTGCTCTTAACTGCTCAGCCATCTCTCCAGACCCCTCCTCCCTTTTTTTTTTTTTAAATAGACCTTTGATTCTTATGTTTGTTTTTAGATGCAATCTTGTGCTGCAAAGTTGCTTCAAAGTATTTGAGCTTAAATAATCTTTCTACCTCAGCTTCCAAAGTGTTGAGTTTTACAGGCATGCCACCTAATATGAAGCCTCTTGTTTGCTTCTTGTTTTTGTCATTCTGGGATCTAAACCAGGCCTTTTTTTTTTTTTTTTTTAAGATTTTATTTATTTTATGTATATGAGTGCTCTATCTGCATGTACACTTGCAGGCCAAAAGAGGGCATTAGATCACATTATAGATGGTTATGAGCCACCGTGTGGTTGTTGGGAATTGAACTTAGGACCTTTGGAAGAGCAAGCAGTCAGTGCTCTTAACTTCTCAGCCATCTCTCCAGCCTCTAAACCAGAGCTTTTTAATCTGCTAAAAATATACTTTTTCTTGAGCTATATTCCCAGCCCCTGATTTTTGTTTTTTTTTTTTTTTGGTTTTTGGTTTTGGGGAGTTTTTTTTTGGAAGCAGTGAGGTTTTATTAAAAATATTGTGCTTTCTACATGGTGATGCCTCAGTAAGAATTTGCAGTAATCAGTAATCACATGAATGAGTGAATTACTTTAAATATATGGAACGCATTACAAATTTGTGTGTCATCCTTGCTCAGGGGCCATGCTAATCTTCTTTGTATCATTCCAATTTTAGTATATGTGCTGCCGAAGCGAGCACGTTTGTTTTGTTTTTTAAGACAAGTTCTCATTGTTTGCTTCATCTGGCTTTGAATTCAGGAGCCTCTTCCTTAGCCTCCCATGTACTGAGAGAAGTGTGCGTGGCCATGCCTGGTCCAGGGCTCTTGTATGTTAATAGAAAAAGTTGTATTATATACTTACTTTATTTTATTTGAGGCATGTGGCCTCAGGTAGGCCTCAGACTTCCTGTATAGAAAAGATGGTTCTGAATTCCTTATTCTCTCGCCTCTACCTCTCATTACCTTATTTCCTGATGAATATTTAAATAAGACATTTGGCACCAAAATATCTTAAGGAGCAAAAATCCTCATCTCATTACAAAATAAATTGAGAATTTTATAAAATATATAAGGGCTAGAGAGATGGAATAGCTGTTAAGAGCATTGGATGAAAAAAAAAAAAAAGGAAAAAAAGAGCATTGGATGTTTTTCTAGAGGATCCAGGTTTGATTCCCAGCACCCACCACATGGTTCATAGCCACCTGTAACTCCAGGCCCAGGAATATGATGCCCTCTTTTTGCCTCCTCAGGCACCAGGAATGCATATGGTACACAGATAATGTAGGCAAAACACCCATGCACTTAAAAAACAAAACAAAAAACAAGTGGTGGTGGCCTTGTCTTTAATCCCAACACTAGGAAGGCAGAGGCAGGTAGATCTGAGTTTGAGGCCAGCCTTGTTCCAGGACAGCCAGGGCTACACAGAGGAACCATGTTTTGGAGAAAACAAAACCAATCCAACAACAATAATGCGTATTCGCCTAGGCCATTACCTTGAATCCATGAAATTGGTTGCAGCTGGGATTGGGATTTTATAATTTAATAAACTAGGTCATTTTGATATGTTCCAGTTTGTCTGCCATGAGTGTCAGTAGAAAGTTGACTTGTCACTACCAGCACAAAGTGTTTTCAGATATTGTTACTTGTGATTGTCTTTACAGAAATGAGCGCTCCTTCATCTGCCCTGCAGAAGGTTGTGGGAAAAGCTTTTATGTGCTGCAGAGGTTGAAGGTGCACATGAGGACACACAACGGGGAGAAACCCTTTATGTGCCATGAGTCTGGGTGTGGTAAGCAGTTCACTACAGCTGGAAACCTGAAGAACCACCGTCGCATCCACACAGGTGTGCAGCTCTGTGCTGCCTTCAGCAGTCTCCATGGCCCTGGCCATGCTTGCTGCGTGCCTATACTCAGGACAGGCACAATGACAGTAGAAATGATGGTGCAGTGCTGTTGCTAGACCAAGGAAAGATTTTTATTGATTTCATTGTCTTGTGCATTCTGTTTATGCATTATCAGTAACATTTATCCAGCTTCATCTGTGTGTGAGGAAGAGACAGGATTAATTTCTGTCTCCAGAAGCCTGTCTTACAGGAAGAAATGTAGGGTTGTCCTAGGTAACCGTAGTAATACCAGGAGATACTGGACAAGTTTTCCAGTCTTCCTGACCATTGCATGGTTGTACTTACTACATCATACAAATATTACAGAGCATTAAACAGGAAATGATAAAAATTCAACTTCTGAACTTGAGGTGCTTGCTTTCTTGTTAGAGCTCACAACTTGACAGATAGAATAAGAAATGTCAGAGTGAAAGAAGCAAAATAAAGATTCCTTGCTTCCTAGTCTGAGACCCTACAGGTGCTTGGGGAGCCATTGTTAGAAATGTGCCTTTGCCAAACTTAGTCACTGACCTCAGAACCCCAGTTAGAATATGTACCTCTTCCCTGCTTCCAGGCCACTCTGCGTTTCTACTCAAATGACAGGAAGCACACTCTATAGGGAGCTAGAAAGTGAAGCCCATGCTCAAATCACAGCTGTTCTAGACATGATGCCCTCCAAACTGGCATAACCTTCCAGTGTGTTAGGGATGGAATAGTATTTTTGTTTTGTTTTGTTTTTTTAGTTTTCTTGAAACAGTAAATGGGCCTGGCAGTGGTAGTTCACGCTTTTAATCCCAGCACTTGGGAGGCAGAGGAGCTCTGTGAGTTTGAGGCCAGCCTGGTCTACAGAGCTAGATCTAAGATAGCCAAGGCTACACAGAGAAACCCTGGCTCTTAAAGCCAAAAAACAATCAACCAACCAAATAAACAATGGCACTTATCCCAAGAAAGGAATTAGAATAAAAATAGGAATAGTAGTAATAGAAAAATAGTAGTCTATTTCAAAATATGGAGAAGCAACATTTGCTGGGTTCTCAGTAGAAACTGTACGGCGTAAGTTAAAGAAACCAGAGTGAGTAAGTTGTTGAAAGCAGAACACAGTGATGATGAAAGCATGTAAGTGATCAACTTCCTGAAGGCTAAGCCTTGGTCTTACGTTCCCTTTCTAGGAGAGAAGCCTTTCCTTTGTGAAGCCCAGGGTTGTGGCCGTTCCTTTGCTGAGTATTCAAGCCTCCGAAAACATCTGGTAGTTCACTCAGGTACTAGAACCTGTGCCCTTCCTAGACTTCAAATACAGTAAGAGATAAGAGTAGGAGGGCGGTGTCATAAAAAGAAACGTTTCCCATGGTATGTTAATCAGGTAATAACGCTCACGACTGATGTAAAGTGTATACAAAAGGTCTTCTTGCCAGGAGGTGGTGGTGCACGCCTTTAATCCCAGCACTCGGGAGGCAGAGGCAGGTGGATCGCTGTGAGTTCGAGGCCAGCCTGGTCTACAAAGTGAGTCCAGGACAGCCAAGGCTACACAGAGTAACCCTGTCTCCAACCCCCCCCCCCCAAAAAAAAAGTCTTCTTATCAGTCAGGATCTATGAGGAACTTACTAACAGAAGCCTTAGAGATCTGTGGTGGATCTTTTTATATGTGTGATGTGGATCCTGTATTGACATTTTCATTATTCTGGGGGAGATTTAAAAATCAGGGCAAAGTGGGAAGGCTGATGTCAGTGGCAGCAAGGCCTGTGATACCCCTGCTTATGAGAAGGTGGTGGTCCTCCTTCAGACACCATTCTAGCAGAAACTGCCTCCGCCCATTAGGACTTGATGGGAGTCATCAGCATACAAAAAAGACTAGTGACCTGCTTTTTGCTTTATAGTCTTAAATTTCCTGCAGTTCTGCTCATTCTATGCAGATAGCTTAATCTTCCCTGATAAAAATGTCTTTTGATTTGTCTGAAAATACTCTACAGCAGCCAGATTTTGTAAGCTAAATAGAAAAATCTAAAGTGGTATTTGTCTCCCTTCCCTACTTACTCATCTTCCCAAAGAGGAATCAGCACAGAGGAGGTAGAAGCAAGAAGACTGTTGGTTTTGATGAAGGCAGTAAAGTACTTCAGTACGAGTTAGATGTGCCGATGTGTAGTCAGTCAGGGATGGAGATTTCATAGTTGAGATGTTGGTGCTGGAGCTATTCTGTCTTTTGTTTTGTTGATACAGGTCTTATGTAGCACAGGATGATTTGAACCCCTCATCCTCTTGCTGCCATCTCTCAGGTGTTGGGTTGTAAATGGGGGCTTTGTGTATGCTGGGTTTTTATGTGATGACAAGTCCCAAGTAGATATGGCAAACTGATGGCTTGTGGGCCAGGTACTCCACATATGTACTGCTTGGCTCGAGAGTGTTTTGTTTTTCTTGTTAGGGAAAACTGCATTAGGTAAAACATAGAGTGAAATATACACAAGAATAGAAAAATAGACATTTTCTTATGCCTATCAAATTTAAAAATAACTTCCTGCTTATATTCGGTCCATGTTCTGTTTCATCCAGTTGTCTCTAAAATGACTTCAATTTATTTATTTTTTAAAATTTTGTTGATGTAGTTGTGTTGCTGGGAATTGAACCCAAAGCCTCCTGCATAATGGGCAAGCATTTAGCTGTAGAGCTACAACCTCAACCCAGAAGTTGGTTCCTTTAAATAAGGATCCCATCAGGTCTGATAGTGCTTGCTCTTGGCTATTAGATCTGTTTGGTAGATTTGTTACAGACCTGAGTTACTGGGGTCCTATAGAAGGACCATTCTCTGGATTTGTCAGCTTCCTCTTACGTCTTTTTCTCCCAGAGTTGGGGATTGAACCTAGGACCTCAAACATGCTGGGCAAGAACTCTACCACTGTGTTGTTCCCCAGCACCTGCTTTTTTGTGTTACAGCTTTTTTCCCTATATTGCCAAAGATAGAACTAAGCTCTAAAAGTTTCCGAACTTACTGTGTGTATTTCATTTATGACCCATCAAGACCCACACAGGTTTGGTTGTCAGACTTGATTAGTGGGTTCGGGTGGTATCAACCATGTCCTTAAGGTTCTCCCTTAACCTTTCAACCATGTGTTTTGCCCCTGATAGGTAATTGGTAGTTTTCCTTAGTTCTGTTCTTTGACATTTGCTAGAACTATGTTGGGCTCTTCTCCATGAAGTAGGGCTGTTTGATCATTAACACAACTAAATAGCTAGTTATATAAAATGCTTTTGCCGGGCAATGGTGGCGCACACCTTTAATCCCAGCACTTGGGAGGCAGAGGCAGGTGGATCGTTGTGATTTGTTCAAGGCCAGCCTGGTCCACAAAGCGAGCCCAGGACAGCCAAGGCAACACAGAGAAACCTTGTCTTGAGAAACCAACCAACCAACCAAACAAACAAACAAAAACCTTTTTTTTATTGTCCCCCCCTTTTTTTTTAAAGCTCAAGCAGGCCTGGACTGCATCAAGCCACATACACCAGCTGGCCTTGAACTTGGAATGACCCTTTCAGTGTCCCAAGTTCTGGGATTATTGGCATGTGTTCTTATGCCTGGTCTTCATTGTGAGCTTTCAGAATAAGGAACTGCTGCTTTGATTATTTCTAGGACAAATTAAATTGGGTTCTTGATTTGTTTTGGGGTTGTTTATAGCTAGTATGTAGACACAGTTAAGAGCGCACTGCTGTCCTTCAGAGACCCGGGCTCAATTCCCAGCCCCCACATCAGTGCTCACGTCCTTCTGTAACTGCAGTTCTTGGAGACCTTATAGCAGCTGGCCTCTGCTGCATGTAAGTGATGCACATAAACCCACAGAGAAGCACACACACTCTCATATAAATAAATATGAAAAGAGAAATGCAAAAGAATTTGATGTGCCTGGTTGGGTTTTGTTCTTTGTTTTGTTTTGTTTCTTTTGAGACTGGAATTCACTAAAACCTGCTTCTCAAAGTCTGGGAGTAAAGGCGTAAGCCTGTACACTCGGCTATTTTCGACTTTCTGGGGTTTTTCTCTGTGTAGCTTTGGCTGTTCCTGGACTAACTTTGTAGATCAAGTTGGCCTCAAATTTACAGAAATCCACCTGCCTCTGCCTCCCCAAGTGCAGAGATTACAGGCGTGCACCACCATGCCCAGCACTATTTTTTACTTTTTAAAAATAAGGCTATGGCCAGCCTGAGTAGTTTATTGACTAGCACTCCAGAGGGTAAGATCAGAGGAGTGCTAGCCGGGTTATTAGTCCTGCAGCAAGTCATCTATGTGTAGGTTATTTTCTGTGGTAGCTGAGGGCAGCTTGTGAGAGTCGGGACTCCTAGATGAGGGCCAGAGTGTCTGTAATGTTCTAGGTAATGTCAGACTTCCTGCCACGGATGTCATGGGTGTTTTGCATTCCCACCAGTAGTGAAAATGAAAATTGCCATATAATGCTTTTACCAGTTCTAAATTGGTTCCCTGGTATTTGTAAGTTGGGAAATTTTATTTAAAGATGCTGTTCTAGCTTGGCGCACTGGCACACACCTGTATTCCCAGCACTTGGGATGTGTAGAGGCAGGCAGATCACTGTGAGGTCAAGGCCAGCCTGGGCTACAAAATGAGTCCAGGACAGCCAGGGCTGCAAAGAGAAACCCTGTCTTGAAAAAACCAAAAACAAAAAGCAAATTTCCAGTTCTAGTTTCTATTACTTTAAAAAAAAAATCTGGCAGAGCAAGGCTTTCATTTACATGTGTCAGCAGTAGCCAGAACTGACTAACAGCTGCTCTTTTACTGGGGACGTATGCTCCCTTTCATTCCTTTATGCTACCTACCCTGTGAACATGAGGGTTTGCCTGTGGAAATTAGCTTTTGTCCTTTGTTCTGCGCCTGAGTGTCTGGGTAGGTGAGTAAAGACTGTAACTTACAGACAGATGTTATAGTTAGGTCATTTATGTTAAAATAATCATTTATGAGTGCTAAAGACCTTGAGTCTTGACAGGAAATAGGATATGTGATATTAAGAACCCAAGGTTATGATAAATCCTTGAGGTAGAAATGAATTCTGTTGGTTGATGGCAGATGATTGGAGAAGGAAGTAACTATTTTCTGCAAGTGCCATGATACCACATTGAAGAGGCTGTTTTGGAAGGCTAGTAGGACTTTGGACAGGGGCTAAGCCCTCCTAGGGTAACCTTCTTGCCTTCCCACGTACAGAAGGCTATGTTCAAAAAGTAGCCTTCTCTAAGTCTACTGGATTGCTGTCAGAACTGTATACTGTCTTTGTGCTACCCTGTCTTAATGTAGTTCCCTTTGCAGGAGAGAAACCTCACCAGTGCCAAGTCTGTGGGAAGACCTTCTCTCAGAGTGGGAGCAGAAATGTGCATATGAGAAAGCATCACTTGCAGCTGGGAACAACTGGGAGTCAAGAACAGGAACAAACTGGTGAGGAGGATGGTCACAGTGGAGATCTGTGTTCGACAGCCAAGTCATTGTCTTGCCTTGGATTTTTGGAAATCTTCTGGAAAGGTTTTGGGTGGAGAGACATGGTTTCATTTGGTGGGTTTACAGTTTATAACAGCTGTACAGTGCAGTCATCTGCAAACTTTCAAACATTTTTTTGTTGCTCATGTTTCTTCCCTCACAGTGAAGGAACTTTTTTTTTTTTAAAGATTTATTTATTTACTGTTATGTATACAGTGTTTTGCCTCCATGTACACCTGCATGGCAGAAGAGGGCACCAGTTCTCATTATAGATGGTTGTGAGCCACCATGTGGTTGCTGGGAATTGAACTCAGGACCATTTGGAAGAGCAGCCAGTGTTCTTACACTCTGAGCCATCTCTCCAGCACAGTGAAGGAACTTGACATATGAGATGAGCTGTAAATCCCAGGACACATAGTATTAAAAGTTTCACTAAGGGCTTTGCATGCAGCTCAGTAGTAGAATGCTTGCTTAGCATGTATAAGACTGTGGGTTAAATACCACTTGGAAGGCTGAGGCGAGAGGACAATCTGGGCAACATAGTAAGACCCTCATTTAGGAACAAACAAAAAAGCCAAGTGTGCTGTCATGTACTTTCAATCCCAGCACATGAGAGGTAGAGGTGGGAGATGAACAGTTCAAGGCCAACCTCAGCTACAGAACAAGTACATAAGACCCTGTCTCAGAAAACAAAACTAGTAAGTAAGCAAATGTTCCCCTAATGAGTCTGAGGTCAACTATTGCTGATCTGTGACTCAGCCTTTAAGGAACATGGACCTAAAAGATTTCTGTATAACTAAAGATTTAAAAAATTTTATGTAATAGCTTTGACAGCCTTTTCCCTACTTTAAAATTGATAAAACAAAACAAAACAACAACAACAAAAAAGAACCCAAACAACCTTTTTTCTTTTCCATGTTCAAAATATCATTTCATCTCTATTTTATGCTAATCTTCAGATGGTGGTCACATGCACAGATAATTATCTAAGGACTGGCTCTTGTCCTCTTGGTTTATTCTTGTTATCTGAGAGTGGGCGAAATAGGAGGTGGCATCCAAAACAAAGACTTAAAAGTTCTGAAAGAGGTGGGCAGCTTCCTTGTGAAGGGAGGTGAGGACCAGGCCATGCCTTCACAGCTGCATGTCTCTCATGCCCTGTTCTCTGCAGCTGAGCCACTAATGGGCAGTAGTTTGCTTGAAGAAGCTTCAGTTCCCAGTAAAAACCTGGTGTCTATGAATTCCCCGTCCAGCCTTGGTGGAGAGTCCTTGAATCTACCAAATACCAATTCTATCCTTGGAGTTGATGATGGTAAGACTTTTAATTCTTGTTTATTTGGGGGGAAATGGGTTGTAACTAGGGGCTAAGGAGTAGAGTAGCTCCAAAATGGAGGTTATAATATTATTTCTTATGTGATGGTGTAATTGAATAGTATTTGCATTTGTTCTCTGGGGTGGATAACTGAATCTTTTATTAATGATTAAATATGATGTTAACACAAGAATTAAAAAATTAGATAAAATTATTTGTAATCCTTAGCATCCTAGCCCAACTATGTCTGTCTTTCCTGTTGCAGTTATGGAAGAGCTTAACTTTTAAAACATTTAAACAGAGCATAACCAGGTTTTACAGAGGAGATACAAAGCAATTTCTCCATACCTTCAAAAGCCATATCTTCTGGAGAAAAGAAAGGGCTCTCTAGGAAACAGTTGCTCCTATGGTATAGAAATTTCACCCAGCATACACAGGCCAGGCCCTCTTCTCTGAAAAACTTACCAGGTGAGGTCAGCATGCATTTATTCAGTGCCTACTGTGTGCCTGGCACCACGGGAAGGACAAAAGTAGGAGATAGGGACCATAGCTCTAGTTGAGAAATTAAAACTTATCATAAGTTTACAGAACGTCATTGAGTAAACAGATGAAATTACATTAGCAAACATCAGTTAGACAGTACAGTCTGCAAGAGCAGACCAAGTGACAAATCCACTAGAAAAACTATGTCCAAAAGATTTTCATGGTGATCCCACTGATGAATGTGTGTAAGAACCTGTGTTTTAGTCATTCCTGTCCTTCACAGTTTGAGGTAAACGTGACCATATTTTTGTAACTCTTGTGTGGAGCTTACAAGGCCCAAAATGTGCTACCCAGGTCCACCTGTCCCTTGAGCAATACTTAGTGCAGACACACCAGAAGTTCCATGGAGAGCTTTGCTGGCCTTAAAGAAGCAAAGTCAGAGGAGAAAGGGACACTGAGTATGAATTTTGAGGCCAGGATTAGCTCAAGTTCAGAACATCAGTATTGATGATCTCAAGGGCTGGTTCTCGATCTCTGGTCTGCCTGCCTGTGCAGTGTTTGCCCTATTTCATACACTATTTTAATCCAGGTAACAGTGTGAAAACCATATTATTCTAAATTGTTACATTGAAACATTGTCATTCTTACGTCAAAGCTTTCACTTCCCACCCTCCTTTTATAATACTTTCTAAATCCACTGACAATGGAAACCAGAAAAGAATATGGGATTGATGTTTTCAGGGAACAATTTTAGCATCTTTAATGACACAGCAGTGGGTGTCCATGTGGATTGACTATTCACTGAAGGTCATCTGTTGTTTCACAGAGGTGCTGACTGAAGGATCCTCTCGTCCCCTGTCTTCAGTGCCTGATGTGACACATCACTTGGTGACCATGCAGTCAGGGAGGCAGTCCTACGAAGTTTCTGTCTTAACTGCAGTAAATCCGCAGGAGGTAAAGCTGCTTCCTGCCCTTCCTTTGTTTCTGTGGTAACTTCAATGGACAGTGACTGAGAATCTGGTTCAGTGGATCTAGAGTTTGCCAGCCTCCATTTTTCTGTAACTGTAGCTGGCTTGTTTTCCTTTAAGCTAAGTGTGAGTGAGTCCAGGGTCACAGGAGTCTGAATGTTGCCCTGTGAGTTGGGAGATTGATCTGACACTGAGGACTCGGTGCACTCTTACACACAATTGTTAAATTTTGTTTATTTTTTAATTATGTGTACTGTGTCTGTACACGAGTGCAGGTATTTATGAAAGGCTAATAGGGTATCAGATGCCCTGGAGCTGGAGTTGGAGGCAGTTGTTAGCCACCTAACATGGGTGGTGGGAACTGTGATGCAGACATGAGGACTTGAGTTTAAATCTCTAGCACCTGTGTTACAAAGAGATGTGGGTGGTATAGATCTGCAACCTTAGTGCTGGGGAGGTAGAAACATGTAGGTCCCACGAGCTCCCTGGCCAGCTGTTCTAGAAAATTTTGAGCTGCAGGTTCAGTGAGACCCTGTCTCAAAAAATATGCAGAAGGTCCAGCAAGGCTTGCTTCTGGCCTGGTGATCTGAGTGGGATTCCTGGGGCCATATAGACTCTCAGGACATGTTTGTGTGCTTTCACACAGGCCACACACACAAAATAGTGCAGAAAAAGTGTTTTAAAAGGTGAAAATAAGCTAGGTGCAGTGGTGCACACCTGTAATCCCAGCACTCAGGGAGGCAGAGGCCAGCCTGGTCTACAAAGTGAGTGCAGGACAGCCAAGACTACACAGAAAAACCCTGTCTCAGAAAAACAAAAACAAAAAACAAAAACAAACCCCAAATGGTAGAGAAGCACTAGAAAAAGACACCCAACATCAACTTCTGGTCTCCACATTTGTACATACATGTGCACACACACACACATATAAAAAATATTCATATACATTACATGCGCCTACACACAAGAACACAAAAAATTTTGGAGAGGTGGCTCAGTGGATCAAGCTCTTGCCAGGCAAACCTGAAGGCTGTCAGATCCCAAGCACCAGTAGAAGTATTGGGTAGTTGCACCAGGCACTTGTCAGTCCCAGCATTCACTGGGTAAGCTGGATAATTAGACTACCTGGGTTCATTGAGACTCAAAAACTAAAATGGAATGTGATCAAGTAAGATACCTGACACCAGCTTTAAGTCTCCACACCCATATGTATATATATGCCCTGCACACGTGCAAACACGCATATGTACACTGTTTTTTTTTTATATGATAGATAGAAGGTAAAAGTTACTCTAAAAGAGAAATTAAGCTGGTGTCATGGCTTGAGCCTGTAGTCCCAGCATTCTCAGTTGAAATAACGGGACTACAAACTAAAGGCCAGCCTAGATTACAGAGCTAAATCTTGTTTCAAAAATAAATACATAGATAATAGATATACATATAAATAAGAAACTAAAAGCAAATATCCACGGAAGTGGTAGTAGAATGGGAACAATCTATCTGCAAAGAAGTGGAGTTGGGTTTCATAGGACAAGAAAGGTCAATCAAGGTTAGAGTATGGTCAGATTATATTACATGCTAATAATCCATTCAAATAAAAACAGTTCTCATTGAGTATTGATGGTGCACAGCTTTAATCAAAGCACTCAGGAGGCAGAGGCAGGCGTATCTTTGTGAGTTCTAGGGCAGCCAGAGTTACACAAAGAAATCCACACACACACACACACACACACACACACACACACACACACACACACACACAAACAAACCCCCCCAAAATCCATAAAAACAATTCTTTGAACCAGGCATGTTGACACATGCCTATAGTCTCATCACTGAGACCTGAAGAGTTTTGTTGGAGGCCAACATAGGCTATAGAGTGAGTTCCAGGATAGCCTGGGCTACAGAGTAAGCCTTTCTCTACAAAAAAGTTCAATTGGGCCAGGTGTGGTAGTATACACCTTTAATACCAGCATTTGAGAGGCTGACAGGGAGATCTCTAATTTTGAGTTCAGCCTGGTCTACATTATGAGTGCCAGGCCAGCCAAGGCTGTATAAGGAGACTCTGTCTTGAACACCAACACCACCTTAGGAAAAAGGTTAAAACTTGTTATCTGAAATTTCCCCTGTTCAAAATTTTTAAAAAAGGTGTCATTTATTCTGCTCTGGTCATAACAGGCTAAGCCATATAAGCTAAAGGACTGTGTTCAGTTGCTTTTACCTAACAACTACCTTTCCAATCAAGAAGAAGATTTAGATTGATTTTCCTCTAACCCAGAAAACAATGAAAAACAAGTAGGCCTTGGTCTTGTGTCTTGGAAGTACATGACTTTATCACGAGTTCATTGCATAGGGATAAGCTTTCTTCAAAGATCCCTTCAGTATTTGTTTTTTGTTTTTTTGAGACAGGGTTTCTCTGTGTATCCTTGCCTGTCCTAGACTCTCTTTGTAGACCAGGCTGGCCTTGAAGTCACAGAGATCTGCCTGCCTCCTGAGAGCTGGGATTGCACTGTGCAACACCACCGCTCAGCTGGTTTTGTTTTACAACTTCTCCCTTTCCCTTTTCCTTTCAGTATCATCTTTCTGCCCCAGTAAGCTATGTATATCATCCAAATGGCTCTACATTCTATGTTAAATATTTATATTTATTGTTGTGACTTGTTTATTTTGTATTGAACATTCTACTTTGGCATTATGGTTCCAGGTTACCTTCTGTAGTTTTCTGCTTTAGAACCAGTCATTTCTGTCTCACTTATGCAACTGTCCCTTCTATTTTTGCCTTTTTTTTTTTCATTTTTCTTTTTTGAAATTTATCTTATGGAAGTAGATTTTAGATCTGTTGTGGAGGCATTAATATGAAAACCCATGTGTCTTTCACCCAACTTGAACAATTATTTTACCTTATGCCTCTGTGTTGACTGCATGTATGTATGTGCATCCCATGCATGCTTAGTTCCCCAGGAGGCCAGAGAGGGCACCAGAGCTCTTAGAACAGGAGTCACAGGTGTGTGAGAACCAATGTGTGGGCCCTGGGACCTAAATTCAGGTTCTCAGCAAGAGCAGCAAGTACTCTTAACTGCTGCCCTTTACTACTGAATGTTACGCTGGTTTTGGTTTATGTCTTTTCTCTTACTGTTTGTTTTGGTTTTTTGGTTTATTTTATTTTATTTTATTTTTTAAGATTTATTTATTTACTATGGATACAGTGTTCTGTCTGCATGTACACCTACAGGCCAGAAGAGGGCACCAGATCTCTTTATGTATGGTTGTTGGCCACCATGTGGTTGCTGGGAATTGAACTTAGGACCTTTGGAAGAACAGCCAGTACTTTTAACCTGTGAGCCATCTCTCCAGTCCCCTGTTTGTATTTTAAAGCCTCACAGACCTATCTGAATTTTTTAGAGTATACCTCTTACATACCCAACACATTTAGTAGTAATTTGTTATCCTCTAATATTTAATTTCAGTTTTTTATTTCCTCAAAAATGTTTTTGGAGCTGGCATGGTAGCACACACCTTTTAATTCCAGTATTCAGGAGGCAGAGGCAGGCAGATTTCTGTGAGTTCAAGGCCAGCCTGGTCTACAAAGTGAGTCCAGGACAGCCAAGGCTACACAGAGAAACACGGTCTTGAAAAACAAACAAAAAGCATATTAAACTGTTTTTGGTGTCTAACTTGAGCCAGAATTGAAATAAGGCCCATGTATTGCATTTGGTTAGCACATTAATTTGTTGCTGTGATTTAAACACCATGGCCAAAAGCAACTTAGAGGGGAAAGATTTATTATAACTTATAGGTTCATCATGGAGGAAAGCCAGGGCAGGAACCTGGATCAGAAATTGAAGCAGAGACCAGGGAAGAGTGCTGCCTACTGGCGTGTTCTGCCTGTTTTCTGGCAGGACTGGAGAGATAGCTAACTTGGTTAAGAACTTCCTCTATCAGTATGGGGACCTGAGTTCACCCCCCAGAACCCTTGGAAAATAGCCAGCCATGGTAATGGTGTCTATAATCCTAGCATTGGGGAGTTTTTAATAAAAATTCTGGGTTTGGCAGCACATGCTTTGTAATCGTGCCCTAGGGAGGTTAGAGATGGGTAATAAGTAATACAAATTGGCTACCTAACCTCACCAAAGTCTGAGTTTCAGGCCGGCAAGCGCATTTGTCCCAAACACATCTGGACCTCCTTCATGCACATGTACACACACACAGAAGACAGAAACAGATTTCATCAGTTGTTACTCAAAAGCACTGAACAGTATAGAGTGGAGTGTCAGTGTTTGCAGCAGCTCTGTACTGCCCGTCACCGCAGGAGAAGTTTTCAGTCCAGGGAAACCCTGGAGCTCTAATGTGCAGGCTCCTGCTTCAGGGTGTGTACCAAACAGCTCCTTTTCTGCTTTTCTGTGCTTTGCATTGATACTGACTTTGTAACACTTTTGGTTCCACTACTACTGATTCCCTCTGTGTTGATTCCTCTGTCCCTGACTGGTGGGTATGAACACAATCGATAAACTGTAGATCCAGCCTGGTCTGCAGAGGGCTCTGTGACATGCGGGAACCCTGTCTCAAAACCCAACAAACAAACAATTCAGAACTCAGCACCCCCCCCAAAAAAAACCCAGATTATATATAAATTCTGTTTATCAGTTACTCAGATATCTTTACTGAAATTTTCAGTGCATTCCCTAGACCCCACTCCTACCCTTTCATCCAGTCTAAGCTGTTTTTTGCTTTTGTAATTAATTTGTAACATAGTCTGTGGTGGTTTTGTTTTGTTGTTGTTGTTGTTGTTTTTTTTTTTTTTCAATTTTGTAGTTACTAAATCAAGGAGATTTAACTGACAGACAGACATGAGTGTGCTGGCTCCTGGAAGAGTGGCTTCGCCTGATCCCAGAGTGCACGATGGAAAGGCTCCTTTCTGCCAGAACTAAAATGTCCTGTGAAGGACAAAGACCTCTCCTTGCCTCTGCTCATCTTCCCTGGCAGAGAAGAGCGATGTCCGAGGGCCTCTCTTCAACCTCCACCTGATGCAGACAGAGGGAAACAGTGACTATGGGCTGGGTACCCGTAGCTGCCTCTCTTCTCAGTGCAACGGTCTGAGATGGACTTCTCCCAGAAGCAAGTTTAATTATGTGTTGCTGAAGATTTTCATTGTGACTGTTGAGGTTTTCCACTGAAGAGTTTTCATCTTAGACCCAGCTATCTTTTCCTATGGTTGAACGCTGTCTTGCTTCCAGCTACAGAACTTCACCAGGACATTGAGTTTTCAAGCTGCCTTGTTGCTTTGAAGAAGGGAGGGATGCCAGTTACACTGTGGCATTGCGTCCTCCCTTTAGCAACCCGAGTAAGACTCAGCCGTTGGGCTGTAATGATTAAGTTACTTGAATCTCCCCTTGGCCCAGGCTAAGGTACCAACTTATCCTGTACACCTCTACATGGTCATTTTTTGTTTTGTTTATGGGACTTAAAATAGCATGTTGTGAGGGGGTTTTATTTGTTGTATTTTTAAGTTAAAAACCACATGATCTAGAGTCTGTTTTCCTTTTAAATAAACAAAACAACTTAATCAGCTCTGGGGCTCTTGTTTTAGAGAAGTGGTTCTCAAGCTTCCTACTGCTGTGACCCTTCACACAGTTCCTCATGTTGTGTCACCTCCAAACCATAACATTCTTATCGTTGCTACTTCATAACTGTGATTTTGCTAGTTATGAATCATAGTATAAATATCTGATGTGCAGGGTATCTGATATGTGACCCCCTGGTTGAGAACCAGTATTTTAGACATGTGTTTTGTTTTCTTTGAGACAGGGTTTCTCTGTATGTAGCCCTGGCTGTCGTGGAACTAACTCAGCTATGTAGACCAAGTTGGCCTTGAACTCAGAGATCCGCCTGCCTCTGCCTCCTGAGTGCTGGGGTTAAAACCTTATGCCACCACCTGGCAACAGATGTGGTCTTAGAGAAGAGGTCAAGAAAATAATCGTCTTTCTCTTTAAGATAGAGTACTGAAAAGAGAAGGGGGTTAAGGATAGGATAGTAGCTCATACCTTTAGTCCCAGCACTCCGAGGAAGAGACAGGCATAGCTCTTAAAAGTTTGAGACCTCCCTTGTCACATTACACGGTCTCGACAGCCAAGGCTACAGGGTTACACAGTGAGACACTGTGATTTTTTGTTGTTGTTGATTTTTGTTTTGGTTTTTTAAGACAGGGTTTCTCTGTGGACCAGGCTGGCCTCCAACTGAGCAATCGGCCTGCCTCTGCCTGCCGAGTGCTGGGATTACAGGCGTGTGCCACCATGCCTGATGTGTGAGACACTGTCTTTAAAAAGACACTGATGAGTCAGGTGTGGTGGTGCCCCAGTATTAAAGGGCCAGATTTCTGATTTTGAAGCCAACCTGTTTTACCTTGGTAGTTCTAGGCTAGGCAAGGCTGCATAGTAAGAACTTGTCTCAAAAAAAAAAAAAAAAGAGAGAGAGAGAGAGAGAGAGAATGGAGAAGCATTCTTTTGGTTAGACAGATGACTTAGTTAAGAACATTTGCTGCTGCTGGGCGTGGTGCCGCACGCCTTTAATCTCAGCACTTGGGAGGCAGAGGCAGGTGGATCAGTGTGAGTTCAAGGCCAGCCTGGTCTTCAAAGAGAGTCCAGGACACTGAGAAACCCTGTCTCGAGAAAACCAAAAAAAGAAGAAGAAAAAGAAAAAAATACCACTTGCTGCTCTTTTAGAGGACTCCAGTTCAGTTGCTAGCACCCACACCAGGCAGCTCACAATACCCTGTAACTCCAGCTCCAAGGGATATCCCCTGTTCTGGCCTCGGTGCCTCATGCACATAACCCCACCACACACACACATACATACATACAACATATACACAATTTTAAAAGAAAAGAAAAACACTACTACCATAAGATAGGGTGCTAATTTACCTTTAGGATACTGTATAGGTAAAAATGAACTGAGGAGCCTTAGAAAACCTGACACTGGTGCTTTTGTTTGGAACTGACAAACCTAAGCTGGTAGTAGTGGCACAGGCCTTTAATCTTCATACTTAAGAAAGTGGATCATAGTCGGTGTGGCTGGTGGGGTCATCAGCACACACCTTTAATCCCAGCACTCAGGAGGCAGGCAGAGGCCTCCTGGTCCACATATAGAATTCCAGACATCGAGGACTACACAGAAATTCTGTTTCAAAAAAGAAGAAAAAGAAAAAGTAAAAAGCAAGCAAACAAAAAAGAACTGGCAAACCTAGATGGCTGTTATCAGAGTGTGAGACCCATCACTAAGACACAGTGTCCAAGTTTCAGAAAATGACAGTCATAAAGTGTAGTTTGGCTTTTTTCCAGAAATAGGTAAACATGAGAAGTGAGCTTCTATTGGCCTGTTGTCCTTTCTACAACACAATTATTGACAAGAAAAACATCCTAAAAATCACCTATAAGAAAAAAAAATCTTAGTGGTCAGAGAAGTTTTGTTTAAAATGAACTCTGTGCTGACACACATAGGCAAATAGTATTTGTTCTCAAAAAGAACTGCTGTTGTCAATTTGTTACTGGCATGCATGATTATCCTTTAGTATGGAGACAAAGTTCTTGGCAACTACTGGTTCCTAGCAATTGCTGGTACTTTCTTTCTACAGCGATGATTCTCAAGCCGGGACATTTTTGCTTTGTAGAGGCCATCTGGCAATCTCTGGAAACAGTGTTGGTTGTCAACAACCTGAGCAGGGGGGGCTACAGTTAGGGCATGCAGTGGGTGGAGGCACATCCTACAAACAAAGTTCACTCGTCCCAGCGTATCATGCCAAGGATAAGGCCTGTGCTTAAGGTTGCATGTGTACTGAGAAACATGTTTTATATCACACACAGTGTTCCTAAATGTTCAGTTGCGAAGATGGGAGACTGCTGCTGAGAATGTGTTTGGTCTGGCTGTCCTGGTGCTTTGTTTCCTTATTGCTACCTATTCGCCTGCCTCTTAGACCCGCCCCACAGGCGTGGGCTTCTACCTTGTTTTCTGTTTTCTACCTGCTCCTAAGTGCCTAGTGCAAAACAAGAGCTTTTAACATGGGGCTCTGCCTCTACCCTCAGCTCCTCAGCTCCACTTTGATCACTGCACGCCATTTCTGTTCGGTTCGGCTCTCCCGTTCCCTGACAGCAGCCGTGACTGAGCCCGCGTTCCTCCCTTTGTTGGCTGCCTGAACAAGCAGTACAGTTAGCTGTTCCAGCCGCTGCTCTTCCCGCTCCTGGGGTCTTCTAAATCCTGCCGTGAATCTTGGATGCTGAGGGTTTTTTGGTTTGGTTTGGTTTTGTTTTAAAGATTTATTTATTTTGTATACAGTGTTTTGCCTGCAGGCCAGAAGAGGGCACCAGATCTCATTATAGATGGTTGTGAGCCACCATGTGGCTGCTGGGAATTGGACTCAGGACCTTTTGGAAGAGCACTGGAGCAGCCAGTGCTCTCAACCTCTGAGCCATCCTCCAGCCCCGGATGCTGAGTTTTGTAGTTCCATGGATGCTGAAAACAAACAACTGAAAGGATGTATAAGATTTAAGAATGTTCTTAACATTTTCTTTCCTTTATTTGGTAGAAATGGAATTTTAAAGAGAAAAACAGGAATTACTTAATAAAATTGGAGGTAACAACAGAACTCTGCTTTTCTCTCTTTGCCTTACAATACATCAGCTATGAAAGAGGTGATGCCAGGGAGTTAGCTATAAGGAGGAATGTCAGGCAAGCGGTTTCACCATCTCAATGTTGTTCATGCATGGCTGTGTGGTGAGTTGTTATTAAAGTATAGGACTGTAATGTCAAATGAATAACTTCTGTAAGTTTCCTCTGAGTGGCATCACTGGGGTGACACCGCACCTCTTACCTAGGAGAATCCCTGACTTTGGCTTTCCCCTTGCATTGCAATGCCTGGGAGCCTTGACACTTGGTTTTCACGAACTCTTCCTCCAGGCCAGCCTGCCTCAGGGTGTCCCGATACCGCTGCTCTGCTTCTTTCCTGGCCAGTGCCTGTGGAGTGGAAGCTGACTTACTGTGGCAGTCTCACAACTTACAAGTCTGAGTTACCTGGGTACTCAGTCTTTATAGTGCTGCCCCTCCACCCCATCTTTAATGCTAGACAAAAGTTGGCATAGAAATTAGTAGGAGTGGGCTGGAGAGATGGCTCAGTGGTTAAGAGCACCGCCTGCTCTTCCAAAGGTCCTGAGTTCAATTTCCAGCAACCACATGGTAGTTCATAACCATCTGTAATGTGATCTGATGCCCTCTTCTGGTGTACAGGTGTACATGCAGGCAGAACACTGTATACGTAATAATAATGAATAAATCTTTAAAAAAAAGAAAAGAAAAGAAATTACTAGGAGCGCTAGGCAGTGATAGTGCACGCCTTTAATCCCAGCACTCAGGAGGCAGAGGCAGGCAGATTTCTGTGAGTTCGAGGCCAGCCTGGTCTACAAAGTGAGTCCAGGACAGCCAAGGCTACACAGAGAAACCTAAACCCTGTCTTGGAAAAAAGAAAAAGAAAAAGAAAAGAAAGAAAGAAATTACTAGGAGCCTTATTTTTTGGCCATAGTGTGTAAAATGAGTCCCATGGCCATCTTGTTCAAATGCAGGCTTCCATTTGGTAGGTCTAGATGGAGCCTACGCTTCCACATCTTTAACACGTGTAGGAGGTGTCTGCTCTTAATGTGGGAACCACACCATTGAAAAGCATCCAAACCTTGGTCAGGAAGACTGACATTCAAAACACTTAGCAGGAGGAGGGTGGTCTGCACAAAGACTATCTTGTTTTACATTTCCGAGATAAAAACCAAGGGCTATTTTGTATTTTGTTCCAGAATATAGAAACATCTGTGGGGAAAGGAGTATGCTTACTCTACAAAAATGGACCTAAGGAGCTTGGCCTGAGTGAGTTCTAGAGGGGCTAGCTTGGGGGAGGGGCACTGCAGGAGGAGGCGTGCCCCGAGGAATACCACACTCGGTCTGTGATGGAGCTGATGCCCACAGGGAACCACAGTGCCAGACACAGGACGGAACTGCCCGGAGACAGTCTTTCTGGATGCTCAAGGGCTCCAGAGCTTCCTCAGGGAGAGCTCTACTGTGTCTACCTTCTGTTAAAGTTCAGAGAACATTTTCAAATGGTTCTTTTAGCCTAAAGGCCACTTAAGCAGGAAAGAGCCTTGTAGGGTGCTTCTAAGCACCCTGACCTTTAAGGACCTATGTTTGGAGTGAAATGGCATTACTAACGCAAGTTAGCCTTTCATCACTATAAGCAATGTAAAAGCTGGGTGTGGTGGTGCATGGCTACAATCCCAGCACAGGGGAGATTAAGGTAGAAGGATGGTGGGTTCAAGCCCAGCCTGGGCTCAGTGAGTTAAGAGGTCGGCTTGAGCTATATATAAATAAATAAATAAATAAATAAATAAATAAATAAATAAAAAAAATAAATAAATAAAAACCCAAAGACCTTGTCTCAAATATCAGAAGTTTGAGTCTATGGTCCTTGGTCCTGCCACTTCGGATGTCTGGCAAGGTTGAACATCATGGAGGTGGAAGCTCATGGCAGAGGCTGTGCATGTCATGGTGGCCAGGAAGCAAAGAGAATGTCCGTGTGTTTGTGCCTTTTATTCCACCTGGGCCCCCAGCCTATGAGATCATGCTGTCCGTATTCAGGGTGGGTCTTCTTTCCTTAGCTAATTCTTTCTGGAAACATCCTCACAGACACACGCAAAAGGGTATTGTATTCACCTCAGTCACTCAGTACAATCAAAGCAAAAGATTAACCATCATGGAGATCAATTAAGAATATCAGAGATACATAGTAAAGTCTCTTCACAATTTCTAAGAAACCTTTACCCAAGGCAGACAAAAGTTGAGAGTCTGGGCTTACCTTGGGAACTTGTTCAAAGAGAAAGGGCCTTGTTTGTATTCTTTTCTTCATTTCCTCCAGTTCTTTCTTATATTCCTTTGCTCTTTTACGGTCATTTTTCCTGGAATAACAAGGTTTCTAGAAGCAACCCATCTTTTTCTTTTTTTATATATTTATTTATTATGTATACATTGTTTTGCCTGCATGTACCCCTGCAGGCCAGAAAAGGGCACAAGATCTCATTATAGATGGTTGTGAGTCACCATGTGGTTGCTGGGAATTGAACTCAGAACCTCGGGAAAAGCAGGTGGTGCCCTTAACTTCTGAGCCATCCCTCCAGCCCTGCCCCCCTCCTTTTTTTTTTTTTTTTTGGAGGGAGGGTTTGAGTCAGGGTTTCTCTGTGTAGCCTTGGTTGTCCTGGACTCACTTTGTAGACCAGGCTGGCCTCGAACTCACAGAGATCCACCCGCCTTTGCCTCCCAAGTGCTCAGATTACAGGCTTGTGCCACCACCATCCAGCTGCAACCAGTCTTTTTCAATCAGAAAACCCTTCATTTGTTCTGTTCCTGTGTGTGTCTCTCTCTGTCTCTGTCTCTCTCTCTCTTTCACTCCCTCCCTCCCTCTTTCTCTCTTTCCCTCTCTCTGTCCCCACATTTTCTTTCTCTCTATGTTCCCTCCCGAGTTTTCTGCCCCTTCCTGTCCTCTCTGCCCTTGTTGCCTCTACCTTCACCTCTTCTCCGGCCCCCACTCCTCCTTCCCCAATAACCTCCTTATAGCAGAGAAGGAGAAGAAGGGTAAGAAGAATTAAAAGGAGAAGGAGAAGGAGACATTTCATTCAAGTTACGCAGAGACATTCCCATGTACACTGTGAATCCCTACTGTCTGCCAAAATCTGTGTTACTCTGCTGACATAGTTTACCCTAATGACTCCATTTTGCCATTTCCAAGCCACTAATGTGCTGGACCCTAAAACAGGCCCCCCTCTGAACATGGAGGACACTGACCGGTTCTCTTTAAGCTTCGCTTTGAACACCTCTTCCAGGCTTTTATGGGGATCCATGGCTTTTGCCCGCAAGGTCACTGATTTAGACATGGCTTGACAGTTCTTCTTGTGCATCTCCAACCACTGGATGCTCTTGTCTGATTTGTCCTTTTTTTCAAGTGACATTCTAAAGAAGAGAACAAAACCAGCAAATGACCTACCTGGATGCACTTATAAACAGTCTTAGGAAAGCCAGTCAAGTGTTTTGTTAGTTTGTTTATGTGTGTTTGGGGGGTATGTACATGTGTGCGTGCAGGAGCCCCAGGGGTACAGAAGAGGGCACTGGGTCTGCTGAGGCTGGAGTACAGGCAGTGGGAGCCACCCAGTGTGGATGCTGGGACCCGTATTCAAGTCCTCTGCAGTATAGGCTCTTAACTACTGAGCCATCTCGCAACCCTTAGATTTTCTATAAACTTGCCACAACCACGTTTTCAGAAATAATGACTCTGGGGATGGGCATGGTGGCACACACCTGTAATCCCAGCACAGAGCGATCAGATGTTCAGGGTGTCCCAGCTACATAGTGAGTTTGGTGTCAGCCTGGCCTACATAGAACCCCATCTCAACAAACAAACAACTATTTTGGGATGGAGAGCAATGGCATATGATGCCTTTCCTGCCCTGTGGGCCCTGTAATTTCCCACACAAGAGAAATCCATTCACTGAGCAGAACACACAGGATAAAATGGCCTACGTAGCCAGAATTCCTGTGTCTGGAGCAGTACCAATAGCTACCATTTACTGACCTACCTCCCGGGAACCAAAGACCATTACATCTCATGTCATTCTCACACGGCCCTGATGAGGGCGCCCTTCTTGCACACAACAGAGTCAGAAGGCATCTTCTTCACAGCGTCAAACACATACAGGTATAGCCAAAACCATAACCAGGACCCCTGTGCTATGACTTAAGAGTCACAGCTCTTTGAGAGTACAAGTCTCCATTTCCATAAAGATCTGGAACAGGCTTCCTTTAATGTAGACAATTTGGGTTCAACTTGGAGCACTCAGTTTGTGTAATTATTGTACAGCTCTGTGGTGGGCTCCACCAGAAGAGAAAATAATCCAGTCTTGGCACTTAGAAATACATTTAACAGATCAGGAAGAAGGGCACAAAACTTAGTCTGACAAGATGTCCAACTCCCTTCTGCTGGAAAGCAGATGTGATATTCTCTGTAGGTAGGCTGCCTCCTACTTGCAGGACCTTTTTCTGGGCCTTGGGATACTGATGTACTTGGCCTAGGGTTAGCAGCTATGAAATCTGAGGGACAGAGTATTTCTGCACCCTCAACATATTCTTACAAGGTCTGAAGGGGCCAACGATGGTCCTGGGAGCCTCACAGGGGCACTGGGGTGTTAGTCCTTCCCTGGGCCTCAGCTTCATGCTAGATCACAGCTCCTCCTGCTCATCTTAGGGTCCTGGCAGAGGACTTCCTGCTGACTAAATGAAAAAGTACCACAGGTCAGCTGACCTGTTAAAAGAATCCACAGACAGCCCAGGCGTGGTGGCACACGCCTTTAATACCGGCAGGCGGGAGGCAGAGGCAGGAATTAAAGGCATGTGCAACTACTGCCCAGCTTTACACACATTTCTTTTTTTCCTGGAAACTTCTTTCTCCCTAGTCTTTGTGTGACTCACTCCTCTTTATCCTTTGGAGGGGCAGTTCTCACAGTGTGCATGTGGAAGTAAGGGGTAACTTACAAGAGGTCGGCAGGCTAGTCAGCAAGTACATTTATCCACTCAGCCATCTGGCTGGCCCTGCCTTATTTTTGAGACTGCGGCTACTCAGTGAATTTGGAACTCCCTATTGGCTAGGCAGGATGTCTAACAAGCTAGATGACCCGCCTCTCTCCATCCACTGCTCACCAGATTTGCAAGAGCTGCCAGCACACTGACACTTTTCCTTGGAAGCTGGGGATCTGAACCCAGGTCATCGTGCTTGCAAAAGTAAAGACTTTTCCATCTGAGCCACCTCTCCAGGCCTTTCCTCCTTATTCTTATTCTTCGTGTTTTGCCTTAGACAAAACACGTTCCAAAACACGTGAGACCCCCACCCTAGGCGTCCCTGTCTTGTCACAGTGCTGCACCTGTGCTACTCATTGTTGGCATAATGTTCTCATAGACTGTGCACAGCTTACCATTCAAATGCTGACTTCTCTACCCCCCTATCTGCTGTCAATGGGACATTGCATTGTGACGTTTATTCTAAGTATCTCCTGTCTCAGGTTTGTGTAAACGTTTCATCATTTATTCTCTGCATTTCCAATAAAAGCTAACTAGCCAGTGCTGAGCAATACAGAGACTAGGGTGGGACATCCTGGTCCAGTGAGGGGAAGAAAAAGAGCAGGAAGGACAAGAGGGATGTACACGGAGAGGACCAGGAAACACCAGGAGGAATGGGCCGGACCTAGGATGTGAGTAAAAAGCAAGTATAAAGTGGGAAATCTGAATGGGGGGAAACTATCCTAGCTTGGAGGTTTAAGATGGAGTAATGGTTGTATAGCATTGTGCTCCAGGCTAATTAAATAGATCCTAGTCTCTCTGTCTGGTTATTTGGATATAAAGCTGGTTAAGGAGTAACTGCTGATTTATTAAAATAATAAATCAACATTAAATATAATAATCATGCAACAGCTCATAACACAGAGTAATCACGCTGAGAAACCCCGTGTTTCAGAATGCATATTACACCAAGTTCTCCAGAACAACCCTTCCGTCACATGGTGTCTTGCACACAGTGAAAGGATTTGCCGGCTGACAGCACGTATTCCAGCCCCATCGAGAACGCCTTCACCCCCTTGAGGTGTTTCTGGTATCTGAAGCCAAAACCTGTCATGAGCCCGCTGTGGCCCTTCTTACTCACCGGACCGCAGACTCCCTCTTCCTGGTGGCATCTGTGATGTGCACGGGGAGGGTGTTGGCAGAAAAGGACGCAAGACCACTTAGAGACTGGCTCCTGAGCAGGGGCGGAGCTGCTGGCTGAGGTGACTTCTGCGAGAAAGGAGTGCGGGCATTGGTGACAACATGTTAGAGTTTCTATCTTAATTAGGACTCCATTTTAGTGAAGGAACAGAAATAAGGATCCTTATTTCCCTCTCCCCGGGGATAAGGTGAATGTGATCGTGTTTAGGTACAAGGCCACACTTGCATGTCAGGCCTAATGCTGTTTAAGCAAGTGAGAAGAGCTCTTTGGAATTGCGTGATTACTTTTGTCCATCTGATGCACTCTCGATTTACTTGAGAAGAGGATCTCAGTGTGGAACTGTCTAGCTCAGGAAGGCCTGGGGCACGTCCACGTCCACGGGAGACTGTCTGATTATATTAAGTAAGGTCCTCCCGCTGACTGTATAGAGCCGGAGCGCTCATTAGCTCTTTGCTATCCACTGTAAATAGGACCAGCCCCTTCAGGCTCCTGCTGCTTTGACTTCCCAGCCACCGCAGACAGCACAAAACCATTTCTCCCTTCCCCTGCTCTGGCCAAGGTGTTTTATCCTAGCAACAGGAAGCAAAGCTAAGACATCCATTTGCAAAGCCCATCGAGGGAGACATGAAAGGGTTGTTTTCAGTTTACAGAATGTAACTGAGCAGGTGTTCAAAAAGTGGAAAAGAGTAAAAGTGTCAAGACAGCTGCTTCCCTTTGAGAGCCGGGCTTACTCTGGTGTACTTCAGGCCTGAGCCTGCCTGATGCTTACCTGAGTCCTCGTGCCCCCTCCCCCAGCAACATCAGCCTCACAGGACCGTGCAGTGTGGCACCGGTTGGCAGTCCTCAGCAGGAAGGGCTTGTTTCGGGTTGTCTCCCGGGTCTCCCTTCTCTTGGCAGCCCTTTTCTGGAAAGCCTTGTAGAGGCCCTCATAGTCAGGGACCGCAGAGTTCACCCGAGGCTGGAAGCCGAACTCGGGCTGGAGGAAGCTCAGCTTTTCCTCCTGGGTGCGGGCGGCAGTGCGGGGAGCCCGGCTCTCCGAGGTGCTGATAGGGGAAGAAGCCTTCTGGAGCATGTCCATGGCCCTCATCTGGATTCGCATTTTCCTGAGGAGCTCTGCTTCTGTGTAGGGACAGTAAAAGAGGCAGGGCAGCACGGCTGGAGAACCGCCCCTACCCCATTTTTGAGACACTCATTATGTAGCCCGGACTGGTCTCTGATTTGTCTGAGCCCTCCTTGCCTTGACCTCCTGACTAGGCGGGATTACAGGCACAGGCAACTGCAGGTCTAACTAAGCTTTCCCTCTTTTATTTATTTATATTTATTTTTACTTTATTTTTTGTTTTTCGAGACAGGGTTTCTCTGTGTAGCCTTGGCTGTCCTAGACTCACTCTGTAGACTAGGCTGGCCTCAAACTCAGTTGTCCGCCTGCCTCTGCCTCCTAAATGCTGGGATTAAAGGTTTGCGCCACCACGCCCGGCAGCTTTCCTTCTTCTTCTTCTTTTATTTTTTTTGTTTGTTTTTGTTTTTGTTTTGTTTTGTTTTGTTTTTCAAGACAGGGTTTCTCTGTGTAGCCTTGGCTGTCCTGGACTCACTTTGTAGACCAGGCTGGCCTTGAACTCACAGCGATCGCTTGCCTCTGCTTCGCGAGTGCTGGGATTAAAGGCGTGCGCCACCATGCGCAGTTCCGCTTTCCCTCTTTTAAACACTAACAGTAGTGTCCTAAAGCCAGTAGTAAATAATGTAAAACAAACAGACAAAGGTCACGACCCCTCTGTGGGTCACATATCAGATATCCTGTATATTAGATATTTACATTATGATTCATAACAGTAGCAAAATTATGACGTAGCAGCGAAAGAATTTTATGGTGGGAGTGAGGGTGGGGGTGGTCACCATATCATAAGGAACCATGTTAAAGGGTTGCAGGAAGGTTGAGATCCACCGGGGGATGGACCCAGCTCTCTCTGCTTGCCTGCACGGAGCATGCGTAATTTCCATACAATATACTCCCTGAATCTTGATCCTAAATCCTGTAGTGCCTCCGGGGACCCCAGGCCAGAGGAGCCAAGAGTATCCTTACCCTGGAGTTTGTCACCAAGGGCTGGCTCCAGGATGGACTTGGGGATCCTTCTAGTGGCCTTCTTTGGGGGGGCCTTGGTCTGAGCCACGGTAGCCGAGTCTCTCTGTGGAGCAGCTTCTTTCTGCTGCTCTTTCTTTTCGTGGAAGCTGAAGGGCTTCACAGAGGAGAGAAGCAGCTCCTTCCTCTTCTGGATGTCCGCGCGCCTCCGCGCCTCTCTGCGCTCCGTGAGCTCCTGGTAGAGGGGCAAGTAGACGTGCGCGGGCACAGGCTGGGCCCGGAACTGCCGAAGGCACTCGGCCTCCTCCTGGGCCTGCCTCTGGGCCTGCAGCCTCTCCTGCTCAAAAGAGGCCGGCGAGGCCAGCCACTGGGCTTTCTTCCGGGCCTCACGCAAGGTCATGCGGAAGGGCTGAGGGACAGTGATGGAGGACGCCCAGGAGCAAACACTTCTGTGCTGGGAGGGAGGCCCAGAGTCGGAGGCTGGCCGCATCTGAGCCTTGGGAATGTCAGAGGGGAGGCTGGTCGCCGAGCTGCAGCGCCTCATGGAGCCATGCCTAGGGGAAGAAAGGAGTTCTGGGTCTGACCCAGCAGTTAGGAGGCCTGGCTCCTCCCTGCGCCCCCACCCCAGCCTCCCTCCCCAGCAGATCATAACCAAGAAGCTTCCTAGCCTTGATCCCAAAGCCCCGAAGGCTTCTACGTTCTTAACCTTACCAGCTGGGCTTTCCTTCTTGCTATAGGCAATCCCAGCAGCCCACTGGGAACTACTAAGAATTAGTGCAGGAATGGCCATTTTGCACTCTGATAACTGCATACAGGCTAATAGGGTAGCAGAAGGCCACAGGGTCGGAAGGATGAAATTCAGACTTTGAGGTTTTTGGATTTCCCATGTAGAGCCGCAAAAAATAATATCCACTTAAAAGGTTATTGGGAAGAGGGTACATATTAAATTCGATAAAGGCCAGTGTACTGTGACATGCTTGTATTCCAAACCTTGAGAAGTGTAACAGAGAAGTTCAGAATTTCAGGCTAGCCTGGACTACATGAGACTCTATCTCAGGGAAAAAAAAAAGATAAAGCATATATGCATTGACAGACTTGGCCACAGACAACAAACTGTCATTGTTGGAGGGAAAGATGTTTGGGAAGGCATCCCTTTGGGCAGTTCCACTGCTTCTGTGTTGCCCAAAGTTATTTAGGGTCTCTGGGTAAGAATCAAAACATGTGGGCTGGAGAGATGGCTCAGCAGTTAAGAGCACTGGCTGCTCTTCCAGAGGGTCTGAGTCACAGCACTCACAATAGCTCAGAGCAGTCTAATTCCAGTTCCAGGGATTCCAGTGTTCTGTTCTCCATGGTTACCGGGCATGAACTTGGTACTCATACAATCAGGCAGAACACTCATGGGCATCATTTAAAAAAAAAAAAAAAAAAAGCACAACGTGCAGTTGGATCCAAGAACTTAGATAAGCAGAGGTGGTCTCACAGAGGGAAAGGCAAGTGCCTGAGATACGGTGTGACCGGCCCAGAGGGCTGGGGTGTGGCAGCCACCGAGTGCAATGTCTTACCTACAAGATGGAGGGTCCTGGACCTGTGGCTTCCCCCTGCTCTTGTCTTGGAAGAAACTCTCCCAGCCTTCCTCATCTTCAGAGCCACTCTGCTCACTGTCTGGGAAGAGAGTCTCCAACACAGCCCACCTGCCCTTCTGCTCTGGGGCCTGCAGGGGCTCCCAGGAGCTCCCAGTGGAGTCGGCTGTAGAATCTGTCTCCTCCTCTGTACGGAGGAACTCATGGAGTTTGCCAGCTCTGGGCAAAACCAGCCCTTCTCTGGACAGCTCATCTTCTGCCTCAGTGTCTGAGGAGGAGGATTTGGGGGGAAATATCTACAACAAAACAGAAATCAGTTGTGAGTTAAACTCTAATTCGACGGCTCTCAAAACAGGACTTTAATTCGCTTTGCATGCCTCAGTGTATCGGGACTAAAAAGGAACAAGGGAAAATAAGATGCGTTCTTCACTCAAAGGGCATCACATGACACGTACATGCCTGAGGATAGGCTGCAAGGCGGCAGAAGAGCTAATGCCAGTTCCCTTCTCCATTCAGAACAGAGAGCACTGGGTACCAATCGGAACCACACGTTCTGTTCTCAGTGCCCCAGGGATCCTGCCCACGAGCTTGGCTCCACTCTGTTCCCAGGTTCACTTGGGATTTACATCACTGCTTCTCCTCCTCTTCCTCCTCCTCCTTTTTTTTTCTTTTTCTTCTTCTCTTCTTCTTCTTCCCCTTCTCTTCTCTTCCTCCTCCTCCTCCTCTTCTTTTCTTCTTCTTCCAGGGTTTCTCTGTGTCGCCTTGGCTGTCCTCGACTTCCTTTGTAGGGCAAATTGGCCTGGAACTCAGGGAGATCTGCTGCCTCTGCCTCCCAAGTGCTGGGATTACAGGTGTCCACCACTGTGCCTTGCTCCATCTTCCTTTTATTTTTCCATCAACACCCTTACTTTCCTCATATCCTAACCACTTTCCAATAATCAGGCTTAACAGGAGAGACAACATATCTAGGTAAAAGAGCAACATGGCAAGTGGGACTCCCAACCAGCTTTTCAATCCTTAAAGGGCTAGCAGTGCATCTTAGTGGCTGAGCTCCGGCCTAGCGTGCTCAAGGAGGTCAAGGGTTGGCCTCGATCCCTAGCACTGTAAAGCAACAGTGTCGAGACTACATCCATCCATTCACATGTACAGGAAATGTGGGTTGGGTACCTGGTGTGTCATGAAGCTTGTCCTCTAGTGAGAGCAGATGGAAAACACAAGAGTATAGCATAAGTGTGCCCTCGGAGAGCTTGTCTGCCAAGATGTATCAGAGGTCACGGGGAATGCACCAGTAACCGGGATTCAATCTGTCAATTTGCTGCACAAGATCACAGGCAGTTATAGCAAATGTGCAGGGGTAGATTTTAACCACGGAGCCAACTCTCCAGCCTGCAGGGTTAGATTTTAGGATCAGCATGTTCTGACCCGACAGGAGGGATGTCGGAATAGGGATCAACTCTGGACAGGTGCTGTGATGAATGAGAACAGTATAGTAAGGTGGAGGATTATGCAGTCTTCTAGGGTAAAGGTAAACACTTCATAAGTAAGCACATCACTTAGAAGAGAGCAGTGTTAATAATTCTGCAACTGTGTAATTGACCCAAAGAAAACTCTGGTGTGTGTGTGTGTGTGTGTGTGTGTGTGTGTGTGTGAGAGAGAGAGAGAGAGAGAGATCTTGCTTTTAGCCCTGGCCATATCTCTTAGGCTGAGTGCAGATGCTCTTTCACTCATGATGGGGTTATGTCCAGATAAATCCATTCTAAGTATTTTAGGTAAAATAGTATTTTACCTAAAAAAGTATTTTAGGTAAAAATGCACTAATACATTAACTAATACATTAAGAGAGCCCAGGCCAACCAAGGCTACACAGAGAAACCCTGTCTCGAAAAACAAAAAACCAAAAACAAATATATATATATATATATATACACACACTTCCTCAGTTGTGGTGAACCCCAACCGTAAAGTTAATTTCGTTGCTATTTCATAATTGTAATTTTTCTACTGTTACAAATCATAATGCAAAGGTCTAATATGCAGGAAGATGGTCTTAGGCAACCACAAAGGGGTCTCAGTTCACAGGTTGAGAACTGCTGCCCTACAGAACCACTGTAGCCCTTAGTGGTCATTTATTTTAACCGTCCCACATTGTCCTCTCACCCTGCCAGCCCTAAGCAACTACCAGTCTACTTTCTGTCTTTATAGATTTGGAGGCAAATTGCTTAACCTATCAGTTTTCTTTTCTAGAAAAATGGGGTTGAGAGGATACACACACAGTTTAATGAATTTTAGTATATTCGAAAAGCTGCGCATTTATAACTACCATAAGTTTTGGTACATTTTCCTTACTCTAAAACAACAAAACCCTTGGAAGCCTTTAGAAGTCTGTTTCTCCCCACCTCCTCAGGCCCAGGCAGTGACCCCCTCACTGGATTTGCCTTTTCTGGATAATCATATGTAGGTGGAGATCACTTTAACATTTTCAAGGTTAACTCGTGGTTTGTCACTGCTATGCTCCCCGATGTCAGAGACAGATTTTTCTCAACGTCTAAGCGCTGTCCATTTTAATTCCACGCCCTTCGGTGACACGCCCCTGACTCTGTCTCCACGGCAACGCCAAACATTTTCCTCTCTTGAGGATTCCTGTCTGAGTATCCTGCTTCCTCCTTTCTCCGCTCACCTCACGGCTCCGCTGGGCGCACTCGGGCGCTCCTGAAGACTGCCCCACAGTCATCTTCCTAACCAGCGGCAGAAGAGAAACAAAGGTGACAGAGGGGACAGCTGCCTTGGACTGCCGGCCACGCCCCTTCACAGCTTTAGCTTCGGATTGGCTTCCAGTGTCCAGTTTGTTCCGCCCAAGGAGGCAAGAGGCACTTTGTGATTGGCTTAGCATTTTATTTCCGATTCCGTAGACGGGGTTGAAGTAGCACAGAACTGACCGACTCCCTGCCCTGGAAGCACTTTCGGGGTGGGTCAGAGGGGGAGTCTAGGGCGCTTGCGCAGGCGCGGGCGCGAGTCATTATGGCCGCTCGCTTTGGCTCCATGACCGGCTTGCAGTGCGTTGGCCGGTGGAGTACCGTGCGGCTGGTGGCTGGACGAGACCCTCTGGTTGCCAGTCGGCGATGGGCGGGCTCCACGGCAGACACCGTGTACGATGTAGTGGTGTCAGGAGGAGGCCTGGTGGGCACTGCCATGGCTTGCGCCTTGGGTAGGTACATCTCAACTGTGGCGGGGGAACTGGGCGGCGGAGGGACGAGCCTCTCAGTGGGAGTCGGGACGCTGTCCAAAGACCCAGCGTGCGGGGCCTGGTGGTTTGCTCGGTACCCTCCCTAGGGAGCCCTCAGGCCGGCAGGAACGGACTCGGTGCTTCGGTGCTGTGGGATCAAAAGTGGGCGGGCCTTATAAGTCAACCCGATCCTTGGGAACCGTCCAGGCTGTTTAGGAGCGCCTTGAGAGGCATCAGGCTTTGCCGTGTTGGATAGAAGACCAGCTTGATCTTGAATTTACAGAGATCCTTTCTTTGCCTCTGTCTCCTGAGTGCTGGGATTAAAGGCCTGCGCCACCGCTGCTGGCCCTAAAGCTGCATTATTAAAGTACAGTTCACTTAGATCACCAAACCCTGAGCTCCCCAATCTAAGGACTTGAAATCCAATCAGTCCTCACTCTGGAAATCTCTACAGAGTGAGTTCCAGGGCCACACAGTGAAACCCCATCTTGACCCCTTCCCTCTCAAACAAACAAACAAACAAACAAACATTACACATGTATCTTGTAATGTTTTGATACATGCATATTTTATGTAATTTTAAATCTGCTTAAACACTTATTTCCTTAAGCATTTATTAGTTCTTTATGATGAAGACTTTCAGAATTCCTCTAGCTTTTAGAAGTGTACATCACATTATTAGCTGTAGTTGCCCTACTGTGTAATTAAATCCTTGGGTTCCCTGAAATGACTTAAAATGTTAATTTTTTTTTTCTTTTTTAGGGCATGATATTCACTTTCGTGACAAGAAAATCCTGTTGCTGGAAGCAGGTCCAAAGAAAGGACTGGAGAATTTGTCAGAGACTTACAGCAACAGAGTCAGCTCCATCACCCCTGGTTCTGCAACCCTCCTCAGCAGTGAGTAAGAGCCTGTCCTGGGCCCTCCCTCCTCTCCCCTCAGCTCTCCGGTGTGTCCCAGTGCACAGTCAAGGGGCAAGTGAGAGAGAGCAAGAGCGCTCACAGGTGGGAGTGAGCGGGTGGGCTTGGTCATGCTGTAGCTGAAGGTGACGATGCATCAGGTCCTGGTCGGGGAGGACTTCCGTGAGACACGTGGACTCTCGTTTATGCGTTAGGCCATTGTTGTTTGTTCTACTGCATTTGTATGACCTAATTGTGAACATTCATTCCATTGCAAGTTCAAGTGGGCTGGGGAGTCTGCATTTTTTTTAATTCTTTTTTTTTTTACAGATACATTTATATTATTATACACACACACACACACACACACACACACACACATACACACACACTAAACTACATACAGCAAGAACCATGAAACAATCAGGAATAATATAAATGTTACATTCATAGGGAGTCTGCATTTTAATGGCCTTTTTTGGGGGGGGAGGGGATGCAGGTAGATGAATTGTCTTCATGTTTGTGCTAGGTGGTACTCCCTCAGGCCGTCCTGTCTGAAACTGTTCTGTCTAGAATGAAACTCTTGAATCACTTTGCATAGCTTTACAGCTCGCTCTTTCTTTTTCCTCTTCTTTTTTAAAAGATAGGGTCTGGCCTTGACCTATCCTGGCACTGGGGATGGAGCCAGGGGGTGTGCTTGAGGATGGAGCCACCTCCTTAGTTCCCACAGCTTTTCCTTACAGAGCTACTGCCTGGCATTATATTATGCACGTGTTCACGTGGTCTGTCTTAGCTACAATATCAGCTGCACAAGGGAATTTGGTCTGCTCTGGACCTAAAATATTTCTTCAAAGCATGAATCTACTCAGTGCCGTGAAGAGCTGGAAAAAAAAACAGTCTTTAGAACATTTACAAGAAAAACCTAGTAAGGAAAAGGGATGGTTTTGTTTAGTTTTCCTTTTTTATTTTTGCTGCTTGACTGTGCTCTGGCCCTTTGGGTCTGTTTTTCGTGCTATGTAATCCAGATCTGAGAGTAGAAGGGCTTTGTTCCTAACAGCACACAGTTTTTACCTTCCATTTTTGGAGAACACTGAAAACAGCCTCCTACTTAACAAGATGGAGAGACAAAAGGGGGCCTGGGAGCCCAGGTCATGTGAGGTCACTGTGTCTCTTTTGTAGGTTTTGGCGCATGGGACCACATCTGCAATATGCGGTGCAAAGCCTTCCGTCGGATGCAGGTGCCTCCCTTCCCTTAACCTTGTGGGGATGTCCTGTCTGTCTCATGCTACCTTGTTAGAGTCCGCTTTCTCTAGGCTTTTTATAGATCAAAATTTAAATTCAGTGTGTGTGTGGCTTTCTTGAGAAGCTGCTTACTTTATGATTTATTAATCTGGTTTTTTGAGATATAGGATGCAGCTGAAGCCTGCCTGACCACTGTGTCCACTTGCCAAGGGCTGGGGGTCACAGGTGTGCCCACCATTCTGACAGTTTGTGGAAAGCGACACTCAGCTTCCGGTTGGAACTGTGCTTCATTTTCTGTGATGTTGATGCGCTTTCCTGTGTGTTTGCAGGTGTGGGACTCCTGCTCAGACGCCTTGATCATGTTCAACAAGGATAACTTAGATGTCATGGGCTATATAGTGGAGAATGACGTCATCATGCATGCACTCACGAAACAGCTGGAGGCTGTGGCAGGTAAGCGGGCATCTCCATTTCCTCTTTGGGGATTGACTGCCTTTGTACTTGCCAGAGAAAAAGACTTTCTATAGATACCGAATACTGACTGATAGCCAGGCGGGGTAGCACACTTTAATGCCAGCACTCAGAAGGCAGAGGCAGGCAGATCTCTGTGAGTCTAAAGCCAGGACTGCATAGTGAAACCCTGTCTCCAAGAAAAGAAAAGATGAAATCCTTTCAGGACTTAATTTTCTTTTCTTTTCTTTTTTTTTTTTGGTTTTTCAAGACAGGGTTTCGCTGTGTAACAGCTCTAGCTGTCCTGGAACTTGCTCTGTAGACCAGGCTGGCCTCAAACTCACAGAGATCCGCCTGCCTCTGCCTCCCAAGTGCTGGGATTAAAGGCGTGCACCACCACCTCCTGGTTTACCTTTCTTTTTACCATCTTTATTTAGAAAATTTACATATCATCAAAATTCTCGTATCTTCCATGTGTAACTCAGTGACTTTCAGTGTATTTATAGAGTTGTACAACTGTCGCCACAGCCTTTACAGTGTTCATCACCTCAGAAGGAAACTTCATGTCACACCTCCCCAGTCATTCCTCACTCTTACCTCAGCTTTGGCTTTTATCTTTTTCTTTTCTTCTTTTGGTTTTTCAAGACAGGGCTTCTCTGTGTAACCCTGGCTGCCCTAGAACTCTCTGTGTGGACCAGGCTGGCCTCGAACTCAAAGCCATCCACCTGCCTCTGCCTTCCTTTTATCTTTCTAAAGTTGTCTCTTCTCAACAGCTCAGAGGAGTGGATCTTACCATTATACTAATGGGTTACTTAGCACGTTTTGAGATTGCGTCACATGTACTAGGCATTCACTCCCTCTCATCGCTGAGTAATGGCGCATTGTATTTATTCATCAAGTTACAGAATTTGGGTTGTTTCCACTTTTTGGTAGTTGGTAAATAGTGTTATGAATATTTTGTGTATGGATTTTGTGTGGATGGAGGGCTTATTGTCCTTGTTTTTCCCGGTACTCAGGACTGATGCAGGGTCTTGAGACAGCTAGGCAGTTGCTCTGCCCCTCAGCTGGTTTCCCAGCTCTTGTTTACCTTTTGTTTGAACAGGGTCTCACCATGTTGCTCAGGCTATACTTAAACTCACTCTGTAGTCTAGGCAGGCCCTAAGTGTTAAAAGTCCAGTCTCAGCTTCACAAGGAGCTTGCCTATCAGGCCTAGCAACATGTTTTTCCTCACTTGGAAGTGGAGTTGCGAAGTCATACAGTACTTCTGTAGGTAACACTCTCGGAAATTGCCAAACTTTCTTAAAGGTTGCGTCATCTCACCTTCCCCCTAGTTTCAGTGGTTCAGTTTCTCCATCCTTCTCAGGACTTACTTTGTTTTAAACTACAGCCATCCTAGTGGCCCACTGTCGTTTTGACTCTGTTTACCTAATAAATAATGTTTTACTTTATTTTATTTACTTTCTTTGTATGTGCTTGTGTCTATTTGTATATTTGCTTTAGAGAAATGTATATTGAAAATCGTTTGCACATTTAAAAACTGTCATTTGTCTTTTTGTTTTTGAGTTACAAGAGTTCTTTGGCCAGGAGGTGGTGGCTCATGCCTTTAATCCTAGTACTCAGGAGGCAGAGACAGAGGCTTGCATATATCTGTGAGTTCAAGGCCAGCCTGCTCTACAAAGCAAGTCCAGGACAGCCAGGGCAACACAGAGAAACCCTGTCTCAAAAAACCAATAAAATAAAATAAATTTTAAAAAAAGAAAAAAAAAAAAAGGAGTTCTTTGTATGTCTGGATATAAAGTCCTTAACAAGATATATGACTTGCTCTATGTGTAATATCTTGAGATTCAAACAAGAGAAAAACTGGAAATAATTTACATGAGTTGTTTTTCCTTTTTCTTTCTCATATAGCCCAGGCTAGCCTTGAACTCCCGCTCCTTCTCTCCTCATTCCCAAATGCTAGAATTAAAGGCTTGTGCCTCTTACTAAGGGTTTTCTCTTTTTTGGGAGGGGGGATGGCAGGGTTTCTCTGTGTAGCCTTGGCTGTCCTGGACTCACTTTGTAGGCCAGGCGGGCTTTGAACTCACAGAGATCTGTCTGCCTCTGCCTCCCAGAAGGCTGGGATTACAGGTGTGTGCCACTGCACCCGACTGACATTCAGAACCTTATTTATAGGCTGAGTTATAGCTCAGCGGTAGCGCTCTTTCCTGGCACACACATGCCCCTGGGTTGGATTTCCTTAAAGTATGTGTGTATATGTGTGTGTGTGTGTTACTTGGGCTTGAACCTAGGATTTACAGCATGTTCGGCAAGTGTTTTTCCACTGACCTACCTACATCTTCAGCCATCTTCAGGCTCTTCGGAAATATGCAATACATTGTTGTCATTTGTAGCCATCATTCCCTGAGACTGTGCTCTAGAATTTATTTCTGTCATCTAACTACAACTTAACACCCAAAAAGAAATTCTTTTGGTCTAGTGGTGGTGGCAGCGCACAGCTTTAACCCTAGCACTCTAGAGGCAGAAGCAGGCAGATCTCTGAGTCTGAGGCCACTCTGGTCTACAAAGTGCATTTTCAGGACAGCCAGGCGGACAGAGAAACCCTGTCTTGAAAACAACAACAACAAAAAACCCCTGCTCTTTTCGTGGCGCCTCCTAGACGGTCAGCTGAATATCTCCTTCCCTGCCACTGGCTATCAGAAACTCGCTGAAGTGGGCGATGAACGCAAGCTTCATACATTCTATGAGAAGTGCAAGGCCACAGAAGTAGCTGCTGATGCTCTGGGTGAAGGATGGAAGGGTTAAGTGGTCCAGATCAGTGGTGGGAATGACAAGGTTTTCCCACGAAGCAGGGCGTTTTGACCCGAGGCAGCGTGCGCCTGCTCTTGAGTAAGGGGCGTTCTTGTTATAGACCAAGGAGAACGGGAGAGAGGAAGTGTAAGTCTGCTCGTGGGTGCATCGTGGATGCCAATCTGAGTGTTCTCAACTTAGTTATTGTAAACAAAAAAAAAGGAGAGAAGGATATTCCTGGACTGACAGACACTACTGTGCCTCGCCGGCTGGGACCTAAAAGAGCTAGCAGAATCTAGAAGCTCTTTAATCTGCCTACAGAAGATGATGTCTGCCAGTATGTTGTCAGAAAGCCCTTAAACAAAGGTAAGAAGCCCAGGACCAAAGCACCCAAGAGTCAGCGGCCTATCACTTCCCATGTCCTGCAACACAAACACCGACGCATAGCTCTGAAGAAACAGCGTACTAAGAAAAACAAGGAGGCGGCTGCAGAATACGATAAACTTTTGGCCAAGGGAGTGAAAGAAGCCAAAGCAAAGCGCCAGGAAGATTGCCAAGAAGCTCGCTGAGAGCTTCTACTTCTGAGTCCAGTCAAAAATAAGTCTTTAACAAATACATGATCATACCTTGGCGGGGAAAAACCTTTTGGAGTATAAAACATATTTCAACTTGTGCTTCCTGCTTGGTCAGATGCAGAGTGAAACTAGATGGGCTAGGCGAGAATCCTGTCCTCCACCTCCCAGCATGTGTGTTTGTTAAGACAGGCTTCACCGTGTAGCCCTGGCTGGCCTAGAACTCCCTATGTAGGCCCTGCCTCAAACTCAGAGATGCACCTGGGTCTGCCAGGATTAAAGGCGTGCTCTGCCCTGCCCAGCTGTGCTTTCTCTTTTTAACTTTCTGACATCAGGTTGCTCCGTGGCTTCTGTTCTTTACCAGCAGTCTGTGGGTCAGAGCGTTAATCATCTGGGGTCCTTTTAGGCCTTGCTTTTAGGTTACTTACAGTGGCTCAGTCCTTTGACCTGTCTTTCTGATGTTTTGCTTCTTTCCCCTTTGACTCCTCCAGACCGCGTGAGAGTTCTCTACAGGAGCAAAGCTGTTGGCTATGCCTGGCCTGGCCCCTTTTCCATGGCAGACTCCAGCCCTTGGGTCCATATTACCCTAGGTGATGGCAGTACCCTCCAGACCAAACTGTTGGTAGTTGAAGATTCTTACTTTGTCAGGGGTCTTGCATGTCTACACTTATGCTAGGGCCTGTAGTTTCAGGTGGAAAATTTGGGCTAACTGCGTTATTGTTTCTAGAATGACCAGCCCCTATTCAGGCAGCCATCAAAGAGCTAAGATGGTCTTACACCTTCTGTACTGGGCCAAGCGGTGGTGGCGCACGCCTTTAATCCCAGCACTCAGGAGGCAGAGGCAGGTGGATGGCTGTGAGTTCGAGGCCAGCCTGGTCTACAAAGTGAGTCCAGGATAGCCAAGGCTACACACAGAGACCCTGTCTTGAAAAACAAAAACAAACAAACAAAAAATACCTTCTGTACTAGAAGTGGCCTCAGGGGCCAGCTTAGGATAGGATAGCCAGGCTCCCAGGACAGGATGGAACAAGAATGTTGGGACCTCAGGGTCCATATTTCTCTGTCACAGAAGTCTCAGTGTCATCATATCCTTGTAGCTCTTGTTTTCTAGTTTGTTTCTGCTCACCAGCTTTTTCTTTTAAACTCCACTGCCTGACTTTTCTCTCCAGTTCATGTATCGAGAGACTGGTTGAATATGGCTGTTGCTGGCACCTCTTGGTTCAGACAGCTACTTTAATCCCATCAGCTCGGGCTCGGGGTCTTATTTTGTAGGGCTTCCCTGTAGGGGCTGGGAGTGGACGGGCTTGATAGTGTCAGAACTTATAGTTGGGACTAGACAAAAGGACAAAGAAACTTGTGGAACAGCTTGATGTATGTATGACGTGGTTGTAAGACTTAGCAGGCTCCTGTCTCCGCGCAGATCGGTGCTGACGGATGCAACTCAGGAGTTAGGCAAGCTGCTGGTATCCGGAATGTCAGCTGGAACTACGACCAGTCTGCTGTGGTGGCCACTCTGCACTTATCAGAGGTGAGCTCTTGAGCCGCCCATCCAGGAGCTTGTCCTGAGCACTCAGAACCCCTTGTAAGAACTTTTCTTTTACTCTAGGCCACAGAAAACAATGTAGCCTGGCAGAGATTTCTCCCGTCTGGGCCTATTGCTCTACTCCCGGTAAGAGAGCCTCTGGCCAAGTAGCTCAAAGGTAACTGGTGTAGTCTTTAGAACATGACTTTCAGCCTGGCTTAAAGGGACTATGTTCCAGTCATGCATTGCTTCTTTTTCTCAGGTTTTTTAATGTCTTTTTTTTTTTTAATTTAATTTTAATTTATGTGCATTGGTGTGAGGGTATCAGATCTTGGAGTTACAGACAGTTGTGAGCTGCCATGTGGGTGCTAGGAATTGAACCCAGGACCTTTGGAAGAGCAGACAGTGCTCTTAACCACTGAGCCATCTCTCCAGCCCTCAGTTCTTTTATGCTTGAAAACACCCAAGTTAAAAAAAAAAAAAGAAAAAGAAAAAAAGAAACCACCCAAGTTCAGAAGAGCAGGTTTTTATTGCTGTTGTTTGTGAGAACTGTACCCCAGGCTGGGCTGACACTTCTGCTGTGATGTGCTGAGATTACAGGCATGCGCCACCTCACCAGGCTGATGCTCTTCTTTTGATATAGCTCTCAGATACCTTGAGTTCCTTGGTTTGGTCCACATCACATGACCATGCAGCAGAGCTGGTTAGCATGGACGAGGAAGAGTTTGTGGATGCCATCAACTCTGCCTTTGTGAGTATCACCTTATCCAGCTCCTGGTGTGATGAGGAAAAAGGAGTACCCATGTGGCTTCCCCTTAGCAAGTGCAGATTCTGTGAGGGCACTCAGGAAAGGCAAAACACTGGAAGCTGTGGGCTGCTGTGCTGACAGACAGGCCTGCCAACGTATGCAGGTCACTTTATGCAGCATAGCACCTTCAGCAGTGCTGTCTGTGTAACGGGCTCTGGAGACAGACTGCTAAGAGCCCCTGCCTTCAGAAGCACAGTCAAATGAGGGAGAAGGACACTCTAAGTACAGTAACAGATGTTTGCATGGGATGTTGTGGGAACAGAGAGGAGGATGTAGAGGTAGGTGTCCCCGTGACATAGAGTTAGGAGGGTGTTCTATGCTTCACCTCAGCTTAAGAGGCAGAAGGAGACCTAGTTTGTGGGTATTGCTAAGGACTAGAAAGGTAAAGTTCAATTTTAGTCAGGGGCCAAGCACAAATACTTTGGCACAATCCTAAATAAAACCTGCAGGGAATGCTGGGAATTGGGAGTTTTGTATGTGTTTCAAGGGGTTTGTGACTCATTAGCAAGATCAGCTTAGGCATGCTACACAGCATTGTTCTCAGCGTTGGTTATGAAAAAGGGTTCTTTGGTGAGCTTCTAGTTGTTTCCTGGTCACTAATCACGTTTCACGGTTTTGGGGCCGACGGCATGCAGTGGAGTGATGCTAACCACACAGACTTCGTGGACTCAGCTAGCACCATGCTGCACTATGCTGTCGCCCTTCTGAAGCCCACTAGGGTCTCAGCTCGTCAGCTGCCTCCAAGTATAGCCAAGGTGGATGCTGAAAGCAGAGCCTCCTTTCCTCTGGGCCTGGGACATGCTGCTGAATATGTCCGGCCTCGGGTGGCACTCATTGGGTAAGACTTTAATAGAGTAGGCCACTCCTTTCTGTGCTGCTGGAGGCCACACCTGAATGCTGGTTTATTTTTAGTGACGCAGCCCACAGAGTCCATCCACTTGCAGGACAAGGAGTCAACATGGGCTTTGGGGATATTTCCAGTTTGGTCCGTCATCTCAGTACAGCAGCCTTCAATGGGAAGGACTTAGGTAAGCATTCATGTCCCCTGACATCACGGAGTGGGTAGAACTGCCACAGTGCTCTAGGCAGCACGATGCTGTAGAGTTGCTAGGAGGAGATTGGGGGGCGGGGGGAGTAGGAGGAAGAGGAAGAAGAGGAGGAGGAGGAGGAAATCTTTACTATGGGAGTAAGGGTTTAATCTTTCCTCTTGTTTTTTAACTCCAGGATCTATGAGCCACCTCACAGGGTACGAAACAGACAGACAGCGTCATAATACTGTTCTTCTGGCTGCTACTGACCTATTGAAAAGGCTGTATTCTACTAGGGCTATTCCACTGGTGTTGCTGAGGACGTGGGGCTTACAAGCAACTAATGCAGTCTCTCCTCTCAAAGTAAGTGGTCATGTATGGCTCTCCAAGATTTTTCTTTACTGAGGAAGGGCTGCAAAAATTCTAAATTTCTTGGGATTAAAAGCATGTGCTGCCAACTGGGCATGATGGTGCATGTCTGTAATCCTAGCACTTGGGGAGGCAGAGGCAGGTGGATCTCTGAGTTTGATGCCGGCCTGGTCTACAAAGTGCGTCCAGGACAGCCAGGGCTACACGATAAAACAAATATAAAGAAGTATGTGCTGCTATCCGCAGCTACCATTATCCAGTCTACCTTCCCTGATGGTTATGCATAAACGAACCTGCTGGGTTTGTTGGTGTTAACATCAAAACAATAACTTGAGATATGTAGGAAGGGCTTAAGAATACAGGGCTGAGGGCTGGGGAGATGGCTCAGTGGTTAAGAGCACTGGCTGTTCTTTCAGAGGGACCTTGGTTCAATTCTCAAAACCCACATGATGGCTCACACCCATCTATAACTCCAGTCCTAGGGGATCTGATGCCTCCTCCTGGCCTGAGTATATTAGGCATGTATGCGGTGCACATACATACATGTAGGCAAACCAGATATAAATAAATGATTAAAACACACACACACACACACACACACACACACACACACACACACACACACACACACGACCAGAGAGGAGGCTCAGCAAAGAGTGCTTGCTGTTCTTGCAGAGCTCAGTCCCCAGCACCTATGTTGGAGAGAGCCTCTTACGGCCTCCTCAGGCACCTGTATTCATATGTGAACACGCCACAGCAAGCATGTGGAGGTCAGAAGACAACTTTGAAGAATTAATCTCTCCTCCCACAGTGATTGAACTCAGGTTGTCAGGCTTGTGTGGCAAGTGTTTTTACCTGCTGAGCCATCTTGCCAGGCCTGTCCTTACAGCTGGAATAGAGCAAGACTCTGGGAGGAGTGTGTCTATGGGACGTCTGCCATGTTTCCCCCTTGGATAGTTGAGTATGCAGTCACCTGTCCTCTCACGTCCAGTAACCAAGTATCACTCACTTCCTTTCCTTTTTCTCTAGGAACAGATTATGGCCTTTGCCAGCAAATGAGTGCTACTCTTCTGGGATCATGTTGATGGCAGAGAGCATCTAGTCCTGTGATATCACATGTCTTTACAATATGGTTTAATAAATTTACACTAGAACTTGTCTCTTTTTTCCTCTTCTGATTAACGGGCCTGTAGAGCCAAAACAGTGAGTAACAGCTAAGGAAAAATCCAAAGGAAAACTATTTGATTGAAAGGACTTTTTTATTACTAAACAAACAAACCACTGAGATGCTCTCGCCCTCATTTACTTAGTAACAATCCTTTCTAAATAGAATACTTTAATGCTGGTCATAAATTTATAGAGTTATCTTGACAGAGTAAAAATGAGAAGAAATACCTGATACATTTTGTTAGATTGTTGTTTAAAATTAACACTGGTATGCCAATGAAATAGAAATTGCTTTGAAAAAGTACACTATTTTAAGGGGGAAACAAAGATAAATAACAGCCATGTCTTATTAATGCTGCTTTTTCTACTTGCTCATCACAGTACCATGTTTCAGTTATATTTACTGCTTCTCTCTGGGATGCCATTCTCTGTTCAGTAATAAAGCAATAAATAACCTCATTGCACACACAGCTGCAGAGGCCTCAGGAACGGCTCAGAAGGGAGCCAATCAGTGGGACAAGCCGTCCATGTGTGCTGGCAGGTAGCTAATGGAGAGGCTTGTACTTGGGGTTTTCGCGAACTATACAGCACCAGAGAGGCCTCTCGCTGTGTTAGGGAAGAACACGGCAGAATGTCTTGCCCAGACATCTGTTTTGAAAAGATGAAGAAAGCCTCCCTTTTAAACAAGCTAATCTGTTTTGGAATAGCTTTGGAGGGATGAGATAGTTGTGGCTATAGGGCAGCTTAAACAATGTGGAAAACTTGGTACTGATGTCATTAGACTCAGAAATGTCCACAGAATAAAAGGCGGCAGCTGCTGGGAAAAGTGATGGACAGAGACTGTCAGGATGAGGTCACTTTTTACAAAAAGGGAGCGCAGATAAGAATACTGACTCCAATGTATGGAAAAAAAGTTAGAGATGAGAATTTTAAGGCACACTTTGCAAGGACATTTGTCTCGCAGATGTTCTTCATATAATAGTGAACACACAGCATCCACCAGGTACTAGACCACATCCCAGGTATTTAAAATATATTAACGTTTTCACAGAGATGGAACTTGCCAGCAACATCAGAACCCATAGGAACCCCTTAGTTTAAAAAAAAGGCCCATGTCGCCAAGTGGTGGCAATACACACCTTTAATCCCAGCACTCGGGAGGCAGAGGCAGGTAGATCTCTGAGTTTGAGGCCAGCTTGGTCTACAGAGGGAGTACCAGGACAGCCAGGGTTACACAGAGGAACCCTGTCTCCAAAAAAAAAGTTGAGGATATCTGCAGATAAGTTTCTGAAGTGGAAGTACATCTATTTAAGAGTTCTGGCAGTATCCAGGGTAATCATAAGTGAATGTGGGACAATATGCACTTTATAGCTCTGGCCCCTGTGTCTGGTATCTGAGGCATCAAAAGATGGGAACTCGCTTGTCAGAGAGCAGGAATTGTCTGTTTTGGCTTTTTAGTGCTGGGAACTGAATTGAGGGCCTAACATGCTAAGTACAAAATCTATCTTCTAACTCCTCTTCCCTTTAAAAAAATTTTAGAGTGTCACATTGAGTTGTCCAGAGTGGCTTCAAACTGGCTATATAGGAAGCCTATAACTTGTAATCCTACCTCAGCTCCAAGACAGCTATGTCTGTGCCATAATGCCTGCTATAGAGGAACCTTGTCTGAACATAGCTTACTCTTAAGAAAGCAGCTTGTTTTCTTTCAACTGTTATAGCATTTGGTGGCCTATGACGGGTCTAATACCTTTTTAAAAAATAGACACAGTAAACAGTCAAGAAAGTATGGTGCATGTTTTTAAAAACCCATAAAACTCCAGTTATCTTGAAAGATTCTAAAGGCTTTGGAGCAGGAGACAGCAAAACTATGACTGAAGAAAAAGGCAGCTCTCAGCTAGTGGAGCTGTAAACACCAGTGGCACCAGAAGGGAGTTGCCTGAAAACACTTCAACAGAAACCTGCTGGAACTGTACCGACTCTGTATTGCACAGGAAATTGCGTTTTATCTTTAACTGTTTCCAGTGCAGGAAATCTGTTTCATTACATGTGAGCCTTGTTTTGAGGACATTAAATATAAGTAGCGAAGGTGAACTTAGTAATAGACGTCTTGGCTCAGTAACAGGCTCAGTAGGGCCTACCGGGACTTGGTGTTCTAAGGTGAGACAATCACTTGAGTTCACGAAGCTCAAGGCTAACTGAGCAGCAGTGCTCGAGACACACACTCTCAGTGGGAAACATCTGAAGAAATGCCACTTTTGATCCAAACAAACCCCCTAACACTGGGGGTTTGTAAAGATATACACATTTGCCTACTTTGTGTACGTAGTAGATGGTAATACTTATTGAGTTAATGTAATGGCTTCAAAAAACAAGGTTTCCCAGGGACTGTCATGGGGCCAGGCAAAGTCACATCCTTTGTGAAAGTTGGAAGGGAAAGAGGGTGACTGATAATTAAGGTAAGGGAGATGAAAACTTTCCTGGAAAGAGAAGAGGAAGGGGTAAAGTGCTATGACAGGAGCCAAGCAACAGGAAACCATCCACAACTGCGCAGGGATGCCAGCCAATGATGGTCATACAAGAGGCGACATGATGACAGAAGCTTAAAATGCTTACAACAGTGACCTTAAAGGGCTAACCATGTAGTAGAGCACCCATGCCTAGTATGCTCAACAACCTGTGTTTAACCTCAACACAGAGAATGTCCTGAGAGAGAACACATGGTTCTCTAGAAATGTTAGTCCTTGTTCTCACATGGACCAACATGGACCAAAATAGCCAATCAAATCAAATGTTGGATATCATTGGAAAGGGGATCTGAAATCCTGAGCTAGATAATAAATTCAGAAAATAGTAACTAAAATCACCAAGGACCCAGGCAGGAAAGCTCTACTATGAAAGACGCATAGTGGTAGCACATTGTGCCTAACATGCAAGAAGTCCTGGGTTCAATCCCAGCACTTTCCATACCCTAACCCCCAAAAAGGACAAACTGAAAGCAGTGGTAATCTTTAGACGGAAATAGCATACATACAAGCTTCTAACCACAGACCAAAAACTAGGGCACAGTTGTATTTCACAGAAACACAAAAGTACTAAGGTTAGGGCCATGCTTGATTCTATACCCACTGGCTCGGGAGGCAGTGCTGGCACTGGAGTGAAGTGACAAGCTGAGTAAAGGCAGCATGTGAGCAGTAGTCACACTCTGCACCGGCTGTCCCTTGAGACCGGGTGGCCCCTTTTCCTACAGCTCTAACCTAGGCACAGTTAAAAGGTACTCTCTCCATCTTGCTAGCTCACACCTGTAATCCCAAAACTCAGGAGACTGAGGCAGAATTGATCACTCAAAGCTACCTGGGTTACACGGTGAGTTCCAGGCTAGCCTGAGCAATATTAACAAGATCCCTATTCAAAAATAAACCACCTAGGCTAGCTCTAAGCTCTGCGTCGGTTGGCTGATGTACTGTGGCACAGGCTCACACAGTCTAATACGGTAGCCTTCCCCTTTGCACTACAGATGGGAAGCAAACCAGCTGTCACCCTCCTGGTTTTTAGGGGGGAATATAATAAAGAATAGGAGGAAGAAAAAAATAAAAAGCCAGCATTGATAGGCTATGGGACTTCAGTAAAGTCAGCTTAATTTAGCTTACAAGCAAAAAATGAAAACATTCAGAGAAATGAGGCACTCCAAGGATGGAAATGAGATTTTTCTTTGGTTCCTGGGGTCCTGTCTCTGGACTCTCAGTCTAACACAGAGGTCTAAACCCTTTCTTTTTCCTTCACAAGACTCTGACATACAAAAAAAATCTCAAAAGATAAACACTCTGGTGCCAGCCATGCATCTGCCAAGTGGTTAGGGAGCCATTCACATTAGATGTGCAAAATTAATGAAGCCTAAATCTCTAGGCTTACGGGCAAGACTCGTCTATAAACCGCTTCTCTCATAGTAAGGCCAGCTACTGGGTTGCAGTCCAGGCTTTCCCCAGAGTGGTCCTCTCCTTCCTGTAAAGTTGTTCAGGATGCAGCTTCAGAGGATGCATGTAGGCTCAGCTGGAGATGCCCAGAGACTGCAGCAGGTGAAAGGTGGCCCCCAGGGCCCAGCCTGTCTCTATGTTGTTCACTTTCTTTGTGAGCTGTTGAAGAAGAAAAAGTCTTCACATTTCCACCCAATTTCCAACATAAGCAAGCATGGCCTTTGGACAGCTAATAATGATGTAGAGTACTCCTGTGGCTAAGCCGGCCCCCATATCCAGCATGCTCATTAAGTGGTACCATCCAGGCATCCTTAGAGATCTTGGTGGATGGGCTTATGAATACTCTTTAATCAACAAAAAGTACAGCATCTCTTGCTTTATTTCCTGAATCACCAGTTTCTGATAAGGCAAACATAATGCTCATGGCATGGTAGGAATGGGATTGGCAAGAGCTGGGAATGTACTTGGGGTAGGAAAGGACATTCCCAGCTTCCTGACATTGTAAGCAGCTGTCCCCTGAGCACTAAAAACCACCAACATAGGCATTCTGCACCGACTGTCTTGAAAGCACTTGCCACAGGCTCACACATTCTAATACAGTAGCCCCTCCCCTTTGAATTACAGATGGGAAGCAAACCAGCTATCAGGCCCGCTGGTTTCTAGGGTAGGGAAGGCTCAGGGCCTTCATGCTTTGGACAAAACTTTAGACCTGATTCCTCTGTTACAGAAAAGAGGGTTGGGCTAGTGTATCAATCTGCTCTCTTTAGACCCCCTCCTGTCCTTCATTGATTTCAGCACATACAGGCTCTGCTTCTTCTGTAGTAAGCTATTTGTTGTAAAATAGATCTTTTGAAAAGATTTTTCAGTTTTACTACTTTTTCAAATGATAGGTGGATGTAAGTGTCTATCTATGGGTATGTGCCCATGAGTGCAGGTGCCTGCGTAGGCTGGAGGGTTAGGATCTCTTGGAGCTGGAGTTACAAGTAGTTCTGAGCCACCTGACACTAGTTCTCCGGAAGAGTAGTAAGTATTCTTAACTGCTCAGCAATCTTTCCAGCCTCCTAAAACACATAACTAAAAAAAAAAAACAACTTTTATTTTTCATATGTATTTCAACTAGAGGTATGTGTGTGTACCATCTGTGTGCCTAGTGCCCACAGAGGTCAAAGGCAGTGTCAGATCCCCTGCAGTTGGAGTTACAGATGGTTGTGAGGCAACATGGGGGTGTTGAGAACCAAACCTTTGCAAGAGCAGCAAGAGTTTTTAAACACTGAGCCATCTCTCCAGCCTGTCTAAAATATATCTTATGAATTTCTTCTTTTTCTTTTTTCGAGATAGGATTTCTCTGCATAGCCCTGGCTGTCTTTGGACTCATAGAGATCCATCTGCCTCTTGTTTCCATCAGTGCTGGGATTACAGGTGTGGGCCATCACACCCAGCTTCATATGAATTTCATGCTTTTCATTTTCTTATTTTCTATACCACTACTGAATGATTACAAATTATATTTACAAAGATGGTAAAAATGCGATCCTTGTCCTCAAACAGCATACTGTCCAATAGGCTTAGACTGTACAGCATACCCTACATGTGCCTGAGACACGGATGCAGTAAGCCACTCAGTGTTAACACCATTGTGCAAAATGGGGCAAGAGGTAAGCCAGTGTTACAGGCCAGGTGTACTCCTCAGGGTCTCTCTGAATACACGTCTGTGTGATGCCCCAGGAACTTGTTATCTTGTGCTCTTTTGACCAAACTTAAGTTCTTACAACCACATGATCAGTGGCAGGTGGGGGAGTACCAAGCCACGATGAGGAACCTGGGATTTAGGAGGCATGGCTCTTCCAATTTGCTTGCACTGTATTCTGGATGTTTATTTCTCCCATCTCTTTCTCAGTGCTTCTCAGTGAGTTGTAATCTGACTTCCTAAATCACAAGACTTGAACATCTTCACTGGGCTCCAAGTCTTCCTGTCCTGCAGGACACCATGCCTGGTTCTAGACTCAGAGACTAAACAGCATATGAGTGTTTTGTGTGTTTGCGTTACCCTAGCAGGGTGCCTTGGCTGTGGCCCAAATAAGAACAATCTGCTGCTCTTAATTACCAAACAAGTCTTTCCCAAACCAACAAAAGCAGCTCTGAGACTGCAGTGCTCTGTGTCTTACCTGTAAGAGGGTGTCGTCTGCAAAGCCAAAGCCATCTTTTAATAAGGCTGTGATGTAACTGAGATCCATACATAGGAAAGGACTACCTGAGGAGAAGCTCTCCAAGTTATCACATACTAAAAGAGATAGAGGAGACAACATTCACATTTGCAGTTACGAGATGGAGGGGCCTCTCTAGATAGAGATAGGGCTTGAGTAAGCAAAAAAGTCTCCATTCAGCTGGTGCCTGGGATTCTTGGAAACTAGCCTTTGTAGTGATCTGGAAGGCCACAGCTTCTTCTCAATCTGCACATTTCTAGTATGAAATCATCTACTCACATTTCCATGCATCTTAGCTTATTTGCCATTTATGGGTGGTAGGTGGAGCAGGGGAAGGGCACTGCTAGAACAGGCCCAGGGCTTTGCACATACTGGCAAGCTCTTGACGCCTGAGCTGTACTGTTGCAGCATTCTGCTTTTCAAATTTCTATGACCCACTGTGGCCACTTAGTACCAAGTCCCCAGTTAAGGCCCAGAGAACAGAGAAATATAGTTTAATTCTCTCTTGTGGACATTGGAAAAGATCATTTGTGTTTTAGATTTATTCTCTTAAGGATGTCTATGTGGCTATTTCCCATGCACTCTGGTGCTCAGTTTGTTTTGTTTTTTTGTTTTGTTTTGTTTTGTTTTGAGTTTCTTGAGACAGGGTCTCTCTGTGTAGCCCTGGCTGTCCTGGATTCACTCCGTAGACCAGGCTGGCCTCCAACTCACAGCGAGCCACCTGCCTCTGCCTCCCGAGTGCTGGGATTAAAGGTGTGTGCTTTCACGCCCAGCATATCTCCACATTCTTATCTGAGAGCATCTAAGGCATCTTCCAGCAGACTGGAAGGCTCAGAAGGGAGCCAGTCCCAAGAGTTTCTGCAGTTGCAGCCACATCTCATGCCCAACTTCAAGAATTTCCTCGAAGCTATCTTCCTTGAAGTTACACTTACCTTCCCTGGCTTTTCTTTCAAAATCTTCAACTTTTAAAACACCTCCCTTTTCATAATCTAAAATGAAACAATAGATAGTATCAAAAGCTTCAAGAAAATAAGGACATTTACCTCAGTGATATACAGCAATAAAAACTAGAAGTATACAGTATTTCCAACATAAGAGACTGATACATAAACATGACATCTCTACAACACAAATCCATGCTGCTTATTTCATTTAGTTACAATTAATACATGTTACCCATTTTGCCAATAAAAGTGCAAGTCCACTAAAAAGTACAGTAAATGGGCTGAAGAGATGGCTCAGTGGTTAAGAAAACGTTCTGCTCTTGTAGAGGTATGGTTCCAGAATCCACATCAGATGGCCCCTAACCACCTGTAACTCTAATCCCAGAGGATTCGATGCTCTTTGCCCTCTGCAGACACCTACACACACATGGCTCTTATAAACTCATGCAGGCACATACATATAAATTTAAAAATATAGTAAACAGGGCAGCAAATCATCTCTCAGGTCATGTGTACAGTCTGACACCTAAACAAAAACAGCTTCTGTAATAAGGAAGTCCTAAAAGAACAGGAAATTGGGTGATAGGTAAAATAAATCTTCCTTTCTTTCTTTCTTTCTTTTTTTCTTTCTTTCTTTCTTTCTCTCTCTCTCTCTCTTTCTTTCTTGGCTTTTTAAGACAGGGTTTCTATGTATAGCCTTGGCTGTCCTGGACTCACTTTGTAGACCAGGCTGGCCTCACCTGCCTCTGCCTCTGAGTGCTGGGATTAAAGGCATGCACCCACCATGCCTGGCTGGGTAAAATATCTTGAATGTGGTGAGGTTTCACAGGTATATACATGGCAGCGTTTGGCAAACTGTATGAAAACAACATGTGCATTTACTAAATGTCAGCTTGTTATGGCTTAAATAGGAAATGTCTCCTACAGGCCCACATGTGCAAGCCTTGGTCTCCAGTCAGTAGAGTCCCCAGTCACTGCGAGGTGGCCAGACCATGGGGAATCTGCCCTCTGTGATTTAAGCGCCAGGTGTATTCATACCTTGAGAGTACAAGTGGGAGGCAGTGGGAACTTCTAGACTTGGGGCTGAGGTGGGGAAAGTGGGTCAACAAGAATGAGATAAGCAACTTTCCTCTTCCAAGCCCATCCTCCATTACTTCCTGCCTTACTGTGGCAGGAACAATGAAGTTGCTGACCACAGGCTGAAATCTCTACAACCATGATTCAGAAAAAAACCCTCAGTCCTCTAACACTTTTCTCAATATTCAGTCACAATTACAAAAGAGCTAACTCATATAGTTAAAACTCAATAAAGACATAAGCAAGTTGGGCCTGCTAGCCCAGGCCTGTCATCCCAGCTACTCAGGAAGCCAAGGCAGGGGATCACAAGAACAGGGCCTATGCAGACTACATAGTCTCAAAGTCATCCTGGGCAACTTAAAACTGTCTTAAAATGAAAAGCTGAAAAGGGGGCTTGAGATGTAATCTAGTGGTTAGAGCACTTGCCTAGCATGTGCAGAGGTTCTGGATTCAATCCAAGTATTGAAAAAAAATGCAAAAAGACTTCATATACAAAATCAGGCATGGTGGCACATTTGTGTAACCCTAGCACTCAGAAGTCTAGGGCAGAAGGATGGCTACGAATCTGGGGCCAATCTGGACTATGTAGTGGGTTCAATGCTAGTCAAGGAGACATAGTAAAAACCTACCTCAGACAGACTTTATGTATAGTTAGGTTATTTCCTACCTCCCCAAAGCCCCAAGTACATTCACCTTTCCATTTTAGTGGCTAGAGTGATGCTACTGGAAGGAGCTGGTAAAGCACTCAGACCAACACAGCCTCTAATGCTCTTGACCTTCCCCAGCTTCATCCCAGTCTCTTCCTTCCTGGCCTGACACCAGGCGTGGACTCACCAATTAAGTGTGTCTCAGCAGCTCGATCATAATAGTAGGAGAAAGCATAGAAGGAGCTTCCCCGGACCTCTTCTGGCTGGTGAAGTTTTCCTTGTACTACCCTCAGCACTTCTGCGTAGCAGGGCTCAAAGCCCGTCTCCCCTGCCAGGGCAAAGGGACACGTCATTGAGAAGAATGATGCGGCAAGAATCACTTTCTGTGGCAAGCTGCTAGACTCAATGAGAGAAGAGCAAGAAAATCAAGAAGGCTGGGTCTTGGCTGTTGAGCAGCAGGGGTGGGGGCAGCAGAGCTATGGCTGAGGGTTAGGCTTGAGACCTTAACAGTGAGGAGGAGCTCCTGAAACAGTGGGACAGTCTGGAGCTGTTGGGGAATGGTCTGATGTATTTTGATGCTAATTACTGCTTACTGTCTTAGTGACTGACTTTTTGCTTAATAAAAAGCCATCCCACCTGGGCAGGGCAAAAGAGATAGGTGGGGCTAGAAGAGAGTGGAATTCTGGGAAGAAGAAGAGAGACCACCAGAAGGAAGAAGAAAAAAAGGACTGCCAAGAGGAGAAAGGAGAGAGACCTGAAGAACAGAGAGGAAGGCTGCCATGGGTTAGATGGAGGAGAAGTACATGGCTGGCGTGGATGGAGAATCTGGCCCAGATGAAAAACATGAGCAAGTATTTGGGATTATGGATGGGAGGTAGCTTGATAGAAGTTATTGGAAGCAATGGGATTGAGACAGGGATCCTAGGCCTGAGGCCCCACTATGGAAAGTAGTTTAGAGGGTTGATATCTGCCCTGCCCCAGGTTAACCAAGGCTATTTTAAAATATAACAAGTGTCTGTGTCTTGATTGATTGTTGCCCAGGCCTACAGATAATACAGATAATTTTAAAAACAATAGGAAGTGGAGCTGACCCAACAGTTAAAGTGACAGGTGGAGTGGGGTGTAAGCTGTTCAAAATATGAGTTGTCCACAAACACACGAGTGACCTCTCCATCATTACATTCAGAGAGAAACATCACAAGTTCCACCAGGGGGAGAAGTAAAAGGCCCAGACCTGCACACCAGGAAGACTAGAGCCAGGTACAACTGGCTCACCAAGTCTGAGAAACTAAAGACAAGACGCAGCAGCAGAAACAGCTGTACCTTCTGTGCACATATGGAGCTAAGGCCTGGAATCACCTCAACAAAACAAAACCTGAGGGGCCTGAAGACATGCTTCAGTGAAGAGCTCTGGCTCTTCATTGTTTAAAACATTTATTATTTTATGTGTGTAAGTGTTTGTTGCATGCATATCTGTGCATTACATCTGTATTTGGTGCCTTCAGAATCCAGAATCCCCTGGACTGTTGTTTCAAAGAGTTGTGACCTTCATGTGGGTGCTGGGACTTGAACCCAGGTCTTCTGAAAGAGCAGCAAGTGTTCTTAACCCTGAGCCATCTCTTCAACCCCACTGCTTGCTCTTGTAGAGGACACGGGGTCAGGTCCCAGCAACCCTGTGAAGGCTCACAACCGTCTTTACCTCCAGCCCCAGGGGCTCTGACTCCTTCTGACCTCCATGGGTACTACACACACACATAGTGCACAACCCAACATGCAGGAAAACACATAAGATACATACAGACATACAAATAAAAAAAATCTTAAAAACATAAAACTAGCTGAAGAAAATGACAAAGGCAGTTGAGTTTTTGTTTGTTTGTTTGTTTGTTTGTTTGTTTGAGGCAGGGTTTCTCTTTGTAGCCTTGGTTGTCCTGGACTTACTTTGTAGACCAGGCTGGCCTCAAACTCACAAAGATCCACCTGACTCTGCCTCCCTGAGTGCTGGGATTACAGGTGTGCCTGTCACTATGCCTGGCTGAGTCTAAGAAGTCTTAAAAACAGATCTGTAACGTTCTTTAACCTCATCACTTGTCCATGGCAGCTCCTCTCCTTAAGTTTTGTTCACTAAATCCAGCCACAGCCCACGTGCTTCTGCCTGCCATTATGTTTCATGGACTTTGTGAGCAATTATTCAGAGAGCTTACTCGGTTCATTTTCTGGAATTGCAAGATTTCCCCTTGACTTTATTTCTGTGCCTTTTATAGTATCTAAAGTGAATGCTTCTTACCTCAATTTTGAGTTTCACCGTAAGTGAAATTGTTAAACATGCACTGGCCTGACACAGATTCCCCAGGCTGCACCAGACAGATCACAGCAGGCCCTAACACTACCACGGACTCCAAGCAGGTGCCGAGTAGCCACTGCCTTGTATGCTGTCCATTTTAACCAGTGAAAAAACTCCACTCACCTTCTTGGTTGCCACCATACTGGTATTTCACACCCCCAAAGATCCACTCTGCTTCCAGCCATCTTGGTAAACAGGCACTTCGAAAAGTGTGTCCATCAGTTCCTGAAAGAACCCCAGCACAAGAAGGCAAGCCTGTGAGAGAGGGAGGTGAAAAGCAAGACGCGCAGGAGGCTGAGCGGAATCAAAGGGACTGGGCCTTATTGTCTTGTGAAAGTGTGACTTGGCTGCACCCTGTGATATGGAGTCTTCACAGGCTTTGTGGTAGTGGTGAACTCTAAAGGCAGAGGCAAATTTTTATGCACATGTACAATATGATAACGTTTATCATATCCCAAAGAAATAAAAAACCATGGTAAAGTAAGTTCCTTCTTTCTTTCCTTTCTTTTTTTCTTTTCTTTGTTTCCTTTTTTGGTTTTTCAAGACTGGGTTTCTCTGTGTGTAGCCCTGGCTGTTCTGGAATTCAGAGATCCACCTGCCTCTGCCTCCCAAGTGCTAGGATTACATGCGTGCGCCACTGCGCCAAGCGAGTTCCTTTCTTTGATGGAGGAAAAGTCCTCCATGGTAGTTAGTTGAGAGGTTAAGTGAAGACACTTGTCAACTAAAATGCATGTACTCCTCATTCTTGTACTAGCTTATTGTGAGCGAGGTACTATCTGTAGTGCATTAGATACAAATCATGTTTAAGGTGAAGAACAGGACACAGAAAGGCAAATGACTTGTCCCCAATCACAAAACTGGGACTGCAGCCAGCTCTGCCTGTGCCCAACAGTGAAGACAGAAAAGGAACTGCTCAGTCATTCCACCTGGCAAACAGAATGGACCTTGCTTCCTGACAAAGGCTGTGCAAGTTCCTACCAAATACTGAGGTGGCTCCAGCCTTGTAGCTACAGGTTCTTATCCTTATGCAAGTAACCTTCACTCTAAAGGTGATGTGTCTGTTATGCAACACATGCTTCCCAAGTCAACATAGCCCTCTGCTCCATAGAATGAATGCCAAGGAAAAGAGGAGGCGAGCTGCGTTTTGGCATCGCTCTCACTGTCTCCCACCACCAACTGGGACTCAGACAAACCTGTTTCCAGGGCTCCCAGAGTTGCTAGTCTTGCAGCTTTCAATCCAAATCCCAAGTAGCTGCAAAATACAGGATTGACTGATTTCAGACTGCCCTACGTATTTTCAACCCACAGCTGCCTCTTTCAAATGTGACATGGTTTCTCTGACACCCTTCAGAAAGATGGAAGCTTTGCCCTGTCTCTGTGCTGTATTTATTCGCATGGCCAATAAAGGAAGACTTCTGTAGTCTGGGTCAAAGATATGCAGTAAGAACTGCTCACACGAGCGATACCAAGGAATACGATCATTCCTGGTGGCCCAGCCTGAGAGGCTGAGGTCTGAGCCTTCTCCACGTGCTCCCATCTAAAGAAACCGGACTCTTATATCACACATTTTTGAGGCCAAAAATGAGGATACTTCCTAAGTTTCTCAGGTTTGGTATATGGCTTAGGTTTCAGGGGGACTGGCAGAGACTTTCTGAGGCTGATAAGATACAGTAACAAATATGAAAATGCTTTGAGAAGTTAGGAAAAGTAATATAATGTGAACTATTATTTCCCCTGCCCCCTCCTCACCTATGTGTATAGAGCTTAAAAGTGCTGTTAAACATCTCAAAGGAAGTGAGGTAGCCCCTAGGTGTTTGTTCCAGGGTTTTCTGCAAATTAGAAAAAGCAAAAAGACTATTCAGCACCTGTAATCATAATGAAAATTTTAGCATTGCCATCCACAACCCTTCCCAAAATAAGACATGGGGAAGATCAAACTCCAAGTTTCCCAAGGTGCGAGGAGCCAGAGGGACTTTCTCCAGTCATTAATGGACTACTTAGCTTACTCACTGGAGAGCTGATGTCTCAAAGTAGGGTGCCACTTTATTAGCCCTTTGATGCTTCCTAGGTGTGTTGCCAGCAAGGCCTTAATAAAGATGACTCACCTCAAACTGGGGTAGAAAGGTGATTTGGGTGGAGGCACCCCCCAGGTCAAGGGTCCCCACAGTCTCCTGGCCATGGCCATGCAGTTGACCTGTTAATGAGAGCAAGATGTGAGTGCCCAGGCCATCCAGATGCTCATCTGTCTGTGGGCCTCCCCTGCTTTGATTGCATGCCAAAGGTATTTTGTGATGAGTCACTGCTTCTTTAGCCCACAGGCTGCAGGCTAATGTAAAATCACAGGGCTTCTTTTTGCAGCTAAGGCCTTGAAAGCAATTATAGAATTAGCCTATCTCTCTGCCCTCTTCTTTTTTAAAAAAGAGATTTTGTTCAATTTTAATTTTGTGTATGTGTGTGGGTGTGTGCATGAGTGTAGCTGCCCAGAGGTTAGAGGCCTGCAGCTGGAATTACAGGTAGCTAGAAGCCACGCACTGTGGATGCTGGGAACTGACCTTGGGTCTTCTGAAAGAACAGTAAGTGGTTTTAATTGCTGAGCCATTTCTCTAACCCGAGCCCTTCATTTAAAGAAAGAAGAGTATGGGAAGAGAGGGGTGGATTTTTACCCTCCTGGTCTACCTTTAAAAGCCAATTAAGATTATAAAATAAACTTCAATAATATCTCTATTTTTACCTGTTAGAAAGTTCACAGTGACCCAAGCTAGTATGCCTAAAGGAGAGAAAAGCAAAGATTACGCTCTAGATCGTCCCCCTCTGTTCTGTTACTCTCTAAATTTCATGTCTATAGCATTGCCTCCCTGAACCATCCCTCCTTGCTGACTGGCTTAGCTCCTCTTTCATGCCAGCTCCTTATTCACAGTTCCTTTATTTATTTATTGAGTGCTTTTTTAAAAAAAGATTTATCTATTTATTATTTATACAGTATTCTGCTCACATGTGTGCCTGCATGCCAGAGGATCTCATTGTAGATGGTTGTGAGCCACCATGTAGGTGCTAGGAATTGAACTCATGATCTTTGGAAGAGCAGATGGTGCTCTTAACCTCTGAGCCATCTCTCCAGCCCCTCCCAGTTCCTTTGACTGGATCTTTCATTGACTCCAGCCCTTTCTTCCAAAGTATATATTTCATCATCTGTCCCACCTTCATAGGATCCATCCATGATGCTAACGCTGTCATCTGGGACCAAGAAAGGTGACTTCTTGAAGATCTCCTCTACCTAGGGAAAAGATAAAAAAATATGAATCTTGTGAGGAAGTACAACAAATGATCCCATTATGTTCTGTAGGAAACGTAGTTCTTAGGAAATGTTCTAGTTCATTTCCCTAGATAAAACAATAACAGCGCTCATTCCTTTCCCCTGCCACACCACACAAGGAACTGTCACTTCTTCTCTTTTCTCTTTTTTCTTGGTTTTCAAGACAGGGTTTCTCTGTGTAGCTTTGGCTGTCCTGGACTCACTTTGTAGACCAGGCTGGCCTGGAACTCACAGAGAGCTGCCTTTGCCTCACTAGTGCTGGGATTAAAGGCATGTGCCCCTACTGCCCAGCTGGAACTCTTTCCTTTCTTTTTAAATATTTATTTATTTATTATTATGTGTACAGTGCTCTGCCTGCATGTACATGTGCAGGCCAGAAGAGGGCATCAGATCACATTATAGATGGTTGTAAGTCACCATATGGTTGCTGAAATTGAACTCAAGACCTCTGGAAGAGCAATCAGTACTCTTGACCTCTGAGCCATCTCTCCAGCCCCTAAAACAGTTATTTCATGCATGAAGTTCTAGGTATGAAATTGTCATTTTTCTTGCAAAAACATGCACAGAGATTCCTGAAGAAACCCATCTAAGCCGGGTGCAGTGGTACATGCTTGTAATCCCAGCACTCAGGAGGCAGAGGCAGGCAGATCTCTGTGAGTTCGAGGCCAGCCTTGTCTACAAGATGAGTCTAGGACATTCAAGGCTACACAGAGAAACCTGTCTCAGAAAAACTGGGGGGGGGGGGGGGAGGGAGGACAAAAAAAAAAGAAAAAAGAAAGAAAGAAAGAAACCCATCTAAATGTATTATCAACTAGACCTAGGGAAGAACACATATTTGTGCCAGCCAACTGAAATCAAAAGTCTATAATTTGTTAGCACTCTGATTAATTTTACCTGGACATGCAATGAACACTGGGAGGACCCATTCCCATTCCATTCCTTAGCTAAGTGATGAACTTGCCACAGTAAAGGAGCTGAGGCACTCTACCACTGCAGGATTTTGGTGCATGGCTGAGGCCTATAGAGACTTAGGGAGACTTTAGACCTAGCCTATGGAGTCTATTTTCAGAGGTGTGAATGAAGACCTTACACAAATGCTTCTGATCCTCCATAAATATAGGCCACTGACACATGAATTATGGCCTTAAATGTATGCATTCATGGTGGGCCTGTGCATACCATAGCACCTTTGGGGGTCAGAGGACAACTTTCAGGTGTCAGTTTGACCCTTCTGCCTTGTGGGTCCTGGGGAGAGAACTCAGGTTACCCAGTGTGGTGGCAAGCAGCCCTAATGCTGTTATCCCACTAGCTTATTATAGCTTATTTCTATGTTCTATTATAGATGGAGATTGTCCAAATAATACTCCACTCAGTTTGCTCTTCTCAGGACTGATGGGAAGAAACACATCAAGCAGTAACCTATGAACCCTGTTCTGTTTCAGCCAAGAAAACAAGCCAATCAAGTGACCTGCAGACAAGCTTTAAAGAAGATAGACAAGCAAACAGAAACAAGCAGATTCTAGCCTTTCGCACTCCCCTTCTGCCCCAGGTTTATTTTCAACACAGCACCCAGCATGGTATTTACTTACTTATATGTATTTGCGTGTGAGCACATGCATGTGGAGGCCAAAGGTGACCTCAGGTGTCTTCTCAATCACTTTCCACCATATTAAATGAGACAGTGTCTCTTGCTGAGGTCAGTGACTGGCTAGACTAGCTGCAGCAAGCCCTAGAGACCTTCCTGTCTCTGTCTTCCCAGTGCGGGGACCACAGGTGCACAATGCCACGGCCACCTTATTCTGTGGATGCTAGAGCTAGAAATGAGCTCAGGCTTGCTTTGTTTCCAGGACAGTGTTTTTAAAATGGACAAGTCATTTCTCCTTAGCTCAAAATATCCTAGTATCTCCCTTCAAGAGAAAGAAAAAGGCTAACGTTTTTCTATTTGCCTTTGTTTTGTTTTGTTGTTCAAGACAGGGTTTCTCTGTGTAACAGTCCTGGCTATCCTGGACTCGCTTTTGTAGATCAGGCTGGTCTTGAACTCACAACAATCTGCCTGCCTCTGCCTCCCAAGTGCTGGGATTAAAGGCATGCGCCACCACGCCCAGCTCTATTTGTCTTTTAATGCTGACATGATTAAGTCGTTTATCACTGAGATTCCTGATTGCTTCCTCTCATCAAGCCAGCCATGGGACATCCTGGAAGCTGTTCCTGACTTCAGGCTTTGCGCGTGCTGTTTCTTCAGACTGAAACGAACTCTTCTTCTCCTCCTCCTCCTCTTCTTCTTAAAGATTTATTAAGTATACAGTGTTCTGCCTGCATGTATACAGGCAGAGGGCACCAGATCTCACAGATGGTTGTGAGCCACCATCTGATTGCTGGGAATTGCACTCAGGACCTTTGGAAGAACAGCCAGTGCTCTTAACCTCTGAGCCATCTCTCTCCAGCCCTGAAACAGTCTTCTTACCAAACATCTTATCAGGTCTCTGATCAAATAAATTGTATCAAAAAGATTTGGCTAGAGAGACGGCGCAGTGGTTAAGAGCACACATTGCTCAAAGAGATCTTCGCAATACTTAAAATAGAATGCTTCCCTTCGCACTTTCTATGTGCTTCACTGGCTTATGTCTTTCCACAGAATCTACAGTACATGAAATACTCTGGCCAGGCGTGGTGGCGCACGCCTTTAATCCCAGCACTCGGGAGGCAGAGGCAGGCGGATCGCTGTGAGTTCAAGGCCAGCCTGGTCTACAAAGGGAGTCCAGGGCAGCCAAGACTACACAGAGAAACCCTGTCTCGAAAAACCAAACCAAACCAAACCAAACCAAACCAAAAACTCTGTATTTACCTATTTCTGTCTTCCTAAAACTAGAATGTAAGCTCCATGTGGGCACTCTGTCCTTTATGTTCCTTGTCTATATCTTCAGTAACTTCACTAGTGCCTAACCACGGTGAGCACTCAGATGGTAGACAGATGAATAAATGAATGAGTGAAGGAATGAATGAGTAGGAGGAACTGGGACATTAGGGATTGGAGAGATGCTCAGAAGTCAAGAGCACCTGTTGCTCTTGCAGAGGACCTAGGATTCATTCCCATCACCTACATAGTGGTTCACAACCATCTATTACTTCGATTCAAGGAATCTAACTCCCTCTTCTCACCTCCACAGGCACCAGGCAGGCACATGGCACCCAGAATTGAGCGTGTGTGTGTGTGTGTGTGTGTGTGTAAAATACTCATAAAATAAAAATAAATAAATCTAAAGAAAAAGCTTTTAAACAAGAATTGGGATCTGAATTCTCACAGACATGCTAGGATGCTTGTCTCTGGATAAGAGACTTAAACCCTCTGTGCTAAGAGACAAAGAAAGCCTGTTGACATGAAGACCTTGCCAACAACTCAGCCCAAACTTGGACAAAAGCATGATTTAGGTGGAGGCCAGTTCAGAGGGCAGAACCTTACTTGGCTGTTATTTTTTTTTTAATTATAATGAGATTCTGCCTATAAATGTTATTTACAACATGAAATTTAATGTTTATTATGTCTCATACTATGTTTATTGTATAAGTATGTACAATAAAATATAAAATATTAAGTTTAATATAACTATACTAGGCTTGGTATGGTGGCACGCGCCTTTAATCCCAGCACTTGGGAGGCAGAGGCAGGCAGGAGGCAGAGGCAGGCAGGAGGCAGAGGCAGGCAGGAGGCAGAGGCGGGTGGATCACTGTGAGTTCAAGGCCAGCCTGGTCTACAAATGAGTCCAGGACAGCCAGGGCTACACAGAGAAACCCTGTCTTGAAAACCAAACTTTTATATGAAGATTATCTTGTAGGGCAGGCGAGATGGCTTAGTGGGTAAAGGTGCTGGCCGCTAAGCTTGATGATCTTGGTGGAAGAAGTGAATGAACTGTAAGTTGTCCTCTGACCTCCACGCTGCACTGCAGCACATGTGAGTGCACACACACAAACACATACAAAACGAATAAACAAATAAATGCAATAAAAATATCATAGAAGGGAGTACTCTGACCTTTTAAAGGAAAAGCTCTTTAAATTCAAGGGTGATGGTTTAAGATGTAAATGACCTGCTACTCTCCCAGTGGCCACAATCATGAGCAATGACTGGACACTGAAAGCACAAGTCACTCCAAAGGGTTCTTAGAGGAAAACCCCAGCATTAGTCAAGATTCAGGTTCAAAACTCACCTCAAACAGCAGAGCCTGAGCTTTCTGCTCTGGCAGTAGACGTAGTCCAGCTGTTGCTTTCAGAACTACTGGGGTCCGTTTCCAGTGACTTCTGGGGATTGAGTCTTTGGCCATGTCTAAGAGTCCTTGAACAGTCTCCGCACCCTTTAAAAGAGACAGCACAGTCACCCAGTGGCAGGCCACCTAGCAGCACCGGTCTGCTCCTTGTGGGGGCAGGGCAGCAGCAGCAGAGGTAGTCTGGTAGAATGAGTGCTCGAACTCCTCTGCTCTACAGAGGAAAAGTGTGGGGAAGAGGGGCAGTTTAAAGGAGACTCCATTTCTCTTCTAGAGTCAGAATTAAATGTATTCTGTTACAGAGCTGTCATTTTGAATGATTGGTATTTTATGTTATATAAATTAGATTAGGCCACAAAGTTAGACAGAGAACTCAAGAGCTGGAGTCAGGGAACTTGCTTGCTAGCCGTGACCTAAAGTGGGTTACTCCTAGGATAGGGACTGGCAGGTATGCCTCATATCGCCACTAAACTGTCGTGTGCACTGGATGAGGCACAGTGATCACAAAAATGCTAGCTGTGGTTGTTATGCAATCTCTAGAACAGAATGTGACAGGTTCTTTTTCTTTTTAAATATCACTGGTACCAACATGCATGGCACACAGTACATCATTAGACTATGACTATTTTAAACTATTATTTAAAGCCGAATGTTTTGGAGCTGGAGGCATGGCTCAGTGGTTAAAAGCACTGGCTGCTCTTGTAAGGACCCAGGCTTGATTCCCAGCACTCACATGGCAGCTTACAACTCTCTGTAACCCTAGTCCTGGAGGTAGCTGATGGCCTCTTCTATCCAACACAGGTACTGTGTGCATGTGATGCACAGACAGATGTACAGGAAAAACGCCCATACACAGAAAATAAAACAAAGAAATGTAAGCCTACTGTTTTCCTAGGTGAAAATTTTGTTCTTGTAACAAGCTGCCCCTACCTTTTGAGACAAAGTATCAACTATGTAGCCAGAGCTAACCTTGAACTCTCGATCCTCCCGATTCAGCCTCCCACATGCTGAGATGGCAGGTGTGAGCCACCACACTCCGCCCGTTAGCAAACACAACACAACGTCAAATCATCTCCTGCTGATGTAGCTGCTTTCAATGGTTCAGCTCCTAACACTTTTGCCATTTCACCCACTGAGCTAGAAAGTGCATCTCAGTTCTTTAAGCTCAGTGTTTTGTTTTTTTGAGACAAGTTCTCTCTGTAGCCCAGGATGTCTAAACAAAACAAAGGCAAAATATTTCATGTTATGCAGCCAAAAGTATGCTCTGACTCTTGGTAATCTTTTTGTTGGTGTTGTTTTTGTTTTTCGAGACAGGGTTTCTCTGTGTAGCCTTGGCTGTCCTGGACTCACTTTGGAAGAACAGTGTTCTTAACCTCTGAGCCATCTCTACAGCCTCATGCCCAGCTTTTTACATGGCTGCTGGGCTCTGAGCTCAGCGCCTCATACTTGCATGGTAAGTACTCTTTCTCAGGAAGGCATGTGTTCAGGTCCCAAAGCCCACTCTCTAGCCTTCTACCTACCCCTTGTGAGTCTGGGGTGTACAGTTACAATTACTCAGGAGACTCACTATGGGAGGGAAAAAGCCATCTCACGTGACAGCAGTATTATTACTGAACAGCATGAGATGTTTAATGATTATCAAGACACTGAGACCCTATGCACTGAGTTAAGCCAGGTCTGGTTTTGTAGGCCTAATCACATCTTGAGACGGGAGGACCACAATCTTAAGGCCTTCTTATGCCACTGAGTTCAAGGCCAGCCATGCCAACTTAGGTGAGATGCTGTCTCAAATAAAAATAAAAAGGGTTGTTGTTGGGCAGAGCTTAGCCACAGAGCACTCACCCTGGGTTTGCTCTCTAGTGTACATGGAATGGACACAAATCCCAGCAAATCATTAAATTATAAAACTCACCTGCTTGGGTTGATCTACAAAAGCAGAAAGTCCAGGCTTCACAGATTCAAAAATTTCGCCTTCCAGAAAGGGAAGCTGTCCTATTTTGTTCATGCATGGGAAAGAGGGGGGGGGAATTACCAGTCGTTAGGCTGCTTCAGACATTACTGTGGTCTACTGGACTAAGAGTCTCCATGCAGAGCTATCCCATACTCTCACACCTGAGAGGCGAGCTTCGCAGAAGTACTAGGAAGGGAGAGCACAGGTTGTTCTGCAGCCCCAGAGGGTCACTTTGCCATCTCTCTCTTGGGACTCTTACTTTTTTCCCCCAACTCCGTAGTTTTCAAACTGCTAATAAGACTCTGAGACAGGGTTTCACTGAGTAGCCCCGCTGGCCTTGAGCTCCCTATATAGCCTCAGCTTTGAATTGTAGTCCTGCCTGAGCTCCTTGGGCTCTTCAGATAATTCAGGAAAAAAGTTTGTCTTCAAGGTCTCCCCAGTACCCTTTCCAAGAATGGCAGTGAAAACTTGTACAGACACTTCCCCACAAATCACTGTGAACATTCTCGATATTCTTTTTGGACCTTTGGGGGGCATTCACCTTTAGAGAAGATTAGGACAAATTACAGTTATACTTGGACCAAAACCTCTTCCTCTCTCTTCTTTTTGAGACAACGCTGTTGTATTTTCACATACATAGGATATTTACAGATTCCCTATATAGCTGAGGGTGACCTTGAGCTCCTGAGCCTCCTGCTTTCACCTCCCAAGTGTCTCCATGCCCAGCTCATGTGGTGTTGAAGATCAAACCCAGGACTCCATGAATGTTAGGCAAATGCTCTACGAACTGAGCTACATCCCCAGTCTGTCCCATGCAAGTCTCTCTGGGATGCTTGCTAAGGTGTAGACTCAGGCAGACTGCGAAGGGTCCCAGCTGTGCTTACCTGCAGTTTTCTGCACAAACGTGTAAATATGAATTCGAGTTCCAGTGCTGCCTGCATCAAACATAATTCCATAAAAGGTGCTGGCACTGACATTGATGGGGCACATGGAAGACAAGAAGACACCCTCGAACCAAGTCTGCTGTTCTCTGTAGAAGACAGTGCTGCCAGCGCAGGCCAGCAGCAGCATGAAGTGGACAGCACCCCAGGATGCGGCCATCTTCTTCCCAGGATGTGGACCTGAGGCGTAGTTGCTGAAGCAGTGCCGCTCACGCTCCTATACGGGCTTAGGGAACAAAGACACACAGGTATGCTGACTGCCTTTTATGGTTAACCTGTTTTAAACAAACCAACCAACAAAAACTGCTTATGGAAATCCTACCCGTCCCCAAGGTGTTCCTTCTCTATTTCTAATAACCAGTACAACAAGCTAAACCAGGGCCACACAGAGTATTGATGTCAAGAGTATTTGATTTCAAGAGGAAAGTGAGATTTAAAATATATTTTCCCATGCCTTGTTTTGAATTGTAGGGTGGTTTTCACATACTCAAAGGCTGTCTTCTAGCCTGCTTCTATATGGTTGAGCTTAACTTTCTTCTTTCTTTTCTGACAATTTTGCCTGCATATCATACACTAACACTCCTTCCTTCTCCTGTTTTTGCCTGGGCCTGGTGGTATAGCCCTGTAACCTCAGCTATTTGTGAGGCTAAATCTGGGATGATCACAAGTTTGAGGCCTACCTATGTTACAGAGTGAGTTTAAGATCAGCCTGCTCACCTTAACAAGACTGTCTCGCAGGGTGTGGTGGCACACACCTTTAGTCCCAGCACTTGGGAAGCTGAGGCAGATCACTGTGAGTTCAAGGCCAGCCTGGTCTACAAGGTGAGTCCAGGACAGCCAAGGCTACACAGAGAAACCCTGTCTCAAACAAACAAACAAACAACAGGCTGTCTCAACATTATTAAAGGCTATAGCTCAATTAGAATGCATAAATCCTTGAGTCTGACACTCAGCTCCACATGAACCAGGCATGGGAGCACAAGCTTGTCATCTCAGCACCTAGGAAGGCAGAGGCAAACAGTTCAGAAGTTCAAATCATCTTTGCCTACACTGTAAGTTCAAGGCCAGCCTGGGACATATGAGGTTGCTGGGGGTATAACTCAGCATAGTGCTTTCAAGAAGCTCAATACTGAAGAAAAAAATGCTTACCTTCTAAGTTTCTAAATTAAAGTTTTAAAGACATTATAAAGCTCAGAACTGAAGTGTTTGCATGGCATGTATGAAGCCCTAGACTTGATCCTGAGCACCACATAAGCTAGGTACATGCCTACAGTGCTAACAAATTCAGGATGTGGAAATAGGAAGGTTAGGAGTTCAAGGTCATCCTCAGATAAATAGCACCTTTGAGACTAGGGAGCTGAGACATATCTCTGTGAATTTGAGGCCAGCCTGGCCTATACATTATCCCCAGGCTAGCCAGTACTAGTAAGTAAACTTGTCTCAAAAAAAAAAAAAAGTAAGTTTGCAGGCATAATGTTATTTTGCACTGTGAAACGATTCAAATGCTAATTTCCATGTCCACAAATCTGGTTGCAATCCTTGTTCTGAGACTCTCACAATGTTATATAAACATTGCTCCTTCATCATTCCCTGATACACCAATAAAGAGGCTTAACAGCTAATGACTGAGCAGGCGAGAGAATAGGGCTGGACTTCCTGCCAGCCAGGGGAGGACGAGAGAAGGGGAGGAAGTGAGGGATTAAGCCATGAGGTCCAGGAGACACCAGTTGGGAGCAGCTGGAGCAGAGAAAGCCATAAAAGCAAGTGTCTCAGAGATTTACACTGGGAGGAAGCCAGACTAGCTTAGAGGGTTAAAATGGATTAACACTGCTCAGTTCTTGTGCCTCAAAGTTTGTCAAATAAATATAATAGTTCAGTTTTAATTAGTTGGATGTTAATCACATTTTAAAAATCATCACTAACATAAATTCAAGGTCATCCTCAGCTACACACTGAATTTGATGCCTGGATATTTCCAGCTACCTCCTGGCTGGCTGTTTCCTCCTAGAGGTAACAAAAAATGCCACAGCTATCCTTTAACAGTTGTCTTGCTTAGTTGGCTATTATACTATGTTTTGTTATGCTATATTATATAATTATTCCAAACAGTTCTAAGTCTTCTGATACCACTTTCATTTCTGCTTTTTTTTTTTTTTTTGTCTTTCCAAGATGTGTAGCCTTGGGTGTCTGTAGACCAGACTGGACTCAAACTCAGAGATCCACCAGCCTCTGCCTCCCAAGTGCTGCGATTAAAGGTGTGTGCCCCCACCGCCAGGCCATTTCTGCATTTTTTTTATGTTAAGTCACAATTGTTGGTTAATTCGCAAAATCTGAGACCAAAGCTATTTCCCAGGCCTTTTATCCTTAATAGAACACTGGTGCATTGGGGCACCCAGATTGTGTGTCCTTGATTAGTCTCCTTTGATGACTGTTAAGAGCTGTTTAATCAACCCCTCTCTCCAGAAACAATACTTTAAATAAAGTAAAGCAAATGAACAGTAATTGCACTTGCAGTTAAAAAATATTTAAAAGAACTACAGTTATGCCAACATACTGCAATGGAGGTTGAGTGTCTATTCAAACAGCAGGGCTTAGCTTCTATCCTATGGCTAAGAAGGAAAGCTATTATCTAGGGAAAGAAACAATGAGGCCTGTTAATCTTTCAGAATCCCAAACAAAGAAAATTCCATCCCAGGAAACCAAGAACAGAAAGGGCAGCTGCCTGGCTGTGCTGTACTCACTCCTTAAAACACTCCCTTCGGCAGATTCTTCTTTTACAGCAAACGAGCTGGTCATGCAGATAAACTTAAATAGCTGAAAGCAGAAATATCGATTTAGATTTTCTTGTGTGTTTTTTGAGACAAGGCTTTTGTTATGTAGTCTTGGCCTGCCCAGTACTGTTATAAACAGTGCACCGCCGCACCTGGCTGGTCTAGGTTTATTTAATACTTGTCCCTCTTCTCTTTGAAATGCCCAGGCACCAGCTTTCTCTTTGAAATGCCCAGGCACCAGCTTTCTCAACCCATCACTAAACTCCGTCAGGGGTCACTCAGAGTTTCTGTATTACTGTGGTTTCCATAAACCTCTCCAATAAACGTTTTATTATGTAAACATCTGTTTTCTTCCAGAGAGGTTAAAAGTGGGGGAGCAGTAAGGGAAGTAACACATGCAAAGTATCTGTTTTCACGGAGTGAAAAACTGCAGAGTCATGCCCTGGAGGGATAAAATCGGACAATAGCTCAGGCACTAGTCCACTTAGCACAGTATAGGAGCTTGCCTTCCTTCCAAAGGATTAATCACCCACACTGGAGAACATGACCCAAGCTGCCAAGGACAGACTATTTCCCCAAATGTGTATATCACACAGAGGCTTCATTTTGTCCAAATGCGTCAAGTTTTGTATGCTACTCAAAATAATGTAGACAGTTGTTTCCTTTTTACAGACTGGCGAAGATACAACTGTATATTTAACCCACTCTTTTCCTAATTGCTCTCTTTTATAATCCCTTGCTCAAATCTCTTCTCACCCAACACAGTCCCTTCAATTGCTTTTAATCTTTGGTACCGGGCAGTGTATGATGCTCATCTCCTGTTTCAGTCTTTCCAACGGTGGCTTTGGTTTGCTCGTTTCTGTTAAGGTCTCACCGTGTGGTTCAGGCTGGCCTCTAACAGATCCTCCAGCCTTCATGTCTGGAGATCGTCGCATTTCTTTATCACCAGAGTAAACACTGGTCCTGCGCCACCTTCCCAGAGCTTTCCGTTTTGCTTATTCCCCAATCTCCTATACTCTCTAGAACATGGGAGACCACAGCATAGGAGGCCCAGTCTCCCTCAGGTACTCACCAGCTCCTGGCTGCCTGTTTCCTGAGTGCTTGCATGCTCTGTGGATTACCTTTGCTCTTTGCTCCTTGTGAGCCCTTCTGAAATAAGCCTACCTCACAAATGAGTCACCTGTGTTAGTCTGTAACTGTGGATTTTGCCAACTCATTGCCCTCTTTATCTTTCACCTTACCTTCTCCCTTTTTTTCTGCATACGTGATTGGTTCATTTACTTTTACAACTGCTAAATTCTAACCAACAGAATTATTGCTCATAGGGCAAAAGTTTCTTTTCTTTCTCCCTTTTTTTCGAGAGAAGGTTTCTCTGTGTAGCTCTGGCTGTCCTGGAACTCACTTTGTAGACCAGGCTGGTCTCAAACTCACAGAGATCTTCCTGTCTCTACCTCTTGAGTGCTGGGAGTAAAGGTGGCACCACACCTTTAATCTCAGGCCCATGTGTAGGTCAGAAATTTCTCAAGAACCAAATTCTAGTGAGGCTTGATAGAACAGGCCTATGATCCAAGCTTATGGGAGGTTGAGATATGAGGATTACAAGTCTGAAATCACTTTGGGAAAACAGCGAGTTCAAGGCCAGCATGAGCTAAGTAATGAGATCTCGTCTCAAAAAATAAGACAAACAAAAATAAATAAAAATAAATCCTTGAATTTTCTTTTTTGAAGATTTTATTTTTTACTGATATGTATGTGCCCACCTTGTTGGGTATGCCATGTGTTTGTGGGTGTCCACAAAGGTCAAAAGAGGGCACTGTGTACCCTGAAACTGGAGTTCCAAATGGTCATGAGCCACCACAGGGTTGATAGGATCCAAACCTGGGTTCTCTACAAGAGCAGCAAGTGCTCTTAACCACTGAGCCATCTCTCCATTAGATAAATGGTGGGAAAGTTAATGGCAATTTCCATTCTTGGGCTGGACTCTAGAAACCTGAGCACCGGCTTTGCAACCAAGAGCCTAATATGTCCAGCATCAGGCTGGAGTTTAGATCTATAAAGGGCATCGGTTTTTGTGGTGAGACTTGCTAAAAAACAAAACAAAACAAAAAACCCAAAAGACTGGTAGACTAATGGCTATAATGTGTTGAGATAAGAAATGTATGCAATGTGCCAAGGTGTGGTGGGGATGAGAGACAGGTAACTGCTTAAAAGGAGAGGAATGGGGTAGGTAGGCAGTAGATCTCATAATGGCTGGGAGCCACCACGTGGTAGCTGGGACTTGAACTCAGGACCTCTGGAAGAGCAGACAGTGCTCTTAACCTCTGAGTTTCTTAAAGGATGGGAGACCAGGGAAGATCCTGAATCAGAAAAAGGCATTAACCTGAAGAGGTGATGCACAGGAAAATCTGAGAATTCCTGAGTATGCCTAGAAAATGCAGATGTTCCAGAAGAAAGAGGACAAATGTGAGGAAGTAGGTCTAGAGGCAGATTTTTAAAGGAGTAGGCTTGTTTGTTTGTGTATGGTTCCATGGTGACACCCTAAGGTCTTTCTATTCCCCTCTTGAGCAAATAGCAACATTGATTAGCTTGGACAAAAGGACAATATTTACCAACAATTGCAAATAACAGAATAGGATAAGAGAGTAGAGAGGTCCACCTAACGTTCTTAAAACAGTAACATGGAAACCAGCTACTGCCAATTCATCTGAGGCCACAGCAAAGCTGTCTTTAACAAGGTTAAATATTAAGCATAGGGCAAGCTTAAAATGTAACTCGGATAACAGTTTTGAACTGTAAACTTGACTACAGGACTACATATGGCCAAAGCCACACCAAGCAAAAGGGAGGTGGGTCTAATAAGGTCAGTGTGGGAGAGGTCACTGGGGATAGCCTCGCCTGGGTGGGACAGAAATAACACCAAGGGTCAGAGGCGTGGAATGCCTTGTTCTCTGAACAATGCGGGCATATATGACAGCTTTTAGATTCTCAGAGCCAGGTGTGGGCCTGAGCACCTCAGACACCAATGAACACACCCCAAATGTGCTAAGGGAGCATGCAATGGAGAAAGGGGAGCCCCAAGCCTCACCGTGCTTACACTCTGTGGGCTCCAGGCCAGCCTGGTCTACCTAGCGAGTTCCAGAGTTACATGGTGAGAGCCTGTCTCAAAATTGAATTTTAAAAAAAGGCAATAAAAAGAAGAAAATCAGTAAAAATTTAATACTGGCTTTTAAAATCCCCTAGAGCTTTCTATTTTCTGTTAACAGTCTCATCATATCGCTTAAGGAAAATAATTAAAATTTTTTAAAAACTACACTTTCCAAAATATTCTACTCATTTCTATAAACAAAACTGAATAAAAAATTTTAAATAAAAGTCAGATACAATTCTGAAAGAGTAAGAAGAAAGTTGGGCAGTGGTGGTGCATGCTTTTAATCCCAGCACTCGGGAGGCAGAGGCAGGTGGATCTCTGTGAGTTCAAGGCCAGCCTGGTCTACAGAGTGAGTTCCAGGACAGCCAAGAATATAGAGAAACCCTGTCTCAAAAAACACCAAAACCAAACACACACACACCAGAAAGAAGAAAATAAGTCACTATTTCTTTTTTATTTATTTTCATTTTATGTGCATTGGTGTTCTGTGTATCTGCATGCATATCTGTGTAAGGGTATCAGATTACCCTGGAATAGGAGTTATAAACAGTTATGAGTTGCCATGTAGGTGCCAGGAATTGAACTCAGGACTTCTGGGAGAGCAGACAGTGCTCTTAACCTCTGAGCCACCTCTCCTGACCAGAATCATAAATTCTTTAAGGTCCTCCAATCCTCAAATCAAATACTCTAACTCCCACTAAAAGATTAGAATTGATGTGCTGGTAGTTATAACAAACATGACATTCTTTCTTAGACTCAGATTTCTTCCTTCTGCATTTTATATATTTATTTGGATCACTATTGCCCATAAGGCTCATTCTGTACAATGAAACAGTGTGGGTACTATATCAAAATGAATCTGGCAGTGAAAGCCTTCATTCTAAAAATGAATTCTCCATTGTTTTAATCTTGCCCTAGTGAGCTACAATGATTCCCTTCCAGAGACAGCTGTTACTATTGCTCCCTCCTCCTTCACAATCACAAGGTCTTTTCTTAGCCATGCATGAAGAATCAGTCTTTTAGATAAGAATACATCACTAATTGGAGAGCAGTTTATACTGCTCCAGTAAACAGATATAGTAAAAATATGAGGTGATAAGCTATCTCTACCTCTAAACTCCTATCTACTGTGGGAGGTATTTACAACAGCCCCTTTATCCATGGTTTTGCCAAGCAAAGTTTCAATTATTCAATAGTTGAATGTGGTTGAAAATACTAAAATGGAATATTCTAAAAATGAATATAGGTTTCAAATATCTTTTTATCAAAGCATAGTTATATTTCTTATCATTTATTATTATGAATTTCTTACTCTACCTTACGTATAAAACTTACAAGTACACTCAGGAGGCAGAGGCAGGTGGATCAATGTGAGTTCAAGGTCAGCCTGGTCTACAAAGTGAGTCCAGGACAGCCAGGGCTAACACAGAGAGACCCTGTCTCAAAAAACCAAAACAAAACAAAAACCTTACAAGTAAGAGTTTGGAGGAAGCCATTACATATAGGGCTCAGTTCTTCTTAGGATATAAAGTATAGTGAGAGTTTTCATTTCTTTAAAAACCCAGTTATCGTATGTGAATATGCTTTTGTTTTAATTACAAGTGTAGAATATGGGGCTGCTTCAGTTTGTCCACAGCCATTAACTATGATTGTCTCCTGCTCTACAAGGGTGTGATCAGTGCCAGCTGCAGAGAGTTTAATTCTGAGAACTCATGAGTGAGTCTAAATGCCAGAACCCTGGGAGAACTCAAGAGAGCCTGTGGTGCCTGCTGCTGCCCACTGGAGCTGCTGCTGCTGCTGGTTTGCTGGGCTGCTGGATATTCCAACTACAAAGAATGGTCTTGCCCCAAGGAACTATGTCCCTAACAGCAGGAAGTAGTCTAAAGAGACATACACTGCCCCTTTCCCATCTAACGTTCTTTCTCTCCTACCTAATGTTGAGGGGCGGGGGTTGGAGAGGAGGTAAAAGTATAAGAACCCAAATAAAATAGATTAAAAATACATGCCTTACAACTATGTAGCCTTGTAAAACAGTAATTACTAAAGTGTCCCAGTACAGCATATACTAAAATTTGACTGTGAGTGTCCACATGTGTGCACACATCTACATGTGGGTGCAGATGGAAACCAGAGGGTGACACATTCCACTTTATTGAGACAGGGTCTTTCACTGACTACAGAGCTCACTGTTTCAGGTAGGATGACTGGCAGCAAGCCCCTGTGTCTGCTCCACACCACTTGAGGTCAGAGTTTGTACCTCCATGCCTGACTTCTTGTGTAGATGCTGGGAATCCAAACTCAGATTCTCATGTTTACACAGCAAGCACCAAGTCAGAACCTTATATACCTGAGCTCTACCTTCCAAGCCCTTCAAAGGAGGTTTTCTGACACCTTGTTGACTATAAACACTTCTCCTGGCATCTCTTAGAATCCTAGGATTCTTTAAAAACAATCACAAGATGGAGAGGTGACTCAACAAATAAGAACTTTGCAGTTCTTGCAGGGGAAACAAGTTTGAGCTTGTTTCCCAGAGGCTCACAATTGCCTATAACTCCCTATGTAAACCAGGCTGGGCTTGAACTCACAAAGATCAACCTGTCTCTTCCTCCCTAGTATTGAGATTAGAGATGTGCACTACCACACCTACCCAGGGTCATTTTTCTTAAAGAACTGACTTTTACTTTAGGTTCATGGATGTGTTGGAAGAAATAATTAATAAAAATAAGATATTTTACAAAGAATTAACAGCTAATTAGCTAATAATTATCTATGAGAATGCAATATTTTTGAGACAAGGTAGCTTAGGCTGGCATTTATCCTTGTAGCTAAGGATGGCCCTGAACTTCTGGTTTCCCTGCTTCTACTTCCTAAATTCTGGGACTACAGGCATGCATCACTACACCCAGTGCATGCAGTGCTGGAGATCAAAGCGAGGGATTAAAGCATGGGAACAAGTACTCCACATCTCCCCCCAGACACGGTCTCTGTGTGTAGCCCTGGCTGTCCTGGACTCACTTTGTAGACCAGGCTCGCCTCGAACTCACAGCGATTCCCCTGCCTCTGCCTCTCAGTGCTGGGATTAAAGGTGTGCACCACCACACCCAGCTACTACTCTACATCTTGTATATAAATAAAACAGTGAATTTTAATTGATCAGTAAGAGTAAGTCTTGGCCTCCAGAATTCCTGATAGTGCTCCTTCAGGGAAGTGAACCAATCACATCATAAAACAATGTCTATTTAATAGAATTCTATACGCACATAGACATGAACCCCATCCCTAGCATCCACAATAGAAGGAGAAAATCAACTCCATGTGACTAAAAAAGTAGGATAAAAGAGACTCATTTCTGAGGCCAGGCAGTGGTGGCGCACGCCTTTAATTCCAACACTTGGGAGGCAGAAGCAGGCAGATCATTGTGAGTTCGAGGCCAGCCTGGCCTACAAAGTCCAGGACAGTCAAGGCTACACAGAGAAACCCTGTCTCAAAAAACCAAAAAAAAAAAAAAAGTAAAGAGAGACAGAGAGAGAGACTCATTTCTGTAATATTCAGAAATACTGATAAACCCCTTCAGATACAGTTTCCATAGTAACATACTCAGGATTCTAAAGGCTGCATGAAAACAAAATTAATAGCTGTTTTCAGTGCAAAACTTTCTCTCTAAAGTAAAACCCAGTAAAGTCACAGATAATTAATGATTAAACAGTTTTGAAAACACCTGGAGAGAAGATTAGGCTTACTTTTTTTTTGGTTTTTCGAGACAGGGTGTAGCCTTGGCTGTCCTGGACTCATTTTGTAGACCAGGCTGGCCTCGAACTCACAGCAATCCACCTGCCTCTGCCTCACGAGTGCTGGGATTAAAGGCGCACACCACCACCGCCCGGCTAGGCTTACTATTTTGATACAAAATAATCCTGGATTAAACGTATACCTGATAATAATACAGTCATTGAGGAAAAAAATGTATCTTTTGGTAAAAGGTAATCAAATTCAGGAAGGACATAAAACAAACAACTCCTACCCAGAAGTAAAAACATCTGAAGTACAAATTCAGCTTTAAGCTAGCAGAGATGGGACCCATGTCCAGATAAACAGTCTACTTACCAGGGTCATAATGATCATCTCTGCTTGATGACTCAGCCAAGATACTTCTCATTTCTGTGTCAACCAAGAACTGGGAGAACTGAACATAAAAAGTCAACAAAACACTAAATGACTTAGGTCTTTAACATTCCCAACAAGACCAAGTAATTTCATAAAACAAAGCATTTCCCTGAAACTCAACAGTTCTGGAAGGATATGGTAACAGACGAACAAGAACTCCCTACTGTGTACTCTGTACTATCAGTTGCTTTTTGTCAATAGATGACTGAATAACAATATCCAGTTCTGGGCTGGAGAGATGGCTCAGAGGTTAAGAGTATGGACTGCTCTTCCAGAGGTCTTGAGTTCAATTCCCAGCAACCACATGGTGGCTCACAACCATCTATAATGTGATCTAATGTGTGCAGGCGTACATACAGGCAGAGCACTGTATATGTAATAAATCTTAAAACACACACACACACACACACACACACTATCCAGTTCTTTGATGGAAAATGCGGAGGTTCAGAACACTGTAGTCTCTAGACCTACTTCTACCAGAATAAAATATTGTGGCCTTTCTCCTATGATTACTGTCATGATGCTGGCAAGGTAGCCCAGTGAATGAGAGTACTCGCCATGTAAACCCCATGACCTAAGTTCAATTCCTAGAACCCAGGAAGAGAACAGACTTCATGCACACATCATGTTCATACACACACCTGCACAGACATCATATTACACACGTACACAGAGTGAATTTAAAAGTTTCAAAATACATATTCATGTCTGACCACCTGGTACTGAATAACCAATGGAAGAGAGCTCTATCTATATGCAGAGAGAGCGTTCATATACGTTAAATAAATAAAGGTTATTTATGCTTGATAAAATACAATAAATTATAAATACTTTAAAGCACTATGCATAGCCAATGTGGTGGTGTACACCTTTAATTCCAGCACTCTGAAGGCAGAGGCAAGCAGATGAGTCCAAGGCTAGCCTGGGCTATATAGTGAGTTTCAGGACAGCCAGAGCTACATATGAGACACTGACTCAAAAAAACAGTAAAAAACCAAATAAAGTACTATGCTTATATTAAGAAGCTATTTTCTGGGTTCAGTGGCCCACACTTGTAATGCCATCACTTGGGGCAGGCAGATCTCTGTGAGTTCCAGGCCAGCCTGGTCTACAAATCTAGTCCAGGATAGCCAAGGCTACACAGAGAAACTCTGTCTTGAAAAACCAAAGAAGCGGCAGAATCACCTGGGCCGGCAGGGGAAGAGTACCGGAAGGGACCCGTGGGGCGTTTAGGGGAAAGGAAAGGAAAAGGAAGGGCAGAGAACCATGGCAGCTATGGCTGCTGTGGGCAGTGGTGTAGGGAGGAAGAGCTTGGCAGCCGCGGCTGTCTGCCTCACGGATGGCGGAACACACGTGGTTACAGTTCTGATGGAAAACCCCTATAAGGAGCCTCTTAAGTGTGTCTTGTGTGAGAAACGTGTAGCAGTTCTTGTCCCAGTTTATTTCTCCACTTACCGGATGCATTTACGGAAGACACATAACAGGTCTTTGTGGAAAGAAACAGAAAGAAGTAACAAAAGCCATTAAGAGGGCTCAGAAAATGGGGCTTATGCCAGTTACATACAAGGATCCTGCCTATCTCAAAGAACCTGGAGTTTGTTTTTGTTTTTTTAAAGATTTATTTATTTATTATGTATACAGCATTCTACCTGCAGGCTAGAGGAGAACACCAGATTTCGTTATAGACGGTTGTGAGCCACCATGTGGTTGCTGGGAATTGAACTCATGACCTTTGGAAGAGCAGACAGTGCTCTCAACCTCTGTGCCATCTCTCCAGCCTTGAACCTAGAGTTTGTAACATCAGATACCAGGAATAAATTTTGTAAAGTTACTGTTAATAAACCTGTAAGTGGTTACACAAAAAGAAAGAAAAAAGAAAAAGGAAAACCAAATAAGCAATCTTTCCAGGCATGGTGGTACCCTTCTAGCACTCGGGAGGCAAAGGAAGGCATATCTTTGTGAGTTCTAGGCCATGGAAATACACATAGTAAAGCTCTATCTCAAAACGGTGGGAAGTGGGTCTGGAGATGGCTATGAGGTTAAGAGCAGGTTTGACTCTCAGCATCCACATGCTGGCTCACAACCATCTGCAATTCTATTTCCAATGACCTCTTCTGAGGCACATAAGACATATACACAAGCAGAACACTCATATACAGAAAGTAAAAATAAAGATAAAAACAAACAAACACCAGAAGCTGGGTGTGGTGGTGCCTTTAATCCCAGCACTTGGGAGGCAGAAGCAGGAGGATCTCTATGTACTGGAGGCCAGCCTGGTCTACAAAATGAGTTCCAGGACAATCAGGGCTACACAGAGAAACACTGTCTCAAACAAACAAATAAGCAAGCAAACAAAAAGAAATGGAATAATAAAAAATATAAAAAACAAAGAAGCTATCTTATTAAAATCAGATTTTTTTATGTTTATGAGAATCTGTAGGCTATGTTCAAATGGTAAATTTGGGACTGGATTTTATTTACAATCAATTTTTGTAACGAAGTCTAAATATACACATTATGACTGACAGATGCCCTATCCTTTCTGCTTGTTATCAACAGGGTGGTTTATAGACTGCTTCTCAAAGGTAACATAAGGTGATTCTACTCATGGGTTCATTAGTGTGTCACACGTAGAGGGGAAAATGCACTGGAATTATGGTCAAAATAGGCCATAACCATGCTTGCAGAAGGTTCAAACGGTTTTCAAGGACCCTTACCAAATCTAACTGTAAAATTTAGAAACTACATAAGCCACGCCCCCTAGAGGTGAGGTGGGGGTAACTAGAGAATTAGAGGTCAAAGACTTCACCTTAGAGTTAGGGTGTAGTAACTAAGGTCTCCCTAGAGAAAGGGGGGGGGGGCGTGTCTAACAATGATGTTTCAAATAAATGTTAAATGTAATTTGAAATGGAAGATGATGCAGAGCAGAGCTTCACTCATAAGTCTCCAATTGACTTAGCAGCCACGACACCTGTCTTCAGTAATGACTCACTCACTCTTACTGAATGAAGGCATAATCACAGGGTTCCTCCTCTGAACAAACTGTAATACTGGAGTACTCCGTTTCCGGAGCCGGGATGCGAGGCAAACGCTTGCAACTTTCTGCAACTTGCAGCAAAGAGACTAGACTCTAGTTACCAGAGTGTGGGGGCGGTATCAGGAAACAGAAACCCGGGTCGGCTTGAGCCAAGCACCTGCCACCTCAGACACAGGGACAGACAGTCCACCCCTCCACACCGCTCAGGGCAGGGGGCCCGAGTCTGAGTGCCCGCCCGAGCCCACCGACCCGCGGGGCTGACAGCCTCCCTCCAGCCACCGCCCTCGGAAAAGTCAACTGCCTCCCTGAAAGCGTTTGGCCTGGGATGTCCCCGGGTGAGGCGTCTTCTACGGAGCCCACGAGACAGAGGCGAGGACGGAGGGGAGGTAAGCGTGAGACGGACAGCGCGGACGCCGCCGAGGCAGAAGCAGGGACTCGGGCAGGACCGCCACGGTGGCCGCGCCAGAGGCGTGGAGGATCGGCCGGCCCGACTGGAAGCGCTTCAAGCCCCACAGGCGCGGCTCCGACTTGCGCAGCGCGGTCGAGAGCAGCCGGGAATCGAGCCCCCTGAGGCCATCTCCTGAGGCTAAGACGCCGCGGCCCCGCGCCGGACTGCCCCGCTCCCGCCCCTCCCGAGCTCCAGACCTCCCGCCCGGCCCCAACCCGAGGAGCGCCGCCGACGCTCGTGCACACTCACCGCGCGCGCGCGCCGCCCTGGCGCGGACGCCCGCCCGCCGGCCGGCCCGCCGCCTCGGATCGCCCTCCGCCCCGCCCCTCGCCGCGGTCACGTCACGCGCGTGCGCCCTCCGCGTGCCCTCAACGGCGCGGAGGACGTTGGCCCTTCGGCGTGGTGGTTTCCTTAGAGACAGAGTCGGCCCAGGTGGCGGCCACCAGGACACCAGGACGGTGAGACTCCTGGAGAAGTCAGAATGCCTGCCAAGGACAAGAGGAAAGGCAAGAACAAAGGCAAACAAAAAGACAAAAAGTAAGAGCAGCGGCGCAGAGGCCCCCTTTCCGCGCGCCTGCCCTCGGGGCATTTTGAATCTAGGGGCGTGCTAACTGGACGCCACCGCTTGCCAGGCTTTTGAGGACAGCTCCTGTTCTTTCTTGGCCCTATCCTCTGCGAGAGACTGATAAGTGCTGTAACCCTATTCTAGCTCTAGTCTGAGTGGTTAAAGTTGTTCCTTGGACCTATCAGAAATCCTTTTTGGATCAAAGGGAGAACGCGACGAGACTCATCAGGTCCCCTTAGCTACACTGGTGCTATTTTAGCACTAATACCATGGTGCCTTGGAGTTTCTGCTAGAATGCAACAGACCTGCTGGGCTACCGGGTGGTTCCTCAAGACTTTGAAGTTCAACACCACCCTATATGGGGCCCGCAAAGGAATCCCTTGAATTTGTGATTGTAAAGTGAATTCACTGAAGACAGATTGAGTCGCACACACCTGCGGTGGCATTGCTTTGGAGGCTGAGGCAGGAAGATTACAAGTTCTAGGGCAGCGGGCTACATAGGGAGACCTTGTCTTTAAAAAATAGAGAGAAAAAAAGCTAACTTGGTCCTACATACAATCTCCTAGCCAAGTAACTTAGGAGAGTAATTTCATAGTACAGAAAGCTTTGGAGATATTCAAAGTACTAAAGGAGAAAATCACCTGTCATCGTACAATCCGTAGTTAACCACTACTATCATTTTTTATATTTTTTTTGCTGTGTAAAATGATACATTTGTAGGCTCCCCTACCCCTACCCCAAGAATCAAACTCAGGGCCTCCTGATAGACAAGCATTCTACCACCAACCTCTTGTATTAACATAGAAATATTAGGTGATTGAGAAAATGAAATATAACCAGCACAGCCTACAAATTGCCAAGGGCTTATCATATTCCTTCAACTCACAGCCGTGTTTTATATTTTGGGCCCTCCATCTTCCCTGCATATGTGAATAAGGAGGAACAATAATATACTTTGTATCCCGTAAATGTTCCCTGGGTCATTCCTTGAGAGACCCTACTTGGTTTCTCCAGTAACTTAGAGACATTTGCTTGCATCAGGTATTCTTGATGCCGTCAGGTGGCAATTGGAGAAAGCATCATGTCACTAGTGCCTCAATCACAGCGTCAAGGGACAGCAACTGCCAGGTCAGGCTGGAGAACTGGGGATGGAGCTGGCTTGAATTTAAAGAGACCAAAAGTAGGTGTGCAAAAGGGGCTAAGTAAGAATGAGGAGCTGAGAGGATATGGAAGGTGATAGGGAAGGCAAGATCTACTTACACACTTTCAGGAGACTATTTAGGATTCAAATATAGGTAGACCTTTTAATGCATTATTTATATAGTAAATGCCTACCATAGGGCAGTGTTTTGTTTGTGTTCATACACTATTTATTTTCAAGGATTTAAACTTTTGAATCCATCCTTTTACTATTTTTTTATGTTCTGGGGATCAAACCGAGGGCCTGATATATGCTCTTACATTAAAAAAAATATTCTCAAAGATTTTTTTTCATCTCTGTATAAATGATTGTACTGTGTGTGACACATGCCTTTAGCCTCCGCACTCAGGAGGCAGTGGCAGTTGGATTGCTGTGAGTTCGAGGCCAGCCTGGTCTACAAAGCAAGTCCAGGACAGCCAAGGCTCACAGAGAAACCCTGTCTCAAAAAAACTAAAAAAAAAAAAAAAAAAAAAAAAAAAAAAAAAAAAAAAAAAAGAACCACAACCACAACAACCAAACAAAACAAAACAAAATGAAAAATTCCACTGGAGGGCTGTAGAAATGGCTCAGAGGTTAAGAGCACTGGCTGCTCTTCCAAAGGTCATCTTTAAAGCCTGGTATATTGTGGTACCAACAAGTAAAGGATTTAAAAAGACTTGATCCTTTGTCCAAAAAGTAGCTAAAACAAAACAAAATAACAAAAACTGGGGTGGAATGGATGTGTCTTCATGCAGAAATCTAACCATAAGGAGTGGATGGAACCCAGGTTCACAACTGAGGGAAATAGTGGACAAGACTCAGATGTGGGACTAGCTAAACAGAAGAATATGGAAGAGCGAAGTAAAGGAGACAGAGCTCTAGGAAATGCATTTGGCCTCTTATTTCCTCTTTTGTTTTTCCCATCCTTTAAAGTCATACTTGAAAACCAAACAAGCAAACAAACATAGTCATGCTCCGAAGTTAATCTCTTGAGGAAGAAGCACCAATTTAAGTCAAGCAAAACAAAAGAGAAATGGTAATAGTGAAGGAAGTCACATACTGTCAATATGTCCTCTTCTGCAGGAAAGTAGTAACAGTAGAGGACAATGTGGTTGAACAAGCCAAAGCCAATGCCTCGCTTTGGGAGGCCAGACTGGAAGTCACAGAACTCTCTAGGATTGAGTATCGTGATACTTCCCGAAGACTGGCAAAAAATAACGAAGACTTAAAGAAACAGCAGTATAAACTGGAAAAAGATACTATGTCAATATTAAGCTACTTGAAGAAACAGGATCAGGAAAAAGAGAATATGGTAGGTAGACAGACAACTGTGGACCCCACAGCTTCCCTCTGTGTTTATGTGACATGGTTATAATTATTTTGTAAGGTCTTTGTTTGTTTGAGACAGAGTATGTCCATATAGCCCTGGCTGCCCTTGAACTCACACATACATGACTGCCTCCAAGTGCTGGGATTTTTTTTTTTTAATTAACTTGAAAGATTGTAAGACCTTGAAATCTCATCACATAGTTAGGACATTGTAGTTAACACTTAGCTATACTTGAAGCAAGCTGTTATTTCAGAATGGCTTTGCTATCATTGCTTTTTCTCTTTCTTTTTTCTTTTGGTAGTGTTATTCACATTAACCAAGATGAAAGCAACTTAAAAATATCACTGGAAGCTGGGCGGTGGTGGCACATGCCTTTAGTCCCAGCACTCAAGAGGCAGAGGCAGTTGGATCGCTGTGAGTTCGAGGCCAGCCTGGTTTACAAAGCAAGTCCAGGACAGCCAAGGCTTACAGAGAAACCCTGTCTCAAAAAACTAAACAAACAAACAAACAAACAAAAAACAAACAAAAAAACAAAACAAAAATAACAACAACCAAACAAAACAAAACAAAATGAAAAATATCATTGGAGGGCTGTAGAAATGGCTCAGAGGTTAAGAGCACTGGCTGCTCTTCCAAAGGTCATGAGTTCAATCCCCAGCAACCATGTAATAGCTCACAACCATCTATACTGAGATCTGGTGCCCTCTTCTGGCATGCAGGTAGCTGGAGAGATGGCTCAGAGGTTATGGGCACTGACTGCTCCTCTAGAGGTCCTGAGTTCAATTCCCAGAAACCACATGGTGGCTCACAACCATCTATAATCGGCTCTGATGTCAGGTGCAGGCAGAGCACTGTATACGTAACAATAAATAAATAAATCTTAAAATATGGCTTAGCAGTTAAGAGTGTGCACTGTTCTCCAGAGGACCCGAGTTTGGCTCCCAGCACCCACAGGAGACAGCTCATACTGCCTATAGCTCCAGGGAGAGCTGATGCGTGTTGGCCGCCAAAGGCCACACATGCGGCCAGACTTCAGAGACAACACATAGTTTTTAAAAAAATATGAAAAAACAACTGACAACTTAGAAAAAAAATACCTATTGAAAATAAATGGATAGAGAAAATCAAGTGAGGCTTGATGTGGCTATATACATTTTAAATCCAGTACTCCCAGGAGGCGTGTGCATTCTGTGTGTTAGAGACTAACCTAGTATTCTACGTATCCAATTCAGGACAGCCAGTGCTACAAAGAAAAACCCTGTCTCTACCCCCCACAACACCCCTCCTCAAAACATAAAACAATAATCAGGTACACATATTTATGGACAATTGTATAGCTTTCAATAAACCATGTAACATGCTCCAGTGTAGCAAACCTCCAGGATATGTTAAGTGAGATAGGCCAGTCACAAGAGGTCAAATGCTGCATGTTCAAGTCCAACTCCCATAAAGTAGAAAGTGACTGCCAGAGGCAGAGAAGACAAAAAGGAAAATTGCGAAATGAAAAATTCTAGAGCTTTTTTGTATAACAGCATAAATGTATTTAGCACCACTAACCTGTACACTTAAAAATGTTTGACAGAGCTGGGGATGGTGGCGTGTGCCTGTAATCTGCACTCTGGGAGGCAGAGACAAGAAGATATCTGTGAGTTTCAGGCCAGCCTGGTCTACAAAGTGAGTCCACGACAGCCAAGGCTACACAGAGAAACCCTGTAATGAAAAACCAAAAACAAACAAAAATGGTTGACACAGTACATTTATTTATTTATTTATTTTTGGTTTTTTGAGACAGGGTCTCTCTCTCTCTGTGTTAGCCTTGGCTGTCCAGGACTCGCTTTGTAGACCAGGCTGGCCTTGAACTCACATCGATCTCCCTGCCTCTACCTCCCAAGTGCTGGGATTAAAGGCGTGTGCCACCACGCCTGGCCTGACAGAGTAAATTTCATGCAAATGTGTGTGTGTTTTCCTGAGTGTGTGTATGTGTGTGTGTGTGTGTGCATCACGTGTGTGCAGGAGCCTGCACAGATATCAGAAGACATCAGATCCCCTGGAATTAGATTTATAAGCAGTGTGGGTGGCCATGTAGGTAGGAATTGAACCTGGGTCCTCTGCAAAAGCAGTAAATTGTTGAGCCATCTCTCCAGTCCAATGTTGTATTTTTTACAACAACAAAAATCCTATCCCCTCCTGATTCACTGTATTTCCTGGCTCACTTGCTTTGGTATTATATAAAATAATAAAGCATATGAATAGAACTAGGACACAGACATTTCTACATCTTCCTTACTCTCACATTTTATCTTTTACAGATAGAAAAACTGAAACAGCAATTGGTTGAAACAAAGGAAAAAGCCAAAGAAGAAAAGGAAAAATTGGTGAGTATCTGCCTATACTAATAATGTACTTACTAGAGAATCAGATTTCTAGTGAGTTTGGTTATTTTATATCAAATAAAAATAAGTGGAATTTATGGCTCAGTGGTAGAGTGTTGGTTTGCCTGGTATCCACAAGGCCCTAGAACTGATCCGAGGTCCTTAACAGAAAACAAATTAAAAACCATGCACTTGTTTGTACAAATGTTCAAAAGTAGCATACTGTGGACGCATGTGACACGCACCAGCTACTACAAAGGATAAAGTAGGAGTCCTATTTGACACCTAGAAATTTAGATGTTCTCAAGGCCAGTATTCTGGGCAATGCAGCAAGATCTTGTTCCTGAACCCTCCATAAGATACTGAGTTCCACAATCAGTGCTACTTGGCGTTCTGACGCAGGGGTATAGGACTGGGCTGTGTGCTCAAGATCAGACTCCGGCTTCTGCTGTCGGCAGGGTTCTACCTTATGTTACACACTCACACTCAAATCAGGGTTTTTATTTTGATTATAATATACCTTTATCCTTACCAAGAGTTTTGTTTTTAAATGACATCAGTATGATTACCTCATTACTTAGGCTTACTACAGTAACAATCTCAGAATACTGATACCACCATTAGTAGATTACTAGAAAGAGTTAAAAATAATTTGGAAGTTGATTTTCCTCCTAAATACATACTGATAAAGATCTTTGATCAAAATGCAAAAATCTTTCCTCCCTGTGGTGATGAGGGTGACGGCAGGGCTTCAAGCATGCTGTTCCCCAAATTCAACACCACAATTTTAAAACTAAGTAAAACCAGATATGGTGGCTCATTCCTGCAATTCTAGCCTTCAGGAGGTTGAGGCAGGAGGATTGCTGAGAGTTCAAGGCCAGCCTAGGCTACATAGTGAGTTCAAGGGCAGGGTAGTAAGAAGTTAAGGAAGTTCAAGGGAAGCTAAGACTCTGTATTAAAAATTATATGAAACTCCTTTCTGTAAGATTGTGTTGCCAACTACATACAAAATCTTTGAGTTTTAGAGGTGTCTTCCTTGGTTTGGGTCCTATCTATTTGTTACTAGGCATTGAACTCAGGGAGGGATTCATATACTAACCACACGTCTACTCACTGAGCCTCACAAACAAAAAAACTTCCTGAGTTTGTTTCTTATTTAAGGCTGTTGGCATCATTGTACAGAAATTAAAATTTTATGCAAAAATTATAGCTTTATGCAAAATAAAGATGGATGCATCTTTCAAGAAGATATGCAAATGGCTCAAGCCTCACATAAAGCAGCGCTCTTTGGGACACTAGTTTTTCCTAACTCATTTACTTCTTTTTTGAATACAGGAACAAAGGTATACTTTGCAAATAAATGAGTTGGAGGGACAGTTTCATCAAAAAGCCAAAGAAATTGGCATGATTCAGACAGAGCTAAAGACAATAAAACAATTTCAGAAGAGAAAAATCCAAGTGGAAAAAGAATTAGAAGACGTAAGTTTCTGTTTCTTTTATTTTTAAAAAAAGATTTATGTATGTGCATGTTTTGCCTGCATTATGTGAGTATGCTGTATTTTTTAAAAATTATCTGTATTACCTGTAGGCCTGGTTAGTAATCAGTTAAGACACAGACACTTATTAACCTGGGGCAGAGCAGATATCAATCCCCTAAACTACTTTTCATAGTGGGGCTTCAAGCATGGGATCCCTGCCTCAATCCCACGCCATCTGCTTCTACTAACTTCTATCAAGCCACCTCCCATCCATAATCCCATATACTTGTTCATGTTCTTTATCTGAGCTGGATTCTCCATCCACGCTGCCAGCCATGTTGTTTGTCCTCCAGCTATCTCATGGCTGCCTTCCTCTCTTCACTTCAGGTCTCTCTCCTTTCTCCTCCTGGTGGCAGTCCTTCTTTTTTCCAGAATTTCTCTCTGTCCTAGCCCCACCTAGCTCCTTTGCCCTGCCCAGGTGGGATGGCTTTTTATTAAGCAAAAGGTAAGTCACAGGACAGTAAGCAGTAATTAGCATCAAAATACATCAGACCATCCTCCAATATCTCTCCTTTTCTGTCTAAATAAAAAAGGCCATTTTTAAATATACAGTAAGTACAATTACGAAAAATTATAAAAACCAATAGGTAAGACTTACACATATACTTTTTAATCAAAATGTATTTGGCAACCTTGTAGAAAATATTATCTATTCCATCTTGGTAAGTCTAAAGTTTTGAACCTAATTCAACAGCTATTAAAGCTCAAATCAATCAACCTAAAAGTATCTATCTAGACTTAGAAGTATCTTTTAATTTTTTTTTTTTTAAATGTTAGCATTTAATTAACCTCCTCAGGCAGCTTTAAGCCACCAGGACACAGGCACCTCCAACACCCTCAATCTTCTCTTCAGCTCTTCTGCTAAAGAATTTGGCCTTCACCATGGCTGGCTGCTTAGGGAGCTTGCCCTTCCCCAGAACTTTGTAGTATCCCGATCGCACAACATCAATGATGGGAGCAACTCCCGGTCTTGTTTTTTACAGCATTGACCCGTGTCTGCTCACTGACCAGTGTCCACAGCTTATCCAGGTTGACAGTTGGGCAGAAGCTCTGGTTCCTCTTTAAGTGGTAATGCCTCATATCAACTTTCCCAAAGTAACCCGGGTGATATTTGTCAAAGTTGATCCTGTGGTGGTGCATGCCTCCAGCATTCCCGCGGCCCCCACGGTGCTTGCAGTGCTTACCGATGCGGCCCTGCCTGTGGCTTACGTGGCCCTGGAGTTTTCGGGTCTCCCTCAGTCTGGATGGCATGGCGGCAGCAGAAAGGAAAGAGGGAGATCTTTTAAATTTTTAAACAACTAAGCTTAATTTTAAATTTAACTATCTGGTCTTTAACTCCATCAGAGACTTGAGAAAGAATAAATTTAACCACCTGAGTAAAAGGGAAGTGCAGGTTAGCAGTTTTTAAAATGAAAAAATGACAGAGACAGTTTACTGTCTGACCAGTCACCTATAACTCTATAACGTTGGAGCATCATCTTTAGCCTTTTGGCCCAGTCTGACAGACATATTTGTGAGGCAGGAACCATTGAGGACTTGTTTACCCTAACTTGGCAGAGTCAGGCCGTCGACTCTGTCTGCATCTAAGCTTGTTCATTTTTGGCAGAATTTTGTCTTGGGAGAAACGAGGACATTTTTATCCAGTGGCTGTTTTGTTACACTTAAAGCCATCTCTACAAGGAGGTTTTTTAATGTTCATCTTTTTTGTGTTAGGCTGGGTACTGCCAGGAGTTAACTTGTCTTATTGTCAAAGAATCTTTAAAACCATAAAAATATTTTTTAAATGTCATATTTTGTAGGTCTCTGAGGTTTTTGAAGACTTTATCTAATATTTTACTATATCTATCTATAGAATCATATTTGTTAAACCTGGCATGTATATTTTTATACTTAGATCAACAATTTACTTGTGTTATTTAATTATCTTAAACAGCCTATAATAGCAACCATGTATGAATTGAGCTGTATATGTACAATACTTCATATTAGAGTAGAAATATAATGTGTGAAGAACAATACCAAATTTGAATTTTATTTTAATGTATCAAAATTAAACCTACTTTGTATCAATATATAAAATTTTATATCAATGATTCAAAATTAACTCTATTTGTGAATAACAATTAAGGCCTCAAGTTGAGGAGTAGAGTTAATAATGACTGATATCTGCCCTGCCCCAGGTTAACCAAGACTATTTTAAAATATAACAAGTGTCTGTGTATTAATTGATTACTAGCCGGGCCTACAATGCTGCATGCATTCCTGGTGTTGAGGGCAGAAAAGGATGCTAGGTCCCTTGGAACTAGATTTAACTGAAGGTTGTGAGCCTCCACATAGTGCTGGGAACTAAACCTGGGTCCTTGGTAAAAGCAGTAAGTGTTCTTAACCTCTAAATCATCTCTCTAGTCTGTCTTTAAAGGAGATTGGATTAACAATTTAACTCCTGCAAAAAAAAAAAAAGTCTTCATGTTTATTCATGTGAGACACCAGGGCATTTTAGAGAGAAGAAAGTAAAATGTCTTGTTTTTGTTTTTCCAGACAAGATTTCTCTGTGTACCCCTGGCTGTCCTGGAACTCTCTCTGTAGACCAGGCTGGCCTTGAACTCAGAGATCTGCCTGTCTCTGCTTCTTCAGAGGGACACCACTCCTGGCTGTCTTTTTCTATATGTATGTGTGGAGTATATCCATGTGTAGATCAGAGGAGGACATCTGTAGAGTCAATTCTTTCTTTCTATCATGTTCCAGATATCAAGATCAGGTGGTCAGGCTTGGAGGCAAACACCCTTATCTGCTGAGCCAGTTCACCCACCTGAAAATGTTCTTTTTCTAGGCATTGATTTCTTTGTAAACTTGGCAAAGCTCACCCAGCACACCTCCCCATGTTAGTCAGCAGTTAAACCTTTGATTTGAATAAAAGTAAACACCAGTTCTTAGCAATTATCAGTGGGAAGATAGCAGAGTTCAACAGGAAACTATGTTCAGGATGATGAGCAATTTTAGGAAAATTAGAAGGCTGTCGGGTGGATGAATGGAGTAAGAAAGACAAGTTTCCAGAAAGGCCTGTCTCCATACTATTTGCGGATTTCCATGGTATAGCTAGTGATAGAGCCATCTGAAAGCTTGATTAAAGCTTAAGATTTGTCACATGCTGTGCAGGTGTTGCCAGTGATTGGTGGGCAGCCTCAGCATGATTCACCTGGGACCTCAGTTGTTGTATGTCAGTGGATGACGTGGAAACTGAATATTTAAAGAATTCAAGAGCTGTGCAGAAGCTATCTTTGGGGGGGGGGCAAGGCTGTCCCCAGGGCTTCAAGCATGCTGTGAAATCACTCTACTAGTGCCCTGTATCTCCTGTATCTACTAGTGCCTGTATCCCCAGTGGCTTTTTTCATGCAAGTGGCATAGCAACATATCTGCCATCGTTTATTATTTGGAGCCAAGTCTTTAAATTTGGTCCACATTCTAGGGGTGGAAATTAGGTTCCACCATTTGAAGATAGTGTCAAAGAACTGTAAGCCTATTTTAAAACCACACACCCTTATTGCCCTAAGTATACATGGCTGCAGTAGGAATATATGTTTATTTTGGTTGCTTGAGATTCCAGCCTGTTATATAACGGCTGGCCAGGAACTTTCTGTAGACCCAGGCTGACCTCATACTTGAAACAGCACCTCTGCCTCAGTCTCCCAAGTGCTAGGATTATAGGCATAAGCTTCCCTGACTTAAGTTTGTTTTTATCCCTTTTTTCCAAAGACTTTATTTTTATGTTTATTGGCATCAGGGGTGGGTATATGTGTGTGCATGCACTGGCAGAGGCCAGAATAGGTGTTGGATCATCTGAAGCTGGAGTGAAAGGCAGTTGTTAGCCAACTAATGTGGGTGCTGGGAACTGAACTCTAGTCCTGTGCAAGAGCGATACATGCTCTTAACTGCTGAACCATCTCTCCAAGCCCCATCTTAATTTTATTTTGAGGAGGGGCTAGCTCAGAGCTCCTAATCCTCCTGCTTCTGCCTCCCAAGTGCTGGGGTTATAGGAATGCTTCGACATCCCATATGGAATCTTTAAAAAATATCAGTTCTGATGATGTTCTTATTCACTTCTCTCAAGAATCTTCCATAATATTTCTCAGCTGGTAAACAGCATATTGTTTAGATGGCTTAGTGTATAAGTTAAGACTCTACACATAGCAAATTTTAATCTTTTATAACACTACACTTACACCAATACACAGACTTTTATCCCTTTAATCTTAGCTAAATTGGATATTCACCTAACTCTGAAGTCTTCTTTATTTTCTGTGTTGGTGCTTGAACTCAGAGCCCTGGGTATGCTTGACAAGCGATCTACAACAGAGGAACACTCCCAGCTTTTGTCTTTTTTGCTTTGTTCAGAATATTTCCTTCATTATTAATAAATATCTATCTGATAGATCTCTATCCATTAAAATTTCCCCTAGCAGCTGCGCTTGGTGGTGCATACCCGTAATCTCAGCACTCGGGAGGCAGAGGCAGGCAGATCTCTGTGTGTTCGAGGCCAGCCTGGTCTACAAAGTCCAGGCCAGCCAGAGCTACACAGAGAAAAACCCTATCTTGGAAAACCACACACACACACACACACATACACACACACGCACACACACACACACACACACACACACACACACACATTCTCTCTCTCTCTCTCTCTCTCTCTCTCTCTCTCTCTCTCTCTCTCTCCCTCCCTCCCTCCCTCCCTCCCTCCCCTTCCCCCAGCCTTTAAAGGGTTACTTACCTTAAATGCACTTTCTCCTCGAGGCTTTCCCTCAGAGGTCTAATTAACGATTCCTTGTACCTTTCAATGGGATTTGGTACACAACACATCTTGATTTACCTTCTCTTCCCTACTAGATAGTAAATTCTTTGAGGCGAGAATTTTGTATTCGTTGAAATACAAGAACCACACAGCAATACTTTACTAAAGACCTAGAGGGCGTCTTTTTCTTAAACCTTTACGGGCTGAGTGGCGCATGCGCCCTGACGTTCTTGGCGCCAGCAGCGAACACAGAGCCAGCGCCACTCAGTAGTGACGTAGAATCCCGCGCCACCGTTCACGCCGCAGCTGCTGCCAGCCGTTTTGTCGCTCCGGGGTCGAAGATGGCTGAACAAGTTTCTCAGGGAAAGTCGGCGGACCAGGTGTGTACCTTCCTCTTCAAAAAGCCCGGACGAAAAGGGAATGCTGGCCGCCGGAAGCGTCCAGCGTGCAACCGGGACTCCGGGGAAAGCGGAAGCAGTAGTGACGAGGGCTGCACGGTGGTGCGACCAGAGAAGAAGCGGGCCGCTCACAACCCACTGATCCAAAAGACGAGCGGCAGCGGTAAACAGAAGGCGGCCTACCATGATCTGAGCAGCGAGGAAGAGGAGAAAACGGAGAATGAGAGTTTGGGCGTGGTCTACAAGTCTACGCGCTCGGCGAAACCGGTAGGGCCCGAGGATATGGGGGCGACAGCAGTCTATGAGCTGGACACAGAGAAGGAGCGAGACGCGCAGGCCATCTTTGAGCGCAGCCAGAAAATCCAGGAGGAGCTGAGAGGCAAGGAGGATGACAAAATCTATCGTGGAATTAACAATTATCAGAAATACATGAAGCCCAAGGATACGTCCATGGGCAATGCCTCCTCTGGCATGGTGAGGAAGGGCCCCATCCGAGCCCCCGAACATCTACGTGCCACCGTGCGCTGGGATTACCAGCCTGACATCTGTAAGGACTACAAGGAAACTGGCTTCTGTGGTTTTGGAGACAGCTGCAAATTCCTCCATGACCGTTCAGATTACAAGCACGGATGGCAGATAGAACGGGAGCTTGATGAGGGCCGTTACGGTGTGTATGAAGACGAAAACTACGAGGTAGAAAGTGATGATGAGGAAATACCTTTCAAATGTTTCATCTGTCGCCAAACTTTCAAAAATCCTGTTGTCACCAAGTGTAAACATTATTTCTGCGAGACCTGTGCCCTGCAGCATTTCCGCACCACTCCACGTTGCTATGTTTGTGAACAACAAACCCATGGGGTTTTCAATCCTGCGAAAGAACTGATTGCGAAACTGGAGAAGTATCGAACAGCAGAGGGTGGTGCTTCCAACACCCCAGAAGACCCTGATGGGGTCTAAGTGCCATTAGGTTTTCCATAATTGTCAAAGTACTTTTTGTTTTGGTCACCTCGGAAACCAAAGCAACCGTAATGGAAGGGATTACGTTTCTAGGAAGAATATCTAAGTTTGTTTTATATGACAGTGCTGCAGATGGAATCAATACAGTTAACTTACGGAACTCTCAGACTGCCTGGCCATCTGTGTATAGTTAAACGATCTAAGGCAAAATAAAGAACTAGTTCATACTCTAGTGCCCTGAGTGATTTTTCTTAAAGAACAATATCGCCACCTATTGGAGAAGTAGATTTCAGACCTTTCAAAGAGGGCTGTGGTGAACACTTCAAGGACAAAGTTACTGCCTTACTAGAAAAGGGGGAGGGGGCAGTTCTGTGGAATCCCAAGTATAGAAGAAATGAGGCAGATATGATGGCCCTGTATTCTTAAACTTGTGATGTATACATTAGGTAAGAGCTTATTTGTATAGAATTAATTGTGCAACTTGAGTCTAAATACATTTAGCTTACACAAAGAATTCAAGTCATGAATCTTAAAGGAAAAAAAAAATGAAAGCCAGATTATTGTGTGTGTTGTGTGTATGCATATGGTGTATGTGTGAGCACTCTGCCTTTGTGCAGTTAGGGGGTCAGTCAGAGGACAACTGCGTGGAGTTATCCCTATCCATTTTCATTTATTTATTCATTATTTATTTATGTTGTTTGAGTGCTTCATGCCCACCAGAAGAGGGAATCAGATTCCATTACAGATGGTTGTGAGCCACCATGTGGTTGCTGGGGTTCTCTAGAAGAGCACCCAGTGCTCCTCACTGTCAATCCATCTCTCCAGCTCCTCCACCTGCCCCTTGTTTGTGTTTTTGAGACAAAGTCTTTCTGTGTCTCAGACTGACCTGCAACACCGTATGTATTCCAGGCAGGTCTCAAATTTGGTTTTTTTTGTTGTTTTGTTTATTTACCTTAAGCTTTCTACTGCTGGGATTATACGTGTGAGTCACTATTCTCAGCCACTAATTTTCACCTTAACTTACTTGTGTGTGCTGTGTGTGTATGTGTAGAAGCCAGAAGAGAGTCAGTTTTTCCTTCCACTCTGTGGGTCCTGTGCACCATTATCCATTGAGCCACTAATTATCTTTTGAAAGATTTATTGATATATAGGTTTTAGGGGGAGTCAAATGATATATCGAAAATCTATCTCCAGACACTAGGATGGGGAATATTTGTACCATACATGAACTGATACATTGACATTAATTTTGAGAAGGTGACAAAATATGCCATTTCAAAAATTAAATGTGAACAATAAAAAGAACATCTGAAAGAATAATAAAAATGGCTGGGCTGTGGTGACGCACACCTTTAATCCCAGCATTTGGGAGACAGATTGCTGTGAGTTCGAGGCCAGCCTGGTCTACAAAGTGAGTCCAGGACAGCCAAGGCTACACAGAGAAACCCTGTCTCGACCCCCCCCCCATAATAAAAATGGAGATTTAGTATATTAGAACAGATTATAATATAGAAAGTTAAATAATAGGTGAAAGTAATGTTATGCTGTTAAATATTTACTATGCTATACAATTTACCTGTATTGTTTACATCTTATACCTTTCTCATTGTGATAAAATACGTGAGACAAAAGCGATTTAAGGGAAATTTTGGCTCACAGTTTGAGTACAGCCCATCATGATGGGGATGTCATGGCCTCAAGAATGTGAAACAACTGGTCACACACACAACTAGGAAGCAAAGAATGATAAATGCTGACACTCTGTTTGCTTTCCCCTCTTATTCAGTCCTGAGCCCCAAACTATTGAATAGTGCTGCCTACATTCAGGCTGGCTCTTTCCTCTTTAGATGAACCTTTCTATTTTAAAAAGATTATAAAGTATATCTGTGTTTAGAGGCCAGACAAGCATGTGAGATCGCTTGGAGCTGGACTTACAGGCAGTTGTAAGCCACCAAACATGGGTGCTCGGAATCAAACCTCTGGAAGAACATTAAACGTTCTTAACCACTTAGCCACCTTGCCAGTCCCTGAGCTTTTCTAAAAAATACCTTCATAGACAGTGTTTCCATGTTTTTTTGTAGGGGTAGAATTGGGGGGTTTTTGCTTAAAATTTTTTTTTCTGTGCACACGTGTTTTTCCTACATGTATGTCTTTATACCCTGTGCATGCCTGGTGCCGTTGGAAGTCAAAAGAGACTGTTAGATCCCTTGAAACATGAGTTAAGGATGCTTGTGAGCCACCATGTCGGTGCTGAGGAAGGAATGAACTCTGGCCCTTTATGAGAGCAAGAAGTATCCTTAAATGATGAGTCCTCTTCCCAAACCACTATTCCCTTTTATATTTGGCAGACTGTATAGTCTGGTCCCTAAAGTTCCTTCCTATTTAAGAATTTTATTGTTTTGTCATTCCATATTTCATAACACTTAAGAGAATATATCTGCATGACCACGTTACTCAAAAAGACTCTTTAAGAAATTCAGTACCTGTGGGGCACGTTGGTGCACACCTGTAATCCCAGCATTCAGGGAAGCAGAGGCCAGTCTATCCTACAAAGTGAGTCCAGGACAGCCAAGGCTACACAGAGAAACCCTATCTCGAAAAACAAAACAAAACAAAAAAAGGATGACTCTGGGCTAGAGAGATGACTCAGTGGTTAAGAGCACTGTCTGTTCTTCCAGAGGTCCTAAGTTCAGTTCCCAGCATCCACATGGTGGCTCACAACCATCTATAATGGGATCTGATATCTTCTTCTGGTGTACAAATGTACACGAAGACAGAGCACTCATATACATAAAATACTTAAATAAAAATGTTTTTTAAAAAACCCTCAGTACTAATCTAGTAAATGTATAGACAGTTAATGAAAATGTGCTATGGAATATTGATTTTGTGTTTATTTTCAAGATTATATGATAGAAAATATATCTTCAGAATTGTCTTTCAATTTTTCCTTTAAACTTTTTTTTTTCTTTTTTTAGCTGAAAGAAAATTTAAGGAACTCAGAGAAAAAACATCAGGAGACTCTTAGAAGACTAGAAGGCAGATTTTTTGAAGAAAAGGTATAGAATATTAATGTTAAGAAATGCTTTGGTTTTTTGGTTTAGGTTTTGGTTTTTCAAGACAGGGTTTCTCTGTGTAGCCTTGGCTGTCCTGGACTCACTCTGTAGACCAGGCTGGCCTCGAACTCACAGCGATCTGCTTGTCTCTGCCTCCCGAGTGCTGGGATTAAAGGTGTGCGCCACAACTGCCCAACTAGAAATGCTTTGTTTACTAGAACAAAAGTATATTTATATGCATTCTGAGTATTCCAGCATTCCATTTGGTATCTTCCTAGAAAATATTATCAAGGGGCTGGGGAGATGGCTCAGAAGTTAAGAGTACTGACTGCTCTTCTAGAGGTCCTGAGTTCAATTCCCACCAACCACATGGTGGCTCACAGCCATCTATAATGTGATCTGATGCCCTCTTCTGGCTTTCAGGTATACATGAAGGTGGAGCACTGTATACTTAATAATAAATAAATAAATAAATCTTAAAAAAAAGAAAATGTTATCAAGTAGCCTGCACATTCCCCAATTTTATACAGAGAAACCCTGCCTTGAAAAACCAAAAACCAAAAACCAAAAAAAAAAACAAAACAAAAAAAAAGAAAGCAATTTTGGTTCAGAAAAAAAAAAAAAAAAAAAAAAAAAAAAGAAAGAAAAACCAAAAAACAAATATGCCCCAATTTTAAAATAGTGACTTTCATCTTGTTTCATTTAGCAAAAGCCATGGCTCCAGCTCTGCTTTCCAAGGTAGATGTCGCTCTGTTTGCTCTATGTACATGCCATTGTTCTAGCTTGCTTTTCTGTTGTGTTAATCACCATGACCAAAAGCAGTTTGGGGAGGAAAGGGTTTATTTCAGTTTACAACTCCCAGGTCACAATCCAACATTGAGAGAAGTGAGGGCAAGAACCTAGAGTCAGAAACTGAAACAGAGACCATGGAAGACGACTGTTTACCAGCTTGCTGCCAGGCTCAGGTTCTGCTCCCTTTCTTATTCAGCCCAGCCCCATAGGGAGCTCAGCCTTCCTACATGAGTTAGCAATCAAGAAAATGCCCTACAGACATGAGCACAGGTCAGTCAGTTGGATGGAGGCAGTTTTTCAGTTGATCCCCTGGAACTGGAGTTACAGACAGTTGTGAGCTGTCATGTTGGGTGCTGGGAATTGAACCCCCATCCTCTGGAAGAGCAGCCGGTGCTCTTAATCACTGAGCCTTCCCTCCAACCCATACTATCCTTTTTGCCAGCTCTTTCCCTCACTAGTACTTAAGAAGTCTTTGTATGGTCACGTGAAGAGTATTTTTTCTTTATTATTTATATAGTATTCTACATGCATGTATACCTACATGCCAAAAGAAGGCACTAGATCTCATTATAGATGGTTGTGAGCCACCATATGGTTGCTGAGAATTGAACTCAGGACCTTTGGAAGAGCAGACAGTGCTCTTAGCCTCTGAGACATCCAGCCCCCAGGAATACTTTTCAAATCTATGTATTTAATGTTATGTGTGTATGTGTGTGTGTGCCTGAATATATACATGTGCACCTTGTGCATGCAGGAACCTATGGAAAAGGTGTCAGATCCCCCGGAACTGAGTTACAGATGGTTGTGATGTGATGTGGTGTGATGTGGGTGCTGGGAACTGAACCCAGTCCAGTGCAAGAGGCATCTCTCCAGCCCCGGAACCAAGTATTCTGTCTAATGCTAAAGTAATTACTCTGTGATATGAATTATTTGTTGTTAGAAGTATAGTTTTACCCAGCACTTAGGAGGCAGAGGCAGGCAGATCGCTGTGAGTTTAAGGCCAGCCTGATCTACAAAGTGAGTCTAGAACAGCCAAGGCTACATATAGAGAAACTCTGTCTCAAAACAACAACAACAAAAACAAAAACAAAAAACAAACAAACAAAAGAAGTATAGCTTTGTATTAAAACATCCCGCATTTTATTTTTAGCACCGCCTGGAGCAAGAGGCTGAGAAGAGGATAGTCATGCTGGCAGAGCGAGCCCACCATGAAGCTGTGGTGTAAGAGACTGCTGCCTTTGTCATGTAGTCTTACTTGTTTGCTGTCTATTTTATTTTTAGCTTATCTTCCTCTGTCTTTTGGCAAGTTTTCTTTAATTCTTGTCTACCCTTATTCTCTTTTTGTTCCCTTTCCTTCACCTTCCCCCCTTTCTGTAACAACATGATGTGGTAGCAGTATCATACTCTCTGAAGAGGCTACTCTTTGACGTTAGACCCTGGCTACATACATGCGCTGATTAACCATTAGAAAATTTATTTTTTGCCAGGCATAGTGGTGCACACCCTTAATCCCAGCATGCTGGAAGCAGAGGCAGGTGTATCTCTGTGAATTCAAGGCCAGCCTGGTCTATAAAATGAGTCCAGGACAGCCAGGACTACAAGAGAAATCTTGTCTCAAAAAACAAAAAGCAAAAAATTATATTTTAATTATTGTATTTAGGTAGGTATGTATATTTGAGGGTACACTAGTGCCACAGTGTGAGTGCAGAGGTCAGATAACTTGAAGGAAGTCAGTTCTCTGTTCTACCATGTGGGTTCCAGGGATAGAACTCAGGTCATTAGGCTTGGTGGCAAGTGCCTTACCCATTGAGCCATCTCACTGGCCCTGTTGGAAGAATTCTTAATTTCCTTAAGAATAAATTTCACGGAAAAAAAATAGGCCATCCAGGCATGGTGATAGACACTTCCCAGTGCTTGGGCTGGAGAGATAGCTAAAAGATTAAGAGCACTGGCTGCTCTTCCAAAGGGTTCTAAGTTCCATTCCCAGAAACCACATGGTGGCTCACAACCATCAATAATGAGATCTAGTGCCTTCTTCTGGCCTGCAGGTGTACATGCAGCTGTCTGCATACATAATAAATAAATATGTTTAAAAAATAAGCCCAGTGCTTAGGAGGCTGAGGGAGCAGGTTCACCAGTTCTAGGCCAACCTAGACTATATAGGACCATAATAGCAACTTTGCAGGATTGTTGGAAGATATATTTGTTAACACAGGAACCCCAGGTCTCAGTGGTTTGTCTCTTGTTAATGTAACAATCTAATCTGGCAGCTTTCCTCAGATGGTGACTTGGGAACTTGGGCTGCTTCCATCTTCTCCCTCTGTCACCTTAGAGCTAGTTCTTTAGGTCCAGGCATACAGTATGAATGGAAGAAGACATGCGAAACTGGTGCCACACGCCTGTGTTCCGGGTGCTGGAGACTGAGAACCCAGACTTGCATCTCCATTCCACCGCTGAGCTACACCCCCCGCCCTCTTTTTACTTTTTGAAACCGAGTCTCACTAAATTCCAAGGCCATTGTACATGCTATGTAGCCCAAGTAGGCCATGAACTTATTATGATCCTCCTGCCTCAGTTTCCTGAATAGCTATGATTAAAGGTGTGCCACTATTCCTAGCTTTTTTTTTTTTTTTTTAAGAGAAAGGGTCTTGCTGTATAGCTTAAGTTGGCAACCAATTTGTGCCATCATAAGCAGGTAACTCACAGTTTTTCCACTTTACTGATGAGGAAGAACTTAGTCATAAGGTCTCCATCCACCCATTGAGTAGTTAATTGTATGTTAAATAGTGGTAGTGTCATGTGTTCAGCCCTCCCCCAACCTGGGTTCTGGGGCTTAAACCCAGGCACTTGCACATGCTAAGCAAGTATTCTCTCACTGAACTACACACCCAGCCTGGTAGTGGTCAGTGTAATGTTTGGATAAATACTGTTTCTCTTAGAAGTATTTAAAGCGTAGGCATAAGCCAGGCACGGTGATGCCTGCATTTAACTCTAGCACTCCAAAGGCAGCAGGTGGATGGATGTCTGTGATTTTGAGGCCAGTCAGGTTTAGAGTGACCCTGACTTAGACTCCCCCCCTGCCCACCCCCCCCCCCCCCCCCGCACTCCACCATACCAACTCCCACACCCAACCCCACCCTTGTCACAAGAAACTTAAAACTTAAATATATATTTAAAAAATATATATCTTTCAGGCAATTGGATACTGCTGGGAGAAATGTTTTCAAAGAGAATGTTTATCTTCACAAGGCACTTGCATACCACCTCAAGGAAGCTGAGGCTCAACAGAAAAACTCCAAGAAGTTGCAAGAAAGTCATTCCTGCCTTTTACATCAAAAGGTTCCTACTCCCATTTCCCGCCCCCCCCCTCGTTCTAGGATTGTGTTGGGAAATACCAAGAACTGAACATAATTTCCCTCTATCCTGATAATTGTCTTACCTGAAAGATTAATTACTAAATGACTTTAAAGAAACATGAGGCATGACTTTACAAATATATATTAAAAAAAGAGAGAGAAACCCTGTCTCAAAAAACCAAAACCAAACAAACAAAAAACAAAACCCTGTCTCGAAAAACCAAAAAAAAAAGTCATTTTGCTTTCTTTTTTTTTTTTAATAAAGATTTATTTATTTATCATATATACAGTGTTTTGCCTGCATGTACACCAGAAGAGGCACCAGATATCATTATAGCTGGTTATGATCCACCATGTAGTTGCTGGGAATTGAACTCAGGACCTTTGGAAGAGCAGCCAGTGCTCTTAACCTCTGAGCCATTTCTCCAGCCCCTATTTTTAATTTTGTTTTTAAGAGAGGGTTTCTCTGTATAGCCTTGGCAGTCCTGGACTCATTTTGTAGACCAGGCTGGCCTCGAACTCATAGCCATCCACCTGCATCTGCCTCCTGAGTGTTGAGATTACAGACATGCACCACTGTGCCAGGCTCACGCCACTGTGCCAGGCTTGCTTTGTTTTTTGTTTGACCTTAAATCATCTAGGAGTTGGTTTGGCTGTAACAGACCTGGCATTAGTGGCATTGAGATATAAACGTTTAGTCTTTTACCTAAAGGATGCTTAAAGGAAAGTAATCCAGATCGGGACTGTCTTCATTAATTCTCTGTAACATATAGCTAATAGCTTTGACATTTTTTGAAGGTTTATTTTTTGTGTGTATGAGTGTTTTGTCTGTATGCATGTCTGTGCACCATGTGTATGCAGTACCTGTGGAGGCCAAAAGAGGATTTTGGATCCCCTGGTTGAGAGTCATCATGTGGGTGCTGGGATCTAAACCTAGCTCCTCTGTAAGAAAAGCAAGTGCTCTTAACTGCTGAGACATCTCTCCAGCTCTTGCTTTAAACTTTATTTATGTATTTATTTAGCTTTAGTGTTTATATATGGCATCTTATGGCCGGGGTGGCTGATAGAGATCTAAGGGTCTCAGGGTTACTCAAACAGGAAGGAAAGATGAGAAAAAACAAAAACAAACCCCGTAGCTCCTTTACAAATCTTCCCAGGTGTTCTATTTCTATGTACAGCTCAGCTGGGTGGTGGTGGTGGCGGCACACGCCTTTAATCCCATCATTCAGGAGGCAGAGCAGGTGAGTCTTTGAGTTCCAGGCCTGCTTATTCTACAGAGTGAGTGCCAGGACAGCTAGGGCTACACAGAGAAACCCTGTCTCTAAAAACAAATAAATAAACAAACCCACTTATATCACAACCTGACATTGCTGAACTGCAGGGGATCATTATAGACTTGGTAGTGGGCTTTTTTTAAAAAAAGTTTTATTGATTTTGATAATATAAAATATATAACCTTGTAAGAATTATAGAGGAAATTGAACGTTTCCTAATTAGTAAAATCAGTGAATTGCCTTCATAAGCCTAGTCAAGGACCCAAAGATGCTTGCTACTTTTTCTGTCCACAGAGATATCAAAATAATTGCTTTAGCCTGACATGAAGCTCAGATCCCCTTGGGTAACAGAAATTATTGAGAGACTTTAGTTCTAGAATATTTTAAGGGAAAAAAATCTTCCTTTCTTGCTTTTTTAGGAAATCAATGAGCTGTTGATTAAGGAAAAGATTATGCAACTCACCCAGCAGAGATCACAAATCCAAACTCTTCAGAAGAAGGTGGTAAGCTTGGAGGATGCTCTGACTTACATGACCACAGAGTTTGAGGCTGAAGTTTTGAAACTGCAGCAAAAGGCAACGATAGAGAACCAGGCGGGCCAGGTCGAGATTGACAAGCTGCAGCAGCTTCTTCAGATGAAGGACAGGGAAATGAACCGAGTAAAGAAGCTGGCTAAGAACATACTGGACGAGAGGACAGAAGTGGAACAGTTCTTTCTAGATGCCCTGTACCAAGTGAAGGAACAGATTCTGCTCAGCAGGAAGCATTATAAGCAGATAGCACAAGCTGCTTTCAATTTCAAAATGAGAGCGGCATGTGCGGGAAGAACAGAATACCCCAAAATCAGGACCTTTGATGGCAAAGAGCACAGTACCAACAGTGTGAAACAGGATCTCATGGAGGCTGCGAAATGGTACTAACGCTGCGATGTGTTGTCTTTTTGTGTTCTTGCTTTTATATCCTTTAAAAAAATAAGAGCTCAGCAGGTTGTGGTGGCTCAAGCCTGTAGTCCTAGCACAGGACAGACACAAAGCCTGTCTCAACGTGTCTTCCTTCTTCTAAAAAAAAAACAAATTCAGATTGTGGCATAGATTCTTAGACGTTACCTGACTCTGTAACTCCTGTGCATGGCATAGTAAGACTTGGTATGCACTCTTAGTAGCCGTCTCCACTTATCTCATAAAGGACTTTGTTTAGGTGACTGTTTTACCATGAGATGTCATTGTATTGTCTCTTACTTTATCTTAGTTCTTATGAACTGGAAATTTGTTGAAAGGTCTTGATTAGATTCAGGCTAAACATTTTTAAGCATACTTTTTCAGATATGGTGTCCCTTTACTATTATAAGATAAAATTAACTAGTAACCACAACAAACTATATAATTAAAAGAAACAATATAATTCTTTATGATTGTCATGCAGAAATGTTCTGAGGGTTGGAGGGCATTCACTAGTGCCCTCTACATCACTGTATTAACCAAAAGTCTCAAAATTTTCAAAATATTTAGAGATTTACTTGTACTATGAAAAAGTGGAATGTCTGTGGCAATTTAGTCTGTAAGGTTTCTCTGTAGCACTTTGCTGTCAGGAGTCTGCCCACTATAAACTGCAGTTCAGATCATAGTACAGGCTGGTGTTTCTCATTTCATCTTATGAGGACAGAACATTTTGGATTGGCTAGCATGCTGCTGATCTTTTTCAGATTTTATGGTTTTGTAATGTGTAGTTTGGTTTGAAACCATTATATAACATACTTTGTATTTTTTAAAAGAAGGTAAGTTTACTTTGCTTACATTTTAAATATTTTTTCTTTGAAATTCTTCAGGCCAAGTACTCAAAAAGATGTGGATATTGGAGATTTGACCTGGGAGCAAAAGGAAAAAGTCTTAAGATTGCTCTTTGCAAAAATGAATGGTTTTGCTGATAGGTAATTCTCCCCCCCTCTTTTTTTTTTTTGTCATGAAATGTCAGGTTGTCAAACCTGGAAGCCACATAGAAACAATGACTGTATTGTTATTGAGAATTAAAGGAAATACATTAAAGGCCTTAGCTACTTGCTTAGCTGTTGCAACTCTTAGGGACAAAGATTGGGAGAAGAATGAACATGGAAGTAAAAGGAGACCTGGAGGAGGCAGAGGCTGGTGGATCTCTGTGAGTTCGAGGCCAGCCTGGTCTACAAAGCGAGTCCAGGACAGCCAAGGCTACACAGAGAGACCCTGTCTCAAAAAACAAACAAAAAAAAAAAAAAAAAAAAAAAAAAAAAAAGAGAGAGAGAGACCTGGAAAAGCGATAAAGAAAATAAATCTCAGGTATTTAAGGCAATGCTTCTTAAGGCTCATGATTGGCTGAATGTGCCACCTTCAGGGAAACTTAACAACGTTGAGCTTGCGTTGGTTTGCAAAGATGAGCAAATAATTTTAGGCTCATTTATTTTGTAGCAGAGTTCAGATTGGCTTCTAGCCAACTATGTCACAGAGGCTAGCCTTGAACTCCTGATCTGCCTCTACCTCCCAATTAAGAATAATAATTAGGGACTTGGTAAAAATGCATGGCTGACTATATACAACTGTGAATTCAACAGTAGAGTATTTTGTAATTGACCTAAGTCAGACAAGTATAATCAGTAAACAGCTAATATAAATGACTTAGCCATTACCTAGGCACTATTAGTGGTTTACTAAAGATTTTTTCAGGTGTAACTATTAGAGTTTTAATGTTTCCATCATTTGAATAGGTTTATGCTGATTTCATGAGAGCTTGAAGTCAAGGTTAGGAGTGGCATATGTGACTTTCTTGGGAAGTCAACATGTGATACCATTTTTTTCTTCTTTTTGGGTATTTGTTTGTTTTCAGTTTTTCAAGACAGTGTTTCTCTGTGTAGTCCTGGCTGTCCTGAACTCACTTTGTAGACCAGGCTGGCCTCGAACTCACAGAGATCCTCCTGTCTTTGCTTCCCTGAGTGCTGGGATTACTGGTGTACGCCACTGCGCCTGGCTGATATTCTTTACCTCTATAAACTCATTCAGAAAAGTGAATCAATTACTTTCCTGTGTATTAACCCTATATATTCTGAAGCATACTGGGCCTGTCTCCATTGTTTACCTTTCCTGTGTCCTGAGAGCCCTTTATGTGTCTGTGTTACGGGTGCACATGTGCATGTGGTACCTTGCAGATGCCAGAAGACATCTGGAGTCTCCCTCTACAGTGTTCTACCTTCTCTGTTCCTGTGACCTTAGAAATTAGCTCAGCTTTTCCTTTGCTAGAAGTTTACTGACCTTCACAACAAAGGCCTTCACACCTTTATAGACTCCCTCTTATCTCCAGAGAGGGAAGTAGGAGGATCCAGCACGCAGGGGCACCCATGGGACTGCAGGCAGCTCTCCCATCTCAGAAGAACCAAAAAGCCATTTCGCTTGACATAAATTCTTTGTGGTTCCTGTTATTTTAAGTTTAGTGTCCAGGATCTGCCTGTCTCCTCCTCCATGTCTTCCTGCTTTTACAGCAAGCACTCTTACCCAGATTAATGCTCCTAGGTCCATGAGGTTCTTCTGTGGCTTCTGTGGCTTCTCTGGGTGTTTTGATCAGTTCTCTCATTCAGCCTTGCTGTCCACTATTAATAACTGTTCCTGAGTGCTGGGGTGATGTTTTTATACACTGTGTAAAGATTATTCAAATTTCTGTACCAGCAGAGAGCTGAGTACAGGCCAGATTTTATTGTTACTCTCTGGCTACATCATATTTTATAAACACTCCTTTCAAGACACTTTCTGGTTGGTACAATAAAGAGCTGAATGACCAATAGCAAAGGCAAGAAAGGGAGGCAGGACTTCTGGCAGAGATAGGACTCCTGCAAAAAGAAAGAGGCATGAAAAGATTCACCTATGAGAGAGGCAGAGGAAGAAACAGGGAGATGGAACTGAGAAGAGATAAGGAATCCTGTGGCAAAACAAATTTAAGCATAGGCTATAAGAACTCGTTGGGGGCTGGAGAGATTGGCTCAGAGGGTAAGAGCACTGGCTGCTCTTCCAAAGGTCCTGAGTTCAATTCCCAGCAACCACATGGTGGTTCATCTATAATGTGATCTAATTCCCTCTTCTGGTGTGCAGGCCTACATGTAGGCAGAGCACTGTATACATAATAAATAAATAAATCTTAAAAAAAAAAAAAGCCAGGTGGTGGTAGTACACGTCTTTAATCCCAGGACAAACAAACAAATAACTCCAAAAAAAAAACCAAAAAAACAGTAAGCTAAGGCTTAAAGGTATTATAAATAAATATAGGTCTCCATGTTGTTACTCAGAGCTGGGCAGACATAGAAAGTCCATATAATTACACATAAGTACTTTGTTTATTATTGTCTCCATAAATACTTTTTTCTTTTTTTCCTTCTTCTCTCTTTCTTTTTTTTTTTTTTTTTTTTAAAGTTTTTCAAGACAGAGTCTCTCTGTGTAGTCCTGGCTGTCCTGGACTCACTTTGTAGACCAGGCTGGCCTCAAACTCACAGCGAGCTGCCTGCCTCTGCCTCCTGAGTGCTGGGATTAAAGGCGTGTGTCACCATGCCCAGCTCTTTTTGTTTTTTTCAAGACTGGGTTTCTTTGTATAGCCTTGGCTGTCCTGGATCTCCCTTTGAAGTACTTGGTTCTTGAACTAAACATATTTGAGCTTTAAGCAGTTATATTTGATTACTTAGTATATCACATCTATGTGTATATAACTACTTCTGAAAACAGAAACCCTACCCAGCTGAAATTTGACATTTTTTTTTATTTGACAACATTTTAAGGGTAGGAAGGCACAAAGAGACATTGCCTCATTTGTTTATTGATGTTTATCCACCACAGGAAATACAGTCGGAGTTCTAATCCTCCTGTTCCAGACCACATTGTTCCTGGCAGTGAAGAAATGAAAGAAACTGGGTAAGATTTCTCCTGCCGGAATTATGAATAAGATCCTAATCCCAGCCAGGCATGGTGGTGCACACCTTTAATCCCAAGCAGGATGCAGAGGCAGGTAGATCTCTGTGAGTTTGAGGCCAGCCTGGTCTCGACAAAGTGAGTCCAGGACAGCCAAGCCAAAGCTGTTACATAGAAAGATCCTATCTTGAAAAACCAAAAAAAAAAAAAAAAAAAAAAAAAAAGAGCCTGATCCTAGTGTCCTTTGTGGATATTTATAGCTCAAGTTAAGTGAGAATGATATAACAAGTCTGTTGTTGTGAAACAGATTCCATGCACGACAGCTGACATGACTATTTTGTTGTTATTGCAGGGATGAAATTAACCTCCAAGATCAAACCTTCATCACCCAGCAAGCTCAAATATCAGACTCCAATAAAATGGTGTCGCCTGGTATTATTCCTGAAGGACCACAGGATTCTGTAAAAGTAAGGAATCTGCTACGTAATCAATACACCACTGTTAGCTTTCACTATGCGGCGTCCTGCTAGTTCACAGCTCTCCACTACCCAAGCAGCTCTCAGGGCTGATCACAGAACATTTTATAACAATGTACACACTGATAAGGCATATTATATATACCTGGAGAACCTATAGATTCCTTTCTGAAATAAGCAGCTTAGTCAAATGTGAATTTTGTTATTACTGTTTTTAGTGCTGGTGATTGAACCTTTTGCATACTAGGGCAAAGGGCCTCACCCAGTCCTCTTAATCTTTTATAGAGGCACAAACATAATGTCCTTATAACTCTTGGCTTTGCACATAGATCAGAAGCACAAATCACTGTAACCTAGAGAACAAAGGAAAGAAAAGACCATTTTTTCAAAACTGTATTTTTTTCCTAAGGGTTTTTTATTTGTACTTGGTTATTCATAATCAGTATAGAATCTGACAAAATTCAAATGAAGCCATATAAGAAAAAAAGAAAAATGCTGGTTTTCTGTTTTAGTGATACTAACCTGAATATAACCTTAGATTCGATCTAAGAAACAAATTCTTTTGAGCACAAGTAGTTGGCCAAAATCAGTTGATTCTAATTAGAGTAACATAATTCTGATTAGTCATAATTTTTTAAAGTAACTTCCTTTATATCTAAGGAAAATATTAGGAGTCTTTATTATTAAATCCTACTTGGAAGTTAGATAATAGCCACATTTCAACCCAGCCCAAAACTGTTGGATTGAATTAAGTATGAACTGTGATTTTTGAGAAAACAAAGGGCACAGCAGTTACAAACTGTAAATGTCTACAAATCAGAGTTGTGTTTGGTTAAAGAGACTGCAGGCTCTGACTCCAGCGCGGTGGGGACTCTAGTATCCTGTGTCCACGGAGCAGGAGTTCTCAAGGCTTTCCACCACCTTTATTCTAGCTTAGCGAATGAACTGCAGCACCACTGTCCACATGGCTGTACAGAAGAGCAGAAAATAGATGACCAGTGCCACACCTCTCGATTAAGCAGAGCCCGAAGCCATCTAGTTCCGAAAGCCAGGTTTCAGGCAGATCAAACAGACAAACTCTTTTGATTTACACATCAGCCTCTTCTGACTTAAGCTTTAGATTAGAAGCAAGTTTAAAGGCAGTTGAATAAGTGGTGGCTAAATACTGTCAAAGCATGAAAAATTGAAATTTCTTACAGCTCAATGAGTTATTCTATATGAAGAGTTCTTTCATCAAAAAAATATCAACTAGCTGGGCGCAGTGGTACACACTTACAATCCCAGCACTCAGGGAGGCAGAGGCAGGTGGAACTCTGAGTTTGAGACCAGCCTGCTTTACAAAGCAAGTTTAGGACAGCCAATGCTATACAGAGAAACTCTCTCTCAAAAAACCAAAACAATCAAAAAAAAAAAAACCCCACCCAAACAACAACAAATCAATTAATGAGAAATGCAGGCAAAAGAAAGAATAACATAAAATTTGGCAAATAGGTAGGCTTACTTAAGGCAAGATTCTTGTTTACTTTCATGATTGGAGATTCTTTGATTTCTGGGTCAAAAATAACCTGTGAAATAATTTTTCTAAGGATTTATTTGCACTTGAATTAATGGCTGGAGTATTGATTTAGTGATTACTAAAGAAAACCACAAAACATGGCACATGTAACAAAAAGCTACCTTATCTTTGCATCCTGAGGTATCCTTGAGAAGTATTTTAAGAAGCAAGAACACGGACAATGATAGAATTAAATAGTGATCATGAAACATACCGAAGAAAGTGGTATTAAGCAGAAAAGCAGTTGTCACAATGTTGGGATCAGTAAACATAGGTTACAATTGATAGAGGGCTGTGTTTGAGGGTGACGTGTTTGAATGACTGAAGGATCTGTCCCCACACTGACACCTCTGCAGGCCACCAGAAGAAGAGCACCCATTCTAGGCAAGCCCCTCACACGGAACAGAAGCATGAAGCGCAAGTAAAGGCCTGCTGTTAGTGTTACCTGCAGTCTCCCTATGACTGGGCTGAGAGTTCTTACGAAGAGTTTAGTTGCAACATATTCCATTCTCATGGACCTGATTTGGGCAAAGATGGCAAGTGAAGGTTGCCAAGAATGGTGGGAAACTACTCAGGTTGGATTGAGTCTTGAACTTGTTTCTAACGCCCCATGGTAGGCATGACTACAGCAGGAGAGGAAAGAGTAGCGTCCTCTTCTTTCCACTGAGATGTGATAGTCTTTAGCTGAGTATAAAACTGGATGCCCTGAAAAACCAAAGACAGAAAAAGAGTCAGCATATACTTCTGGGAATAGGGAATATACAACTTTTTGTTTGTTTTTGTTTTTTTGTTTTTCAAGCCCGGGTTTCTCTGTGTAGCCTTGGCTGTCCTGGACTCACTTTGTAGACTAGGCTGGCCTCGAACTCATAGCAATTGCCTGCCTCTGCCTGCCAAATGCTGGGATTAAAGGCGTGCGCCACCACGCCTGGTAGGAATATACAACTTTTCAATTAGTTTCTGAAGGTGCTGTAAGCAGTACTCATGTTCCTATTTGAGTAATTGGTGCAACAAAATCCAATATTTGTTCATGAGATAGTATATCTGAAACATTTGTGGGGGTGTAAAAAGGTGGTTCACTATTGAGTGCAAGGTTTTATCCCAGTAGCCACGTGGCATCTCACAACCAAGTGTAACTCCAGTTATAGGGGATCCAATTCCCTCCTGTGGTCTCTGAGGGCATCAGTCACACATATGTGCATAGACACACATGGAGGCAAAGCATATATAACTCTTCCTCAAAGCTCCCCATATCTGTGGGGTTGGGATATCATTCAATTGGTAGAATGCTTGTTTAACATGCATGAAGCCCTGGATTCAACCTCCAACATGTCATAAAGCAGGCATGGTAATACATGCCTGTAATTCAACACTCCACAGGTAGAGGCAGGAGGATCAAGAGTTCAAGGTCATTCTTGACTACACAGTAAGTTAGAGACCATCTTAGGATATTTAAGACATGTCTGCAAAACATAAGTTCAGGGAGATGTCTTTGTGGGTAAAGTAGTTGCCACATGAACATTAGGACCTGAGTTGAGATTCCCAGGCCCATGTAAAAGTCAGGTGCAGCAGCGGGCTTCAGTAATCCTGACGGTGAGATGGGAGGACTGAGTAGGTCTCTGGAAGGTCAAAGCCCAGCTAGTCTGACAAACAACAAGGAGTCCAGACAGAAAGGATCAACAAGGTTGTCCTCTGATCTCTACATGGACACCCCAACCCAATCTCTCACTCAAAGAATTAAATAATTTAGATGCACTAAGATAGAAAAGACATTTTCTTCAAGGCTGCCAAATACAAATAGCCAAAACACTATGAAGAATGTAACATTTATATAATTCCTCATTGTTTCCTGGTTCTCCTTGCTGTAGGAAGTTTATTGTATATATGTATAATAATATAAATGTATATGTAAAAAAAGATTTTAGAGCTAAAAAAAGAAATAAATAATAAAAATAGTACAATACTGGCACATACTAAACAGTCAAACCTCAGTTATCATTATTATACTGAAGTTAGAATTTTAAGCATAGGGTATCAAAGAAAAAAAAACTGAACAATTTAATCATGTTAAAATTTCTTGCTGGGCTTGGTAGCACTTGCCTTTAATCCCCCACAGTAGGGAGGTAGATGGATGGCTGTGAGTTCAAGGCCAGCCTGGTCTACAAAGTGAGTCCAGGACAGCCAAGGCTACACAGAGAAACCCTGTCTCGAAAAACCAAACCGAAACAAAAAACCAAAAACTAAAATGTCTGGTCACTCTACTTCAGAGCTGACAAAACAGTAAAGTAAAATCCTGCTTCTAACCTTATTTACTATAGCTTAACCTTGAGCCCTGTTTGTTTTATAAACTCACTTTTTATAACAAAGCTGTAAGGAGAAACTGAAATGACATAGCAAAGTAAGTGGTATTTAGCAGTTTCTATTTCTAGTAGTCAATGATACGGGCTGTATTATGTAAAGTGTCAGACCTAAAAGAATGTACAGATCCAATTCTGAATTACCAAAAGCAGTACAGTCAAGGCTTTGTAAGGCCCTATATTCAATTCTACCCCACAAATATATGTATAATATGTATACATACTGAAGTCATTTAAACCAAGATTCAATAAATGATAAGTCATTCAAATGAAAGGAGATGAACTATACCAAGATTCAGGTTTCTTTTTCTTTTCTAGGTTTTTTTGGGTTTTTTTGTTTTTGTTTGTTTGTTTGCTTGTTGTTGTTTTTCGAGACAGGGTTTCTCTGTGTAGCCTTGACTGTCCTGGACTCACTTTGTAGACCAGGCTGGCCTCGAACTCATAGAGATCTCCCTGCTTCTGCCTCCCGAGGGCTGGGATTAAAGGCGTGTGCCACTACGCCTGCTAGATTTTGGGTTTCTTTGTGCTCTTCCCTTTAAACCTGTTATCTTGAGTTACTCACCAAGAGAGACTTGGAAAATGTTAACTTTTATATCTTTTGTAGGAGCTTAAGAAATACAGCAAACAACAGATGACGCCACAGTAGATACAAGTGGATCCTCCTTTATGTAATCTTGCTCTGAATATGTTCAAGAACATTTCTCAAAGGAAAAGAGAATTCCAACTCAAAAGTTACCTGTTTGCCATAGAAATTGGTGTCTCCCCTGAAGGAAGATCGAGATCCGGTGAAGGAAAACATTGGCAAAGGCACTGGAATGGGGACGTTCACACCCACCTAAAGAGACAGATGCATAGCAAAGACTGATTAGGGCTCACACCAGAGTCCGAGGAGAAGCACAAGGACATCAGAGACTTGTTTTGTTTTTTTAATTAGATTTTGCTTGGTTTGGGCTTTTGGAGATAGCAATTTTAAGTACTCATCTTGCACCCTCTGCTCCACCCTAAGAACTTTTATTCCAGAGAAAGAGATGGGGAATTATGGACAATTAATAGTGCAGTGTATTCACACACCTGTCCGACATCCACCATGTGAGAGTATTTGCGAGCAGTGGCACCATTGGTGGTGAAGATAGCAGTTCCGTTTCCATATGGGTTATCATTTACAATCTTGATGGCTTCATCCAGTGTTTCTGTCTCTAAAACCACAAGAACTGGACCAAAAATCTCCTCTTTGTAACAAGTCATACTTGGCTGTCAGGAGAGATGGATCCAGAAAAGAAGTCAGCTTTTTAAATTATTTTATGCTTCTTTGACTCTCTCACTCACTACCCATTGTCTCCACAAGCAACTTTCAAGCTAGTAACCTTTCATCTTCTCTCATTTCTGTTCAAAAGTAGAAACCTTTAGAGCTACGACCATATAAATAACTTGGAATTCTTGCGTTCTTTGCTTCTCAGTACTCAATTTCAAGTTCAAGACCCATTACCAGCACCTGTACTTGTTTCATACAATTGTTAATGAAAGTTACGTGAAAAGTCATTTTTATAAGTCAATTGTATATAAGTATATCAGAACTTTTCTAGAAACTCTTTCCTAAATGGTCTATAACAAAACATCCCATTCTTATTTATTCCTTTGCTTCCAAGTAAGTCTCCAATTTTGATAGTGGGTCCTACTGAAACATTCAAAACATCCTTTACCACTGCACCTACCCTGCTGTGTTTGTCGCCAGTAAGTTTTTCCTCTGTATTTCTGTGGCAAGAAACTTCAACCCATGATATGTTAGTGAGGACATACAACAAAAAGCCTGCCTCTATCAGTCATGCTAGCTGGGAGACTGTCACACTTTGATAAATAAAAATTGATAGATGATTTCTTTTTCTTTTGTTTCATTGTCGTAAAGATGAAATTAAATTTTGGGCATAGGGTAAGGTGTTCAATAATCAATATATTGATTGGGACACTGCTGTACTATGAACAAGTAGGAAACAAAAGTGTAAGACAAGGGTTTTAACTGCTGTCTGTAGACCAAATGTGCTTGTTCTTACACAGCCTACAAGCTAAGAATAATTTCTACCTTTTTTTTTTTAATGGTTAGGAAAAAAATCAGAAGACTATTTCATAACAAAATTACAAAATTTGGCTGGGTGGTGGCGCACGCCTTTAATCCCAGCACTTGGGAGGCAGAGGCAGGCAGATAACTGTGAGTTCGAGGCCAGCCTGGTCTACAATGTGAGCCCAGGAGAGCCAAGGCGACACAGAGAAACCCTGTCTCAAAAAACAAACAGATTTACAAAATTCAAATGTACAATTGTACAATTGAAATTGAAAATGTACAATTCAGCTGGCACAGTGGTGCACACCTGTGATCCCAGCACTCAGGGAGGCAGTAGCAGATGGATCTCTGAGTTTGAGGCCACTGTGGTCTACAAAGGGAGTACAGACAGCCAGGGCTCTACGTAACAGAGAAACCCTGTTTTGGACCCTCCCCCAAGCCCCCCAACCCCCAACCCCCCCCCCAAAAAAGATTTTTCACTGGAACATAGCTATATACTTGCAGTTGATTTTATACTATACATCAGAGTCAAAGTGACAGAGACTTATTTCTGCAAGGCTGAAAATTTAGCCTTCCATGGCCCTGCCTACTATGGGTGGTACCATTCATGGGCAAGTTCTTCTGGGTTGTATAAAAAGCAAGGTGAACCGGCAAGGGGGAGCAACCCCGTAAGCAGCCTTCCCCCATGGTCTCTGCTTTAGTTTATGCCTCCAGGTTCCTGCCCTGATTCCCCTCAGGGATTGACTGTGATCAATTCAAATAAAAATAAAACAAAACCCAGACCCACCTCTTCTCTCCCTCAGTTGCTTTTGGTCATGTTTTATCATAGCAATAGAAAGCAAACCAGGGCATGTGCCATACAGTGAAAAGAGCTCTGGTTGTAAGCCGGGGAGGTTTATCTCTTTAGCTTCCAGATAGAATAACTGAGCAATCCTTGCAGGAGTTATGGTCTTAAATATCTTCACTTACAGAGGGATGAGATTTCATAGCCTCTAAGGTGTTTTTAGCTCTTGCATTTGTGAAATAATCCGCAGTTGTTTACCGTGACTTTGGAGATGATGGTTGGTCCAACAAAGTTACCATTTTCATAGCCTTTGACTTTAATTTTTCGCCCATCTAGAAGGACGGAAGCTCCCTCTTTTGTCCCACTATCAATCAGATTGCAGACTCGCTCTTTGGCCTGAGGAGTGATCAGAGGGCCAAGATCAGCTCCAGGCTGGTCTCCTATAAAACAAGTAGGAGGATCTAAGGGTTTTTGTTTTTGATTTGTTTTACTTTATATCTTTCTTTCCCCCCATATATTTATTTAATCACTTTACAGTCTGATCGTAGCCCCTTCTCTCCTCCCACTCCCATCCTCACACCCTTATCCCCTCACCCCTTCTTCTCAGAGAAGGGGAGCTCCTACCCCCCAGTGGGTACCAACCCACCCTATGACATCAAGTGTCAGCAGGACTAAGTGCACCCTCTCCCACTAAGGCCAGACAAGGCAGCCCAACCGGGGGAAAAGGATCCAAAGGCAGGCAACAGAGTCAGAGATGGCCCCTACTCCCATTGTTAGGACCCACATGATGACCAAGCTGAACACCTGCTACACATGCGTAGGGGCCCTAAGTCTAACCTATGCATGCTCTTCAGTTTGTGGGTCAGTCTCTGTGAGCCCCCATGGGCCCACGTTAGTTTACATGTGTCTAGGATTTTATTAACATAAAATTTGACTGTTGAAAAAAGTTTGAATGACAAGTAGAGTTAAATAGAGGAAACAGGCTGGAGAGATGGTACTGACTGCTCTTCCAGAGGACCAGGGTTCAATTCCCAGCACCCACATGGCAGCTCACAACTGTCTGTAACTTCAGGATCTGACACTGACACACATGCAGGCAAAACACAAATGCACATGAAAGAAAGAGAGAGAGGGAGCTAACAGTAGGAACATACACAACTGCTCTCCATTGGCAAGGCCACAAAAGCAAAGTCTAAAGTTACTTGGCAATTGACTGATTACCTGCATTGACTCGAAGATTTTTGGCACGCTCCACCAGTTCTGGCAGCCACTTCTTAGCTTCTCCTACAAGGATGGCTGTTGAAAGAGCCATGCAGCGTTGACCAGCAGCTCCAAATGCTGCCCCAACCAGCTGGTTGAGGGTACTTTCCTTATTAGCATCTGGCATGACTACCCCATGGTTTTTGGCTCCCTAAAGAAATGCAGAAAGTGCACAGATCTTCCTTCACTAAATTCAGTTAAACCAAAAAAGTAAGCAAATAATCTGATATATGAGAATTTATGGAAAGAAAGAATTCATCTTTTGTTATTTTGAACAAATCTTTAAAAATTTTTTTTTTTAGTTTTAAAATTTTGTAGTATTGGGAATTGAACCTAGACCTCATGTATGCCACCTGTCAGCCTTTTATTTTGAGACAGAGTCTCACTAAGTTGCCAAAGCTAGTATTGAACTCTGTAGCAAAGGACAGAGATTATTTTTAATACTGCTAAAGTCTAAGCAATACTAAACATGGCTCCATTTTTTTTTTTTTGAAATGTATACAGTGCTCTGCCTGCATGTGTGCCTGCAGGACAGAAAAGGGCATTAGATCACATTACAGATGGTTGTGAGCCACCATGTGGCTGCTGGGAATTGAACTCAGGACCTTTAGAAGAGCAGGCAGTGCTCTTAACCTCTGAACCATCTCTCCAGCCCCAGCTTCACATTACTTTATTCTCCATGAAAAGCTGATTTGTTTAGATCAAAACCATTAACAAAGTGGGTGGGGGAAGCTCAGTTATTTTCAAATTAACAGGTTAAGAGACTAGTAAAATACAAAAGTAAACCACATATCATATGAGGGCATATGAACCAGTGCCTTATGTGGATTGGCCCTTTCCAAGTCCTTAACAAATTAGTTGTTGTAAAGATGAAATAGCCTTAGGAATAAGTGGCTCTTTATCTTTTTTGGAGTGGGGATGGGGGGGGGCAGAGCGTAGTTTTGAGACATGGCTTCCCTTTGTAGCCCTGGCTGTACTGAAACTCACTCTGTAGACGAGGCTGGCCTCAAACTCAGAGATCTGCTTGTCTCAGCCTTGACGGAATTAAAGGCATGTGCCACCTTGCTCTCTGCCATATGTTTAAGCCATAGCATTAGAATCAATAAATATGTGGAAGAATGCTGAGTGAATGTATCAACTGTCAATAAAACGCTGTTTAGCCAATCAGCTGGGCAGAAGGACAGGAAGAGGGAGGTGGGACTTCCTACGGGGGGGGGGGCAAGAAAGTTGGACAGTTGGAGGGAGATGGGGTTTTTGACAGTTGGAGGAGGACGGTGGGGATTTGACGAGGACCAGCCCAGGGGTCATAGTGGCAAGAGCTTGGAATATATGTATGTTATAAGGTTTAGAGTAGTTTGTTTAGTTTATGAGTAGATTAGAATCAGTTCAGACTCTGCCCGGTGAAGTGCTGCCAGCTTTAAAGTATGTTTCTGTCTCCCTGTGTCAGTTATTTACTTTGTAGGCCTAAGGATATAAAATACTATAACAGGTCTAGAAAGAAAAAATGAGAAAAAAAAAAAGAGAAAATGTGGCCGTTAATGCTGAAGACTAAAGAACCTGAGTAGCATTCTTGAGGAGGAATATGCCCTTTGTCACCAAGATTAATTGTATATGATAAAAGATGCTCACCATAACGGAATAAAACTTCACAAGGTTCAGAAACTAAGAAGACATTCAAGATGAAATGACAACACTGAGCCGTGAGGCGCCATGGAATGAGTGGTCTGTCTACTGAAGGACCACTTCTAGATCTTACATATACATATAGCCAAGTTTGAGGAGCAAAAGAAATGAGAAGTCACCATGTTGGCTTGGACCCTCTTGCCATTTCTTGACCCTCTTTCAAAGATGTACTCTCCTGCCTGGTTGGATCCCACAAAGCTGATTGCTTTGATGTCTGGATGATCACAAATAAAATTTACAGCTTTAAAAAGAAAAAAAAAATGGTTACCACGAGGAATGAATGGCCATAGGCTTGTCAACACAGCAAATCTCCCCTTCTCCATATTATAAATGAACATTTATACTTTTCCACATGGAAGTCTGACTGTGATGTGCTCTTATTCCTCCACCCGCCCACCCCCTGCCCTTTTTTGGTTTTTCAAGACAGGGTTTCTCTCTGTAATCCTGGCTGATATGGACTTGCTTTGTAGACCAGGCTGGCCTCGAACTCACAGAGATCCGCCTGCCTCTGCCTCCCGAGTGCTGGGATTAAAGGTGTGCGCCACCACGCCTGACTCACCACAGCTGTCTACCTACAAATTCTACTTATTAATTCTCATTAGTATTCCAGAATGTCCACTTCTAATCTCTGAAAGCCATAATTTCCTTAAACTTTATTGTTGTTATTATTATTATGTGTGTGTGTGTGTGTGTGTGTGTGTGTGTGTGTGTGTGTGTGTGTGTGTAGACATCAGAGGACAGCTTTGTGGAACTGGTTCTCTCCTTCCACCTTTATGTGGATTTCAGGTTCCAGGCTTGTGTGACAAGTGCCTTTGTATGGTGATCTATTTAGACAACCCACAAAGCCTACAATTTCTAGTCTCCTCAAATAAAGTAACATTCCTTCAGAACTTGACCTTTTAATTTTATCCTTTAAGAATATGTCTCAGATTCTCAGATACTTACACCCTCATGCAAGAGGTGATAGGACGCACCATTTAAACCTAAGAACCAAAGCTAGCTTTCCTGGATAGATGAACCCCAATTTCCCCAGTTTCTGGTAGTGTTACTTAGAGCAAATGACTTAATTGCACCCTGCCTTTATTGTCTCATCTGTAAGATGAAAAATGGCACCTCCCTTAAAAGGTTGTTGAGATACTAAACAAGAAAGTAAATGTTCTCTTTAGCCTCATCTTTGTCTGGTCCTAATCCATTTTCCAGGTGTCCCACAATGTAGCATAGAGTACAAAACACTGCTATTCCCTAGCTACCTTAGCTCATCCAGGTGACAAGATGGTTAAGACAGATGACCTTCAAACCTGAAGGTCACTATTAGTAAATCCTTCCTTGCTAATTTCCTCGTCCTTAAATACCGAATCATAGAGCTGGAGAAACAGCTCAGTGGCTAAGAAGGCTTCTTACTCTCCCAGAGCATATGGACTGAGTTCCCAGCCCCTACACTGGGCACCTGGCAACTACCTGCAACTTCAGTCTCAGGAGACCCCAGATGCCCTGTTCTAGCCCCCATGAGTACCTACACATATGTGGCAGACACACACAGAGTCACGTGCATGTTAAATAAACATTAAAATCCCCAATCAATATCAAACAGCGGAGTTTCTTTGGAGTCAGATGAAATAGCCATATAAAAAGGATACCTTCATGCTGTCCGTGAATGATGTTCAGTGTTCCATCGGGGGCGCCAGAATCCTGGAGCAGTTTAGCAAGAAGCATAGTTGCTCCAGGTACTCGCTCTGATGGCTTCATTAGGAAAGTATTCCCACAAACCATAGCCATGGGAAACATCCAAAGGGGAATCATGGCAGGAAAATTAAATGGTGCAATGCCTGCACACACCCCCAGTGGCAGACGGTAGGAATAAAGGTCCATGTCTTTGGTGATAGATGGCATGGTCTCTCCCAGCATGAGGGATGTCACACTACAGGCATGCTCAACCACCTCTGGAAGAGAAGAGACGTCTTGTCAGGTCGCCACATTTCCATGCCCAATACTACTTAGCTCTATGAGGATAGGGGGTGGGTCAGGCCAGTGACTGGGATTTGTCCTTCTACGTGGGAAATTAGATAAACAGATTCTCTAAGTGGGTAAAAAAGATAGTGATATATATATATATATATATATGTTCCAAAATATTTGAGTTTAAAAAACAAAACAAGCCAGGCAGTGGTGGCGCACGCCTTTAATCCCAGCACTCGGCAGGCAGAGGTAGGCGGATTGCTGTCAGTTCGAAGCCTGCCTGGTCTACAAAGTGAGTCCAGGACAGTCAAGGCTACACAGAGAAACCCTAATCTCTAAAAACCAAACCAAACCAAACCAAATAAAACACCCCAACCCAAACCCAGTAAATTATTCTCAAAGGTACCTGATAAATATTGCCTTAAAATATTTTTAACGGTATTGTTGGGCATGCTAGCATACAATTTATAATCCCAGCACATGGGAGGCTGAGATAGGAAGACATGGATCAGAGTCAGCCTTGGCTACCTAGTAAGTTCCAAGGCAGCCAGAGACACACAGAAAGCCTCTGCCTCAAAAGACAAGAAAAAAAACCAAACCAAAACCAAAACCAAAGGTGGGGGGGAAGCACAGGATAGCAACATCTACATAAAGAGTCAGCCTCCCCATTTCTGGGGTTAGCCTCCTGTCTTCTTGATCTCTCCCACAAGTCCCATGAGGGTCCCCCAGCTTACGTAGGCCTCGGAATACATCCCCTTCAGCATCAGCTAGGGTCTTCCCTTGTTCCAGTGTGATTAACCTGGCGATTTCTTTCTAGAGAGAAAACATAGAAACAGAAACTAACCCAAGGATGCTCCTTTATCTACTTCCTTGCTAGATGCTGGGGATATAGCTCATGATTTTGCTACTGCTGCTGTCGATTTGTTGTTGTTATTGGTGTTGTTTTGACACAAGGTTTCGTGTAGCTCAGACTAGCCTCAGACTCACTTTGTAGTTGAGGCTGGCCTTGAACTCCTGATCTTCCTGTCTCCATCTCCCAAGTGCTGGGACTACAGGCCTGAACCCAGGATCTCATTCCTGTTCACTAAGCACATCCTATACCACTGAGCTCTCCATCCAGCCCCTATATTTCTCCAAGGAAAAACAAAACTGAGGCAGCACTCAAATGAGGAAAAGGATCATGACCAATGTCCTTCTGTGCTGTAGAGTTAGCACAACTGACCAAGACTCTGTAGAGGTCACAACATACCTAGGAAACAGGCTAGGAAACTACTCAAATTTCTTACCAGGTTTTCTTTAATAAGTTGTTGATAGCGGAGCAGGACCTGCTGACGGCTTAAAATAGATGTGTCTGCCCATGCAGAGAAAGCACGTTTGCAAGCAGCAACCGCTGCATCCATTTCAGCTTTGGTGGACTGAGGGACTCGACCAATAACCTCATTGGTGGCCTGAAAAGAAGCCCCCATATTTTGTCAGTGCCTCACTTTCCTCATGTCAACCCACTCAGAGCAGCAGCCTTGTGCTGTGGTTAAGCCCCAACCCCACCCCACCCCCACCTTGACCCTTGCTCCCAGATTTCTAGGCTAGGAGACTTAAGCCCCAAAAACCTTTTGCTTACTGGGTTGTGGATATCAATCCATTTGTCACTTTTGGATTCCACAAATTTCCCATCAATGAAGAGCTGTACGGTTGGCTAGAGAAAACACACACATACACAAAGAAACTTACTATTTTGGGTTTTTGTTTGTTTGTTTTTGTTTTAGTTTTTGGAGACAGGGTTTCTCTGTGTAGCCTTAGCTGTCTTGGATTCACTTTGCAGACCAGGATGGCCTTGAACTCACCGAGATCCACCTGCCTTTGCCTCCCGAGGGCTGGGATTAAAGGTGTGTGCCACCACACCCTGCCTATTTTGTTTCTTTTTCTCTTGTGAGGAAGGAATTCTGGTGGATAATTGGATCTGACGGCTGAGCCATCTCTCTAGCCCTTCCTCACCAAAAATTTAAACTTCCAGGACAATGAAAATGTTTATACTGGGGGCTGGAAACATGACTCAGCAGTTAAGAACACTGGGTGCTCCTCCAGAGGACCTAGGTTCCATTCCCAGCACCCACTCACAACTGTGTCTATGACCAGTTCCAGGGTATGAAATACCCTCTCCTGGCCTCTGTAGACACGAGGCACACATGCAGGCCAAGTACCGAAGAACATATAAACATTTAAACAAGAAACCATAAAACTAAAAGTTACATGCATTTTGATCTCAATAATATAAAAATATGCCTGGAAATTACAATGGATCCCTTCTCAAAAGTTCATCTTTAGGACCAAAATTACTCACCACTGATGATGAAGAGAAGGAGGCTGCTGGGTACCATGTGGAGTTCACTTTAGAAGACACCTATGGGGATAAACAGCATCTGATGAATGCCAGGTTAGTGGTCCACACTCTTAAGCCCAGCACTCAGGAGGCAGGCAGGCAGGCTGTCTCTGTGAGCTGGAGATGAGCTTGGTTTACATAGTAAAGTTTCAGGCCAGTCACAGCTACACACTAAAACTCTATTTCAACAAAACAAAACTTTGATAAATGAACACAGAAAAGTATATAAATCTTGGCAAGAGAGTGTTATAATGCTCTACGCCTTATAGCCACCGTGATTACATAAAGGGGTTTAGTGTTTGATCTCAAGAACCATATAGTTTTGTTTTGAGACAGTTCCCACTCTAAGCCCAGGCTTTCCTGGAACTCATCATGTAGCTGAAGCTGGCTTTGAACCCATGATGATCCCCTATTTTAGCGTCCTAAGTATAGGATTATAAGTGTAAGCCGCCACATAAAGCTTAGGGTCATATGCATTTTTGTTTGTTTTTTTCAGACAAGTTCTCTCAATGTAGTCCTGGATATCTTGGAACTCAATATGTAAACCAGTCTGGCCTTCAACTCAAGAGATTCACCTGCCCCTACCTCCCAAGTGCTGGGATTAAAGGTGTGCATCACCATAAGAGGTTTTGTTTGTTTGATTTAAGTCTATTTTTAGGAAGAAATACTTTCCTATTAGCCCCCAGGAGCTGAAGATCAAACCCAGACCTCTCTTTCTCTCTCCCTGTCTCTCCCCGTCTCTCTCTCTCTCTCCAGCCAAGTCTTTTTTTTTTTTTTTTAAATAGGGGGAATGGGTCTCCAGGAGGTGGGCCTGGGGCCCTCAGTGCACAGCTTGTTCATTGGCACTGCCTCCAGAATCTGTGGCTTATCACAGCTGGAAGTTCTGGAGGGCTGGAGAAGGGCTCAATGCGCAGGGCTTTGAAAGCATCATCTGCTCTGAAGGCCAAGTCCCCTGTGACTGGGGCCTGTGGCTGTGCTGTCTGGCTAGTGCAGCCACACTCTCCAGAGATTTTCCGTCATCAAGGAACTGGTCATCCTTGTACAGCCGCTGCTCATCCAGCAGCCATTTGAGGATGCCCTTGACGATGCGTTTCAGGTCGAACACAGTGCTTGACTCCTTGGCATCTGTAAACATGGTGGTCTTGTGGAGCCAGATCATGAGAAACATATCTATCCTGGCGGCTTCTGGCTCGATGTGCCCCAAATCTAGGATCTTAAGTATGCTAGGTAAGCATTCCACCACTGAGCAACATCCGCAGCTTTGGCTGCATAGTCTTTATAAAAAAGATAGCTGGCCTTGGTGGTGCACTCCTGTAATCCGAGCACTCAGGGAGGCAGAAGCAGGCAGATCTCTGGGAGTTCAAAGCCAGCCTGGTCTACAAAGCGAGCCCAGGACATCCAAGGCTACACAGAGAAACCCTGTCTTGGAAAAAAACAAACAAACAAAACAACAACAAAAACAAAAACAAAAGACAAGGCTGAGTGCTATGGCGCACGCCTTTAATCCTAGCATTGGTGAGGCAGAGGCAAGCAGACCTCTGTGAATTCAAGAGTATTCTGATCTAAATGGTGAGTTGCAGGCTAGCAGGGCTATATACTGAGATTATATATGTCTCAAAAAATAAAAGTGCATCTGTGTGGAGGGAGGGAATAGGTAACCACAAACTCAAGGCTAGCTTGGTAGTCTACACAGTAAGGCTAGGAAAAAAACTGAACAACTGACAAGAAACTAGGAGACACAGAAAGTATCCCGGCACTCAGGAGGACTGCTCTGAGTCTGAGGCCAGCCTGGTCTACAAAGTGAGTCTAGGACAGCCATGACTAAACAGGAAAACCCTGCCTTGAAAAAGAAAAAAAAAAAAAAGGAAACAATAAATCATAAAGATCATGTCCTGGATTTCCAGAGGAGTCTTAACTTAAGGAATATTTTTAGTCATAGTATCATATTTTGCAAAATGCAGCCACCATAAATCTAACAAAAATACTAAATATGATAGCTAAAGTAAGTGTTGAAGACTATAAATCAAGTAACAAGCCATAAATAATATTGTCTACGGTCAATGTGAATACAGATTAAGTAGTAATAAAACATAAATATACGTTCACACATACTTGAACGCAACTGTTCATAGCATTTTTACTTTCGTTAGCCCCAAACTTGGTAATGACTCAAATGTCCACTATTAGGTAATATGATCAAAGTACATATGTATGCAATATCACAATGGAACTCATTTTTAAAATAGGGTTTCTCTCTGTGGCCTTGGCTGTCCTCAAACTCACAGAGATCCACCTGCCTCTGCCTCCCGACTGCAGGGATTAAAGGTGTGAGTCACTACTGCCTGGCTTTTTTTTTTTTTTTTTTTTTTTTTTTGGTTTTTCAAGACAGGGTTTCTGCTATGTATCCTTGGCTGTCCTGGACTCGCTTTGTAGACCAGGCTGGCCTCGAACTCACAGCGACCCACCTGTCTCTGCCTCCGAGTGCTGGGATTAAAGGCATGCACTACCATGCCCAGCCTGGATAAATCTTATAAATGTAATAGTTGAGTATGGAGATGCACTTCAGGAAGCTGAAGGATCACATATTCAAGGCCCGTCTGGGCTACCAAGTGAGACTACATTCCAAGTGGGGGAAAAAAAAAGAATGAGATGAAACATTAGGTGATTTACTTATATAAAGCAGGCAGTACAAGTTCATATATAATACCCTCAGATTTGTAGTTACCTGTGGATGAAAGGGACAGTAGTAAGGATAGCTAAGAGGGAACTTTTTGGAGTGATGGACATTTTTATTATTTTGTGATACTTTCACAGGCATTAAGTCTTACCAAATTGTATATGTACATATTATTTTTGTGTCAGTTTTACTTTAATGAGGCTATTTTAAAAATGGTACATGTGGAATATGTATACCCGATAGCATGGGAATACACTGATATTTCATATGGTAAAAAAAAATCAGGGAGTTGCGAGGAGGCTCTTGTATAATAATGTTAAATCTCATATTGTACTTCTAAAAAAAATGCTCAACGTGTTATAAAAGTTGACTTGAGAAATATTCAAGTAAAAGATGTAAAAGAAAGCTGGAAAGATGGTTTCTATGCCCATAGTTCACTCTCACCTTTTGGAAAGGTGATTTATGACAATGGCCCCAACATTGTGCACGTGTGTCGCCCTTGAATTCTTTTGAAGATCACAAGGACTGGGGAGCTAAGGGGAGCAAAGCAAAATTCCAGTGACCATTGGGATTTTTTTCTCCCTCACTGTGCAATCTATGATATCACCAAATGGGTTCCTTCCCTTAATTATCTTTACTTCCTTAACTCCCATCCACTCTTTTTTAAAAAAAAAATTTATTATGTATTCAGTGCTCTGTCTGCATGCACACCTGCAGGCCAGAAAAGGGCATCAGATCACATTATAGATGGTTGTGAGCCACCATGCGGTTTCCTGGGAGTTGAACTTAAAACCTCTGGAAGAACAGTCAGTGCTCTTAACCACTGAGCCATCTCTCCAGCCCCTCCCGTCCACTCTTTTTTTTTTTTTTAAGATTTATTTATTATGCTTACAATGTATTGCCTGCATGTACACCTGCCCTCCAGAAAAGGGCACCAGATTTCATTACTGATGGTTGTCAGACACCATGTGGTTGCTGGGAATTGAACTCAGGACCTTTGGAAGAAAAGCCAGTGCTCTTAACCTCTGAGCCACCTTTCCAGCCCCTGTCCACTCTTTAATGTCCTCCAACCCTCATGATTAAGTACCACTGTCTCCTATTTCTTCCTTAGATTTAACCTCACAGCAAAGGTAGCACAGCTAGTGATTCTTCCTTGAAGCCCTTTCACTTGTCTCCTATGTTACCCTGGTGTCTTGTCTACTCCCCTCCCCCCTTTTTTCTTTGTATCCCCTCCCTATTTGCTGGAGCATTCTCCTCTTCTGGTCATCAGTTGCCCAAGGCTTATTCCTAGGCTTAGCTTCTCATCCTGTATATTCTCCCAAAGTGATCCCACCAACTGGTGGCCTAATTAGATCCTGATGATCCCCAGGCCTGCAGTCCTCCCTCAGCCAGAATTTTTCTTCAGGCAACACCCACATAACTATTCTCACCCCTCTGCTTAGGATCATGTTGAAGAGCTGAACTCCTCCCATCAGTCAGCTTTTCTTCCTATAGCCCACCTACTTGAGCAATGGGGTCCCTAGCTACTGGCTGACCAAAGTGAATTCTGTTTGTTTTTTGTTTTTCAAGACATGGTTTCTCTGTGTAGCCTTGGCTATCCTGGACTCGTTTCATAGTTTGCAATCTTACATGTCCTAGTTTTCCTAGTTTCTATTCTGTAAACAGAAATAGAATCTTTCTAAGAGAAATTGGGCTAGACCACACCCTATGTAGAACCCTTCCACGGGGCTGGGAGTAGAGCTCAGAGGCAAAGTAACTGCTATGTACAAGTTTGTGGGTTGCATTTTTAGCAAAGAAGAACAAAACAGCAAAAACCTCTCCAATGGCTTTCTACTGCCTTTGAAATTAAGATGAACATCCCTGATGTTTTTCAGAGGATTCCACATAGTACTTTTGCTTCTCTGGTTTCGTAGTTTGCTTGCTACTTCCTCCTTGCTCTCTGCTCCAGCTGCTCTGGAGTTGGACATTATACTGTTTTGTTCCAAAGTTGGCCCAAGACTTCTGGACACGTTTTGTCTTCTTTGCTTTTGTATATGCTGATCCATCTTGTCTGACACCGTTCCTTTCCATTTGCCAGGCTCATTCTCTTTTTTCTTTTTCTTTTCTTTTTTGGTTTTTTGAGACAGGGTTTCTCTGTTACACAGAGCTCTGGCTGTCCTGGAACTCACAGCTATCCGCCTGCCTCTGCCTCCCGAGTGCTGGGATTAAAGGTGTGCGCCACCACACCCGGCTACATGGCTCATTCTTAGCTCCCTCAGGTTTCTAGCTGGCCATCATCCTCTGGGAAGTCTCAGCCTCTGGTATGGGCTCAGCACCTAAGTGTGGAGTTCATTAAGCACCTACATTCCTCTGTTTTCCATTCCACATTACAGGATGATAGCTTGCTTAAATATTAAGTGTCTCTCTCTTTAGATCACTAGACCATTGTGTCCTTGGCCCCTAGTCTAATCCCTCGAACAGTCTGAGGATTTGTTAATATTTTGCAGAATTAAAGGATGAACACTCGCCAAGCAATAATTTGTTACAAATGTTGTTTCATGTGTTCTCCCTTAAGGATAGAAAGTGCATGGATCAGCTAATTTAAGCATTCTGAGTCAGTGAAGCTTTGTTTTCACTTGCACACAGCCTCCCTGATGCAAAGAAGACAGACAGTACGCCCACTTTAATAGAAATAGGACTAAGTAGTTTTTGCAGAGTCGGACCTCTGATCTGTTTTGTATTTCTTAAGAAATACTCATTAGTATGATTCCTGAAGAAATTAATTACTTTCACTCTCTAGATCTGTAAATCTCAACCTTCCAAATGTGACCCTTTAACACAGTTCCTCATGTTGTGGTGACTCAACCATAAAGTTATTTTTATTGCTACTTCATAACTATAATTTTGTTACTGTTATGAATTTTAATATAACTATCTGTTCAACCCTGAGGTGTCTCAGCTCATAGGCTGAGAACCACTGCTCTAAACATTGACTTCCTACCTGCTGTTTCCTTTGTCTTCTCCCCTTGGCTAATGACCTGATAATCTTGAAACATTCAAACAGAATCAGCACTTTCAGGAGTGTGTGCTGAATTGGACAGGCTGAGTTTGGGGCTCTTTCCCTATGTCCCTTCAGTATTCTTGACACCCCAATAGTCTAGCATGTTCATTGCATTGCAGTTGTGAATAAGTTAAAAGTCTAGGACGGTGCAAAGAAAGAAGGCATGCCAAGATCTAAGTCCTAAATTCTCTGCTCCATCAATTACAAACTAGGTGAACTTGGGTCAGGGCCCTGAAGTGTCAGCCAATTCAGTTGACTACATTTTTATTTTTGTTTTTTTTGTTTGGTTGGGTTTTGTTGTTTTGTTTGTTTTTGTTTTTGTTTTTTTGAGACAGGGTTTCTCTGTGTAGCGTTAACTGTCCTGGACTTACTTTATAGACCAGGCTGGCCTCAAATTCACAGAGATCCACCTGTATCTGTCTCCCAAGCGCTGGGATACATTTTAAAATTCTAATCTTTACAGATATTCTTAAAACTAGAAAGTATTGGAGTTAGGGCTAAATTCACAGATTTGCATTGCATCATCGAGGCAAAGTCACTGGGTTTCTTTAATTCTGGCTTTCTTATCTTTGAATGGGAAAGGTTATCATATAAAGGAGAGAGAGAGAGAGAGAGAGAGAGAGAGAGAGAGAGAGAGAGAGAGAGAGAAAGAGAATGAATGTGTGTGTGTCTAGGATAAATTCTTCTAATCCCAAAACAGAGAAGATAGGCTTTATACCTTTAAAAAAAAAGGGGGGGGGGAGAAACTTACTCATTATTTTATATGCTGTCCTAAGAAATACATTAAAAAAACTCTGAGCTGGGCGTGGTGGCGCATGCCTTTAATCCCAGCACTTGGGAGGCAGAGGCAGGTGGATCACTGTGAGTTCAAGGCTAGCTTGGTCTACAAAGTGAGTCCAGGACAGCCAGGGCTACACAGAGAAACCCTGTCTCGAAAAACCAAACCAAACCAAACCAAACACACAAAAAACCCCTCTGAAAATATGAATTTGATCCGTCACCAGTTCTTCTGATAGTCCTCTAGTATTTGTAGCTGTCAGAGTTTAGACTTTCTTTTTTTCTATGTATTTGTGTGTGTGCTGTGTGTAAGTGTGTGAGATAGGGGCTTACTATGTTATCCAGGTTTTTTTTTTTTTCTTGTTGTTTCTGGTGCTGTTGTTGTTTTAACTTTTGTGTCTGTGTGAGTGGATGCAGCATTTTTACTGGTGCCCTTGGACACCAGAAGGCATCAGATTCCCTAAAGCTGGACTTAGAGACAGTTGTCAGCTCCCCAGTGTGGTGCTGGGAACTGACCACAGGCCCTTCTGAAAAGAGGTAAGCACTCTTAACCTTAAAGCTATTTCTCCAGCTCCCGATTTTATTATTTTATTTTAGAAACTACTTTTGTTGATTTTTTTTTCAGTAACCATTTACTAAGTAATAGGTTTAAGTATTTTCAGGCACGTCATTATACACTGTTGCTTCTCATTCTCCCCTTCAGCTGCCCTCCTCATTTCCCCTCCTGCTCTCTGGTGGGTTCGCTTCATGGGCTGGTTTTGAATTAGTCTCAAGGCTTCCTGCCTCAGTTTCTCTAAGAGCTGGGCCTACATATGTGCCACCATGCCCATGTAGGTTAGCCTTTATCAAAGTGTCATGTTATACTCCTAATTGTCTTAGACAACTCCTAATTGTCTAAGAATTATTTCTGGTCTTTTTCCAAGTCAGCTCAGAGGTTTCTACAAAGAAAAAATAAATAAATAAAAAGAGTATTTGTTTAAGAAATAACATACATGGGAAGAGATACTCTGTTCCTTTGTGCAAAGGGCAAAGTACCTTAGGGTTCTCACGGTAATAGCAATAATGACAAAAGGGGAAGAATTTGTTTGTTTGTTTGTTTGTTTTAAGACAGAGTTTCTCTGTATAACAGAGCCTTGTCCTGGACTCATTTTATAGACCAGGCTCACCTCAAAATCACAGAGAGCCGCCTCTGCCTCCCTAGTCCTGGGATTGAAGGCATGTGCTACCATTACCTGGCTAGGGAGAACAATTTTTATAAAGGATTTTAAGAGGTTGTTAATGGAAACTGTAGAGTGGAAATGCTGTCCCTGTTACTAGAAAAAGATACCAGAACAGAACTAGGGGAGCAAAGCCATCACGCTGACGCTCTAAGTCCATTTCCCACACTGTCCCGTTAAACAGCATAGTCAAACCTGAACCTTCAGAGAATACACCAAAAATCTAGCACAGGCACACATTTCTGCAGGAGAATTCCTAGAAACCTAATGAACAGAAATTGAATTTTAAGCCAGGCGTGATGGCGCATACCTTTAGTCCCAGCACCCAGGGAGGCAGGGGCAGGCAGATCAGATTGTCGATGTGAGTTCAAGGCCAGCCTGGTCTACAGTGAGGCCAGGACGTACACATAAACCCTGTCTCGAAAAACTAAAATAAATAATAAAATAAAATAAATTATATAAAAGAGCAACAGGAGAGGAGACATTCTAGGCTGCATGAGTAAGAGACAGTGTTGCTTAATGCCTGACTATGAGTCTTGCCAGGAACACAGCAAATCTGGCTTCATATTCTAAGTCCTTGATAAGATGCAAACACACGGGAAAGGCTATCAACAAAGCTGGGGATCAAAGGCATGCAGCTTCTGTAGTTTAGCAATCTCTCTTGGGCTGGCTTCTGTGGGGTTCCAATCCCAGACTGGCGGAGTGCAGGGTGTGTTGGAGCTGACATTGGCTCTTATTTTCTACCACCTGTTTGGGAAATGTTTAGTCCTTTGAATTAAGTAGAATTAGCAAAAACAACGTGTCCTTATTTACCTCCAAAAGTTAAACTTCATTTAACTTCGCTGAGAAAGTTTAACTTGGTCCAGAGCTCAGGAAAAACACTAAGAACCAGAACAGTTTGCGAAAACAGCTAGCAAATGGTTTCCTTTGATGTGGAAAGCAAGGGTACATTTCTAGGAGATTCAAAGTTCCTACGCTGACCCTCCTTCCGCGTCCCTAATGAGCTCCCATCCCCCGCTTACCTCAGATAGAGGCTGGGTGGGGGAAGGGACGGTCCTGGCAAAGGAAAGTACTCTAAGAAAGGTGGCCAAATGGGGGAGTTTCTGGGGAACAGAGGTGGCTGGTGCAGAGGTGAAAAGGGAGATCGTGGGAGGAACCAAAGAGAATGCAAGCCAGCGAGTGACAGAGATTGAGCTGGACTGGAGGTGGGTAGGTCAGAGCCAGAAAAGGAAAGGTTTATAAGTAGAAGAGGCAGGACCAGGCGTGACGGACCGGGGCTGGATCGCGGGCACAGACGGTACAGAGTGACGACCGGACGCACGGGTCTGGTAGAACACAAGGGTTTGCAAAGAAGGGGCTGGGCCAAGAAGTCTGTCTGGCAGGAACTTGGCGCAAAGGGCCCATTCCTAACACCATGGTCTCTCGTCGCCACCCTCACTCGCCTGCAGGATCCGGGACCGCACTGCTGCCGCTGCCGCCACCACCACCGCCATGGCTCACCACCGACTTTGGCCAGCTCCCTGCACCTTGGCTGCCAGTGCTTCCCCAGGAGCTACACCGCTAGGCCACGCCCTCCACACGGCCGAGCCTTTCTATTGGAGGGGAGGGCCACTTTTAATAACCAATCATTTGTCAGAACTCTTGACTCCACCCATCACTCCCAGGCCTGGGGATAGGTGATTGGTCAAAAGCGGAAGCGTTCTCGCCCCCTCTCACTTCGACCTATTTTTGTTGGCAGAAATAGGGAGACGCCCCCCCACCTCCGCTTGGTACTGCACATTAAGCATACAGGGAAGACGCCCCCTAACCGGGAACTCCGATTGGCTACAGGTAGGCCACCCCCGAGGTCTCGCCCCTTTGCTAAGTAAAGTAAATAAGGCCCTTGGAGAATTTTGCCTACGTTCCACATCAACTACCACGCCACGGGTGGAGCTGTTGTCCAGGGTGGGGCTAGGCAAATATTGCCCTATGAGGTAGGGAAACGAGACCGGGCCACGAGTTGAGGATAGGGTATCTCTGCTAGGGGCGTGGCTTGTCGATCTTCGCTTTCCCGCCGACGGTTGGTCACGTGACATGGGCTGAAAGATGGCGTCTCCCACGGACGGTAAGAGCCGGCTTGAAGATTGTTGGCTTGTAGTCTCTTCTGTTTGTTTCTCTGGGAACTTTCACTGTCTTCACGCTTACACCCTTTTCTTGGGCTCCTCTCGTTTCTCTCCCACTTCTGTTCTTTGGGGTATGTCGGATTTTCAGCTAGCAGGATTTTCACAGCGTCTCCGGAGACTGCTGGTTCCAGGTCTCCTCGCTGGGTGTTAGGTGGGTGAAGGCAGCCACCAACCAGAGACACTTTCTGGGAAAAATGTCAGGGCTCTCCCCGGCCCATCAGTGATGCTGACGGCTCAAAAGGGCCTGACAGGGCGGGGGGAGCTTTCCTTTCGGACAGGCCCATTGGAATGTTGGTTCTGTTTTCATCTCAGTACAGCTGGAACCAGACTCCCAAGCCCTAGTTATGACTGATGGCTGACATGAGGTCCGAGGTTCATCCGTAGACCCAGCCAGAAGAGAAACATGCTTGTCTCCTTCTTAGTTTAGGACCGTTGCCTTGGCAACAGGAGAAGGAGGACTTGGTTTCCTGACCTTGAGTCCTGAGGGAATGAAAATTATACTTGTTATTGTAGTTTCGCACGCGTCTCAACCCTTAACCTGTCTCTCCTCTGTTATTTCCTTGGCCGAAGGCAGGAACAGTTCTGCTTATATGTGGTCTAAGATGCAGATCATCTCAGGCGGCAATTAGGTGTTTTTGTTATACTCAGTTCTGCTTTAGTATTTGGTATTTCCTTTCTGTCATTATTCAGTATCTTAGTATATTCGTTGTCAGCATAATTATTTTGTTAATTTGCCCGGGCCACACCCTGTTATAAATTCCTGGTCTGTTTTATCATAAATTTAATGCCAGCTTTTAGAATGCCTGCAAAGCATTTGGCCTTAAGTTAACCTTTATCAAAAAATAAAACTGGCCTTGATATGTGACCTTTAATCTCAAGCATTCACATACAAATCGAGGCACGGTTGCATGTGCCCGTGATGCCAGCATCGTTGGGAGGAGGAAGGGCACACAGAAACAGCTGGATCCTGAGAGCTTGCTGGCTCACCAGTCTAGCTAGCTTCTGGTTTAGTGAGAGACTGTCTCAAGACAGTAAACCTGAGAGCGAAGTGAAGACAGTCGGCATCCTTTCTGGCCTTCATAGTCATAACCTGCTCATGCACTCATACAACACACACACACACACACACACACACACACACACACACACACACAGAATATGAAGTGAGAAAGGAGGGAGGTTATGAATTTAAAGGCAGAGTTTGCATGTTTATATGTGTGTGTTTGTGTGTGTGTGCACTCAGACATGCATGTGTGTGTGCACATGAAGACTTGGTTAACCTTAAATGTAGTTGTCCTGTGTCATCCCCCCCCCACACCCCCTGCACCCCCAGTTTACTTGTTTTATGAGACAGGGTTTCATTGTGTAGCCTTGGCTGTCCTAGAACTTACTCTGTAGACCAGGCTGGCCTTGAACTCACAGACCCACCTGCCTTTGCCTTCTGAGTCCTGAGATAAAAGGCATGCGCCACCACCACCCAGCTAAGTGTCCTTTTAACAGTCAAAAAGTAGAAAAATCCTAGAGCAGGCTTGCTTGTTGAGTATGAGCCTAAGGCAGAAACTAATGGTACAAGAAGATTGTTTGAGGTGCTTGTCAGAGCAGAAGACAGTGGTCTGCAGTCTTATAGAGAGTGTCTTTCCTGAGAGCAGTGACACTTAGCTGATTGTAACCAGGGGAAAGGTGAAAAGTAGAAAGAACACAGGTGGATTTGCTGACACTTATACCCAGGGTTTTGCTGTACCTTCTGGTCTGGTCTGGAACTCTTTAATGTTCCTGTCTTAGTCTGCCAAATGCCAAAATTACAGATGTGAGCCATCACATCCAACTGACACTGATTTTTCTAAACAGTCCTTAGTTTTCTTTTTAAAAAAACTTATGTGTATGGGTATTTTGCTTGCATGTATATCTCTGTACTACATGTGTGCTAACTGGAGTTACAGACAGTTGTGAGCTTCCATGAGGTGCTGAGAATTGAACCTGGGCCCTCTGGAAGAGCAGTCAGTGCTCTTAACCACTGAGCCCTAACTTTCTTAAATACTCTTATTTGATAGAGTGGAAGACTGAGTTTTGATGAGGAAGAATCAGATTTATTTGTATTTGTATTTGTCATGCCCCAATAGCATCATTAATTCAGGTTTCTAAATTTCTAATTGAGTGTTTCAGGCTGTGTCCTTTGAGATTGAACTATAATAACATATAAATGAATGTGTTTCTCATCTTGTCTTGGTGTTCTAGGGACGGATTTGGAAGCATCTTTGCTAAGTTTTGAGAAACTTGATCGTGCCTCGCCAGATCTTTGGCCGGAGCAATGTAAGTTTTTACTTTTCTCATGTTAGAATTGATGCAGAAAAGTCAAGTCAGCGCTCCCTAGGGTGAAATTTTTTGGTTTTTTTTTTTTCCTTGTTGTTGTCGTTGTGTTGTTTTGTTTTGAGACAGGGTTTCTCTATGTATCTTTGGCTGTCCAGGATTTGCTTTGTAGCCCAGGCTGGCCTCAGAGTCATAAAAATCCACCTGCCTTTGCCTCCCGAGTACTAGGATATCAGGCATGTGCCACTGCACCCAGTGGTCCTTGGGAGAATTTTGAAGTGTTACCATGTATCTATGATGACTCAAGTTTTCCTTTCATTTCAAAGAGAAGAGGTTGATGTGTAATAAAAATAAGGATTTAGTGGTTTAATTTTTCAGAACATTGTGAGACAAGAAGTAATAAGGAGCTTTTAAACAATTATAGTTTTAAAACTCCATCTGTAATAATTTCAGATAATAATTTGGTACAGACTGGTTTGGACTTTTTTATGCTTACACAGATAAGCATATATATGTCTATGTATATCACACAGGAGATTTTGTTTTTCATAATGATGAAGTCATAGAGCCTACAGCTAAACTTATTTAAGCTAGTAATTTGATAGCTCCTTCCATGTTGATCTTTGTGGGTCCATTTCATTCTTCTTAGTATTTTGTAGTGAGTAGGTATGTTCTAGTTTCGATATTAACATTCTATTTGGACACCTAAGTTGCCCAATTTTTATTTCACACGCAGCATATCAGTGAGTATCCTTGCACATAGGTCTTGTATGTAGAAGGGAATGGCTGCCCACTTTCTCACTTTCGTTTGTTTGTTTTTGAGACAGGGTTTCTCTGTGTAGCCCTGGCTATCCTGGACTCACTCTATAGACCAGGCTGGCTTCCAGCTCTAGAGATCCTCTTGCCTCTGCATCCCAAGTGCTGGGATTACAGGTGTGAGCCACCGCCGCCTAGCTCTTTTTCCTTTTTTTTTTTAATTTTTAATTTTTAAATTGTTTTAAGTGTTTCTTTTTCGGTTTTTCGAGACAGGGTCTCTCTGTGTAGCCTTGGTTCTCCTGGACTTGCTTTGTAGACCAGGCTGGCCTCAAACTCACAGCGATTCTACTGCCTCTGCTTCCCGAGTGCTGGGATTAAAGGCGTGCGCCACCACACCCGGCAAATTTTTAAATTTTTAGTTGTTGATATTTTTTGGTTTTTCGAGACAGCCTTGGCTGACCTGGACTCACTTTGTAGACCAGGCTGGCCTTTGTAGATCCACCTGCCTCTGCCTCCCAAGTGCTGGGATTAAAGGCGTGCGCCATCACCACCCAGCTTTTTTTTTAATTAAATGATATTTGTTTATTGGGCTGAGGGAGGCACCCATATGGCATGATGTACATATGAAGGTCAGAGGACTGCTTGTAGGAGTCAACTTGTCCTTTTACCATAACCCTGGGAATTCACAATTCTGGTTTTTGGGCTTGTGCCTTTCCTCACTGAGCCCTAGCTCGTATTTCTTAATAGAATTGAATGTTATCTCACTTTACAGATGTAATTTTTACTGTTTTGCTTTTCAGTGTGATAACTATCTATGAGATGTTTGAGTAAATAATTTGATAAACCAAACAAGACAACAGAAAAGAACATTTGGCTTATTTTTATTATTTAGTTAGTTTTTTATTTGGAGCCCCAGGGCATCAAACCCAGGATTTTGTGCATGCTAAACAGGCACTCTACCATTGGTCTAAATCTCTAGCCCTGGAAAGGGAGTTTACATTTTCTGGTGAGAGACAGCTCACTGGTCTGCAGGCCAAATCCTGGTCCTTTAAAGCAGGAGGCATTAGTTTCTCAGAGAAGCTTCCTCTACCCTGTCATTCTGATTTAGAGTTTTTTTTGTTTTTGTTTTTGTTTTTTGGTCTTTCTTTAGCACCTGGTTTATCTGAAATACTTAAAGCAATGCTGTTTATCTGTGCTTTGTCCTCTTTCCAGATTGTAAGCTCCTTGAAGGCAAGGCCAGTATTTAAGGTTTTGGTTTGTTTGTTTGTTTGCTTTTGTTTTTGTTTTTTGTTTTTCTTTTTGTTTTTTATTTTTTTGAGACAGGGTTTCTCTGTGTAGTAGAGCCCTGTCTGTCCTGGACTCCTCTGCAGACCAGGCTGGCCTCAAACTCACATAAACTCCTTGCCACTAGGTTGCTGTGGTATCACCATCCCCTCCCCCCAACAAGACTTTGTTTTTTATTATTTAAATACTCTGTGACTGAACACAAATGTTTCTTGCATGAATAACATTTTTTCTCTTTTCTAGTACCAGGTGTTGCTGAATTTGCAGCTTCTTTCAAAAGTGTAAGTAATAGCTATGTCTATGGAATTTTATCCAGAAGTTGCCTTTTGTTACAAAGTGCAAATCTTTATTTTCCAGACTAGTGCTGTAATCTTCTAATTATTTTTTCACTGTAGACCTTTAACTATGTTTGAATTGTCATACTATTTACTGCTGATAATCCCTTCTTCTGTCAAAATGCTTTATTTTGACATTCAGACCCTTGTCTGTTCATCTTTTCACAGATCAAAGGGTTTATGGTTAACCAGTTGAAATACTTGATATAACATTGTTCATTTTACCCCAACTATAATTTTGAAACTTCCTTTTCTTATTAATGTGGGAGTGGATTCTCTCTTTTTAGCATGTTTCTCCTAGAGTTTTAATTCAAGTTGTGAGGTTTGGCTGCACACTCCCTTACCTGTTGAGCCTTCACTTTGGCCCAAGGTTATAGAATTGAGTTTGTTTGTTTTGTTTCATTCCTTAGCTCTGGTTTTTCGAGACAGGGTTTCTCTGTTTTAGCCTTGGCTGTCCTGGACTCCCTTTGTAGACCAGGCGGGTCTTGAACTCACAGTGATCCGCCTGCCTCTGCCTCCCAAGTGCTGGGATTAAAGGCGTGCACCACCACGCCTGGCTAGCTCTGTTTTTTTAGTAGTCCCTCTTAATGGGCAGGATTTGACTTTTGCACAGGGGTGAGCAGGGAGATGACCTCACTGTGTAGCTGTCTCAGTCATTGTTTCACTGCTGTGAAGAGACACCTTGGCCAAGGCAACTTATAAAAGAAAGCATTTAATTGGGGGTTGCCTATCATTTCAGTGGTCATCAAGTGGTGGGGAACATGGCATCAGGCAGGTAGGTGTGGCACTGTAGCAGTAGTTTAGAGCTTACATCTTATCCACAAGCAGCAGGCAGTTGTAGAGTGAGAGCTGGTGTGGGCTTTTGAAACCTCAAAGCCCATCCCAGTGTTTTCACGTGTATGTGCTTATAGGGATATTCTCATCAAACCACCACAGTAGCCCAGGCTGGCCTTGGCTGTCCTGTTGCCTCAGTCTTTGCTCAGATCGCAGTTTATCCCACTATGTTCTTTAATATTTTTTAGAGCTATTTAGGTGATTCTTATATGCAACTAGATTTGAGAGCTATAGCTCTTACAAATGGGCTTTCAATTTTTTAAGTTTATTTATAGAAATGAGAAGTATCTAAAATGCTGAAAATTTCCAAAAACTTTCTCCAATACAATGATAAAATCTGGCTGGTGAGGTGGCTGAGCAGGTAAATACATTTATCGTCAAGCCTGATGACCCAAGTTCATTCTCTGGGATCTGCATGATTAAAGGCGAGAACTCACTCCCACAGGTTGTCCTCTGACCTCCACATACCTGATTATGGCACATACATGCTCTATTCCCACACCTCCATCACACAAATAAATAAATGAAAAAAATTTTAATGATGAAATCTCAAGTGATGACCATTTTATTCTTTTCCCACTTGAGTTGAGGTTTCTCTTATCTATCCGTCCGTCCATCCATCCATCCATCCATCTGTCTATTTATTTCGAGACAGGGTTTCTCTGTAGCCTTGGCTATCCTGGACTCATTTTGTATATCAGGCTTGCCTTGAACTCACAGAGATTCACCTGCCCCTGCCTCAAGTGCTGGGATTATAGGTGTGTGTCTCTACACCTATTGAAGTTTTTCTTATTTTTTATTCTTTCTGTCAGAAACTGTTATTGATTGTTGTTTCAAACAGTTCAATCAGTGTGTTTCATTAAAATGGAATTTTAAGTAATTTCATTACTAAACTAACTGATGCATGTAATAGTAATAGCAATGACATCAAAATTAGTCCAAAACTACCTTTCTGAGACCAACTTTGAGCAGCAGCATTTTGTAAAATGACTTTTTGAAGTGAAATCTTAATCTTGAAGCCTGGTTTTTAAATTTTATTTAGCTTATTTTATGTATGTGGGTATTTGTCCTGTATGTATGTCTCTGTACTCTATTTGTGCCCAGTGCACAAATGATGAAAAGAGGACATCAGATCCCTTGTGACCCAGGTTACAGATGGTTGTGGGTGCCGAGAATCAAACTTGGGTCCTCTGGAAGAACTGTCAGGCTTCTTGCCCGATGAGCCGTCTCCCCAGCCACAAAACCTAGGTTTTTGAGCTTGCAGTTTGCTAGGATTTTCAAGTAATCTGAAGGCTTGTGACAAACTGTATTCTTATAAGAAGGATGTTCCTGAATGGCTGTATTCTTATTTTCTGACAGCCCATCACTAGCTCTCCACCCAAATGGATGGCTGAAATAGAACGTGATGACATCGATATGTTGAAAGGTACGTGATGCTGGACTCTACTCTTTTTGTTGTTTGGTTTGGCTTGGCTTGATTTGGCTTGGTTTGGTTTTTTGAGACAGGGTTTCTCTGTGTATTCTTGGCTGTCCTAGAACTCTCTCTCTAGACCAGGCTGGCCTTGAACTCAGAGATCTCCTTGTCTCTGTCTCCTGAGTGCTGGGATTAAAGGCGTGCCCACAACCATACTGCTTGTTTTTGTTTTTAATTGTGTCTCACTCTTTGCTCAGTTTGGTGTCTTGAGCTTTTGTGCCTGACTAATCCTCCTGTCTCGGCTCCTGAGTATCTGGGACTGTGAGAGGCCACCAAGCCCGGCTTTTCTTCTAACTCTTACGTTTTCATTTTTACATATACAATTATATTATTACACATGTATACAATAGATTACCTATAGCAAGAAGAACCGTGACACAACCAGGAATTATATAAATGTTACATTCTTCGTGTTTTGGCTGTTTGTATTTGACAGCCTTGAAGAAGACATCTTTCCTATCTTGGTGCATCTAAATTTCTGAATGTAAATCAATCTCCATCACATATTGTCATTATCAACTTAGAACACCTCTCTAGACCTAGAAACATCTTAACCCCTAAACAACTAAGTTTCATTGTAAAACTAAGCTACCTGGTCTTCAACTCCATCAGAGACTTGAGAAGAAATAAACTTGATTACCTGAGTATGCCAGGAGTGCAGGTTAGTAGCTTTCCAAATGAGAAGATGACAGAGACAGTTTGCTACCTGAATAGTCACCCAAAACTCTATAATGCTGGAGCGTCTTCTTCTGGCCCAATATACCTGATAGACATATTTGTGAGGCAGGAACTAATGAGGACTTGCTTACCCTGTCTTGGCAGAGTTTGGCCGTTTCTTTAGGCAGAATTTTGTCTGTGGTAGAAATGAGGACCTGTTGGCCAGTGGCTTGTTTGCCACATTTGAAGCCATCTCCATAAGGAGGTTCTTTGATGCTCATCATCCTCTTTGAGGTAGGCTGGGTGTTGCCAGGAGTTAACCTGTGTCATTGTCAATGAATCTTTAAAGTAATAAAACATTTTTAAATGCCATATTCTGCATGTCTCTGGGGTAAGTTTATAAAATTTTAATTCTGATTTTTTTTTTTAAACTGAGACAGGGTTTCTTTTGTAGTCCTGGCTGTCCCTGTCCTGGACTCCCTTTGTAGACCTGGCTGGCCTTGAACTCAGAGTTCTGCCTGCCTTTGCCTCCCAAGTGCTGGAATTAAAGGTGTGCACCACCACACCCGGCTTAAATTCTGATCTTTTAAAGTCTAGACTCCACTATAATAGAAGTGCCTAAGATTTAAAGCCATATGTTGTTCTTAGTACTATTAAATAACAGCCCCTTCGTGCAGTGGTTCTCAACTGGTGGGTTGAGACCCCTTTGGGAGTTGAACTACTCTTTCACAGGGGTCAAATATCAGATATACTGCACATCAGATGTTTATATTACAATTCATAACAGCAAAATTACAGTTATGAAGTAGCAATGAAAATAATTTTATGGTTGGGGATCACCACAATGTGAGGGGTTGCAGCATTAGGAAGGTTGAGAACTATTGCCTTAGTGGGTTAAGACTCATCTTTTATTTCTTTTTTTTTTCAATTTCTTTCATCAAGAATTCTATGAGCAATGAATATTGCTGTTTTGATAAATGATGTGGAGTTCAATCTTAATGGAAATTAAAATTTTTTAAAATAATTAATTTTATGATTTTTCTCTTTAAAAAAAATCAGTCTTGAGCTAGGTGTGGTGGCGCATGCCTTTGATCTCAGCACTCAAGAGACAGAGGGCAGACAGATCTCTGTGAGTTCAAGGCTAGCCTGGTCTACAAAGTGAGTCCAGGACAGCCAAGGCTACATAGAGAAACCCTGTCTCAAAAAACAACAACAAAAATCAAACAAACAAATAAAAATCACTCTTCCACTGTTAAGAATCATGATAGTCGGGCTGGAGAGATGGCTCAGAGGTTAAGAGCACTGTCTACTCTTCCAAAGGTCCTGAGTTCAATTCCCAGCAACCATGTGGTGGCTTATAACCATCTATAATGAGATCTGGTGCCTTCTTCTAGCCTGCTGACTCAAATGCAGTCCAAATACTGTATAAATAATAAATAAATCTTAAAAAAAAAAAAAAAGAATCATGATGGCGGTACAGTAATAGACTGAAATTAAGGTAAAAGTCAGAGATTCTTGAGCTGTTTAAGCAGCTGAGCCAGTCAAGAAAGTTGCATATGCTGGATGCAGCTAAGACTGCAGAACGGTAACTAGAAGGCCAGAGCTCTATGTGGTTTCAGTAGTTCACTGTCTGCATGTTTAAATGCAGTTTAAACAAAGCAATAGGTGCTAGTTAAATGAAAATCTGGGGACTGATTGCCCTTTATTTTAAGTAACTAAAATCTGGGAAGTAAGTATAATTAATTGTAAATAAAATAAGCAAAGCTTGAATTTGAAGGGAAAGTTTGGGTTTATAGTAGTTTTTGTTTTCTCCAGTTGGGGACATGGTGAACAGTAATTTCTTGCTGTTATTTGCTACTATGTATGGTTGAAGTCGTGGGTCTTATAAATGGAGATATGTTTTACATGGCCAAGATGTGTCTGCAAGGTTTTATCAGTGACTTATCATAGTGTGAGGCTGCATATTTTAGTGGTATGTTCATTTTGTGTGATGGGCAAAAGTGAATGCTATAAACAGATCCTCGGACTAAAGCACTTGGGCGGGTGAGATGACTCAGCTGTAGAGGCACTTGCCACCAAGCCTCACAACCTGAGTTTGCTCTCTCGAGCCCACAGGGGAAAGGGAGAAGATTGACTTCTTCAGCTTGTTTTCTGACACACATGCAGTATGCACATACACACCCTAATACATTTAAAAATAAATGTAAAAAATGTTTTAAAAAATCCACTTAAGCTGGCCGTGGTGGTGCACACCTTTAATCCCAGCACTCGAGAGGCAGAGGCAGGCAGATCACTGTGAGTTCGAGGCCAGCCTGGTCTACAAAGTGAGTCCAGGACAGTCAAGGCTACACAGAGAAACCCTGTCTCGAAAAACTAAAAAAATAAAAAGTAAAAAATTTAAAACTCCACTTAAGTTGTTAAGTATAATGGTGAGGTGTCTTTGCAGTGACAGAAATCCTCACTTTTTTTGCTGAAGGGAATATAAAATCAGAGAAGAAATAAGGTTCTGTCTTGTATATTCAGTAAGGGATTTAAGCTTGAAATCCTCCCCGTTCTCTGTGCTGGTCATCAGGTCCTAGGCTTCCTGCGTGCTTGGCTAGTTGTTCTGACATTCAGCTGTACCCCAGCCCAGCCTGAGATAGTTTATTACAAAAACGGTCAGTCCAAATTACTTGTTCCCGGAGACCAGTGGAGAGAAGTGATACTGAAATAAAGTCTTCTTTTCAGAGCTGGGGAGCCTCACAACGGCTAATCTGATGGAGAAGGTACGAGGCCTGCAGAACCTGGCCTATCAGCTGGGGCTGGATGAGTGTGAGTACTCGGCTAATTTTATACAGGGTTATATGTGTGCGTTCCATTATGAGGTCTAGTTATAGCTCATGAAAATATAATTTTCCTTTTACTAAGGCAAAAACAAGCCATCTGAAGGTAAGAATTTGGTGTAACTTTGTACCTTTTATGACAGAATGTGCTAGAATATTGACTGGACTTAATAGATAAAAATTCTTTGTGCAATACACATCTTTTGCTTATAAGTGATAGGACATCAGCTAAAACTCGCTCAATCTAAAGAGAGACTTCATCAGTTCACTTTACTTTGTTAAAAATCCAGGGGAACAATTAGATCTGTGAGTCTTAATGATGCTATTGAGGTGTATTCTTATTTTCGCTGCTGTCTGTCTAGGCTCACTTTACGCATGCCACTAGTCTTAGAGTCTTGCTGCTGCCAGGTAGCTTTTTCTCAGCACTAGGGATGGTGAGCAAGAAGAGATGCAGTTAGTGATTTTGAATCTCATGTCCTTCTGGGTGTGCCAAAAGAAAGTTGCTGGAAGAGACTTTTGTGCTTGAGCCAGTCCTTGGGTGGAAGCCGTGGAGGTTCACGTCAAACTGTACACTTTCAATATCTGTATCTTTGGTGGTGGGTAGGAGCAAGTGTTTTTAAATTCTTAATTAATATTTATTTCATTGTGCACACATTTGTGCAGTAGGCAGAGAACAACTTGGGAGTGCCGATTCTCTCTCCAGCTTGTGGTTCCAGGGAACTGAAGTCAGGCTATTAGGATCAGCAGTGCGTTCGTTCCCTTACCCACTGAGCCATCTTTATTGCCAACTGTTTGTTTTTCTAAGGACAGGAGATGTTGGGACTGGAGTTAGTTGTAGTGAATAATTCAGTCATCCTAATCACTGACATTTTTAATTTTTTAGTTGAGGTAAGAAAATACTTTTAAGCTAGAAATGGAAATGATCACATTGATATTATATTGGACTTCTTGGATACTATCTCTTTTGTTTTAGTGTGTAGTGTATTTGCATAAAAACATGTTTTTTTGTTCTCTTAGCTTATTCATCTACCCCAGGGGTTGTCTTTCATTTGTCACCTTAATCTGGTGTTTCGATGTCTCAGTATTCTTTCCTACATTAATTGAAAGGATGACATGTGTGAAAAATAAGCAGTAGGAACTGATGAATCCCTGCGGACCAGTGATACTGTTTTCATGCAAATATCTGCCCTGATAAAGATGATGAGATGAAAAAAATGCAAAATATATTTAGCTTCAAACCATGATTGTCATTTTGCAGTATTGTTAAATGACAGTATAGGAATAACAAGAACTCTACTGCGGGCGGTACCTACATCGCACCTTTTGGAAGGTGAGCCTTGCTTTATCCTTCGATTTGGTACATGGTTGTATGTCAGATAACCCTTTAGGTATACAGATTATAGAATACAGAAACATCCTTTTATAGATTTTTAAGGTACTTTTTCCATTCTTGGGGATTTGTTATGTTTGTTTTAGTTCATGGATTAAGTATAACTTTTCAAGAGAAAGTTTTTTGAGGCTGTCTTTGTAGTCTGCGGATCAGCTGACATGACAGCAAGTTTGCAGGTGTACCGTCTGCAGGAGGATGACATGACAGCGAGTTTGCAGGTGTACCGTCTGCAGGAGGATGACATGACAGCAAGTTTGCAGGTGTACCGTCTGCAGGAGGATGGAGGAGTGGTTGGTCAGTTATCGTTGCCCTTGGATGCCTAGTGAAGCCTTCAAGCTGAAAGGATGACAGCTTCCGAAAACCTCTAGTTTTACGTAATTGGTGTTGTCGTGATGGGAAGGAATGTTTGAAGAGCCTGTGATTATTTTCTTCTCATATAGTAGATGGTTACATAGTACATATAACACAAAGTGTGGTAATTGTTTGGCTGTATCTACTTGTACCTGCCTCATCATCATTAAGTGGTCTGACTTAGTCCTGTAAATTTCAGCAGTAGGGTGTTGCCTTTATTTCTAACACCCATTTAATTGCTGTGAATCCTGCTACTGATTCTCTGCAATTTTTACCCTTTTCTGATTTTTCTTCTTGTTTCTGAAGGTTATATGGCTTTTAGAAATAATACAGTAATGTTTAATTATTATAATACAATACAGTAGTGTAACAATAAATAATAACTTACTTGTTGGTTAGTTTGGAAATAATTCAAAATGGGTTATAAAAATTTGGAAAACTGAAGACATCTCTTTGTAGCTAAAGCTAAACTGGGACTTTGGTGCATTTGGGTTATTGTTGTTGTTGTAAGAGCTTTATTAAGCTGTAGTTCATATTGCCTGTAATTCACGTATTTATGCTGAACAAGTCTGTCTGCAACACAGTCAATTCCAGGATAGTTTCATCACCACCCTAAACCCTGTGCCCATTTGCCCTACTCCTCATTTCTCCTCAAGCTCATGGGGGCTCAGCCACCACTAAGCTGTTTTACGTCACTATGGATGTGCCTAGTTTGGAATCATGTAGTATGTAGTGTCTGTGACTGCAGTCTCGTTTTATTTCTTTCTCCTTTTCTCTTTCTTTTTCATTGTTTCTAATTCGAAGTGCTGGGCTTCAGACCCAGAGCCTGTACATTGCTAGGCAAGTGTTCTACTGCTTAATTACACAGACCCCTCCAGCCCTGAATGCCTTTGCCTAAATAGTGTTTTCATTGCTCATCTGTGCTGTAGCATCTATCAATCCCTTTTGTATGGCTTTGGATCAAGGGGCATTTGATTGTTACTACTATTTGACTGGATGAACAATGCTGCTATGACAAATCATTATGTAAGTTTTAGTGTAGACATTCCCATTTTGTTTTGATTTTTCAAGACAGGGTTTCTCCATGTAGTCCTGGCTGTCCTGGACTCACTTTGTAGACCAAGCTGGCCTCAAACTCACAGAGATCCACCTGCCTCTGCCTCCCCAAGTTCTGTGATTGTAGATGTGTGCCACTGTGCCCGACTAGACATGCATTTTTATTCTCTTGTGTTTATAACTAGGGCCGTATGGTAGCACTGTAGTTGACTTTTTGAGGAATTGTCAGACTGTTTTCCAAGCTGGCTGAACCATTTTATACTTCCACCAGCAGTAAAGGAGTTTATGCTAATACTCATTATTTCATTATTGTCCTTTAAAAATGGTTACATCTATCCTTGCAGTATAAGGTTCATGTGGTTGGGGTTTGCATTTGCCAAATGATGATGCATGCATAACATGTTTTCATGCTTACTAGTCAGTTGTACATGCTTAGGCATGCTTAAAATTGTCTGTGTGCAAATTTATTATTTGCAAATGAAGAAGACTTTGTTTCTTCCTTTCTGACCTAGATATTTTTTTATTTCATTTTCTTGCCTTAGTTAGAAATGTCACTGCAGTGGTAAACAGAAGCAGTAAGAGTAGATGTCCTTTTTTCCTCACTGACCTAGGGCAGAATGCATTTAGTACTGTGGTGTTTTCATAGATACTCTTTAATGGAAATAAAAATACATCGACTGTATTACCTCTTAAGAAAAATTTAAAGAACTTAGCTTATTTGAATAAAAATGGTTCTTTCTGTTCCTTTTTTAATCTAATCATGCATGTTCATTTAGCAGTTTGAGTAAGATTGTTATTTGGCTAGATTCTTTTTTTCTTTTTCTTTTCTTTTCTTTTTTTATACAGAGTTTCTTTGTGTAGCCTTGGCTGTTCTGGACTCACTTTGTAGACTAGGCTGGCCTCAAACTCACAGCAATCCACCTGCCTCTGCCTCCCGAGTGCTGGGATTAAAGGCATGCACCACCATGTCTGGCTTGATTCTTAGAATTTTTTAAAGCAACATTTCTGTGTAAAAAGCAATAATTGAGAATCTCTATTTAAACTTTGTGAAAGATTTATTTCATTTTTAATTGCATATGCATGCTTGTGAGTGCCCAGGGTAGGCTAACGGCATCTGATGCCCCAACTGCTATTACAGGTCATTGTGAGTTACCGTCTGTGGATACTGGGAACCAAACTCAGATCATATACAAGAGTGGAATGAATTCTTTACTGCTGAGTTCTCTCACCTGCCCCCATTTAAACTTGTTACTTCACTAAATTAATTACATCGTTGAAGTCTGTACCAATACATGGTATAAAGTGGGTGTACCAAAGAAAACACAATGCTTCCAAACATTTCTGTTAGTACCCTGTAAGCATATGCTTTTGAAAAGTAGCTAATTATATTAAGAAGTTATTTTCCTTCCACATTTTTTGCTTATGGGAAATAATGTTGATGTATAGCCCAGGCTGGCTTCGAACTCAGGGCAATCTTCCTACTTCCTCTTCTCAGGTATTGGGATTAGAGGCATGGACGTCTAGCTCTAAGAATAGTTTGCTCTGTTGAGTTCTAATTTTAGTCTGTGATTGAAGGAGAGAATTACTGTATCTCTACACTTTCTGTCAGAGGTCTAGGGAAGGGAGGGCGAAAGGGGAGATACAAGTGAGGGGATAACAATCAGGATGTAATCTGAATAAATTATAAAAAATTCTTTAAAAAGATTATTTGGATTTTATCAGACAGCCTATTCAGCACTGCCTCTGTGTCTGTAACAAATTAGTAGCAAATCTCTCTCCTGTGTGTGACCTCTAGATGGCAGCCTAAGCCTTACAGTACTTCTGATTGTAGCCATTCTGCTTGAACTCGGTTTCTGATGTGGGTAAAAGCAATTTTTGTAGTTTTACCTGACTGTTTGCCTAACTTTTTCCCTTTATATTTTTCTTTTCTATATTTTTCATTGCTTCATCTTATTTTTAAAGCTCATTTTCTTTTTGAAGCAATGCATACTTTTGATGCTCAGAGCCCTTTAGTTTCTTTATTGTCCACAGTAGTGCTTTGCATTTCATTATGGAGGTTGGATTTTTAATATTCCAAACGTGATTGTTACTTCAGTAGCTCCCACACTTGGACATAAGATTCTCAGAATGGGTTTGGCCCTCTAATCCGAGCTATTTCCCTTATGGTAGTTTTTCTCATTCTTTGACTCTGGTGTGTTATCATGCAATATCAGGCAATGGCATATTAAATGAAAACAGGATTTTTATCTAAAATTGATAGAATAAACATGGGCTAGTAGACCTTTAAGAAAGATTAAATTATTTTAAAATAACACCTTTGGGCCGGGCGTGGTGGCGCACGCCTTTAATCCCAGCACTCGGGAGGCAGAGGCAGGCGGATTGCTGTGAGTTCGAGGCCAACCTGGTCTACAAAGTGAGTCCAGGACAGTCAAGGCTACACAGAGAAACCCTGTCTCGAAAAACCAAAAAAAAAAAAAAAAAAAAAAAAAAAAAAAAAAAAACACCTTTACTCCCAGCACTCGGGAGGCAGAGGCAGGTGGATCGCTGGGAGTTTGAGGCCAGCCTGGTCTACAAAGTGAGTCCAGGACAGTCAAGGCTAACACAGAGAAACTCTGTCTCAGAAAAATAAAATAAAAATAAAATAAAATAAAGTTTTCAAACATTAGGTCATTTTGAATGATCAGATAAGAAAAGAAAGAAAAAAAATGTGCCCTGTTCAGTAGCTATTTATCTATTTCCCACAAGGCTCTATATGTGATATGAAGTTAATTATTGAATGTGCACATTAAAATCTGTGAGTAAAGGTAGAGATGATAAGTAAGTAAGTAATTCTTAATAGACCACAGAGAGATACGCTCTTTAAAAATACAAAGTGGCTGGGTATAGTCCCAGCACTCTGGGAGGCAGAGGCAAGCAGATCTCTGTGAGTTTGAAGCCAGCCTTGTCTACAAAGCTAGTCCAGGACACCCAAGGCTAAACAGAGAAACTCTGTCTCAAAAATAAATAAATAAATAAATAAATAAATAAATAAATAAGAATACAAAGAAGTAATTGTTTGGAGAGAAGAGGACAGTTGTGTAAGCTGCTACAGAAGAGCAGATACGCTTCATTTTCTATGTCAATATGAATTAATCGGCAAGGCCTGTCTAGAACCACTAAATTGAGAAGGATTCTATTTTCAGCAAAGTCAGTTACTCAGTTACTGATGTCTGCCCTAGACAAGGGAAAGGAACATGGTACCAATTTTTGAAACATTAAAAATAATAGACTTACTGGGTGGTGATGGCCCTTTACAGAACTCTGAATTTTAGGCCAGCTTGGTCCAGGACAGCCAGGGCTACACAGCGAAGCTGTTTTGGTGGGGGGTGGGGAGAAGACTTGTGGAGATGGCACAGTGGCTAAGAGCACTCATTGAATAAGCATCCCCAGCTGCGACATACAAGGCCAGGCTACACAGAGAAAGACCAGGCTCAGCCACAAGTGTCTGTGACATCACTATAAAGTGATAGAAACAGGAGAATATAGAGAATTCTTTGTACCCTCAATGGCCAGCTTCATAATCAGTGAATACTATTTCAAGAGAATAAGGTGGAGAGTAACAGAAGAGGACACCCAAAGTTGTCTCTCGCCTCTGCATCTGCACCTGTAGGTGTACACACAGACACAGACACACAGACACACACACCACCACCACCACAACAACAACAACAGCAACAACATAAAGGAGAGATAAACCTGTTTTCATTACAATTCCAAGTGTGGGATCGGAACGGTCTTGTGAGAGAACAGGTGAGGTTAATCTATTATAAGACCAACCACCTCATGCAGGAGCTTGATTGTTGCCAGCTGAAAAGATCCCATGAACAGACTCTGGAAGGAGATATATAAAGGAGCCCAGAACTGGAGGTGGGGCTTTTGGAGACTTGGGATAGTTTTGGCTATTCATCGCTGCACTTCGAGATGCTCCTAGAGAGAACTGATCAAGGGAAGGCTTTGGGGCTCCGGCTCCTGCTGAGGTTCCGGGTTCTGGTTACTCCAGTTCCAGCAGAAGAAATCCTGCTGATTACATCAGGAGAATCGTTCCTCGGAACTGATATCCTTACGGTTTTGCTATTGTGTTCCTTAATCCTCGTTTCCTATTGTTTTGGTTAGTCAGGTTATAAGTGACGTATGCTCGGCTAATAAGTTCATAATAAAATATATTGGTTAAGGAAATTGAGTCTACAACAACAAGAGTGAAAATGAAATTTAAAGAGCGTGTAGCGGGGCTGGAGAGATGGCTCAGAGGTTAAGAGCACCGTGAGTCCTGAGTTCAAATCCAGCAACCACATGGTGGCTCACAGCTCACAACCACCTATAATGAGATTTGGTATCTTCTTCTGGCCAACAGCATACGTGTGGGCAGAACACTGTATAAATAATAAATAAATCCTTTAAAAAAAAAAAAGAACATGTAGCATCTTCATGGGTGGAAGTGGGAAGGAAACATATTCCGGGTGGTTTGACTATTAGGAGTTAAGTCAAATTTGGAAGCAGCAGCTGTGTTCCAGAAAATAGTATGCGTGATGGAAGCTAGTCCCCGAGGACCCCAGGTGATGTTAGGACCCATAAGAACTAGGGCTGGGAGGGTTAGGGTTAGACTGAGGGAAACCTTGAAATCCAGAGGGCGAAGAGTAAGTGCTCTGTAAAAGGGATTATAGTGGTTATGATGCTAGCTATATGTTCACTATAGATGGCTGTAGAGATCCTTGATTACAACAACTCAGCTACATATTTTTAATTATAAAAACAGGAAAGCAAAAGATAACAACCACAGCTCTATCACTAAGTGGTAACTGCTGTAACATTTGATGTTTCTTGGCTTCTTTTATTGCCTCTGTACATGGATTTGAATATCTGTGTTTATACTCGTGCCCATAATGATACACAGAGATGCCTTCCTACGTTTTGTTTGTTTGCATCTTTGTTTTGTTTTGGTTTTGATTTTTTGAGACAGGGTTTCTTTGTGTAGCCCTGGCTGTCCTGAACTCACTCTATAGACCAGGTTAGCCTCAAACTCACAGAGATCCGCCTGCCTGTGTCTCCTGAGCGCTGGGATTAAAGGTGTGTGCCACCACCTCCAGGCCTGAGATGTTTTCCTAACATAAGTGACACTATGTTTATTTTCCTCTACCTAAAATTTCTACCACTGAAGATCTTTTAATAGGACAGTCACACACCTGTAGAGGCACTGCTTAACGTAGGACAGAACGGATTTGAGAGACCAGAGGCAGGAAGCTCACCCGAGAGGATGAAGCTCTGGGGGACCTGGAGGAGGGTGCATTGAGAATAGAGGGAAGTGCACATGCGGAGCGTATCTTCAGGCTTTGTGATAGTCAGGAAGGGGCAGTGTTGTCTGGGTTCATGTTAGGAGATATGGTGACATTTTAAGTTATTATGCTAGAGTTTATGTTTGTTTTGTTTGAGGCAGTTTCATGTAGCCTAGGCTGCCCTCACACTGGGGTGTAGCCTAGGCTGCCCTCACACTCGGGGTGTAGCCTAGGCTGCCCTCACACTGGGGTGTAGCCTAGGCTGCCCTCACACTCGGGGTGTAGCCTAGGCTGCCCTCACACTCGGGGTGTAGTCTAGGCTGCCCTCACACTCGGGGTGTAGCCAAGGAAGATCTTGAACGTCACCCTTCTGCCTCCATCTCTTGAGTACTGGCATTCCATGTGTGCACACCACGCCGGGTTAGTTGGTGTGATGCTGGAGACTGAAGCCAAGGCCTTGTGCATGCTGGGCGAATGCTGTGCCAAGAGAGGCTCAGCTGGCTCCCTCCTGCTGCTTTGACTCTTGATGATAGAGAAGTCAGAAAGGAAGATGAGAAACTTGGTCAACAAGAACAAACATTATCCCATTCAGCAGGGCATGGTGGCGCACACCTGTAATCCCAGCACTCTAGTAGGCAGAGGCAGGCGGATCGCTGTGAGTTCAAAGCCAGCCTGGTCTACAAAGCAAATCCAGGACAGCCAGGGTGACACAGAGAAACCCTGTCTCAAAAAACAAACAAAACCAACCATCCAACCAAAAAAGTTATCCTATTCATTTCTGTGTCTTTTTATAGCAAAATACCTTTCATCTTTACTTTTTGGAAATAAGTAAAAGTTATTTTTCAGAATGAGTTTTACTCTCAGTATGATAGCAGTGCTCTTGTCTAATTCAGTGACAGATGGATATGGTAAGCTCTTTATATACATATATATGATAGATAATTCTTAGCTAACTAGAAAAGACGTAGAAATTTAAATTTGAAGTAACAATCACTGGTACAGAAAGATGGCTTTTGCAGCATAGCTGTCTTTAGATTGTATTTGCTCCAGGCTAGTTCATCTTAAGAATGAAGACTGCATTTTCTGTGAGGTTGGAGAGAATGCATGGCCATCTCATCTTCCAGAAACGCACTTCCCACCTCTCCTTTCCTTCTGACACCAAGAATTAGAATTTATTCATTGTCAATTTGATAGGCAAAAACAATTTCATATGTATTGGGTTTTTGTTGTTGGTTGGTTAGGGTTTTTTGTTTTTGTTTTGTTTTTTTTGTTTTTTCAGACAGGGTTTCTCTGTGTAGCCTTGGCTGTCCTGGACTCACTCTGTAGACCACATATGTATTGAGGTTATCTACTGTTAAGGCTGGAGAGTCGGGAAAGCCTAAGTTTAGATCTGGACATGGTAGTGCACATCTCTAATGACTCAAAGGCAGGAGCAGGAAGATGAGGAGTTTAAGAGCAGGCTTTACTACTGCCTATTGAGTTTCAGATCAGCCTGTGACCCTGTCTTGGGAGGAAAAAAATAGGATACATTTAAATTATTATAACCTAAATAATAAATCTTGAACTTGATTCAAAGACACTGTAAAAACTACTGATTTTTGCTTTTTTAAAATGCCGTTCAAAACTTGACCTGATTTCTTTTGTTTAGTGCATTATCATAACATCTCCTCATTTTCATTATCATGGCATCCTGTTTAGATAATAATACAGTATAAAACCTAGAATCCCCACTTTGAAAGGATCAAGGTTATTTCTCATAATTAGAAATTGTCAATTTAGCTTTCAAGTATTTTGTTTAAAGATTATTATGATAATGGGAAGTAAAGCATGCCGGTATTTCTCATTTTTCTCTTGGTTAACAAATTAGGATACACAAATCCTTAAATTACCTTTAAGGCTTATAAGCATTCATATCTTTTATCCATTAGTCAAGTTATTTTATAAACCCAACATTGCCTCTGAAATGGTTTTACTCACAAAGAGGATTTTACCATAAAATGCTTCTGGTATTTTACTCCTTTCTCATTTGAGGGGCAGGAACAAGATAGGGAGAGCAGACAGCCATAAATCAATTAGGATGAGACTGCTTTCAAAGTATCATTTTGTATAATTCTACAAAATATATACTAGATAAGAAGATGTATATTTAGTTGAACGTGTGTGTGTGTGTGTGTGTGTGTGTGTGTGTGTGTGTGTGTGTTGTATCTCATGATAGCAGTCACTAGCGCTGTAATCACGGAAAGATCACATAGGCCCGTGGAAACTAGAGGGATAGCCAAGTAAACTATCATATATCTGTAAAGGATGATGCAGCCATTAAAAACAATACTAGAGCATTAGAGAACATCAAATGACAGAAAATGCTCACATGTAAGGACCATACCAAGCGTGAACAAGCAGAACATTGGTCAGTGCGGTGGCTCAGTGGGTGTCTGTCTGTGTTTGTTGTCTGCCTTGGAGCCCGCATGGTAGAAGAGAGCTGATTCCTGTCCTCTCACCTCCACACGTGTATGATACACAAGACACAAAGGAAATAAATATGCCTGTGCGCGTGCGCGCGCGCGCGCGTGTGTGTGTGTGTGTGTGTGTGTGTGTGTGTGTGTGTGTGTAATTTTGGACAGACCTTCTTATGTAGGCCTAACTGACTTGGAATTTCCTGTGTAGACCATGCTCTGGCATCGTTTATTAAGCAAACACTGGCCAACTTTGTCAAGATTTATGTATGTGTCTTACCTATATGTGGAAAATTAAATGCTTAGTATTAACTATACAGTAGAGGCAAAGAGCCACTGAGAATGCCTGTCAGTCTGAAAGATAAAACAGGTAAGAGTTATCAGGTTTTTAAAAACAATAATTCCAATAAGCTTCATGGATATTGAACCATTCCTAGGCTTTGGATTTAGGAATTATTGTGTTCATGAGGAAATAAATAGGCATATTCTGTTTTTTTCTTGCTTTTTATAAATTTATTTATTGATACTCTAGAGATTTCAACCTAACAGTATTTCCTGTTTTAAATAAAATATTAGTTGCTTTGTTTTATCTACTGGTTTGCGTTGAAAATATAGCTTATAAGGAAGTGGCATTGCAGGAGAATGGCATTGTAAGAAGAGAGTGAGACAGACCAGGCTGACCTGGAGGAACTCACTGTAGCTCAAGCTGGCTTTCAACTTATGCAACAATCCCCCTGTGTCAGACTCCTGAGTACTGGTTTACCATGCCCAGCCCAAGAACAGATTCCTGAGAGGTCAGTTGCAAGGAGTTACCTGTATCAAAAGGACGAGAACCTTATTTACTTAGGTTGAAAAAGCTTGAAAGAGCTGGGTTGTAGTGATGCACACCTTTAATCTCTGCAGAGGCAGATGGATGGGTGTGAGTTTGAGGCCAGCCTGGCCTACAAAGAGAGTCCACGACAGCCAAGGCTACACAGAGAAACCCTGTCCCAAAAAGAAAGAAAAGGCTTTGAAAGGGAGAGCTGTCTTACTGTAATGAGCATCTTCTAGAAATTGCTTCTTCAAAATAGAGTTTCAGAAGTGCCTCTTGGCACTAGAGAGACGACTCAGCAGTAAACAGCACTTGCAAAGCACCCAGGTTCTGTTGTTAGTACCCACATCAGGTGCACAATGGCCTGTAACTTCAAGTATTAGGGAGATGTCGTCTGACTTCTGAGGGCATCTGCAGGTATGTGGCATATATGCAGTCAAGCACACACACATATACAACAAATAAATAAGTGAATGGGGCTGGAGATGGCTCAGTGGCAAAGAGTACTCACTGTTCTTGCAGAAGACCTGGCTTCAGTTCCCAGCACCCACCTTCCAGCTCAAAGCTGTCTATAACTCCAGTTCTGTGGGACTCTGTAGCCCCCTTTGACTTCCTTAGGCACCAACCATGCATGTAGTCCACGTATATGCATTCATGCATGTTTACATTCCCCCCCCCCCCCCCATAGATAGATAAGATAGATGTGCTTCTGAAAAAACTAAGGTGAGGTCATGATGGCCTGAACGTGATAGAAGGGAAGGAACAGTCACTTGGAAATAACCGACAGCCAGGTGAAGTATGGCCAGTAAGGTATATATAGAGTGATTAAGAATAACGGCTCTAGCCGGGTGGTGGTGCACGCCTGTAATCCCAGCACTTTAGGAGGCAGAGGCAGAGTTCCAGGCCAGCCAGATTCCACAAATTGACTCAGTCCAGGACAGCCAAGGCTAACAGTGAAACCCTGTCTTTTTTGGGGGGGGGGCAAGGGGGCAAAAAGCAGGCTCTGGAGTCTTAACAACTTTATTATGAGAATTTCAATCTAGCTGGGCATGGTGGCACACACCTTTGATCCCAGCACTCAAGAGACAGAGACATTCAGTTCCCTGTGAATTCAAACCCAACCTAGGCTATAGAAGAAGACCCTGTCTAGGAAAAAAAAAAGAAGAAGAAGAAGAAGGAAAGAAAAAGGGAAAAAAAAAAGATATAGCAATTAAAATCCAAACCATACTTTCATACCTTGATATTGTGGTAAAAGTTTAAGGTGAAAAGAATCTAAGGAGGTAGGGGAGATGAAAAATAACTCAGGTTGTACTGGCTGGTTTTGTGTGTCAACTGGACACAAGCTAGAATCATCAGAGAGGAAAGAGCCTTAGTTGAGGAGATCTAGCTGTAAGGCATTTTCTCAGTTAGTGATCAGTGAGGAAGGGCCCAGCCTGTTGGTGGGTGGGGCCATCCTGGGCTGGTGGTCCTGGGTTCTATAAGAAAGCAGGCTGAGCGAGCCATGAAGAACAAGCCAGTAAGTAGCAACCTTCGATGGCCTCTGCATCAGCTCCTGCCTCTGGGTTCCAGCCCTGTTTGAATTCCTGTCCTGACTTCCTCCAATGATGGACTTGCCTGGAAGTGTAAGCCACCAAATAAACCCTTTCTTCCCCAACCTGTTTTTTGGTCATGGTGTTTCATAAGAGCAATAGAAACCCTAACTAAGATATAGGTATTGGAGTGGGAGCAGGTACCTCTAATCCTTTGCTAAGTAATGAGTTCAAGGCCAACCTGGGCTATGTGAGAGATTCTGTCTCAAGGAAAAAAATAAGCGGGGTGGCGGTTTTGAACGAATCCCTGCTGTCAGCTTAGAATTGCTAAATGCTATGATGTTTCCAATTGAGATGTCAAAAATAGCTGAGAGTAAAATTTACGTGTATATAAGTGATGTTTAAAAGATAGTTTTCTGAACTTAAAGTTCTAAGTTGTCTTTTTCATCTGTTTTTTTATCAAAAGCTATAAAAATAAGAGATATTACTTGCCTAACTGGAAAGAATTGTTAACATCAGAATCTTTGTAGTATATATTTTTATTAAAGTTGTTTTTGTCATCATAGTGTGTATACACACACACACTAAAATAGTCAAACAAGTCACTATTAACATTTTGGTAAACATCTTGCCAAGCCCTCTAAATGACATCATATTGAAAGTTGTATACGCCAGGCAGTAGTGGTGCACGCCTTCCTTTAATGCCAGCACTGCAGAGGCAGGTGAAGCTCTGAGTTTGTGGTCAGCCTATGAGTTCAAAAACAGCCAGGGCTACATAGAGAAACCTTGTCTCAAAACAAAAGACGACGACTCAGCATCAGAAGAAGAAAAGAAAAAGACATGTGTGCGTGCACACATACTCATACATGTTGTTAGGCAGGTGTGCTGATACATAGTTTTTATGTGTCTACTACTATACTATTCCTGTTCTCTCACATGCTTTCTTGATATGATGTGCTGTGAACAGACTCTAGAATAACAGTGAATAATCATTGCAGTTTATTGGATTATTTCAGTGATCATTTAGGTCATTTTTAACGTCTCACTAATGTAAATCATGCTGCAACAGCCATCTTTTCTTAGATCAAACTAAATGTTGACATTTGTAGACAGAGGCTGGGGTGTAGCTCTGGGAGAGTGCTCACCTCAGTTACACAAAGCCCTGGGTTTGACCCCTTGCATCGTATACCCAGTGTTGGTAGGGCATGCTTGTCATCCCAGCACTAGGGAGGTAGAGGCAGGAGGATCAGAAAGTCAAGGTCTTCCTGTCCTACACAGTGAGTTTGAAGTCAGCCTGGGATATGTGAGACTCCATTTCTAAATAAGCAAATACATAAGAAAGTTTAACCGATTTGCCCAGTGTCATGTAATTATTTGTAAATCTGGAATTAGACTCCACTCTTCGGGAGTAGGCAGGGGTAGCCTTGCCTGTCAGCAAAGGAACAGAGCTTATGTTTCTTGGCTTCACTCTTAATACTCATTTGATAAAATATGATTTCCTTCTTGTAGCTTGTAAATAAAACTGCTTCTATTTAACAGTTGCTGTTGATAGTAGATACTGATTTGATGCTTATGACACTTAGGAGCTCAAGGTACTTTTCATTAAAAAGCAAGAACAGTTCAGAGACCATGCCTTATACTCACTGAATAAATAGGCTTGGGATCCATCTCCTAGATAGGACCTAAGGTTTTCTGGTAATGACTGTATGGATTGACATTAGTAACAGTTTCTTAGAACTACTTTACTCTAGAGAATAAAATCTTAATATATAAAATGAAAATGACATTTGGGTTCTCTGAAGTGTAAAATGGACTTGAAATCATCAAGAGGTCGTATTGGAACAAAATCGAAACCATGTCAATTGCATCCTTCAAATCTTTCTTTAAAAGCCTTTATTTCTTGATAGGGCTCATAATTCAAATCATATTAGCACTAATTTGACCAGCACTTTGTTTTTACATAGATGCACAGTCTTAGTATTGACTTGTATGCAGCTTCATTGACAATATTGTTTTTGTTCTCTACATAGAAGTTAGTTGGTAAAATCTGTCTTCTTCTTCTTTTGAGGAGATCCTAATGTTTTTAAAGCCATTATTTTGCATCTAAATAACTTGGGGGAGGTGAAGAGAGAGTGCCAGAATCCTCCTTTTTCCTTCATTCAGGATTTTATAAAAGGCCCTAGAAGATTAAGGACCCAAAGCCAACTCTTCTCGTCTTCAGTGGTGGGGTCTTTTAAGCCTGTTGTGTAAAGAACAGGCACGACTTCCTTGGGTTTCTCTGATTTTCTTTATTGAAACAAGACTTGCACATCAATTAGCACGTCAGTCAGCACATGCAGAGATGGCTGCATAACTGTGAGCCAGAGCCATTAATTGTAGCAAAACAGGTATCACCAGAGGTGACTCTTGTAGTATCAAACACTACAGTCCTTTAAAAACTGCTTTGGAATGTTGAAAAGAAATAAAATGAGATAAGATGAAAACTTCAGAATGGTTATTTATTGGGGAACAAGAAACCTCCAATTTTATTCACTCATTGTAGCTCTACTTTCTCATTTTAATGCTCAGTCCATGGTCAGGGTGGTAAAAGATGTCCTGCACCTACAGAGATGGCAGTAGAAGAAGGGGCATCACCTTTCTGTTTATTGCTTGTTGCAATTTGGCCTCTTTGCAGACAGAATTGCTCTGTGGGTGCTTCTAGTGGAGAGAAGAGGAAATCAAGAGAGCAGCAAGAAATCAGTGTTTGCACATGACCCACGAATTAGCTAATTTTTAACATGCAGTTAGTTAAGAAATGATTGCAGCCCGAGGAGTCATGACCTCAACTTTTCATCAGCTCCATGGGATTGTGCCTCAGTTTGGAAATGAAGAGGTATATGGGAAGTTTTAATTGTACCTGTGTGATTTATCCCTAGTCAGCTCTTTAATTTCTTCTGGCTGTCTGAGGTTTCCGACATGCTGTAAATTTCCCCAACTTTTTCATTATCTGCAATTTCTTTATGACTCGTGAATCGGAGTGGAGAGAGAGTGTGGATTTACAGCAGAGATAAACATGTCCATAAAGTCTGTATCTGTGTCAGTAATTGTACTGCTGTCAGTGAGTGTCCTGTTTTACAGGCCTCTCTTGGGAGAGGTGCAGGCTTCACCAGCAGCAGCACTGAAGTGTTTGCTTTGATTTGCATTAGTTGCTAGATTAGGTAGGGATGCTTGGCTAAGAATTGATGCTGGACCTTGGCCTCTCTTGTTTGCTCACTTGCTTGCTTGTGGTCAAAGGACTCCCTAGGATAAGGCTGTGCTGAAAATGAAACATGGACAAGTAATGTTCATTCTCTAAATGAAGACATGGCTTAGAGTGGTTCTAACTTCACATTAAATGTGAAGAGTCCTTCCTAACTTCATTTTGTACAGTGTCTTTAAGATGCACTTCTTACCCTACCTCTGTTGCTAACTAAACTTCCCTGCCCTAATTTTCCTTTTCCTAGCATTCTTCTTTTTTTTTTTTTTTTGGCTTTTTGAGACAGGGTTTCTCTGTGTAGCTTTGACTGTCCTGGGCTAACTTTGTAGACCAGGCTGGCCTTGAACTCACAGCGATCCACCTGCCTCTGCCTCCCGAGTGCTGGGATTAAAGGCGTGCGCCACCATGCCCGGCTTTTCCTAGCATTCTAAGATGCAGTTTCTCTTTTAGAATATTCATTTCTAGCTAAAGTTAAAATGAAGACTGTTTCTGCCTTGTCTTCTCAACTGTTTTCCAATTGCCTAAAGAAGGTTTTCTGGCAGCCATTCATGAGAATTGCAGTCTTAAAGAAAATGTCTCAATATTACTTCCCTTTAAGAAGGCTTTTTAGAGCCTGGTGGGGCGTGGTGAGGTAATGCACACCTGCAATCCCAGCATGTTCCTGGGAGGCAGAGGCAGGCAGATCTCAAAGAGTTAGAGCTGCCCTGGTCTAAACAGCAAATTCCAGGCAGGCTGAGGCTGCATGGTGAGATACTCTTTCAAAAAAGGTGTGGTGGGGTGGTTTTCAGGATCTCTTTGGTTTTTCTTTTCTCTTTTTAATAGCAGTTTGGGAAGAAACTGCAAATTAAGAGAACTTCCCCTTAAATAGGTGGATGGAACCACAGACCAAATGTTTTCCTTCTAGAGTACTTCATAGTTAAGCAGATCCGTCAGAGTGGGAATTCCCTTGCATATACTGAGCCTTCTGTGAGATTCTTCAAAAAGCCAGTGCGAGAAAGTACAAAAGAAGGTATGTGATAAACTCAAGTTCTTGAGGGCCACAAGTCCTGATCTCCCTGTACCTCTGAGGTCTTTATTGCTTGTGGGTTTTTTTGTTTTGTTTTTGTTTTTTCTTTCTGAGACAGGGTTTCTCTGTGTAGCTTTGACTGTCTTGGACTGTAGACCAGGCTGGCCTTGAACTCACAGAGATCCATCCGCCTGCCTCTGCCTCCTGAGTGCACCATTGCCTGGTTTGTGTTTTTTGGTTTTGTTTTGTTTTTTGTTTTTGTTTGTTTGGTTGGTTTTTTGGCCACAGCTGATCACAGTCTTCACCAGCCAATGGGAGTGTGAAGATTAATGGAGGTATAAATTTAGTTCTTCCCAGAAACCATGTTAAGAAATATACTTTTTTTTTTAAAGGCCCAAATGAGATTTGAAATTATCTGGGGACTGTTGGGTGTGGCAGCTCATAGCTGTAATCCCAGTACTCAGGCAGATCATGAATTCAAGGCCAGCCTGAGCTACAAAGTAGATTTCAGGTCAGCATGAGCTATATATAGTAAGACTCTGTTTCCAAAAAATTACCCAAAAGTTTGATTTTTTACCTTTCCTTTTGCCTTAGTATAGGGTTTCTTCTTAATCACCAACTGTTAACTGTTGTGTTTGGTTGTGGCCTCTGATTTCAGTCATGTCTTGCCCTCCTTTAGAGCAGGAGCGCCCCTTTTAGTTCTTAACCCTTTTCTTTCTTATCACATCAACTTGATTTTTCATGGTATAAACTTGTATAACTACACTGTTACCTAATTCTTTAGAAAAGTTGTACTGTAGGGCTACATGTCTGGTATAACACGGTAATCCAAAAATAACAGTATCTCCAGTATTCACCTAACTTGTTGCTATCCACATCTCGTTTTATGAACTTAAACTGTTTTCCTTTGTGAATGCCTATGGTTGACATCCATGTAACCTTCCCCTGCCTTTTTTTTCTTTTGTCAGCTTTTTGCAATCTGATTATAAGTACAGAAAGTTTGGACCGTCTGCCTCAGTGCTACTGTCACCTGTTAAACTTAGTAAAACAAGGGATTGGAGGAAAATGTCACTTAAAAGAACAACACATTAAAAAAGGGTTCTCCAACTTCATAGTGGACAGGCAGCCTCCTTAGTGGCATCCAAGAGTAGCCAGGCTTGACACTGAAGCTGCGGCCGCAGTGTTGATCTGCAGATGATTTATATATAGAAGGGATGGTTCTTGAGTTCTTCAGATCCCTGAACTCTTGGATTAAAAAGCAATTTAAAGAATACTTGCAATTACCAAGTAATTGAGTTAATGTCAGTATTACAAATAAGTCAAGAGAGAAGCCCTAAAGAAATGCCATTAAGACTTCTTTTCCTTCTGTTATAAGAAAGCATAAACACCCAGTGAACTGCTTCTATGCCATGCTAGTGTATTCTCTCCCTCCCTAATCATTTGGAAATAAAATTTAAGCACTAATGCATTTTACCTTTTCATAAATATAATATGTATATATTGTTGTTTTTAAAGACAGGGTTTCTCTGTGTAGCCTTGGCTGTCCTGGACTCACTTTGTAGACCAGGCTGGCCTTGAACTCACATCGATCTGCCTGCCTCTGCCTCTGCCTCCCAAGTGCTAGGATTAAAGGTGTGTGCTACCATACCTGGCCTTAAATATTTAAAAAAAAAAAAAAAAAAAAAGGCACGGGAGCTGGAGAGATGGTTCAGAGGTTAAGAGCACTCTCCTCCAGAGGTCCTGAATTCTATTCCCAGCAGCCATTTGGTGGCTCACAACCACCTGTAATGTGATCTGATGCCCTCTTCTGGCCTGCAGGTGTACATGCGGGCAGAGCACTGTATACATAATAAATAAATTAATATTTTTTAAAAATTTAATAAATAAGGCATGGTTCTCCTAAAAATAAAAAATGATTCTGCATAAACATTAGCACATCCAAGAAAAATTATTGTTCTATGTTGACTCTTGATTGTTCCTAAAAATCTTTGATTATTTTTCCATTTTTAAATTTTGACTAAAATATAATTATATCATTTCCCCCTCCTTTTAATCCCTTATATTCCCTTCCCCTTAAATTCATAGCCTCAATATTATTATTCTTATTCTTATTCTTATTCTTATTCTTATTATTATTATTATTAAGAAACATAGCTGCAGCCTGCTGAGTATGTTCAATTTTGCTTATATGCATGTTTTTGGGCTGATCACTTGGTATTGAATAAGCATTTAGGCGGCTCATCCCTGGGGGAGACTGATTCTCTCTCTCTCCCTCATTAATTTCCTGTAGCTCTTCATCTAGGTACAGGGGTCTAGTGAGACTGTGTTGCTTTTTTTTTTTTTTTTTTTGGTAAATCCAATATCCTTTGTAAATGCCATTGCATTGTTGATGAAACATTAGTACTAAATTCTGAACACCAGCTTTCTTAACTACTTGGCTACTTTTTCCTACAACAAACATATTCACCCAACTAGCTATCATTTTCCTGCAGAATAATGAGTTTCAACTTGTTCCTTGACAGCAAGCTTTATCATGGACTCTTCATTTTGGGTATTCTTCCATTCTAGCCAAATCAGCTGCAAAGGTGATCATTTCTCCAATCCCTACCACACCCTACAATTAGAGTATTTCTGAAACGCAAATGGACAGGCAACCCCATTCCCTTTGTATACGCCCTCAGTGGTTCTCCGGTATTAGGATAAAGCAAAATCTTTAACTTGGCCTTCTACTCTACTTCCTCTTGCCTGTCTCACACCATGCTCTCTACCTCAGCATGTGTTTGCAGGTTCCAAGGGAGGGATGGTAAGGTAAAGAGTTCAAGAACAGCTCTTGGGAGAGATGAAACTTGAAATGGTACTTGATGGCATTTGTGTATGGGTGGACTGAGCTCAGACTGGGAAGTAGACTTCTGAGTATTAAAAAGTGGGTTGAAGCAGCCAGGCTGTGATGGCGCACATCTTTCGTCCCAGCACTCTGGATGCAGAGGCAGGTAGGTTTCTGAGTTTAAGGCCCCCCTGGTCTACAGAGCTTGTTCTAGGATAGCCAAGGCTACACAGAGAAATCCTGTCTTGAAACAACAGCAGCAGCAATAACAAAAAAAGTGTGTTGAGAAAAGCGAGGAGAAGCCAAATTGTGAAGAACTTAAATGACCAGATGCCCATGTAAATATGAAAATAAATATTTTTAAAAATCTCAATTCGTTTTAGTTTTTAGGGAGCAAGGTGCTATTCCAGAAATATTCAACTCTTTAAATTACTGGGGAAAAGCCTGTGATAGATATTTCTAGCATGGAAAAGAGAAGTATTTAGTTTTCTGATTTCTGTATATTTGCCAAAGATTCTAAGATAATAGGCGAGAGGGGGTTGGTGATGCTTTGTTTTATACAATACCAGGGATTAGGGAACCAGGGGCTAGATTTTATTTTTATTGTGCTTGGCGTACATAGCCTTGTGTAGGCTTTTAGTATTATTACTGATTGAATGATTGTGGAGGGTCTGTATGCACTTTAGAAGCAGTCTTCACCATTTAACAAAATAAAATGTGATTTGTAGATGATACATTTTAAAAAGCTATCACTTTTTAAACATATATATAACACTATAATATTGTATATTATAATATTAAGCTTTTAAAATAGACTTTTTAATTGCCAATAAAGCCTGCAAGAACAGTTTTCAGCAAAACACTCGGAAATAGATAGCTTCACTGAAAAACATAAAAGAAACAAAAAGACAACTTTAAATGCCAACTGAGTTTTATGTTGCTTGGGGGGGAGGGGGAACATCTTCCTCCTGGTTTTTAAAGGCAACGCCTTACCTTCTTTGTAGCATTCTGCCTACTACACACTGTGTGTGTTTTTGTCATGCTCACAGTGACTGGATTCTCATCCTCCCAACAGGATCAATATTAAACCAGCCGTCTTTACCTCCTCGATCCATATTAAACCTGTCTTGGAGAGAGTCTGTTTATTAGATAATATAGCTACATGGGCTCTATGACAATATCTTTTGCTGCCTCATTAACTCTTGAGCTTTAGAACAAGATAAAACTGCCTTAAAGCCTCTTATCTGATGTCTGGTGTAACCTGCTGAAAGCAAGAGTGCCATTAGTTTATGTTAGAAATCAAATGGCCCTCTGCAGTGCAGGAAGTCCTGATTAAACCTGAAGTATCCCTGGGGAACGCTACAGCTGTCAGAGGGGTGGTAGCTGTCCCTCATGTAAAGGGAAATCTGGGCCAGAGGTCCCAGTGGGGCGGTGCTCTGAGAGCGGCACGTGGCTGCCCCAGCTGTTCTGCTTTGCCTAATGAATTGTTTTACAAGCAGAGGCTGGGCATTATCATCACAAGCTGCCTTCCTGGGGGACTGGAGCAGGCCACATAATAAGTAATGTTAGTGATGGTAATTGAAATGTGATGGCTCTCCTGAGATCTTCCCAGCCCCGGAACTGGTTGGCACGTGTGGATTGTCTTGTCTTACCAAGTCCTATTGGAAGTGTGCCCTCTCTCCCTCCGGTTTCATGATGCTGTTGTGCGATTCTGCCTCTCTCTCTCTCTCTCCTGCCCGCTATGGAAATTCATGAACAAAGGCAGTGTTTAGAATGCTATAATGGCTTCAAGTACAAAAAGAACCACTTTGACTTCTTATTTAAATTATCGACACCGCAACAGCAAAGAACCACATATTTCTTTTGAAGGAACCACTTCGGAGCTCTGTATGGGCTCTAAAGGGAGTATTATCACAGACTTATGTGAGTAATAGAAGCTCTCCCTGTGAAAAAATTTAGATAGCATTGGAGAATATAAAGTCAAAAACAAAACAAAACAAAAACATTATGTGTTGAATTTATCAGAGGTGACCATTATCACCTCATTTTCTCCATGAACACTTCCAGACACGTTCTGTACTTAGTCAAGTTTATATTTGTTACTACACAGCTGTTAAGATCCTAAATTATGCACCTGTGGTGACTTTTCACCCTACAGTGTCCGGGAGGGCCTCCCTCACTGTTGGTAATTGCTGCGTGGAATCTCACTGTGCCTCTCACCAGGTAATTTGACTTGGCTTTATAAGTTAATGCTTGCCACATTAGGTCACATTCATGCTTTGTGCTCTAGGTTCAAACTGATTTCTCATATGATTTTCCTTTCTTTGGGAGTATTTAATTTAGGATTGTTTTAAAATGGGAAATGCTGAAGACAAAACTTTTAGGGGGTTAGCATGAGTCTTGTCATACATCATCAGAAAGCTGTTTGTATACTGGTATGTTTCCTGCTGTGTATTGTCCATCCTTTACTTTGGTGAATGAAAAGTGTTCAGTACCAATTAGGTAGGAGAAACAACTTTGAATATAATCCAAGGCATTGGTAGAGACGTCCTGTAAAAATGTTTTCTCCCTTCATTTTCGGCCACAGAAGTCCTGTAAATCAAGTTTCTAGGTGCATTACTGCGCTTGGGAAGTTGTTAACGCATGGAAATGAGGAGTTAGGCCTTTTCTGAACTAACAAAGCAAAGTTGTGTCTCACGAACTTTGAGGGCGTGCCAGGGTGTGGCAGTTTAATGAATAAATCAAAGCAAACCAATTTTCTGGGAGCATTTCAGGTCAGTGATAGGAGAAATCAGTTATTTTCTTGGGCTAACAAACCTAATTTTAGTAGCATATGACTTCAGTAGGAGAATCTACTTACAAGTTGAAGAATAGAAAAGTTCACACCAGCTAGGCTCAGTGGCGCATGCCTGTAATCCCAGCACTTGGCAGGCAGAGGCAGGTGGATCTCTGTGAGTTCAAGGCCAGCCTGGTCTACAAAGTGAGTCCAGGACAGCTAAGGCTACACATCGAAACCCTATCTTGAAAAAAGAATAAAAAAGAAAAGTTCACACCTATTAAAATTGGGGACATTGCAGATCTGTTTAAACATAAAACCTCTTAAACCCATTCTCAAATTTCTTGTCTTAACATGACTACTTAATGCTTTTCCTGACCTTGATGCTACACATTGGAATAATGTATAGCTTTTAGTTTAATAGTAATATTTATTATTTAATCTTTTCTAAGCCTTAAGGCAACTCATGAGTAACAGGTATAGAGATTTCTGAGGTTTTTCTTGGTATTGGAGGGCCTCCAAGCTGTACTGTTCAAAATAGTCACCCTCCAGCCACACTAGCAGATGCTTAGTAGCCACATGTAACTAACTAGTCAGCTACTGTATTGAACAGCACCACTTAGGTTAGCAAAATGGTCTACAAGTAGATTTATTTTCTCTATGAGCTAAGAATGGCTTTTACATTTTTATAAGGATGAGAAATATGTGACTTTAACAGTCCTTCATTAAATGTAAGGCTCATAAAAATCTCCCTTTAAAATGAGCATCTGGAACTTTTGGGACAAATTAGAGAATTTACTTGTTGCTTTCTACATGGGACCTTGGTATTCATCAGGTGCCTTTATGAATTCCAAAGTTTGTGATAACCCTAAACACATAATTTTTCCTCTGGCCAAAAAAAAAAAAAAAAAAAAAAAAAAGACATAGTTAATGCAAGTTGTATCACTCATTTGGGCTTTTATGAAAATCATTCTATAACTAGAAGTAACTAAAGTGGTTTTCCCACAACTTAAAATAAATGTTTTGATAAAACCCATTGAGCTATTAGTAAAATTTTAACTTGAATTTGCCTGAATCCTTAAACTCAAAAGAGCTAGGAAGGGCTGCTGTAGGTTATGACGTGAACGAAAGAGAAAAAGCCACATCTCAACAGAGCCCAGAGAAAGAGGCGATGGGAAAGGAAGGAAGGACTATGATTGTGAAACAGTATTTCCAGAGCCATCTTCAAGAAAGTAAAAGCTTCCTTCAAACGAATCCGTGAATTGTAGCAGGGGTTGGTTTATCACTCAAAGCTCTGTTGGTCACAGGTGGTGGTTACCTGTCGGCAGCTGTCATGTTCAATCTTAAACCCCCAAGGTTCTAGTGATCAGCACCACACCTCTGCCGCTCTAGCCAACCTCTCAGCCCTTTTCCCGCTAGGTTCTTTCATATCGCCTTTATGTGTGTCCTTTTGCCTCACTCTTGCCTTGTCAGGATTAAGTGTTTCCACTCAGTGTCTCATTGAGAGACCCTCTCGCCGTAAGGCACCATGAGTGATTTCTTTTAGATCTCCTGATGTCCAGTGAAGGATCTCATCACTGTAGGACCAGAGATGGACCTTTCCCAGTGTCGTTTACCAGGCTTTGTTCTTAGCATTTAAGGATGCTGGTGAAAAATATGCCAAAGTTGCGTGATCTTAAGTATTTGCTCTCCAGCTGACAGTTTACAAGTATTAAGGAAAAGGAACTTTACCATAGGATTTGGAGCTATAAACTATAGCTTTTAAGAAGACTTTCCCGTTGTCCATGATGGGGAGAACCTGAAATTCAAGCTTTTGAGAAATTAGACTTTTCTCCATTTCAATCTCAAAATACTTATAAAAACTGTAAAAACAAAATAGAAAATTTGCCCCGGCATGGTGGCATATACCAAAGTCCCAGGACTTGCTTGTGAGAGCCTGGGAGTCAAGAGGTAAATCTGAGCCAGCAAGACCCCTTTTCAAGATAGTAGTGAGAAAGCTAAAGGTGTGTGGAGAGGGGCCTTGCCCTGGATCTGAGACAGTGTTTTCTCCTGAATTGGCCTATTAACTTTTGGAAAGGCATTTGCGCGCGCAGGGAATACCCTTTTTTCTCCGTACAGACTAGACTGTGTATTGCTTGCAATAGCTTTTCATTGCTGCAGGGAAACATCCCAGAGAACTTACTTAAAGGAAGGAAGTGTTATGGAAAGTGATAGCAAAGGAAAGCTGCTTGTGTCATGACAACCGGAAAGCAGAAAGACGGAGAAAGACAGGAAGAATCTGGAGACAACATAACCCCTTCAAAGCCATGCCCTTGCAGACTTGCTTCCTCAGAGCCCTTTGAGCTATGATTTATCAGTATATTAAATCCTCAGTGAAGTTAAGTGCCCTGCAGTGTGGTCCTCTATCATTAGTGTCAGCTAGCTGGAGGCCAAGCTTTTTGTGTGTTGGGGAAACAGTATCCAGATCATAATGTTACCACAGTGTGGAAGAGTCAGTCTGACTGTCAGCTCTCAAGGGAGAGCTGGTTATCTGGGATTTTCACCATTAAGTTGCCAACACTTAGCATAATTGGAACATAATAGGTATCTGTTGTCTGGTACCTGCTTTTTCTCTTTCATGCTTTATGTAAACAAAGGCATTTTCATTTATTATAAGACATATTTGGACTCAGGTATATGCCTTATTAGTGGAGTGCTTGTCTAGCGTGACAAAGCCTCGGATTTGATCCCTTGCGCTGTGCTAAGGGAAAGAAAAGAAGGGTTGAGGGAAAGTCAGTTTTATGTTGTTGGGAAAAGAATGTGATTTTTTTTTTCCATAAATGAGATCTACTGTTTTCTCTACTTCTGGTCTTAGAAACTACATTGGTTTCTGCTTCTGTTGTCTCCTACCATTGTGTGAAATGAGTGTACGCACCATAGGCTGTTACCATCTATATGTGCTTTGATTTTTTGTTTGATAGGTATAAACAAGAGGGAGATCATAGCAGGTGGGTTCCAGGGGCTGAGCTCAAGTCATCAGGCCTGACACAGCAAGTACTTGTACCCACTGAGCCATCTCATTTGCCTTTTTATTTTTAGTTTTTATTTTTCTCTGTCCTCTAATTGTATCCAGAATGAAGCTGGTTTTGCAGAAATTGGTATACTAATCCTAGGGGGTCACATTCTTATACAGCACACACAGATGGTTAAATTGTCTTACAAAAACACCAAATTGAAAGACTCATAACAAAAAAGAAAGAAAGAAAGAAAGATTCATAACGTCTAGTCTCACAACTTATTTCAAAGCTGCTGTCAGCAATGGCAAGGACAAAGAAGCACAGTGGCACACCACTCTGCTGTCACCTCCAGCAGCCTGAAGAATTCCCCTAGTCTTTTTGGGGACCTCAACTCAGATAAAAATTCCTTGGATTTTAGGTAGAAAAGAATTTCAGGACAAGCCAATATCAAGCAGAGTTGAAACTTATTAAAAATAGAAAGGTACTCAAGGAAGAAAAAGGCACATTCAAGAGCATGGTGTGGGGCTCTCAAAGATGAGTTGCCATTAGTGCCTTCGGTGTGCACATTATACCATTACCATTGTTGATAGCTTTCAAGTTACACTGCAAAGGGTTGTTTCTCACACATACTTTCAATAGTAATATAGGGTGTCTTCAATGGAGTTGCTTTTTTTTTTTTTTTAAAGACAAGGTCTCTCTATGTAGCTGTGGCTGTCCTGGAACTCACTCTGTAGACCAGGCTGGCCTTGAACTCAGAAATCCACCTGCCTCTGCCTTCCAAGTACTGGGATTAAAAGAATGTGATGCCACCTGGCAGTGGGGTTACAGTTTGATAAGACTGTGGAGCCTGTAAGGTCGCACAGGGGTCATGTTTAGTAATGGTTTTCCTGAGAGTCTTAGAAAATGTTAAGTTTACAGCTTGGTGGGGAAAAAGATCATACACACTTAGGCTTTAAGCGTGGTTCATTCTTGTTAAAACATTCTTTGTATTTATTTATTCATTTATTTATTTATTTATATTTAATTGATTTATTCAGATTCTCAATTGTTATCCCCTTCCTTGTCTCCTTCCCGTTCCTCCCTCCCTCCCTCCCTCCCTCTTTCACCCTATTCCCCTCCCCTAGGTCTGTGACAGAAGGGGACCTCCTCCCCCACCATGTGGTCACAGCCTATCAGGTCTCTTCCTGGTAGTCTGCTTATCCTTTCTCTGAGTGCCAACAGGCCTCCCCACCAAGGGGTAGTGGCCAAATATGGGGCACCAGAGTTCTGTTAAAACATTTTTATATAAACTCTTTCTATATAAAGGAATACTGTCTCTATTTTAGCACTCTTTACAGCAAATATTGTTAGTTGTGTTGCATTTCTATTTTTTTAAGATTTTGTTTATTTTATGTATATGAGTGCTGTAACTGCATGTACGCCTGCATGCCTGAAGAGGGCATTAGAGGGTATCGATGGTTGTGAGCCACCATGTGGATGCTGGGAACTGAACTCAGGTCCTCCGGAAGAGCAGACAGTGCTCTTAAGCTCTGAGCCATCTCTCCAGGCCGTGTTGCATTTCTTTACTCTTGGCTGGCAACATGCTCCAGGATAAAGTATTCATTTTTTCCTCATGCTCCCATAGTTTTCCTTGTCTTTCTTTCTGCCTCAGCTATAGCAATCAATGCATGTGAAAGTGGCATGAAGATAGCACACAGATCAATGGAATAGAATTGAAACCCTAGCTATCAGTCTTTACACTTAAAGTCATTTGGGTTTTGATAGGACTTCAAACACTACTTGAGGGCTGGAGAGATGGCTCAGAGGTTAAGAGCACCACCTGCTCTTCCAGAGGCCCTGAGTTCAATTCCCAGCAACCACTTGGTGGCTCACAACCATCTATAATGAAATTTGGTGCCTTTTCCTGCAGATAAAGCACTCATATGCAATAAATAAAATAAATAAATCTTTTTTTAAAAACTATTTGAAAGGGGGATCTATAGTCTAACAAATGATATAATGACAACTGAGTATCCATTAGTAAATTTAGACCATATCTCACTCCTCCCTCACGATATACAAAAACTAACTGAAAATAAATCATTGTCTATTAAGATCATTGCAATTTAAGAGATAGAACTTTGCTGGGCAGTGGTGGCACACGCCTTTAATCCAGGCAATTGGGAGGCAGAGGCTGGTGGATCTCTGTGAGTTCAAGGCCAGCCTGGTCTATAAAGTGAGTCCAGGACAGCTAAGCCTACACGCACGCGCGCGCGCACGCACACACGCACACGCACACACACACACACACACACACACACACACACACACACACACGAGGGAGGGTAGGGAGGGAGAAAGGGAGAGAGAGAGAACTTTAAAACTCTTTTTAGAAAGAAACCTAAATATTCATGACTTTCAAATTAGTGGTTGTTTCTTAGATGTGATACTGAAAGCATAAAGCATAGAAATGGGGGACAAAGTTGATGTCCATCAAAGTTCAGAACTTTGTTCTGTAAAAGTACCATTGAGAAAGTGGGAGGAGGAGCAGTGTGAAGAAGCATCGAGAGCGACCCCCGGACGGACCAAGCCCGCGCGCAGCTGTATCCCCCGCGTTCAGCGCCGATGTTCCCCCACCGCCGCCATGCCCAAAAGAAAGGCCGAAGGGGATGCTAAAGGAGATAAAGCCAAGGTGAAGGATGAGCCACAGAGAAGATCTGCACGTTTGTCTGCTAAACCTGCTCCTCCAAAGCCAGAGCCCAAGACTAAAAAGACCCCTGCAAAGAAGGGAGAGAAGGTACCCAAGGGGAAGAAAGGGAAAGCTGATGCCAGTAAGGATGCAAATAATCCCGCGGAAAATGGAGACGCCAAAACAGACCAGGCCCAGAAAGCCGAAGGTGCTGGAGATGCCAAGTGACGTGTGTGCATTTTTGATAACTGTGTACTTCTGGTGACTGTACAGTTTGAAATACTATTTTTTATCAAGTTTTATAAAAGCAGAATTTTGTTTTACTTTTTTTTTTTTTTAAGCTATGATGTTAGCACACAGAACACTTCATTGTTTGGGGGGGAAGGAACATGTGTCACTAACATAATGTCTCCCAAGCTAGATTGATGATGGAAAACTTCTTCCCCTGATAATTCTCAAAGGCTCCTGTTGGCTCCCAAGAGGCATCCTGGTGTTGACATATGTGGCCACCATGGCACAAAATGCCTCGTGATGTGGGAAAACTAAATTGACTTTTGTATCCTCCTACCACATACCATCATCGACTTAACTCCCTTAAAACCAGAGACCTGTTGGAACCTGACCCCCAAAATTGTTTTTCCAGTCTGTTGGGCAATCTGGACTTTGCAGTGATGTCATTGAGTGTCCTCAGAAGAGCGGTGGTTCCTTTTATAAAAGACTGGATCTTCAGATTGATAATTCTGCCATTTTCATTTCATTTCCTGAAAGTCAGGGTCGGCTTGTGAAAAGTTGTTAAACAACATCCTTAAGGTGAAATGTCAACCCTCACTCTAAGCTACTTCCCCCTTTTCAAAGCATTGAATGGAGATTTCATTGGGTTTTATAGTGGCTTTCTGATTTTGGTAGTCTATACAAGAAGGGAGTTTGGAAGTTCTTGTATACTGTTAATGATTGTCTGCCCACGTCCTGCCTGAAATACCATGATTGTTTATGAAAAGTATCTTTAATAAAGCTGGATACAGTTAAAAAAAAAAAAAGAGAAAGTGGGAGGAAAACAACAACAGGAAAGTGACCTGCATGCACATCGACAAATAGATGGCTAAACAAGGATTGCAGTGAGCACATACAGTGGACTTTCAGTCAACTGTGAAAGAAGGAAAATCTGACCTATACTGCACTAACTTGGAAAGAACAGTCACAATAAGACAAATACCATATGATTCCAGTCACTTGAGGTAATTAAAGTGACCAAATCCATAGAAACAAAAAGCAGACTAGTGGCTGCAAGCTGGGAGGAGAGAGGATGGGAAGTTGTTTTTAATTGTTATTGATTTTCATTTGTGGAGGATGAAAAGTTCTTGAGATTGGCTGTTTGATATGAATTGATCTTAATGATAGCAGATGAATTGTGTATTATAAAGCGGTTAAAATGGCAAGTTTTATGTGTAGTTCACTATAACTTTTAAAAAAGGGTACTATTTTTATGATATGTGAGTTATGTCTCAATTTTTAAGTTGTATGAGGAAAAAGGAAAAAATTCCTTGTCCAAGAATCACAGGGATGTGAAGGAGTCTCTCTTATAGGCCTGCTTCTAGTTGAAGGGTCGTTTTCCTCTTTAATGTATACTGTTTTATTATTTTTCAAGTCATGAGTAAGTCTCTTTCACTTGTCTTTTTCCTTGTATATTTCTCTATTTGAATTATGTCTGATCTTCCTTGGTATTATTTCAGTATCTGGGATCCTATCAAGGGTTAACATCTATTTCTTAGGATTTATATATTATAATAAGGATAATAAGTAGACCATTTATTATAGGCTGTTTTGAGAAGCAGTATGCTAGACCTTGGGTGTCAAACACATAAGGATCTCTCAAAGCTAATGATCTTGTTATAGAAACAAGGCAATTTATAGAAGGTTTGCTCACAGTGAAGGCAGCGTACTAAGTGTGAGCTACTTGACTAACGTAGTTTATAGTCACGAGAGATAGAATAGGCCGTGGGGAAAGTGAAATAAAAGAAACAAATCCTTATATTACCAGTGATAAGTTGGTTCCCTCCTCCCTGTCTGCTTCTATGTAAAATGTATCATTCTGTATAGCAGTTGCTATTGCATTGACCAACTCAAATCCTTGTATTCATATCCATTTCCCTTGCTGACAATCCAGTAAAAACCATTGCTGGTTTGTCTGTTCTCACTCATATAGGCCAGTAATTAAACAGTTAGAGAAGCAGATCATATGGCATAATTTGGCCACTGAACCAAAAAGTGCCTCTCTGTATTTATCCTATTAAGCCTGTGAGTGGCAACAAAGGAAAATGGAAAAGTCACCACTGTCATGCATCCTTGGCCTGGTGAATGGGACCTGTACCTTGACAATGATTTTGGTTATTTTTGCTTTCTGTGTACAGTGGATTTATCATCTATTGGAGTCTCAAAAACCCTTCTTTTAAAATAAATATTCTTTTTTAAAATGCTTTTTCCATGTCAAATTTTTACTTCTTTATGACATACAATGATGGTTTTAAATATTCATTAAGCATGACTTATTGTTAAAGCCCTGAAGCAGTTAGCTATAGCAGCCAGTCTTTTTTTTTTTTTAAACTATTCAAGAATCTTTAAAAAAGATTAGCAGGAACAGTGTTAAATTTGTAGCAGCCCTGATATATATCAGTTCTGGCTTGGCAGGTTTTGACCCAGAACTATGTAATGTTTTATTACCCTAAGCTATATAAGGACACATACTTATAGTACCACTTTTGTAGCAGATATGTTCATAACTCTACAAAATGATTAGACTGACGCAAAGCAATTCTCTAAATTCATAGGTATTAAAATATTCTGGCAGCTGTCTCCTTTTTGCCCTTAAGTTGAGACATCATGATGAGATAAGACTGCCGGGCCTGCTCAGTACATGAATGAGGTTAGGCACAGTATTCTCACTTTATTGACAAGCATCTTTGTTGTTACGAATAGGAGATCTCTTGCGGAGAAAGGCTCCAATTATAGTAATTCCATTCAATTCCAGTAATATTATTGAGTATTTAAAACACATTCCATGCGATCATATGGAATAAGGAGGAAGTTAGGGTATAAAAATGTCTTTGAATTCTAACTGAAATAAGTTACTTGATGTTGAAAACCATATCTTCTAAATATCTCTATATGATATTTCACACACACATAAACAGCACTGGAAAGGTAGAAACAGGAAGATTATTAGTTTGAGGCCAGCCTCGGCTACCTAATGCATTTGTAGCCAGCCTAAGCTTTATAAAATGACTCTGCCTCAAAAAGCCAAAGGCTAAAGTGGCATAGGGGCTGTTGTCTGTAATCTCAGCATGTGGGAGCCTCTGGCAGGAGACTAGTGCCAGGAGCTTAAGGCCAGCCTGGGCTACAAGGTAAGAGATACTGTCTGAAAAAACAAAAACAAAAGCAAACAAAAAGAAAGCCAAGGGCAGGAATGCAGCTTAGTTGGCCTAGCATGTGCCAGGTCCTGACTTCCACCCAGAACCACAAAACAAGAAACAATATGCACAATCTCCTTAGGAGCCTTAGGAGCCAGAGGTCCTGGTAAGGGTTAAGAGAGCTTGAATGGAGCTTCAGGTGTGTAGATACAGGCTTTCGGCAATCCCTGGGCTCCAGATCCAGGTGGGAGCTCCAGACTCTGGGAAAGGATGGTGAGCTCAGCAGCCTCTGGCCTCTCTTTACCTAATCCCTTCCAGCCTGCTTCATAATACTTCAGATCACTTCAGCTTCAAATAATCTGTAGTTTGAAATACTGTCCCTGAATTAGTAAGTGCTCAGCTACTGTTACAGGACGCCTGATGCTCCATGACCTTATGAATAAGGCATTCTTTAGCTGACAGTTCTGGTGGGTTGCAGTTTAAGTTGGATATGTGCATTTGTTAAGACCCTCATGCTGCATGATAATACAGCAGAAAAGCAAGTGAGAGTGTGCAGAGGAGGCAAAAAATGGGGGTGGCTTCACTCTGTACCAACCCTTTGCCTTGCTGAGACATGTGAACATTCATATAACCATTTTGGAAAACTGGTAAGCAGACATATGCCCGATGACACAGTGATTCTAGTGCTAGGCGTATAGCCTAAAAACAGAAAAGTATAAATATGTATAGGAAAAGACAGATACAAGGTTAGGGAGGCTTAAGTGCACTGACTGTAGCCTGAGTACTATAATCATTTGTGTGCAAGACTGTAAGAGAGGTGTAAGAGAGGTGGCTCAGCAGCTGAGCACTTGCAAGAGACCCAGATTTTTTCCCAACATCCACATGACCGCTCACAACCAACTCTAACTCAGTTCCCAGGGATCCAAAGTCCTCTTCTGACCTTTGTGGGCTCCTGAATGCGTGCAGCGCACGTACATATACTCTTGAATGCATACACATTTAAACATTTTAAAAGAATGTAACAGAATATTTATAACTATGAAAATACACAAACTGTTAAATGTATACAGTAGCACAGTCATTGTAGGGCCATTAAGTGTTAGAAAAATACAGAAGAGCCCAGGTTGTACAACCTCACTCACAGAAAGTTCAAAAAACACCCTGTCAGACCAGAGTAAGGGTTGCCTTGGGATCACGGTGATGGCTGGGAGGACCCATGGGAGAGAGGCTTTTGGGTGACAATAGTTGTTCTCTTTATATTTTGTTGTTTCATGAATATATGATTTTGTAAAGTTTCTTACATATACTTATTCAGTTTTCTATATATATGTTTCCCCCCTAAAAGTAAAAGTTTTTAAAGACAAGAAATGCACACTGACATATATTGACTGGAGTACAATACACTTAGGTTGCAGTGTAGCTCTTATAGCTGGGTTGGTTTTTGAAGCTCATGAAGGAAGGATATTGAGCAGCAGTGATTTTCCAGCCAGCAGGGAAGAGAGCCTGAAGACGAAGGGAGCCCATCCTCCAGATTTCTAAGTATTTTCTTAGTAGACTTACATAATGGCATAAGAATCATGGAAATATTTCCTGGGGTTGTTTTTGTTGCTGGCAGCTATTAATATGTACAATGCTTTTGTGCCTTAAAAATTTGCTTTTGTTTGTATTTGTTTGTTTTGTCTTTTGAGACCTGGTCTTGCTGTGTAGACCAGGTTGGCCTTGAACTCACAGAGACCTGCCTGTCTGCTTCGCGAGTGCCTGGATTAAAGGTGTGTATCAACATGCCTGGCTGGTTTTGCTCTTGATGTTGTTGTTGTTTTTAACACAAACAACCTTAATATTAAAATTCTGCTCACGATGCGTCATTAAGTGAGGTGCCGCTGGATGTCAGGAAGGTTGATAATGAATGTGGTTCAGTAGATGGCAGCATTTCCTTTGAAGTTTTTGGTTAGTGGGCACATGGAGTGAATCTTAGCAACTCTTTCACTAGGAGTGAAGGGGATCCCGTAAGTGGGACAAGTAAACAAGAATCTTTTTCATTTGCTATATTATTATCTTGAATGAAGCAACAGGATTTAGAGTTAAGAGACATCTAGAAGATACAGTTTTCTGCATTAAATCCTAGAATAGCCCTCAGAAGTTTGTTTATTATGATATTACTGCAGGGAGTGTTGATATATAGGACTGGCTGTGTGTTCCAAGATTGAGATCATTGCTACCTGCTGTGGGCACAGATGTGGGTGAAATTTACTGATGAGGAAATTGGAGTGTTGTTTGAACAGAAATTGAGAGAAAAACTAGTTGATCTGTTTTGCTGTTGGATTTTTATTTTCTGTGTATAGGTATTTTGCCTGCATGTGCATATGCACATCACTTGTATTCCTGGTGCCTGCAAAGGCTAGAAAAGCTTTCCTGAAAGTGAAACAGCAAATGATTGTGGGCCATCTAGGGGGTGCTGGGAATCAAACCCAGGTTATCTGGAAGAGCAGCAAGTGCTCTGTTTTTGTTTTTGTTTTTGTTTTTGTTTTTGTTTTTTGAGACAGGGTTTCTCTGTGTACCTTGGCTGTCCTGGACTCACTCTGTAGATCAGGCTGGCCTTGAACTCACAGAGATCCGCCTGCCTCCACCTCCCGAGTGCTGGGCTTAAAGGCATGTGCTACCACTGCCTGGCTCACAAGTGCTCTTAACCTCTGAGGCCTTTGCTATTTATATTAATACAAATAAAATGTTATTGAATAGTCTATTTTTATATTAAATTTTATCAGCTAGTGACTGCTAGCCTAAAATTTCTTTTTCTTTCTTTTTTTAAATTAATTTATTTATTATGTATACAGTGTTTTGCCTGCAGGCCAGAAGAGGGCATCAGATCTCATTATAGATGGTTGTGAGCCACCATGTGGTTGCTAGGAATTGAACTCAGGACCTTTGGAAGAGCAGTCAGTACTCTTAACCTCTGAGCCATCTCTCCAACCCAAAATTTCTTTTTCTTGTCTGTGCAGTCCAGATGGTAAATAATAATGCATTGGTGCATTATCTTTAGGGCATTGTATTGATAATGGGGGCCCTATGGATGGATGCTACATTGCTTTTTATACTGTTGAATTGTTTTCTGGAATTTTCCTATAGCAGAAAACTGATATCATAGCTTTAACAGCCATCATTATTTGAGTCTTTTCTAATAGGCATTACAGGAAGTGCACTCACATGCTTTGTCTCCGAAGACTATTGACCCCATTTTACAGATGACAAAGGTTTGGACCAGTCGTAGAGCTGTGAATCAATCTAAGCCACTTGAGTCCATAGCCATTACTTTTAGCATATAATGCTCTGGTTACCATGATGTACTTGAGGAATCTGAGGGATTTTTGTTTGTTTATTTGTTTGTTTGTTTTTCAAGATAGGGCTTCTCAGTGTAGAGCTGGCTGTCCTGGAACTTGCTCTGTAGAGTAGGATGGCAAAGGCACGGCCCAGCTAATTAATTGATGGATCTAAATTACATTTTAGTCAGAGAGAGGTTGGAGGTGGTGAGATCGGAGAACAATTTAAAAGGATTCAGTTCTCTTTCCACCATGTGGGTCCTTTTCAGGCTTGGTGGTAGATAACTAACTACCTGCTGACCTATCTTGCTGGCCCACACCACACACTTGAGTCTTGGCTGTTCTGTGTGTAGTATTTTAAAAGCCAGAGCCAAATATAGTTTTTGTTTTTGTTTTTGTTTTGTTTTTTGTTTGTTTGTTTGTTTGAGACAGGGTTTCTCTGTGTAGCCTTGGCTGTCCTGGACTCACATTGTAGACCAGGCTGGCCTCGAACTCTCAGTGATCTGCCTGCCTCTGTCTCCTGAGTGCTGGGATTAAAGGCGTGTGCCACCACGCCCGGCTCTAAATGTAGTATTTTTAAATGAAGACATCAGGCTTTAAAGGAAAAATGTTTCACTTGGGGATTATTATCAGAATCCTAATGCATGAAGTGACTAATTTGAGAGTATAGGAAATGTATGCTTCTAACTTAAGTAGAAGTATTTTGTCCTTAGAGCACAGGCAAATAATTTCTAGAAGATTCAATTTAAGGAGAGGAATAAAGAGGGATATACAGTCTAGTTTAAGCATGCATGTACTATAATTATTTACAGACACCTTCTAATAGTATGTTAATATTAGAGCTGAGTTTGCTTTCCCTTTCTTCCTACGTATTGTACACATGCCTTTTAAAAAGCAGTTTTCTGTTTTCTATAATTTATATGATAATGTCTTTTGGGGGGGATACACTCAAAATTGTAACTAATGTACTTTTTTTATTTCTGTTAGGTAAAAATAAGATTGCATGATTTTTTAAAAACTTATAAATGTGTTATCTTTTAATATTCTGGAGATAATTTGAAGTGGAAAGTGATTTTTTTCAGAAGTATACCCTGTTTTTTAAATACACAAAATTATTATTCATATTTTGGCTGTTTTCTGATCTAGTCTGTAAATTGTCACTATTTGTTTTTAAATAAACATTTTATTATAGTTTTATATGTAAAAGGGAGTTCTCATTAGTGTGGCATATTTGTTGGTAAGATGGCTCAGTTATTAAAGCCTTGCCATGATCTGAGTTCAATCCCTGGACCTCAAATAAAAACAGGAAATGAGGACCATTTCCACAAAAGGTGTCCAGTATGGCACATCTGTGTATACACACACACAATAATAAATAAACCACTCTTAATTTAAAAATTAATATATCAGCCAGGTGTTGATGGTGTGCATACACCTTCGGTCCTAGCACTTGGAAGGCAGAAGCCTTAGGATCTGAGTTCAAGGCCAGCCTGGTCTAAAGAGCAAGTTCCAGGACAGCTAGAAAATCTGTCTGGGGTGGGGATTGGTGGGGCAGTTAATGAGTCAATAAAGTCCATAAAACTTAGGGCTTTGATTTTCTTAGTTTATTCTTTTTTTTTTTTTAAGATTTATTTATTATTTATACAGTATTCTGCCTGCAGGCACCTGAAGGCCAGAAGAGGGCACCAGATCTCATTATAGATGGTTGTGAGCCACCATGTGGGTGCTGGGAATTGAACTCGGGACCTTTGGAAGAACAGCCAGTGCTCTTAACCTCTAAGCCATCTCTCTAGCCCTTCTTAGTTTATTCTTAATGTCAGTTTTCCAAATTACAGTTATAGTCACACCTCTTTAAGCTCTTCTCAGGTTTTCCTTGTTTTTGAAGACTGGATGGTTTCTTAGAGGTACTGGTCAGGGGTACTGTGGAATGTCGCTCAGCTGGAAGTCAGCTGACATGTATCTCACTGTGTCATATGGGGGAAGGCAGAGGAGAATTTGAAAATACCAATGGTGGATAAGTAAAAATAAACAACTGTGTTCTTTGTTGACGTTGAAATATTGACAATATTCCTTACGTTGTTTTCATATTTTTATCATTTATCCTAAAAAATCAGTTCTAATTCTGTTGGAAGCAGAGGTTTGAGTAATAGAATCTCCTTATTCCCTAGAACATTTTCTTCTCTAATTTCACCTATTGGGGGACATTTTGGATGCATTTTGATGTTACTCCTAAGAGCTTTATTTAATCTAAACTGTCCTTTTAATCAGTAATGGGCAATTTTGTATGAATTGTTAATTGATTAGAATTGTGGAGATTATATACAAAGCTATTTTGTCAAGGTAGCCTCCAGCAGTGTAAGATTAAAACAGGATCTGGTTTAGTTACTATTCTAAGATGAATGCTTGGGAAAAAAAGTATTGTGTTAGTGGGTTTGGTTTGTATTCCAGCCTGGTTTAAACTCTGCTAAGAATTATTGTCTTTTAAATCACTGAGGTCCTCAATTCTACTCCATTAAGGGCCACTTTTCTGCCAATCAAAAAGCAGCATCCCAGAGATTGATTTTTTTTTTTGTTGCACTGGATAGCTATGGCTGCCTAGTGACAGCATTTCCAACTCTTTTATGTAAACAGAAAGCAATCAGATAAGCACTAATCCAAGGATTATGGGGACCCAAATCCGAGGCCAGAAGAATCTCTGCAGTGTCTGTCCCTGGCGCTTCGCCTTCTAGTGTCAAGCAATGTCTTTTTCCTGGAAAGCCTGCTTGCTGCTTGTGCTGCCTGTTAGATGTCTGCGCGTTAAACCCAAACACCTCGGCAAGTCCTGAATGGAATTCAAAAAGACACTTACATTTCCATAAATAAATTAGGAATTCAGCGGTTTCTTCGGGCTAATCAGGGCAGGCTGATAAACCTTGCTAGCTGTTTAATAAATGAATTGTGACTGATTACCTATTAATATGGACGCCTCAGGAATTCACCCTGGGGGAAGCAGAGCAGTGAAATAGAGAGGGGCATGGCCCCTTGGGAAATCAGGGCTTCATGTTTGCAGCTTAAATATCTCTGTGAAGTATCAATAAGGAGGTAATTGAATTTTGAACACAAACATGAGTGCTAGATGGATGAAAGGGGGAGGGGGACCAGATCGGCTCTTCCCTGCCCCTGTGTTCTCCCCTCCCCTGTTCCTTAGAGACCACTCTAGTAAAGATAGATGCTAAATCCATTAAATAAAGATTACACTCTGTCGCTGTAGAAAATGGCAGCTTAGCTGGATCCCTGGGCAAATTGGGGCCTTTTGCAATACAGAAAATTAAAATATACATTTTTAACAAGTATGCTATCCTGCTAGTAATAATGCCAGCTAGCTTGTGCTCTTCCTTTAGATTGGCTTTTGTTTGGACCCATCGCTTTCTCTTGTATAAATGCCAATCTTTTCTGTATTCTGTGAGCAGAAGGGGCTGGGTTTATTTATTTATTTTTAAAGCTGTTGAGGCCTTTCTCTAGCATCCTGCTTGTTCCTAATCAGAGGAGTGGGAAGGAGATTACTGTCCCATGAATTGACGGTAGATAAATGTTCCCTCCCCTTAACTGGTGAGCCCAGCAGAGTCCAATCACTTGTATTTCAGGGATGATTGGACACTGTACAGCTGAGCAAGAAAGCGCTAAAGACTGACATAAACATTGATGTTTGGGGTGCAATTTTACTTGGCTTTATTTCCTCTAGATAAGGTTATTGATTTGTTTTGTCTTGCTAGTTTAAGCCAGATAAAGTCATATTAACATAGAGAAAGAATTGGCATCATCTAGTTGCAGATCATATTTACTCCTTGTTAGCAATAACAAAAGCCAGGCTGTAAGTACTTTTCTTTTTTGTATGATTGGGTTTTAGATTTATGTATTTATTTAACATGTAGGTGTGTGTGCCTGAGTATATGTTTGTACACCATGTGCTTGCAGAAGCCTGTGGACGTCAGAAGGGGGTGTTAGATCCTTTGGAACTGGAGATACAGACAATTGTAAGACACCATGTGGGTGCTGGGAACTGAACCTGGCTCTGCTGCAAGAGCAGTGGTTGCTTTGAACCCCAGTGCCATTTCTCCAACCCTTAAATACTTTTCTTTAAAAAAAAAAAGTTACTACAATTTATTTATTTAGAATGTGTCTGTGTTATTAGAAAAAACACACTTGGAAGTTGTATCTCTCCTTCCATTTTGTGGGTCCAGGGACTGAACTCAAATTGTAAAATTCAGTGCCAAGCCTTTTCCCACCAAGCTATCTCCAGCCTACGTACTCTTCCTAACGTGAGTATCAATGTTGGCGTTTTGCACTAGGGTTTCAGTTGGCCAGCATTATTACCAGCTATTAATTGTCTGTTAAGTGGCCTAGGCAATAACGGAAAATGTTCAACTTCTTCAGTCTCAGGTGTTTCTTTTGAAAACAAATCATTTCATGCTGTTGCTTATAGAATTCCTTTTTCTCTTTGGATTCTACAAGATGAAATGTAGTTCCCTAGGCTATCATGAAAGTGAAGTGGCTTCTACTTATCTTCCAAAGAATTTCAAGTTTTGTCATTCACTGTAGCTTCTACGCTTGAGACTTTGAGGCCACGGAAGAGAAAATGTACAGCTTCTTAGTTCTGGTAATCAAGGACATCATTTGCCAGATGGTGTTTTGTTCTTGTTACTATGGCCCTGGCTAGCCTGCAACTCACTATATAGACAAAGATAGACTCGAGTCGCAGAGGTGCGCCTGCTTTTGCCTCTGCCTCCAAAATGCTGGGATTAAAGGCGTGTGCACACCCCCCACAGGATCAGGCATGGTGGCACACTCCTGTAATCCCAGCACTCAGGAGGCAGAGACAGGCGGATCACTGTGAGTTTGAGGCCAGCCTGGTCTACAAAGGAAGTGGAGGACAACCAGGGCTACATAGAGAAACCCTGTCTAGAAAAACAAACAAGCAAACAAACAAACAAAAATATGCCCACCATGCTCTCTCTGGACTTTGTTAATTATCTTTTTCTTGAACTTCCTCGGGGATTTTTAGCATAGGTCTCATTCAGTAAGATATCTCTTGGCTTTGTGTATTCATAACCAGAAAACTATTTGCAGTATAGCGTTGCTTCTTTTTCCTCCTTATATTGAAAATAGCATTTTTGCTCGCATAATATATCCTGGTTACTGTTTCCCTTCTCTACTCCTCCTAGCACTCAGGGGGCTCAGATAGTAAGATCATGAATTAGAGACCTACGTGGACTATATGGCAAAACTTTGTCTCTAAAAAAAAAAACAAAACAAGAAATAGGAGATGTTGGCTGGAGAGATGGCCCAGCAGTTAAGAGCATTGCTCTGCCCCAGGACCAGGGTTCAATTTCTAGTACCCACATACAAGAACACAACTGTCTGTAACTCCAATCTCACGTGACCTGATGCCCTCTTCTATATTCCTTGGGTTACCAGGCAGGCAGTTGGTGCACAGACCGACATGTAAACAAAACACCCATGAACATAAAGTAAAAGGAAATGCTGACATTAGTGAAAGCTGTTGCATGATGTAGATGGACATAAGATTATTGGGTTTTAGGTTGGGGGTGTTTTTTTGCTTTGTTTTTATGGTTTTTTGTTTTGGTTTTTGTTTTGTTTTGTTTTGGCAACCCTGGCTGTCCTGGAACTCATGCTATAAACCAGGCTGGCCTTGAACTCAGAGAGATTAGACTGCCTTTGCCTCCCAAGTGCTGGGATTTTAGACACATGCAACCACTGCCCAGCACAATTATTGTATTCATTTTTGGTTTTGAAGACTTATTTTTATTTTATTGTGTGAGGGGTTTTCCCCAAATAAATATATATCACATGTGAGGCTCATCTCTATAGAGGCCAGAAGAGAGTGTGGAACCCCTAGAATTAGAGTTTCAGATGATTGTGAGCCAAGCAGTGCTGGGAACTGAACCTTCTGGGTCTTCTGCAAGAGCAGTAAGCATTTGCAATCACTGTGCTATCTCTCCAGCCCTGTGTAGGACTAATTCTAGATCCACACACTCATCATTCTGTGAGTTTCTGCATTTCTATAATTTGTAAGTTTAGATGAAGAGGCATTAGGCTTCCTGGGGTGGCTGATGTGCTTCCCCATCAGCTTTACATGTATATATAGGACTTGGTAAAAATTCACTTTGTATTAATTATTTGTAATAAAAGGAAACAATTTAGCTTTTTAAAGTTTTTTGCGTATATTTTCTACCTTAAAAAGATTCTTTATACTGTAGGCAATGCTGGTTTTCACAGATAGCTTCTAGTTAATGTGTACTCAACATTAATTAACTTACTCTTTACTTTCCCAAGCACTAATGGAAATACTAGATTATAACCAATCTAATACCCTGTGGACATTCTCCCAGACACTTTGCTTAATGTGATTTAAGGCAGTGTGTAATCACTCCTTGCAGTCTTAAGGCCAGTCTTCAATTCATGGGACTCATATATCCTGTCTGGTTTTAATTAATTTTGCAAGGAAGATGCCAGGAGAAACAGTATTAAGTGCTTTCATATAATCGGGTTATTTCATCTATTGGGTTCTTGTCAGCCACTAATCTTGTAACTTTATCATAACAAAACTTTATCATAAAGGGTTTCTGATATGGTTTGTGGTCTTGTTCCTTAGCTGAGGTGCATGATTAGAATAGCCTTATACTTAGGAGTGTCTTACTCAGATACCTGAGAATTTCTTGGAGTAATTGCTGGGTTGGTTGGTTTGTTTGGGCTTGGGTGTTTTGTTTCTTTCTTTGTTTGTTTGTTTGTTTTTAACACTAGGATTTCGAGACCAGCTTTAATTGGTATCAAGTGCACCACAGTGCAGTCGGTAGGACAAGCATAATTTATAACAACTGAAGAATACTTAAATGGTTATAAATTAAAAGAAGACAGGAACATGAGAGTTCAATATGAAAAAGAAGTTGGCAGAGAACAACAGTTCAAGAAACGTGAAACAGAAGAGAAAACTGTTCACAAAAGAAATTAATACAACTCAATGTGTGTAAGGGATTGGGAAAGTCATCATTTGTTATTAACATTTTTTGTTTTGATGCCTTCCAGTTACTATTATATTTTCTTTTTCATTTGTTAAAACCTATTTTTGAAGGCTGGGAAGATAGTTCATTAGTGTTTGTCTTACAAGCACAAGGAGCTGAATTCAATACCCAGAACCTACATTTAAGGAAAAAGAAAAAGCCAAGTGTGGTGGCATACCCTATGATTCCAGTCCTGTGGGAAAGGAAACAGGAGGCTGCCATGTCTAGAGCTTGCTGGCCAATCACGGTAGCTAAATTGGTGAGCTTCAGGTTCAGTGAGCAACCCTGCCTCAAAAATTAAGGTGGTTGAGCCAATGTGGTGGGTCAGCATAGACTTATATGCAGGCAAACAGTCATAGACATTAAATAAGTAGATTATTTTTTAAAAGCACTGCTATGAAAACCTGATTACCCAAGTTTGATCTTCAGAACTGTCATAAAGGTGGGAAGAGAGAAGTACCAAGGCATGCCTGTGTCTGCACACATCACATACACATGATGATGATGATGATGATGATGATGATGATGATGATGATGATGATAATTAAGATCTTAAAAGTTGGGAGTTACTCCAGACAACCTGATATCAGCCACTAGCCTTCCCATACACAGACATGCACACACATGTGTTAGTACACACGCCAAGACTGGATGGAGTCCGTACTGGGATAGTGTAAATTATGCACACTGCATGGGAAGTCTTCCCCTGCCCCAGCTAGGTATTTACCTGCTTAGAAGAGACTTTCAGGGAATGTGACCAGCCCAAGGACAGTAGTGACTTCTCCAACTAACCAGTGTAATCACAGTCAGCAAACCCAAATCCTATCCTTAAGAGTTTGGAGGCAGTGTCTTGGCTGGTTTGTTTGTCTATTTATTTGTTTTGGATTATCAATAAAATTAATTAAACTCCTTAATATGAAAACTAAAGAGCAAAGGAACAACAATGACTAAAAACACCTTGGAGAAAGTAGAGTATGCTTTTGGAAAGGTGGCATTAAATTCCATGGTACATCTTGGTATATTTTAAAGGTTTAGACAGATAGACTTAGATTCCATTGAATTAGAAGTAAATATATAACACAACAGAAAGGTAAGCAAAATCCCAGAGAAACGTACATATATGTCAGAAAGGAAAAGAAAGTATAGCTTTATTTTACTGTGTGGCATGGCTACGATAGATAGCATTTATATAAAAATGTTCTACCATATGTCAACCTTTAGGTAGGTCAACAATGCACAGTGTATTCAACTGATTGCATAAGAGTACAGTAGAACTGAAAGAGTCCTGTTGCCTAGTTACATGAGAGCTATCGTAACACCGTAGTATGTGTTGTTCCTGTGCTTGTGTGCATGCTGCTATAACAAGTTTGCAAGTTGCCCTCTGACCTCCATATTTGCACCATGGCACATATGCACCCACATACAAACATCATACACACAACAATAATAATAGTGATTAAGTGTGGTTAAGTATAGAAATAGTACTGTAATTGTTATAAATGATAATATTATATATTTATTCCCTAAATTAAGTTGATGGTTTAAGAATATGCTCTTATAAGGTATGCCATGTTATGCCAGCATTGCCCCCATATATCTTGTGTTTACTTTGTCTCTGATTATATTTGTGCTTGTTTTAATTGTATTATTTCATTCATCACAGCTGAGAGCATTTAGCCCTAGTATATAGTAGGCTGGATACAATGTTTGTATAAGTATACTCTAATAATTACACAAAGACAAAAACCACCCAAATGAAGCATTTCTTTGAATATGTCACTGCCACTAAGTGGCAGAAGGCTGTAGAACTCTAAGAAGACAGAATATTTGCATATATAGTATTGGAATTAGAAGTGGGAGACTATGTGGAAAACAGTGAAAATCACCACTGTCTTTATTGTCACCAAGTCAATAAAATAGATAAGGTGTCAAATTGACAGGGGGAAAAAAAACCCAAGAAATAATATAGCATATTATTTATTACTAAGAGACATTGAGGTAATATAAAATAATGCACTGAACAGATGAAAGCAGTTGCCATTGGGAAGTAGTTAATGGGAACTGTGGTTTTTCTTTTAAAATTATTTAGGCTTATTTGACTTTTAAAATATGTACACACGTAACTTTGTTGATGGAAAATAGGTGAAATTGTCAGATGTGATGGTCCCAGCACTGAGGAGGCAGAGGCAGGCAGATCTCTGGGATTTGAAAGCCAGCTTGGTCTACAGAACAAGTTCCAGGCTAGCCAAAGCTACACAGTAAGACCCTAGCTCAAAAACAAACAAGCTCTTTCTTTTCTGCCGCCACCATGCTATTCAGACTGAGGAAGACCCAGAAACTCGGGCCATGTAAGCCATAGTCATGGCCACATCAGTAAGTGTCGCAGGCACCCTGGAGGCCATGGGAATGCTGGAGGCATGCATCACCACAGGATCAACTTCTACACGTATCATCCAGGTGGCTTTGGGAAAGTTGGTATGAGGCATTACCACTTAAAGAGGAGCCAGGGCTTCTGCCCAACTATCAACCTGGATAAGCTGTGGACACTGGTCAGTGAGCAGACCCGGATCAATGCTGCGAAAAACAAGACTGGAGCTGCTCCCATCATTGATGTTGTACGATCAGGTTACTACAGAGTTCTGGGGAAGGGCAAGCTCCCCAAATTCTTTAGCAGAAGAACTGAAGAGAAGATTAAGGGTGTTGGAGATGCCTGTGTCCTGGTGGCTTAAAGCCACCTAGGGAGCTTAAATGCTAACATTTTCCATGTGGAAAAAAACAAACAAACAAACAAACAAATAGGCAAAATTGGTTATAGAGAGGACAGAGGCTAGATATTATAACATTTAGATATATAGGCTAAGTAACATTTAATAGCAAAAATTGGGAACTAAAATAAGCGAAGAGCATATGATTGAGGAAAAAATAAAAGAAGGTCATCTCGCTTTGTTTATGAAAAAGGAGGCTAATTACTTTGAATTAAAATGTGGTTGTTTATGGGGTTTGGCTTTTGTGACCAAATATCACTGTAATCCAAAATAAATATTTCAGAGTTTCTGGATGAGAGATAACTATTTCCATCCAGTGATGTGGAAATGAAGCTCAAAATTTAAGTCATTGGCAAGATGTTGGTGACAGATTTGAGTAAGAAATTTTATTCTTTTCTGTCTTTCCTGCCTTCATATAAGTGATTCTGTTCCATCGTTAGTAGAGTTAAAGAAGTAAAATCATATAATCCCCATTAATATAGTGTTTTAAATAATTTGACCTCTGGTAGCTGATGGGTGTTGATGGGCAGCATCACATTGAATTAAGCATTGGGTCTGGGTGATCTCTCAGGGGAAGATGAAATTGATGGATCCTTTCTCAGTCCCAGGTGGCTGGTCAGGAGAGCAGGTGTTGCTGGAATGCTGCATGTATTCTGCAGTCAGAGTGCAAGTCTGTTCAAGGCGCAAATTCCCAGAACCACTCAGGCTGTGTCTCCTGGGGAAGAGGCCAACAGTGGCCTCTATGCTTTTTTGTTTTGTTTTGTTTTTAAGAAAGAAAGAAAAATTAATTATCAACCAAAGCGTGTCATTCACTCAAACCCCTGAGGGATAAAGGCATAGGTGACAAATGTTTCTGGAAAGAGGGTTGAACTGTCACTTGTCTTTCTAAGGGTCATCCGTGTTTGGATATAGCATTGCATCCTGTTTGCCCTGCTGTGTCTCCTCTAAAGAAGGACTTAGTGTCTCTAATCATGAAAGATTTGTACAGTTTCTAGAGACCTTTCTGGATTGCAGCAGCATCCTAGCATCGATTATGAGAAGGGTTTGCCCATTAGCTTGGCTGTTGCAAAGATTTCACCTATTTCCCTTTGCTTTTGATTAGAGTTCTTACATCCCCTTTCATTTCCCTCAATTAATTGAGCTTTGATCCATGCTTTGTCCAGAGGACAGAATTAGGCACATTGAGAAGTTGTAGAACAGTTGGGTGTTTTCTTTCCTATTCGCCACACCATTATAAAGAACTTTCAAGCCAGGAATGGTAGTGACTGTCTTAAATCCCAGTACTTGGGAGGGTGAGTGAGGCAAGTGGGTTGCTGCAAGTTTGAGGCCAGCCTCGATTGCATAGCAAGTAGCAGGCCAGCTAGGGTTACATCGCAAAACCTGCCTCAAAAGGAAAAACAAATTAATTCAGTAGATAGTTTGCCATTCTAAATGTACAAAAACTAAATGGGCTTCAAGAAGAACACAGTCCCTCTTCAGTAAATACTCGGGCGGAACACTGGGACCAGCTGTTAGGATCAGATGAGCTGATCGCAAGTCCTCTTTATTTATATGTAATCAAAGAATCCATGTTCTTTGCTTTCAAAGATCTTCACAATAAGCTGTCTCTGTTGCATTGCTCCCTTTTTACAGTGTTCTGCTTATATCTAATCTTCAGTCCTCTGTGCTACAACAGTTATTTGTTAAGGCCTGTTGTTACTCAGTGTTACTAGCTTTGGGTTTGTGTTCTGATCAAAACAAAAACCAGGGAGTTTTTAAAAACATCATTTAGAGTAAAAGGAAACATATTTAGGCTGAAGCCCAAATGACTTAGACAATAGTGAAATTTTCTTCTAGAGGCAGAAGGCTGTTATGATTTGGATGAAACTGTAAAATTGCTGCTAAGCTTTTAAAAGGTGTGTGTGTGTGTGTGTGTGTGTGTGTGTGTGTGTGTGTGTGTGTGTGTGTGTGTGTACACAGTGATCATGGCTAGTGCCCTCAGAGGCCAGATGAGGGTGTCAGTACTCTAGAACTGGACGTTTGTTGTGAGCCGCAGTGTTGCTAGGAGTCGACGCTGGCTCTTCTAGAAGAGCAGCCAGTTCTCTTACTCATAGCCGGCTCTGCAGCCTAGCTTTTCTGTTTGAGAGAGGAGGATCTCGCTGTGCTTCCCAGGCCAGCCTTGTACTCCTTGGCCCAGTCAACTCCAGTGGCTACCATAGCACTTCGCTAGAATTTGTGAAATCTTTTTATAACTATACATTTTTTTTAAGGTTTATTTTATAGTTATGTATCCTATGCTCTGCATGTACACTGGCAGGCCAGAAGAGGGCATCAGATCACATTGCGGATGGTTGTGAGCCACCATGTGATTGCTGGGAATTGAACTCAGGACCCCTGGAAGAGCAGGCAGTACTCTTAACCACTGAGCCATCTCTCCAGCCCCCAGCTATGTATTCTTAAGGTTTTTATACATGGCCTCAGTAATTGTGTGATAGCTTGAAATCCCAACATACTTTAAAATAGAACTTTGAAGAAACTAGGAGACTTCTTGCTGCCCTCTTGTGAAAAGTGAGGTCATACTGCCAGCTCACAGTGAACAATTAGGTGATTTCCATCTAAGCTACACTAAGATTGTTTCTTGTCTCACTGTTGGTACTTGGCATCCTCTAAAGCCTCTCAAGCCCCGGTGCTGTGGACATTTCTTCTTAAAGCATTGCTGAACTAAATATACCAGTTGACTTGATTACCTCCTAGAACTTGCTATGTGCTGTATTTTACCAAATAACCTTAAAGCAAAACAATATAAAAATATACTTGGTGAGGCAGATCTGTAGTGTCTTACTTTTTAGAAGTTGGCTTAGAGTTTAAGTGCTCCATTTTATCTCTTATTAAAAGTAAAAGAAATTGAAATTTATATTTTCCTTCTCAATTTGATACTTGATCATAAAAATAAATGATGCATACTTCATCTCTAGCCTCTCCTCCTCCTCTCCTCAGACTGTGACCCAGTATCACGGTTACTCCTTGGTCTCTTTCCTTTTCTGAAAGTGCACTCATCCAACTAAAGACTATAGGAAGACTGTTACTAAACTCATAATGGTATACATAAAATCAAAATGAAACTTAGCTTATTTAAAAGTTAATTAGTTGGTTCAACTTGAACCAATGAAATGAATTGCAATGAAAACCATAAAAAACTATCCAAAATAAAGCACAAGAGTAATACTAAAAATGAAATTAATAGAGCCTAATTGAGCAACTCAATGCTCTGGAGAAAAGAGGCCTCCCTACAGGTCCTGTCTTCCCACAGGGCATACTTTGACTCAGAGCTAGCATTACCCTCATGTGGAGAAGGCCTCTGCCTCCACCCACAGGGCCCACCTGCCAGCCTGAGGAGTCCAAGGGTCAGTTGTGATGAGAGCTCTGCAGTCAGCACTGGCCAGCTGCTTTGGCTGGGGCCACAGTAAGGAGGTACAATGGCCAGAAGTACACGTGGAGGCTCTAGTCCACCAAGACCTCAGAGTCTATGCCAGCTAAAGCAGTGGAGGAGGCCTCATGGAGGACATGAGCAAAGTTCTGGTGAAGAGGAAAGAAGCAGCCTCCCATAGGAGCCCCTCGCCAGAAAGAAAGATGAAAGTCAGCCAGGCATGGTGGCACACGCCTTTACTCTGGCACTCAGGAGGCAGAGGCAGGGGGATCACTGTTAGAGGCCAACCTGGTTTACAAAGCGAGTCTACAACAAAGGCTACACACAGAAACCCTGTCTCAAAAAAAAAAAGAAAGAAAGAAAGAAAGAAAATCAAACATGGCTGCTGCTGGTGCGTCCTAACCTCTGCTCCTAAGAACTCCAAGGATTCTGAAAGTAAAACACATCTGTGAACCTTCAACCCAGGGTGGAGCACTCTTCCTCGTGCCCTGTCCTGTCCTGTCCCAGACATCCTTCCTCCCCACACCCCACCTTTGCGGGGGGGGGGGGGGGGCATGCCCTGCCTTTTTATCTTCTGAGGAAGGAGTCTTGCTATTGTTGCCCAGTGTTGTTCCCCTCCCTATGCCTACATGTGCCACCGCACCCCAAGCTTCCTCCTCCTTTTTAATAGACTCTGGTCACAGCTAGCTCTTGTCTGAGCCCTTCTCACTCTAGAACTAGTCTCTAAAACAGCGCGCAGAAGCTCCACATCAATGCAATGTGCCCACATGCTGATGACCATCATGTGTTTATTATTTTTCAGTGCTTTCCAAATTATCTTAATGAGGGTGTACTCTGAATAGCTATCCCTGGGTAGGTGGTTCTGGATGCTATCAATGAAGAATGTTATTTCAAAGAGGAAAACCAACCAACCAAATAAACAAAAAAACCCAAATTGGAACCAGATGATTCAGATGGGTGTTCTCCCACTTCCTGGGTCTGACCAATTATGTAACCTCTCTCGAGACCACACCTTACTTGGCTTTCAGTCTCAGGCCACATGACTGACAGGAGGTATGTGAGGAAGCTCTGTCCCAGCCCGAAAGTGACATTGATATGTGGTCACTTCCATACAATGACATAGGCATACAGTCACTTTCATACAGGAGGGTTTTTTAAAAATAATAATTTAACAACATGAAGGAAACTTCTTACTTTTAAATGACTGTCAATTGACTCATGTGTGCCCCAACATGTGTTTATATGATCTATTATTCAACACGTTTCTTTCCCTTATACTAGAGACTTTCCATCACAAATAGCATGGGTTCATGACAGATGCTAGACCTGCTCTCAATGTAGGGGACAGAAATGAGCAAATGTGGCCCTCCCTGAGCTCCTGTTAGGACAGGGGTATAGGCACTGCCCTGGCTAGTTTTTATGTCAACTTGACACAGGCTAGGGTCATTAGAAGGAAAAAAAAATCTGTTTGTTTTTCCAGACAGGGTTTCTCTGTGTGGCCTTGGCTGTCCTAGATTCACTTTGTAGACCAGGCTGGCCTTGAACTCATATCGATCCTCCTGCCTCTGCCTCCCCAAGTGCTGGGATTACAGGTGTATGCCACTGTGCCCAGCTAAGAAGAAAGAAATCTTAATCAATAAAGTGTCCCCATAGGATTAGTCTAAAGGCAAGTCTTTGGAGATTTGGTGTGGGAGGGCCCAGACTCCTGTGAGTGTTATCATCACTGGGCAGGTGGTCCTGGGTGCTGTAAGATAATAGGCTAAAGGGCTGGGGAGATGGCTCAGTGGTTAAGAACATTTGCTGTTCTTCCAGAGGAGGTCTACATGGTAGCTCACAACCATTTCTAACTCCAACCCCAGGTCTAATACCCTCTTCTGGCCTCTGTAAGCACTAGGTACACATGAGATACACAGACATAGCAATCATTTTGGAAAGGTTTGGCAGTTTGTGGTGTAAAGTTAGCAAGTGCCACATACCTAAAACTCCTAATTTTTTTGTTCAAGATGTGTGAAAACATATTCTACACAAAGACATAAAGTGATTGAGACTTTTGTTTATAATAATTTTAAGTCAGAAACATCTCAAATTTGTGGTATAGCCATACAACAGAATGACACAAAAAGGTTATGAACTACTGATACGTGCAATAAAATGGATAGATACTCAAAATGCTATGCTGAAGAGTATGTGCTATGATGTTATTGTAGAAAGTTCTAGAAAAGACAAATCTGTTGCATAGGCTAGAGATAAAGTGAAATTCATTGCAGAATGACAAAGGGAGTGATTTGGGTTGATAGAATAACTTAAGACACAGCTTCTATTAGTGCTACAGGGTACAACTTGTTTTGAATAAGATGTAAGAAGCACAATGTCAAGCCAGCAGCTAAAGAAGATGGCACTTAATGGAACAAGTGAGAATTTTGAGTCATAAATAAGAATGTAAGAATATGGCCAGTTGTTTGCATGCACTAACGTTTGGCCTCTACATGCGCCTTCTCACACACACACACACACACACACACACACACACACACACACACACACACACGGCCACATACATATACCACATACACATAAAAATTTTTAGTCTATTTTATGGATTTTGATGTTTAGTAAACATATTAAATGTTTTGCATTTAATACATTTGCTTTAATAATAATTTAATCTACTCACATTAAATCTATTTGTGTCCTGATTTTCTAGGATGTATACCTAGCCCTTAAAACAGGAAGAACGTTTTTCCAGCAATTACTCATATTATCCAAATAATTGAAATGTTATACTTGTTTTAATTTAAAGTATAATGTCTTTTTAAAAAATAATACATCAAGCTGCATGTGGTGACACATACCTATTATCACAGTACTCAGGGAAGCAGAAGCAGGTGGATCTCTGTGAGTTCGAGGCCAGCTGGCGAGTCCAGGACATCTAAGACTATACAGAAAGACCCTGTCTTGAAAAACTAAATATAATAATAATAGTAGTAGTAGTGGTGATGCTGCTGTACCATAAGTATAAATTTGATATTGCTTGAATTTAGACAAAATTAAATTAAGTGTCTTCTTTTTTTAATGTATAAGGGTGTTTTGCCTGTGTGTATATATGTGCAGTACATGCATATCTTGTGCCCTTGGATACCAGAAGGAACCAAATTCTCCTGAAACCGTAGTTATAGACCATTGTGAGCCATTGTATGTGTGCTAGAAATGGAGCCTGAAATAGCAACAAGTGGCATTAACTTAGCAGCTCAGCCATCTCTTCAGCACCACATATTTATTAGGATATTCTTTTTCTAAATTTAAGTATGTATGTATTTTTATTTTATGAGATGTGTGTGTGTGTTTATGCCACATGTGTGCCTGCAGAAGTCAGAAGAGGGCGTTGGATCCCTTTGAACTGCACTTACTGATGGTTGTGAGCCATCAATTTAGGGCTGAAGACTAAACATGAGTCTTCTGCAGAGCAGCAGTACTTTTAGCCACCAAGACTCCAGTCCTCGTATGTGTGTGGCAGTCATGTCACAGCACCCTAATTAACACTGATTAGGCTGTGGACTTGCACACATGCACATATAACACACATACTCTTTCTTTTTTTTACTGAAAAGAAGGAAGAACATTGATTATTTAGACTTGCCAGTCAGTTCTTCAGGCAAGAAGAAATCCTAAACAAACAACAAGCTTTGAGGCCAGGTGCAGCGTCACACGCCAGTAATCCCAGCTCCCAGGATGCAGAGGTAGGATGGGTTTGAGGATAACCCAGACTAGCGAAGCCATGTCTCACAAAACAAAGTGTACCTGTTAGTGATGTTTTGGTGTGGTCTCAAAAATGTACAACTATCACCACAGTCTAATTTTGCAAAATTTCCATTATCCCAAAGAAACCCGATACCCATTCACTGTCACTCTCTTGCCCTGATTCCTTCTACCCTACCCTGCCAGCCCTTTCTCTGGATTTTGTTTCTTTATATTGCCAAATCACATTGTAGATAATACCACATTTTATTTATTTAGTCATCAGTTGGTGGACATTTGAGTTCTTTCCCAATTTTGGTATCACCATTCTTAACCTTTTTATTTGTTTGTTTTGGTTTGGGTTTGGGTTTGGGTTTTCCAGAGAGGGTTTTGCTGTGTCTCCCTGCCTGTCCTGGACTGGCTTTGTAGACCAAGCTGGCCTCGAACTCACAGAGATCTGCCTGCCTCTACCCCCAGGAGTGCTGGGATTCAAGGCATGTGCCACTACGCTGGGCTTTAACCTTCTTTTGCCCTGAGGGGTGATGGTTAGTTTTAATTGTCAGGTTAACATACTGAGAATCATTTGGCTTGAGTCTCACTGAGAAACCGTCTGCATTTGGTTAGCCTATGGGCATGTCTATGAGAGTTTGTCTTGATTTTTGTCCATTGATTTGGGAAGACCTACCCCGAATGTGGGCAGCACAGTTCATGTCAGTATGTTAGAAACTGTTTTGCTTAGAGTGAAACTTCACAAGGAAGAATACTCTTAAAATGATGAACAGTTTCTGACATGAAGAAATCAATTTCTCTGTTGATACTAACTTTATCATTGATTGTACTGCCGAATATACCAGTGGCTCAGGTTGAGCTTGTGCAATCCCTAGTTGCTCTTCCAAAGGACCCAGGTTCAATTCCTAGCATCCACCTGTCTGTACTCCAATCCCAGGGGATCCAGAACCCTGTCTCTGGGCATCATGGGCACCAGGCATGTGCAGGGTACACAGACATACATTTAAAGTAACTTCTTTTAATTAAAAGAAGAAGAAAAAAGGCATCCAAACAGAGGTTAATGAAAGGAGCTTTTAAGTTTTATTCATCTTGTCTTTGGCTACCAACTTTGGATTTTGGAGGGGTTGAAGATTTATTAGAAAAAAGACCCCTTAATCAAATCCAAGCTAGATTAGTGAGGAGTTAATAGTCTATTAAGTGAACCTTCGAACAAATTCTGAAAACTGCTCTTATAGTTTCTATATCATTAAAAAAAATTTAGTGGGGAACTGTCAGGATGATATGCTTAGTTATAGAAATATTTGTTTATTGCCGTCAGTGTGAATTGATTTTAAGGTTTGGCTATTTGGAAGTTGGAGAGATGGCTTTGCCAGTAAAGATGTATGCTGTGCAAGCCTAATGCTGACCTGAGTTAAACCCCTAGGCCTACATAAAAGTGCACGTAAAAAGCCTATCCTACAAACTGTCTTCTGACCTCCATATGTGTATCATGACATGTGTGCCTACACACCAGTCATGTACAGACACACAGTAATCATTATTTAAAAGTGTTTTAAAGGTGTGGCCATTCACAGAATTTGATTAAGCACAGTAATATTTTAAGGTTTAGGATAACATCTCCAGCCTGGATTTTAGAAGTCATCTATTCTAAATTATGACAAGGTGTGCATGTGGGAGGCAAGAGGTCCACCTTAGGGTTGGTTGCTTGGAAGCCATCTGCCTTGCTTTTATAAACTCAGTCAAGAGTTTTCCATTTGCTAGAGTGGCTGGTTGGCCATTGAGCTCGAGGTCTCCCTGTCTGTTTCCCTGCGTGCTGGAATTTAAAGATCCTAGCACGCCCCACTTTTCACATGGGTCCTGGGGATGAAACTCAAATCCTCAGGCTTAATGTGGGTAAGTATTTTACCAGCATGTTGTCTCCCCAGTCCTCTGTTTGTGGCTTAGTTTCTTAAAAGCCCGACCTTGTCTTATACTATGTAGTATCCACAAAAACCCTGGACGGCGTGGGCCTTAGGCTTCTTTTGAGACTCTGTTTCATGATGTTCGCTTACATTTTACACTGGGCCTAGTGGAGAGCTGTGCAAAAGGAGCTGCCTTTTGCTTGCCTGGGTATTCCCTGTACTTCCTAAAGGTTCCCTTTCTAAAGCTTTTCCTACCCATACAATCTAACTCTGTTGAAGAATTTTCTCCATCTCTGTCCTCAGATTCTGTGCTGTATTCCTCTTGAAGCTTCTAGGCCATTGTTTGATCATTATCTATTTCCCAGGTTGTCTTCTGCCAGGATTCTCAAGGTTAAGAATTGTATTAGAGGGGCTGGAGAGATGGCTCAGAGGTTAAGAGCACTGTCTGCTCTTCCAAAGGTCCTGAGTTCAATTCCCAGCAACCACATTGTGGCTTACAACCATCCTAAATGAAATCTAGTGCCCTCTTCTGGCATGCAGGCACACATACAGGCAGAATACTTTATAAATAATATATAATAAATAAATAATTTTTTAAAAAAAGAATTGTATTAGAGAGCCAGGTGGTGGTGGCGCACGCCTTTAATCCCAGCACTCAGGAAGCAGAGACAAGTGGATCGCTGTGAGTTTGAGGCCAGTCTGGTCTACAAAGTGAGTCCAGGACAGCCAAGGCTACACAGAGAAACCCTGTCTCGGTTTGAGGGGGGGGGAGAATTGTATTAGAGGCTTAATATTAAACACATGGATGGCAATAGAGATGGAGCTTAAATTTGGTCAAAATTTTTATCCTGAGCCAGAAATGCAGCTTAGGGATAGAGCTCTTGCCAAACACATGTGAGGTTCTAGTTGTATCGCCAGCACTGGGGGAAAAAAATCAATGAAAATCTAATTATTTGACTAAATACAGCACCCCTTTGTTGCTATGCTTTCTGGACAGTAGTGTCTCTCTTTCCCCTTTATTGCTTTATGGTAAGAGTATGCTTTTATGGTAGCTAGGAATGTAGTTCAGTTGGTATTTACCTGATCTGAATGAAGCCCTGGATCCATCCTTAATACCATATAAACCAGCATGGTAGTGCATGCCAGAAATCCCAGGAGGGAATTGGTTACAAATGTCAAGGTCATCCTTGGCTACATAGCAAGCTCGAGGCCAGTCTGGGCTACAAGAGACTATCTCAAAAAAAAAAAAAGTGCTTTGTGATCATAATACTGACAAAGTAAAACCTTGCTTCTTTTAGTAATGAATTCTAGCCACAGGGAACTGAGAATGAAATGAAAAATCCTGGGTGATATGGCCTAGTGGTTCTCGAGTACTAGCTTGCATTAGAATTACCTCTGGAGCTTACTAAAGTATGGATTCCTGGGCTTAGTCTAGAGTTTCCCACTGATCCAAAGGAAGGCTTAAAAATGTATATGTCTTAACAAGTTTCAGATAGCGCTGATTGTTGGTCCAGGAACAACATTTTGAGAATAATTAACATAGCTTAAAATGCTAACCTACTGCCAGACATGGTGGTGTACAAGTCAGAAATTAACATGGAGCTTCCAAATGCCAAGAAAATCAGTCTATATAAGACCATTACCAGCTTGTTGTGGTGGCACACTCCCAGCACTCCAGAGGCAGAGGCAGCAGATCACTGTGAGTTTGAGGCCAGCCTGGTCTACAAAGTGAGTCCAGGACAGCCAAGGCTACACAGAGAAACCCTGTCTCGAAAAACAAACAAACAAACAAAAAGCTAACATAGCTGTTGGTACTACTTTTTTAACTATTTTATTTTGGTTTTTTATACTTCTTTCTTTCTTCCTTCTCCACCTCTTATCCCTCCTAATACCTCCCACACACCCAACACTAAGTAGGAGAGAAAGAAGGTTCGTGGGAAAGCAGGGGCAGAGTTGTCTTTAGCTACTCCCAGCTGTTTAGGGTCATTGGATTCTTTGGGGCAATATCAATCTTAGTCATCAGGATGTCCAGCAGTCCAGCTGACCAGTAAACAGCAAACAAATCACAGCCTTCTTCCTCCTCTGACAGTCTCCTCGAAGCCTTCCTCAAAGTGTTCCTTTCCTCTTTCTGGGCTCTGCTATTTATACCCTCTTCTCTGAGTCCTCAGAATTCAGCTAACTCTGGCTGGCAAAGACAACACCCCTTTCTGAGTTGCATGAGGCTGTTACCAGCTGACAAAGACCATGCCCATCTCTAAACCACACAAGGCAATTATCAGCTGTAGAAAAACTAAGGCCCTATATCCCACAGTTGGGATTAAAACAAAAACACATTTACACAACATAACTGGGCTTTTAAAGAAACCAAAACTTGCACTGCATCACCTCCTTTTTGTCTTAAAAGGGAGGGGGGCTATTCTCTAACATTAATAAACTATACAATTATGAGAATTATCAAGTAAGAATTAAACTTACAATGTCTGGCCCATTTGGCACCCTTGGAAAAAGCGTTCCACTATCTATCCTATCCTGGTGAGTCCAAAGTTCTGTAGCTAAATCACTTTCTCATCATAACTTACATTTGTCACACAAAAAAACATCTTTTTAGACCTAAAATATTATCTTAGTTCCTAAACAACTAAGCTTAGTTGTAGTAAGACGATGACTGTCTAGTCTTCAACCCCATCAGAGACTTTAGAAGGAAAATAGTATTACCTAAGTATAGAGCAAGCAGCTTCCAGAACTAGAGGAATGACAGAGACAGCTGACAGCCTGGACCGTCACCAGAGGTTCCCTGTGCCCTTGGTGCATCAGTCTTCAGCCTTCCAGCCCAGAATATCTGATAGCAGGAAGTTTGAAGGACTGGCCTACCCTGACTGCAAAGTTAGACAGTCAATTTCCCAGTGTCCTGCTTGTCAATAATTTGGACAGCCCATTGTCAGCAATTAAAATAAGGACAATTTTTTGTCCAATAGGTATCTTACCACATTTGTTTCTTTAATGCTCATCATCTTCTTTGAAGTAGATTAGGAGTACTACCAGGAGCAGATGTGGCTCTATGTCAGAAAAGCCCTTTTATTATTTAAAAAAAAAATCTTTAAATGTCATATTTTGTAGCTCTCTGAAGTGTTTGAAGACCACCTATCTATATCAGCATATCTAAATAGACAAACATTGCTTGTTTCTAGCTATGTTCTACCTGCTTAACCTTAAAAGCATATACAAGAGTCTAAATAAAACTTACTTCTATAATTAACTAAACTAGTATCTGACAAGACTACAATTAAGATTATTTATAGGTGATGAACTACTAACTTGCATCTCCAGTTATCCTGAACAGTTCACAATAGTTAGCTTTCATAAGACTAGAACTTAACATCACATTTTCAAATGAGTTGCGTATGTACAATACATTAAGCAAAAGTTGAACAAAATAACCTTAGATTCCTATCAATATACAATAAATGAGTTGCATATGTATTAAACATTAAGCAAGAGTTGAACAAAATAGGACTGGAGAGATGGCTCAGCAGTTAAGAGCACTGGCTATTCTTCCAGAGGACCCGGGTTCAATTCCCAGCACCAATATGGCAGCTCACACCTGTCTATAGCTACAACTCCAGGAGATGTGGCATCTTCACAGACATACATGCAGGCAAAACACCAGTGCACATAAAATAAAAATAAATCTTTAAAAAAAGAGTTAAACAAAATAATCTTAAACTTTTATCAATATAAAATAATCCATACCAATGTAAAATATTTGAGACTAGTAGATTCAATAATCCACCTTTCATCCTGTATCCCTTCCTCTGTCTTTTTTGTTCCATGACCCCTTTCCCCTCCTTTCCCCTAGTACTAGTTTGGAGAAAGAGATAGGAGAAAAAGAAGGATAGAGGGGAGGAAGAAAGAGATCCCTGATTCTAACCTTTACTTTGTTTCCTCCATGACCACAACCAGTAACAACTTATAACCAACTCCCCTAGGCAACAACAAGCATCCATAACCCACCAAACAACCAAAAACATTATCCACCCCACCTCTTGGAAATAAGGGCATCAGGTTCTTTAAAATTACTTTTTGCTGTCTAGGACAAAGACGTCTTTTGGGTAACCTAAGAAAATGAGGATGTTGGCCAAGTGCTGGAAGAGCTAACTGTATCTTTTTCTGTTCTGTCTCTGTGGGTTCATTTAGTTGACCTGAATTCAACTGAGGCAGTCTGTGAGGCTGAATCATCTGGGATATTTTATCTCTCAACTCTCAACTCACATTCTTCATCACTAAAGGAAGTAAGGACAGAAACTTAAGGCAGGAACCCATGCAGAGACCACGGGAGGAGTACAGTGTTCTGGTGGCTTGTTACAGAACAAGCCCTCCCACATCAATCAAGAACGAATGCCACAGGTCAACCTGGTAGGGGCACTTTCTCAGTGACCTTCCTTCTTCCAAAGCTATTCTAGCCGGAGTCAGGTACACACGGTGTACTGAAATGAGGTCATTTTCAGATCTTTCAACCTGATTCCTCAAGGTATTGGAGGAAAGGCTATTCCATAGTCATTAAGCTCTCTGTGGTTACCATGTTTGTACAGAGCACCAACTCCTGAGTAAATGCCGATGCCCAAAAAAGTAGAGAACCCCTTTCTAAGGAAGAATGTTAGCTTCTTTTGGTATCTTACCATCTACAGTCAAACAAATATGATGAACATGAAGTAAGAGCATGTTAGACAATTAAAATAGTTTCCAATTACTTTTTATTTTTAGGCCAGTGGTCTAACATCTATAAAAGTGCTTCTTTTTACTCTTACTTGTATATTAGTTTGAATGTGAATAAAATTAATAAAATAGAAGTTTAAATTTAATTAAGTTATAATAATAATAAATGTCTGTATAAAATCTGATTAACAACATTTCCCTTCTATTCTCTTTTGCCATATTGATTACCTACAAGCAACTCTTAAGACCCTAAATTATTAAAATATAAAAAAATCCTAAATGATGATCTTCACTATCACCAAAGAGTATTTTTTCTCACTCATTTCACAGGTACACTAGGTACAGACTAAGCTGTAGAGTTGAGTGATGCTAAGAATATTTTTGTGTTCTAATTATTTCAAGCTCATAATTTATGAATATTATAAGGTTACTCAGAAACATCAAAACAGGATATTGTGGAGGGGGTAACACAAGTTTAACTAGCTATTGTTTCTAATCACAGGGAAAGTAACCTCCTCTTACCTGATTGTAATTCAGCTTTAAATGAAATTCATAAATACTGAAGATGGAAAGTGTTATGCCTTTTATACCGTGACATAATTTTTCTATGCTACATAGTTTTATGAAGAAATGTTTTAAAATTAAAGCTTGCTAGGCAGCTACTGTACATCTTGTATCTTTTCAAGTTCAATCAACTCTAAAAACTCTCATCAGTGAATTTATTTTAGTCAACTTAGTTTAGTCAGTTCAGACATATCTCTGTGTGTGAGAGAGAGGGGGCGGTGAAGAGAGAGGGGAGAGAGGAGGGGAGTGAGGAGAGGGGAGAGAGGAGAGAGAAATCTGTTTAAAATTAGATCATTGGAGCTGGAGGGTGGCTCTGCAGTTAAGAGCAGTTGTTGCTCTTGTAGAGGACCTGGGGTTTCTTCCCAGCACCCACATGGAGCCTCTAACAACCACCCCAGCTCCAAGGAATCTAATGCCCTCTTCTGGCCTCTGAGGGCTCCTGCACCCATGTAGTACACATATATCCTGGTTAGCTTTTTTTTGTCAGCTTGACACAAGCTAAAGTCGTTTGAGAAGAGGGAACCTTAACTGAGAAAATGCCTCCACCAAATTAGCCTGTAGGCAAGCCTACGGTGTGTGTTTTTGTTTTTGTTTTTTATTAATGATTTATGTGAAAGGGCCCAGCCTACTAGGAGCAATCCCACCCTTAGGCAAGTAGGTGGTCCTGGGTGGTATGAGAAAACAGGCTGAGCAAGCCATTAGGAGCAAGCCAATAAGCAGCACTCTTCATGGCCTCTGCTTCAGCTCCTGCCCCCACGTTCCTTCCCTGCTTCAGTTCCAGCCTTGACTTCCCCTCCAGTTCCCCAGAACTGTAAGCTGAAATAAATCCTTTTCCTCTTGACTTGCTTTTGGTCATGGTATTATATCACAGCAATAGAAACCCTAAGACACCACACACACACACACACAAAGTAAAATAAATAGATCTTTTAAAAATTGGATAAATTATGAAGTAAAAAAATGGTCAAAGTAAAGTAGAATTAGAGAGGTCATAGTTTATATACGTAGTTGTCAACAGTGTGAGATTAAGTTGTTGAAAAACACTTTGGCTAGTGAAGCTGGGCAGTGATGTCTCATACCTTTAAATCCAAGCACTCGGGCAGAGGCAGGCAGATGTCTGAGTTTAAGGCCAGCCTGGTCTACAGAGTGAGTTCCTCAGCTAGCATTACCCAGAGAAACTCTGTCTCAACAAAACAAAACAAAACAAAATGGCTAGTGAAAGGTTTAAGTTAAGCTAGTCAGTTTTGTATCTTGCTAAATTAGTCTTATCTGCTGTAGCCTCTTTTAAGAAGATTCAATAAATAAATAGCCAAGGGCTCTTTTTTTTTTTTTTTTCCTACCTCACAAGAATCTTGTAGAGACGGGCTAACCCAGTGGGCTTCTCTCATAGCCATGCTATGGACAGAGTGAAATATTATGCTATTTATCTGTGTGATTTCTTAAGTAAGAACGAGATGGGCTGGAAAGTAGCAGTTATTACCAGACCTACCCAGTGTCCAGTGTGATTTAAAAAATAAGTAATCTGCTTTTGACCATTGAATATATGTGATTTGTTTCTCATCTGAAGATTTTAATGATGAAAATAAATATTCATGACATGAGAAGTTATCTTATCTCCTTTCTAACAGTTTTTCTGTCTAACTATCTCCAAGCTGTCTGCAGAATTAATTATCCCTGTCTCTTTTCCTTGGCTTTCTCTGAGCACTCATGGAGCTTCTAGAATTATAGTGTGCTTTGAATTATACTGTGATGTGTAGTGATGAGAGAAGTGTTTGGTGAGGTTTTCTTTTAAAGCATATTCTAACTAAAGTGAATGCTATATTGAACCCTATACTCATCCCCACATCCCAAAATGGTAAGTAAGCCTTCTGCTCTTATAGATCTCACCCTCTTCTATAACACTTTTTGCTGTGCTTTTATGTTCACTGAAACCTCTTAGATTTCATGCCATTCCCTCCATTATGCTTTTGTGTGTCATTTTAAATGACAAAATTATCACTCTGAACAAAATATAGCTCCTTAACATCTTCTGTAGTCCATGTCCAATTCAGCTCAAAATTGTGTCTTTTTACTTTCTTTCTTTTCTTTTCTTTCCTTTTTCTTTCTTTCTTTCTTTCTTTCTTTCTTTTTTTTTTTTTTAAACAATTGTGTTGTTTGAATCAGTATTCAAATATTATGTTTCATTGACAGGAATCATCCATTTTACTCTTGCCTACAACTACCCACAGTGGACATGTACACACACTTACACAATCTCCTCGGGGTTTTCTTGTTTCACATCAGGATGCATAGAAGGTGCATGTGTATTTGTTCCAGGTTAAGTGAAGAGTAATGTGTTTCTGTGCTATCAACTTTATCTTTTTTCAAAATATAAAGATGACTGCTGTTCTTTTTATCCTACTAACTGTGCATTTATTGGGCTTCCTGAAATTCATTTCAAAATGAGAAAATACTTAGGGTGTGAGTGTGTGTGTGTGTGTCAGTTTTCAGAATAATAAACCAAAATTACCAATGGACTATATTTAACATCATAGATTCAGTGGTTTTTGTTTTTTATATTTATGTGTCCATTGGAGGGGAGGCATGTGTGTGGAGCTCAGAGGACACGTGTAGCAGTTGTTTCTCACCTTCTATACATGGGCTGCAAGGATCAAACACAGGTGGTCAGGTTTGGTCATAGACACCATTAGTGCTGAGCCATTTCACCTGGACTTCAGTATATTTTGATCTGCTCTGGCCATGACTATTTTTTACTCTAACTGCACCACCTTTAGTGGATATCCCTTTGAGTTGGCTCCTGTGTTTTTGACACTGTGTTGACATTTATCTGTAGTAATATTTGATAGCTTCCATGCTTTCAGCCATGTCATTTACTCCTCCAGACCTGAAATCTCTTCCACTTCTTCAAGGAAACTTGATTTCTTCCAGTAGAAACCGAAGCAGTAGTCATATTGGTCTTGTGTGGTCGTTCCTCCTAGGCCACCTTTAGGAAAAGTCTTGGCATCTATGTTTGTGGTTTTGGTCTAGTTTGTTGTGATCTAGTTTGGGTTTTTGTTGTTGTTTGGAGACAAGTTCTCATTGCATACCTTAAGCTGCCTAGAACTCTTTTGTGTGAGTGGTTATATATGTATAAGCTATGGAAATGTGTGTGGCCCATGCATACATGCAGCCATCAGATGTCCTGTTTCTGCCTTATTCCTGTGAGGCAGGGTCTCTGGATGAAACTGGAGCTAGGATAGTGACCAGCAAACTCCTCAAATCTTCTGGTGTCAACCGCACCACAGTACTAGAAATAATAGTGAATGCAGCCATATCCAACTTTCTTCCTCCCCCCCCCCCCCCCCCCGCTTTGGTTTTTTGAGACAGGGTTTCTCTTATAGTCCTGGCTGTCCTGACTCACTTTATAAACCAGGCTGGCTTTGAACTCACAGAGATCCTCCTGTCTCTGCCTCCTGAGTACTGGAATCAAATGCGTGTGATCCCAGCTTCTTATATGCATACTCAGGATTTGAACTCAAGTCCTCATGCTTGCAGAGAAAGCACTCTTACCTGCTGAGTATCTTTCCTGCTCCAAAACTCCTCAACTTCCTGCCTTTGCTCCCAAGTTGCTAGGATTGCAGATAACCTACAAGTTTTTATTACATTATTTATTTACATGTGTTTACACATATGCATACCACAGTGCGCTGTGGAGGTCAGAGAATAACTTGTGAGAGTCAGTTCTTTCCTTCTGCCTGAGGATTGAACACGTCATCAGGCTTGGAGCCCAAATCCTTTGTTTATCTACTGAGCCATCTCTTTTGAAAAAAGAAGAAAAAATTAAATGTTCCTACCAGTACCATGTCCAGTCAAATTCAAGGGGTTTTACTTAGTGTGTCTTATTTAATAATCATCTCTCTATGAGAGTCTTGGTTCCTAATAATTAATGTAATCATTTGCTTTAACTTACAGTGAAAAATAGCCCCAAAAGCACTAACTATATGTAATAAGAAGACTGCTAGGTACAGTTTAAGCTGCCTGTGTTTTTTTTATACTCTTTTGTTGTTGTTGTTGTTTGTTTTTGTTTGTTGCTTGGTTTTTTGGGGGTTTGTTTGTTTGTTTGTTTTTGGTTTTTCAAGACAGGGTCTCTCTGTGTGTAGCCCTGGCTGTCCTGGAACTCACTCTGTAGACTAGGCTAGCTTCAAACTCAAAAATATCCGCCTCCCTCTGCCTCTCAAGTGCTGGGATTAAAACCATGTACCACCACCTCCCAGCTCTTTTATTTTAGCAAATTTACTGTGCTTTGTAAATATTACTTTGTATTGTATAGTTATACCTTTTACAAATTGGTTACTCCATGTATTTCAAATTTTAAAGATTTTTCTATTTAATGGAATTTGTTCTTTAATATAATAAATAATTTCAAATCAAAGAGTAAAACTTAGCAGTTAGATCTGTTCAAGTCTAACTCTTCCCTCTCTGTATCCCTCCCCTAGTAGCTAGCTGTCCTTGGAAAACATTCCAATTAATTATACATATTGTATTCAAATGCCACCTTCCTGGACTTGCATGTAAGGTAATAAGCCCAAGTGTGGTGACATGTGAAGGTAACATTTTTATACATGATGTGCCTTATTTTTACTATCTAACTGTGTTCTAGAGTTCTAGCCCTGATAGTAAGTAGGTATTTTCCTCATTCCAATGCACAGTTGAGCAGTATTTCACAATATGGTATGTTATGGTCCATTTCCTGTTGGTAGGTGCTTGGGCTGTTTCTTGGTTTAGATTTATTTTATTCATATGAGTATGTGTGTCTGTGAGCCACATGCCTGTCTGGTACCTGAGGAAGTGGTGAGCCTACAAATTGGTGCTGGGAATCAAATCTGGGTCCCTCATGAGGACCAAGTGCTCTTACCCACTGAGCCAGTTCTCCAGCTCCACTGGGTTGTTTCTTCATTACTATAGATACTACTGAAGTGAATAGACCTGCAAATACCCTATAATAGAATACTGGCTCAAGAGCAAAATGTGTAAGTAATTTTACATGTGTAGACTTTTGTTTTTAATGTACAATCTTTTGGAGAAGGGGGTTCTTTTTGGTTTTTGGTGTTGGTTTTGATTTTGGTTTTTCAAGATAGGGTTTCTCTGTGTAGCCTTGGCTGCTCTGGACTCCCTTTGTACACTAGGCTGGACTCAAACTCAGAGTTCCACCCTGCATGCTGGGATTACAGTCATGTGCCACCACACCTGGCTTGATGCAATCTTTAATTACAAATTGAGGCTGTTAGCCAGGTGGTATACACCTGCAACCCCAGAACTTAGAGTTAGAAACAGGAAAGTCCTGAGGTGCATGATGACCTCAAGGCATCTGAGCTATATGAGACTGTCTCAGGGAACACAAAAGTCATTGAAAAGGAAGGGTTGGAGAAATGGCTCAGTTGCTAAGAGCACTGGCTACTCTTCCAAAGGACCGGTTTGGATTCCTAGCACCCACTTGGCAGCTCATATCTGTTTTAACTCCAATGTCAGGGGATCCAATGCCCTCTTCTGATGTCTGTGGATGCCAGGGACACATGTGTTGCACAGACATACACACAAGCAAAATATTCATATACACTAAATAAATTCTAAAAATAATATAATTGAAAAAGGTGTGGAATTCTTTCCTTACAAATGAATAAACGTTGACCAGCTACTCTATGTCTGCTGTTGTGCTCTTTGGTTTGGTTGTTGTTTTGAGATTGGGTCTGTCTGTATAGCTCTAGCTGTCCTAGAGCTACATAGACCAGGCTGGTGCCTTGAACTCACAGAGATCTCCCTGCCTCTGTCTTAGTGCTGTGATTAAAAGTGTACGCCACTGCAGATGAAACGAGAGATAAAGCTAATGTCAGATTTTGTAAGTGCTGTGGGAGAAGTAAGTAGGTTGAAGTGAGAATGAGTAAAGTGGAAGGGTCTTGTTTAGTTACACTTGTCAAGGAAGCCGCTCTGATGAGGGCATTTGGACTGACGCATAGGGATAAAATGATCAAACGATAAATGGGCAAGCGGTTAAAAAGTGACTTGCCGAACTTATTTTTTCCTTTCTTTTGTTTGTTTGGTGGGAGTTGGTTTTTCAAGACAAGTTTTTTGGTGTTTTTTGTTTGTTTGTTTGTTTGTTGTTGTTGTTGTTGTTGTTTTAGATTTAGTTATTTATTATTATCTATATAGTGCTTTGCGTGCATGTACACCTGCAGGCCAGAAGAGGACATCAGATCCACATGGTTGCTGGGAATTGAACTTAGGACCTATGGAGGAGCAGTCAGTGCCCTTAACCTCTGAGCCATCTCTCCAGCCTGAGACAGGGTTTCTCTGTGTAGCTTTGGCTATCCTAGAACTTACTCTGTGAACCAGGCTGACCTCAAACTCACAGATCTGCCTGCCTCTGCCTTCCCGGTGCTGGGATTAAAGGTGTCTGGTTTTCTTTAGGTTTTTGGAAATAAGATCTTGGCATCCATACCTGGATGGCTTAGTACTCTTCTGTATTGTATCCCTTTGACTTCTCTTGAGCTTGTGATGGTCTCTGGCTTTAACCTAAGTACTGAGATTACAGACTGGAGTTGTCACAGTGTCTAACTTCGTTTTTCTAAGAATCCATTTAAAACTATAGTTTCCAGTTTACAGACAAGAAAACTGATGCTCAGGTATATTGTGTACCTGCTTGTGCTCATTTGGTTTTTTGAGACAGGGCTTCATACAGCCCACTGGCCCAGAACTGGCTGTGCAGGTAAGGATGGCTCTGAATGCATGGTCCTCTTGCCGTCCCCTCTGAGTGCTAAAATTATTCATGTAAGCCACCATTGCTGGCTGCTTATGCTCTTAAAGTTTTAAGATCAGGACTGTAGTCAGTTCAAGGCCAATAAGCCTATTTTTATAATAAATGTAAACTGTACCTATCCAACTCCAAATATAGACAAAATAAGCTATTTTCACTACATTACCTTGCCTGTCTAAATCAGGAAAAAGACCAGAGAGTGTTGAATTAACAGAAAGAAGAGAATTTCCTAACCACAGCACCCACATCATCACCATTATTATTTTACCCTTTTAATTGGCAGTAGTATTTGCCTTGGTATTTTTATCAAAGTGCTGTTCAAAGTTGTTACAAATTATAAACTCAAATATATGGGCTTGGTTTGTTTAATAATACTTACATAGAAAAGTAGAGAGGGCCTCTAGAGATGGCTCAGAAGTTAGGAGCACTTATTGATCTGGCAGAGGACCCAGGTTTAGTTTCCAGCACCCACAGGATGCCTCATAACCATCTATAACTCTAGGCCCAACGGATCCAACATCATCTAATCTCTGAGGGCATCAGGCATGCACATACATGATGGACATACATACATGCAGGAAAACACATACACATAATTTTTTTAATCTTTAAAATGAGTAAAAAGAGAAATATACCTATTGTCCAAGCTAAATAAAGCAATTTCAATATAGATTTTTATTTCATAGTTCTGCCTTTAAAATTCCCTAGCACAAATATCCTCTAGATTTTTAAAATTACATATCAAGTAGTCTGTGTATTTATTTCTTTTTTTTTTTTTTTAAATTCTGGATGCACGGTACCTTACAAATGTTTGTTTGATTAACTTAAGTAAATGCAGTGACCAAAACATTGTACAGGGCTCTGTGGACACCACAGAGTCAGCCTTAGAGACACATCGCCTTTGTGTTTTGTTATTTGTCTATTTTCTTGTGCCAGCACTTACTGAATACCTGTGTGGTTTTGCACACACACACACACACACAAGCGCACCTCAGTTTACAGATGAAAGAAGTGAGGCACAGAGAAACTACATGACTTCTCTGCAAAGCCATCTAATAAGTTCTAGATTTAGAACCAGGTTTTAAATCCTGCTAGTGTCTTAAGAAAACACCATAATGTTGTCCAATGAACATATTTGAGATTCATTAACATCTATTTTCTTTGTCATCTTAAACTCAAACTACTTTCACTTAAAATTCAGGTTATAAATTTATAAGCAAGGCCACTTATAACAATGTTAAGACAAAATTATATTTTCTGTGTAAAGAAATCTTTAGTAACCATAGAACCTTGTGGCATCAAGGAAACAGCATCTTACGTCTCCTCAAGTCATGTACATAACGTCACTGCAGAAAAGAGCAGTGGTGTGAATATCTGCCCACAGTCCTACACACCTGATGTGTCTTAGGCTTGATGTTTGCTGGGTTTTGCAATTTCATGAACAAGATTTTCATTTTTTAAGTTACATGTTTTTGTGCTTTGCACTTGATATCAAATCTGCATTCTTGGGTTGTAAGGTTCCATTAAAATAAATAAATAATTTCAGCCTCTCCTTCCTCCACCTCCCCATGCTCATTTTGTATAATATGGTAATGATATCACCGTAGCAGTAATTACGGGTCATCTTCATTTCTTTCATCTCTGCCTGTTCTGATGGCTTCATTCCTTTGACGGAAAAGATTTGGCTCTGGGCGCTATGATTATTTTGTTAAGCATTATTCGAATAGACAGGAGTGAGAGAAATTAATCAATCCAAATGCAATTAGCATCATGTTTAACCCAGTGATGGACGTCTCAAGGTGAAACGGCCAGGGGAGTTTCAGACATTATTATTCAATCTAGTGGTTCTTATCTAAATTATAATCAAGAGAGGTTTTATTGGCTGCTCAGTGTGAGAATGTAACTCTTTCCCTGCCCCAGGGGTCAAGAAGGCTGGTCCTTCTTTCTCCCAGACTTAAGCAGCACTTAGAAGTGGCATGGACCGAGAAGGAAAGTTGTCGGAGCACTCAAGCTGTGGGGAACGCTCTGCACTGTGATCTTGGCCTGTTTCCCCGAGGGCATAATATAGCACATGAATACGTTATTCTGACTAGAGCAGAATGTTGTGTGTACTGATGAGGCACTTTGACTAGCTGTTCTGTCTTAACAATAGTTACTACTGTTCTTAGTTTATTAGAGAGAATATTAACTGTTACTAGACTTTGGTCCTCGTATTTCTGTAAAGCTCTAAAAGCATGAGTATTCTGCACAAATTGACAATTATTTAATAAAAGTTCTAACTCTCAGATTATTAATTCATTGCTTTGCTCTCATTGTTTTTCACACGGTTGAGCTTTACACTTGAGAGAAACCAAGTGAGCAGAGTATGGTGGCACCCCTATAGTCCCACAGCAGCACCCCTATAGTCCCACAGCAGCACCCCTATAGTCCCACAGCTGCACCCCTATAGTCCCACAGCTGCACCCCTATAGTCCCACAGCTGCACCCCTATAGTCCCACAGCAGCACCCCTATAATCCCACAGCAGCACCCCTATAGTCCCACAGCTGCACCCCTATAGTCCCACAGCAGCACCCCTATAATCCCACAGCAGCACCCAGGAGGCCGAGACAGAAGGACCAGGTTTGTTATCCATGGCTCTTGGCTGTTACCTAGAAATTTGGAGACTAGCCTGACATATATGCTCCCCTATCTGAAACAAAGGGGGTGCTGGGGATACAGTTTAGTTCCATAGTGCTTGCTTAGCATACATGCAGCCCTGGGGTCAGTCCCCAGCACTGCAGAAAACACTCATGATATAGCACGCACTTGTCATCCCAGAATTGTGAAGGTAGAAATAAGAGGATCAGGATTCCTCGGCTACCAAACAAATTTGAAGGTAGCCTGGGCTACATGAGACCTAGTCCCAAAGCATACTAAGAAGTAGTTAGTTTTCATTTTTAGAATGGAAGTCTTTAAGATTCTTTGTTTGGGAAAAGGGTGGCAAGATTGCATATTTGAAATCTAGTCTTGCTTTGCTCTTAAAAGAGTTCTGAGCAGGGAGAGTTGATAGACAAACATAGGCGCTCTTCGCCTGAAGACAGCATTTTTCAACACCTGACAATTAAGATTCTTCTGCATCTGCCTTCAATCTCTAGGCATCATGGCTGACACTTCTCATATTTTATGTTCCTGCTTGGTGTTTTATATTCTGAAAATAAATCTGTTAGCTGGATATTTCTGTTCTTTTTTTTTCCCTCCTTCTGCTATGAAACACCATTAAAATGATTTTCCATATTGGAACTGTCCAAATTTGTTTACCTGTTCATCAAGTCCTGACTTTCCTCTCTGCTATTACTTCTTGAATTAAATTGAGTTACTCATCACTTGATGTTTCTCTCTGTCCAGAGGATCTCAGGCTGGCAAGCTGCCTTGGAACTGCCCTGTGACATACCATTACAGCAGGAACGCTTTCCAGTTCCCCCAAACCAAAATCAGCGCTGTACATCACCTTGGCATCTGGTTGTTTTCCTACTGCACCAGAGTATCTGTTAACACCTGGCTTCCCCCACAAGACAGCAGGGTTTCAGAACAGTCTCATAAGAAAACATCTGGCACATGCATAGTAGGCGCACTGACTGACTTTACTGATGAACACTCCTTCATGCTTTTTGTATAGAACGCACTGATGGTCAACGAGCAGACTCTCTATTATCTTAACTTAGAGAAGATTCAAGGTTGAAGACTCAATGATTAGTAACAAACAGAACCATATCCACAAAACATCTTTGCTAAGCTAGTTAAGTAAACAGCTTTTTGGCACAGTGCATTAAACTGTTAGCCAGGCTTTTATGTGTTCCTGTTGTAATTAAATCTTAGTGTAGTTTAAGAAGGTAACTGCCTCTAACTGCAGTGGCAAATGTAGGATTTGGGTTTTGTAATTGTTTTTTTCTGTTCCTATCATGTATGCTTATTTTGATAGAAGAGATGGAATCAAAATTTGACAGCTAAGAATTAGTGTTTTTCAAGAAGAGCCTTGAGCACCCTGATTTTGCCAGGAATATTCTAACCCTTCTTTGACTTTGGAGAGCTGTAAAGTGGACCCTAGAGTGTCCCTGGAAACTTCTCCTCAGGATTCTTGAAGTCATAAGCTCATCAGAGGTCACCAACAGCTTTGCACAACAGGCTTGCTCCCAGCGGGGTTCAGTCTTCCAGAGTTTATGTGCAAGGTGTGCCTGTGACTATTTTACAGCTGAAGATCTCTTAAGGATAATAAATAGGAGCCAGGTGATGGCTCAGGGGTTAACAGAACGTGTTGCTATTGCAGAGGCCCAAGGTTTGATTCCCAACACCCACATGTGATCCATAACCGTCTATAAATCTAGCCCTGGGGGATCTGATGCCCTCTGCTGACCTCCACAGCACCGAGCACGGACATGGTGAACAGACTGATGTGCAGGTAAAACACTCACACCTAAAATAAAATAATTTTGAAGTAAAGATTTATGCTGAGCAGTGGTGGCACACACCTTTAATCCCAGGACTCGAGAGGTAGGTGGATCTCTGAGTTGAAGGCCAACCTGGTCTACAGAGTGAGTTCCAAGACAGCCAGGGCTACACAGAGAAACCCTGCTCAGGAAAAAAACCAAACAAATTTTTAAAGTAATAAATAATAAGCTTCCTTTTACCAGTCCTCATGCTGTGTGTTTGTTTATTTAGTACAGACATTCTACCTCTTATTGGTGGGTGGCTAAGGAAACTCCAGTACTTGCCAGGGCTGACCAAAATCATAGGAAAGGAATTCCAACTGAGAACACCGTTCATATGAGTTGAAGGTGGTAGATCAGAAGACGGAGGCACAAGAAAGACATGGTGGCAGCAGGTAGCACTTACGAATGCCTGTGTGACCTTGGTGTCGTTTTTTTATTTATAATAAACTACATACAGTAAGAACAGTTCTGAAACAATCAGGGAAGCCATGTGTAAGAGGTACATTCAAATGTTTAGACCTTTGTTTTGTTAATCTGACCTTGAACAGATGAGGGATCTGAAGCTCCAAGAGGTAGGCTGGGGGCTTGCCAGGAGTCAAGGTTCACGGTGGGAGCTGAGTTCAAGTCTAAGCCTGCTGAGTGCAGAAGTGCCCTGCCCTGCCACTGTTTATGCTGTCTCCTTTGTTTCCTCGGCTGCTCATAGTAGAATCTCCTAAAAGCGGCAGGTTGTTACTCTTCTGGATGAGGGTGGAGGGACAGGGACAAGAGGAGTAGGGGATAACTCTTCTCCACCTTGCAAACGTTTTTAATTACATTGCAGCACCAAAATATTTAGAGTAGATTGAAATTGAAACCCAAGCCTTTTATGAGTTTCTTCTATTTCATTAAAAAGTTACTGAGTCTTTACTGCATTGTTCCCTGCATAAAAGTCAAGCAGAGTTTTATCAGGCAATTGCCTCAAAGTTATAATCTAAAAAATCTTTCTGTAATGAACCCCGTATGTCATGGGCAAAAGGTACAAAGCTCTGGCAGAGGGGGCTGGTCTCAAGAGAGATTCTGCACCCAATCTCGTTAGCCAGGGGCCTCTGGTAATCCCTCATCCCCTCTCTGGTAAGAAATCAATCTGTACTACTGAATCTTCTCACCCAGCCACCAGAAAATTTACTGCCGAGAAGGCAGCCTGGGGCTAGTGACTGTGGACTGGGAACTAGAGGCAAGGCTAAATGGAAGATGGGGGGATTGGAGGGTCTGTGGAAGAGATTATATCAGCCCCACACTTCTTCCAGAGTGAGCAGGATAGCATCCTCCCTTCAGCCATGACCTCTCTACGTATACCCAGCTGTTGACAGCTGCTATGAACCTGACAGCCCGAGAGAAACTACAAAGGGGAATGGAAGCATCTTAAACCTGAGTTGACTGTGGTCCAGCCAGGTGCTGGCCTTCTGCATGTACCCCACACTCTGCAGCCGCTCACCTGTTAACCCGGCAGTGACAGCCTCTGTTGTGCTTTTCTCCACTTGTGGTCTATGGGCTCTGTGTAAATCATGATGTGACACGGTGCCATGCTTCTCATCTGCACATCACATATTCTAGCGCATAATTATTAGGATGTTGGTAATATTGCCTTTCCATTCCAGCTGATGGTCCCAGACAATAGACCCCAAAGCAAAAACAGCAAATTTCACCAACTAGATAAAACTCTCTCTGGCCACTTTTGTCTTGGCCTTTTTTCCCCTCTCCCTCTCCTCTTTTCCTTTTTGTTTTTGTTTTGTTTTGTTTTGTTTGAGACAGGGTTTCTCTGTGTTAGCCTTGCTGTCCTGGACTTACTTTGTAGACCAGGCTGGCCTTGAACTTCCAGTGATCCGCCTGCCTCTGCCTCCTGAGTGCTGGGATTACAGGTGTGTGCCACCACTGCCCTGCTCTTCTTTTTCTTATATGTGTGTGGTACCAGGGATCAAACCTGCTAGGCAAGCAGTCTACCATTGAGCAATACCGCTAGCTCTTAGGGTTGCTTCCTGTATGTGTTGAGCGTATGTGGGAGTGTGCATGTATATACATGCATGTGGAAGCCAGAGGAGAACATCAGTGTCCTTTCTCAAGCACTGTCCACCTTATTTTGTGAGACAGTTCTCACAAACTGTCTAGAACTCAGATGATGCTAGGCTGCTTGACTACCCAGCCCCAGGGTCCACCTCTGTCCACCCCTTACAGTGGGATTACAAACAAGCACCACCACTCCCAGCTTTTGTAGGTGGGTTCTGAGGACCAAACAGGTCCTCGTGCTCACACAGCAAGCACCTTGTGGACTGTGCCATCTCCCAGATCTGTCATCATAGGACTTGGGAAGGAACTAGAAGTGCCAAGCTCAAGAACATATAATCTTACTTTAGCCATTTTATCTGGGGGGGGGGGTGGCAAGGGGGACACAGCCTGTACCTACTGTGAAGAAGAAAGGGTAGAGCAAGGCAGGAGAGGACAGACAGCTTCCTGCCCCCTGGCATCAAGCAGTAGCTCTGAAGGCTCTTCCCAAGAGAGAATTGAAATCCTTTGGGGAGAATACATTAGCAAAATATATTTACATATATAACCCCTCCTAGAAGTGTGTGTGTGTGTGTGTGTGTGTGTGTGTGTGTGTGTGTGTGTGTGTGTATAAGGAATATGGAACAGTAGCAGAAGGCTGTCTCCTTATTCCTAATGGGATTTTGTAACAGCATGTGTGAGTTTGTTTCAGAAGTCAAAAATGAACAGATGTTGGTATAAATTACCTCTGTGTCTGATGTCTTGCAAATTAAAAGCGCGGTTGGCATCACTAAACAATTTCACTAGGTTTAGGGGGGGTGTAGTGTGCGGGTGGTGATTACTGTAGAAGGTTGGGTAAGAATCTTCACACTGCAACAGATCAAGAGAGCAAGGATAAAGAAACCAGGAATAAAATAAGGGCTATATGAATTAATCAGAAATGTTAACATTCCTGATGACAAGTGAACAGGAGGGCACTTGCTCTGGAGCATCCCCTGACCCATAGCAATTTCCCTGTGCACAGAAAGGGGTTGGTGCTTAGGATCTGATTTATAGGACACAGCCCTCTTTTAGGGAGCGGCAATGTCATGCATTCGTATATCTCCTATATGGGACTGGCAAGAAGGGAAACTTTCTCCCCTCCCATGTAGAAGATGATGTCTTTTGAATTACTTCTACTTTTATGGTGGTTTTCTGCAGCTCTGTATACTTGGATTAGGTTGAAGGGGGAGGAATGATTGAGTGGGAAGGGAGCTGTTAAAAAGGATTGGTTAAATCCAAGGAAAACTTACACTGAGGGACTTCAGAATCTCTGCTTATTTTTCCTTTTAAAACTCAAATATTTGAGTCTTTTTATAATACTAAATATTAACATATCCAGATCATTATTTTCACTTTAGGAGGGAGGACAGTAAGAAGAGCCTGACGAGATGGCTCAGGGGTTAAGAATACTTTCTGCTCTTATACAGGATCTGGGTTTGGTTCCCAGCACCCACATGGGAGGTTATAACCATCTGTAACACCAACTCCAGGAAATCTGACACCCTCTTCTGTCCTCTATTGACACTAAACATGCATACATACAGGCAAAACACTCACATGCCTAAAAAATGAAACCCTGTTTGAATAACAGTAAAGATTGGGACATCCGAGGACAACAGGCAGAAGTCACCTGTGAAAGCAGGGTGTGTCTGGGGGTCAGAACATGGCTCTCATCCAGCTAGCAGAGTTGTTACCCATATCTGGCTTCCACACTTGCTTCTAGCTATGTTGCAGGCTGGTGTGATGCTGTTTGGGCTTAAAGGTCTCAGACTTTACACTCAAGAGTAGGCAGTTAACCCGTGTAGCCACTATACCTAAAAGTGTAAGTACATTTGTAAAGGACTGGGTTAAGGATTCCAGTCAATGGAGTTTTTGAGGTTTCTGGCCTCCCTTATCGTCATTCGTTCATTTATTCACTCAGAAAATGTGGAGGGTAACAAAAGTAGTTACTTTGTCGGTGTCTAAAATGGTTGTGCTAGTGACTGCCACTAGACCCATACTATCCAAGAGAAGGTAGAGCAGATGGGCCCTGCCTGTGCCTGTCATACAGATGCAGAAGGTGAGGATTAGACATTGTCCAGCCTGAGGCTTGTGCCTCCTCCCTCAGGGCTGGGATTTTAGACATGCGCCACAGTGCTCAGGTTATGTAATGCCAAACAAGCAGTCACCAGCCGAGCTGCATCCCCAGCCCCAATCCTCCATCCTCTATAAAAAGTCCCTGCTGTCCCCATGGATAAGTAGTTGATTTCCAATCAACTACACTAGTCCTTGACCCCTGATCTCTGTTAACTTGGCATTACTTCTTTCAAATGGCTCAGCCAGTAAGGGTACTTGCTGCCAAGCCTACAATCAGTTCAGTCCCGTAAACCCATGATGAAAGAGAGACCTAATCCCCACAGCCCTTCCCTCCCTCCCTCCCTCCCTCCCTCCCTCCCTCCCTCCCTCCCTCTCTCTCCCTCCCTCCCCCCCCCCCCCTCTCTCTCTCTCTCTCACACACACACACACACACACACACAAATTTAAATTATTGTTTTACTGTGCATGGTAGGTAATACATGCCTTTAATCTCAGCACTTCAGAGACAGAGGCAAGTGGATCTCTGAGTTTGAGGCCATCCTGATCTGGTCTACATAGTGAGTTCCAGGCCAAACAAAGCTATATAGAGACCTCATCTCAAGAAAATAAGGAGAAATAAATTGATTTTTCAGGCTAGAGAGATGGCTCAGTTGTTAAGAGCACTGGCTGCTCTTCCAGAGGACCTGGGTTCAATTCTCAGCACCCACATAGCAGCTCATAAACTGTCTGTAGCTCCAGTTCCAGAGGGTCTGACACCCTCACACAGACATACATGCAGGCAAGACACCAATGCACATAAATTAAAAATAAATAATTTTGAAAAGACATTGTTTTTCTTGAGGAAATAAACAGAAACAAAAATACATTTTTTAAAAACCTACTATATAAAGAAAATGGTTCCCTGGACCCCACTGGCTAGTCTTAGTTGACTATAAAGGAAGCGTTAGCTCTTGCTGTGCTCCTGCTTATGGTTTTGTATACTTTTGTTTGTGTGAGCAGCATCTATTCAGTAGGTCTGCTCTCAATACTGACATTTGAATGGAGGAAGACGTGTACGAAGGATCAGATTTGGGCCTAGGCAGGGTTGACGACACTGAGGGACCCAACCCTGAACTTGATAACCTAGCTGATAGAATTTCCTCCTCTTTTTGTTGGGACTCGGGAGCTCATGAGCCCTGGGAAGTGTAGACTGATGACACTGAAAGCCTCCCTGTGATGACCGTTTGTACATATACCGAACTAGGGTACAGGCAGGAAGGCTGGGGAGCTGTGTATGTTGCTGATGCTTGAGGCTAGAGCCCACACTCTAGGTGGGCACTCTACCAACTGAGCTCCATCCGCAGGCATTCATGTTATTTTAAGACTGGGTCTTATTAAGTTATTTAGCCCCCAGAGGGATTACAGGCTCTTACCACCAGGCCTGGGAAATAAGCAGCTGTTAAGTTTAGATTCATTGGAGTAGAGGCTCTGTCCATTGGTAAAGATAACAAGAAGGTCGGAGCAAACATCTTTTCCATTACTGCACTTACCTCTCCCGCCACTTCCTTTCTTTGGCCAAGATGGACATGTTCTTGTGAGGCCATAGGACACTGCCCACCCTGTGTCCACTGTGTAGTTGTAGGAGACTTCTTGTTTCCCAGTCTAACCATCAGAAACTTTCACAACTGTTAAGTCCACTTAAGAGCGCTCACAAGGTGGCTGTGTGGAATGAAGATGGGGCGGGGCTATACTGCACATGCTTATTGAAAATGTGGTTGGCAGAGCTATACTGGGGGGCTTCTAGAGCGCCCCTTTGTAATTGGGAAATGTTTTACTTTTACTTTGGAGCCTCGCATATAGGAAAGTAGCTGAATAAACCCAGCGGTAACTAGGTTTCAAAGATTGATGGTGCTGAAAGTCAGAGAGACACATAAACCTTGCCTGGCTATATTAAATACCTACGGACTGACAATGCCAAGAGAGAGAAGACCAAAGCTCTATAAACCCTGCTTTATTACACCATCGCAGGATGAGCTACACTGAGGGAATATAAACCCTGTTATATTACAGCACATGCAGCCTCCCAGTGCTCACAGTGGGGTGCATGATCGCTGATTTTGAGTTTATAAATGTGCAGAAACCAACAGTCCAGAGAAGAATCTAATCTTCGTTGGATTTGAGCCTCCCAGAACAAACTGCATAAGATAGTGAATGGGTATTAGAGTTGAGAGACAGAGAAACAGGGACGCGGACCCTTCCTGGGAACCCCTGATGATTTTTGTAAGGATAACTGATAATCTTCCCCCGTTCACCTGCATCTTATACAGTTGCCAACTTCAGATTTGCTGTCTAGTTTTAATTGTCAGTGTAGTCTGTTTGTTTTCCTCTTTTAGAACACTAGTGGTAATTGAATTTGTTGGGGTACCAGTTTGGTATAGAATTGATTTAAGTATATACCAACTGATTGAATTACCAATATACTTTTTATGTTAACATATATTTATAAGTACAGGCACACATGACAAAGATGTGGAAGTCAGACTACAACTTTGGGGAAGCTGAGTCTGTTGTTCACATCTGCATCCCTTTTCTCTATTTTAGATTTTCATTGATATTTTGTTTACTTTGTGATTTCAGCCAGAGAAATGACAAGGGGGAAATTCCTGAACATTCTAGAAAAGCCCAAGAAGTAGCAACTGCCCGTGGACTGATGTTCTGAAGACTGTAACCAAGTTCCCTTCCCAGTGAAGCCCTGATGAGTCCCACCACGTGCTTCTAGGACTGCCTCCTCCCCTGCTCCTGGCACTCTGCACCTCTGAGGACATTTGGTAGTAAGAGAAGAATCAGGATCGTCGCTGTTTACTGAGTCGGCTTCGTAGCTCTGGATATTGGTTACCAGTATCCAAAGGTCCTGTCATTCTGAAAGGTCGTTTCCAGGAGCTCTGGGATTGACTCTGTAATGGCAAAGTCAGTGGTGACATGCTGGTTGAATGGGCCCTGTTGACTCGTACTTGGTCTCTTAAGGAACGTTCATGATGAGGACATCAGAGACCAGCTACATTCTGGACCAGACTATGCATCCTGACCTGTGAACTCTAAGATCTAATGCGTTCTATGACTTCCATTCTGGAGGGAACAGAATCTTCTTGAAATGTGCATCTGCTTTTTTAAGTCTATACCTCCAAGGACACTCTCACCCTTAGCACTGTCCATTCCCCGCCCCCGGTCCCACCTTGCAGGTCTGACTCCAGACAAGTGGAACTCCTGAGACTAGCTTGTAGAGTGAAAGGCTCATGCTGGGTCACCTCGGGTTCTAGACCTCCAGACCAGTATGACGGTAACAGAAGGAACTCTGGTTAGTCTGTTAAATTTGTAAGTGAAAAAGTATGACTGGATAGTGGGAGGGCATGGCTGTGAGAGTTCCCATTGACTGAAAACTAGAAGCCCTGACTGACTTAGTGTGTGTGGCAAACGGTAGCAGTGTTTTGTCCCCTTTTTCCTCCTCTCAGCCGCATATCAGATACTTCGCTTATATGATAAAAGCACACCCACATGAAAATGTCCTGGCTTAAATACAGCTCTTGCAGGTTTTTTGCTAGTTGTATGTGTCTGCTAAAATTTGAAAATTTTGTCCATTGGTAAAATCAATTAGACACAGTCTCTCACATTTTAAAAAGTGCAGAGAGTTCCCTGAGCGGTATAGGAAGGAAAAGGCTCTGTGGCCACGTTTGTGGTCTTGTACCTGCTAGGGCACAGTACACATCCGGTTCTCAGCAGGTCCCTTGACCATTTTTGACATTTGTGCCTAATGCCAGAATTGATGTCGGATTTTCCCCCTCATTAATGCTACTGGATCAACACAATTTTTACTTTTGAAAGGAAAAAGAATGAAATATGTACACAAAATATGAGTATGAGAAGAAAGCATTCTGCTGGGGTACTCCCTGCAAGGGCCAGCTGATTTTAAGCTTAAGTCTATGATTGACACTTTTTAATCTCACTAAATGCAGTTAAAGTGAGTGTGTGCAAGTGATCGGAAAATAATGCCGTAATGTCAAGTTTTTTTCTTGTCACTCTGTTTTTGAGAGTTGATGACATCAGGCACTTTTCATAGTTTGGGGAAATTGAAAGTATGTGGAGAATACTGGGCTAGCTCCCCCAGACTAACTCCAGTCTGTAATGGGAAGCCAGGGGCTGGTGTTTGAGCTGCTATGGCCTTCTTCTTTACTCTCATCCTATTCACCAGCACTTAAGCAAGTAGGCGTTTTAGAATTGTGATATTTATTGGTTTTTTATTGTCATCCTTAGAAATGTTAATGATGTATTTTTATATTGATAATATAAATTTATGTACAGTATGTATATGTATTTTAGAATGTTAGAGGATACTTTGTGAATAATAATGTGTCTTCCTAATAAATATGTCCCTTGTATAGGAGGTTGAGTTTGTCCTTAAAGGGCTAAGCTGCATATTTAAAGCATAGACTCATCAAAAGTGCGCCTGCAATGACAAGTCCACTGTCCCACCAGCCATCTGCCTGTCACTGCTAAAGTCTGTGTCCCAGGAGGAACCTTTAGTAACCTCTGTACCACCTTATGTATGCTGTCAGAGGTCCACCTCCCTTCTCCATACCTTTTAAAATGACATCCTAGTTGATCCTTCAGTTTAGAGTCTTCTCCCATATAAAATCCTCTAGGGCCTGGACAGGTGGCTCCATGGTGAGGAGCACTGGCTGCGTTTCCAGAGGACCCAGATTCAGTCTCCAGCACCCACATGGCGGCTTATACCTGCCTGTAACTTCAGTACCAGTTGATCCGACACCCTCACACTGACACATGCAGGCAAAACACCAATGCACAGAAAATAAAAATAAATACACATTGAAAATACACTATGAATAGTTCCCAGTGTGCTACTTGCCCACACCATTGAAGTTTCAGAATGTCTTCTGCATTTTGCTCATCCCATTCCTACTCTTCCTGAAAGCCCTTGATGACCCCACTGGAGATGACACCCCCCCCGCCACGCCCTTTGTTCCTTTCAGCATGTAAGTGTGCCATTCCTGTGACTGATCACGTACCGCCTCACACCTAGGTTAATCTGAGTCAGCTCTTATGACCATCACAAGCTCCCTGACATGATGGCCACCACCTACGTGTCTACTTCTTCCGTGTCTTCATGGAAGGCATCTCCATCTGCTTTAGTGTGAGCCCTGAACAGCTTTGAGACCTAGAAAAGTACTCAGGCCACTCTGTCGCCTGTTGGTGGTGGATTTGTCTCTACCAGAGCATGTCCTTCTAGAGATGGCATGCCATTTTAAGGAAAATTGCTGTATAACTCACATAGAATATTAATTTTTTAAATTACAAAGCACCCTCGTTTTCTTTATCTTTTTATTATCAAACATTTTCCATAACTTAAAACTTTTTGGACAGTCATTGTGTTTGAATGCACAAATATGGGGGTTGGTCAAAGGGCAACTTTTGGGAGTCAATTCTCTCCTACTTTGTAGGTCCGGGGAATTGAACTCAGATCATCAGGCTTAGCAGCAAGTGCTTTTACCTACTGAGCCACCATCTCACCAACTCTTAGAATTTTTTTTTTTTAAAGACAGGGTCTCATCATGTAGCCTTGGCTGGCCTAGAGTTCAACACGTAGACCAGGCTGGCCTCGAACTCACAGAGATCAGCTTGCCTTTGCCTCCTGAGTCCTGAGATTCATGGCATGCACCAACACATGGCTGACCCTTGTTATATTTTAAAGTAGATGTTTGCTAACTACTCCTTGATGTTGGTGCTCAAGTTTCTTGTGGGTTCTTCTGCGGCTTTTGTGGGTTCGCTCAAATCAGGGCAGTGCAAATGCAACTGGGAAAAGCCATTCCGCCATCTCTGCAGTCTCTGAACAGCATTTGAGCTACCCATGATGCTTTGCAATAAAGTCCATACCCTCCAGTATTAAGGCATTGCAGGAAGATGGACTGCAAGTTGGAAAGGAGACAGGTAGGTCAAGGTAGATGGCTCCCAGGAGTCAAATATGTAGTTTTTTAGCAGCTAAAACTTGGCCTAACTTTATCTCCAAGCATGAGGTCATGTTCTTCATTTTCTATCTTCTCCATCCCTTGAGAGGTCCAAGACCACCATATTCCAGCAGCCTATTGAATGGGTAAGCACAGGTCTCTAAGTTGAGTTCCTAAGTTCTGACTAGCCTATAACTGGCCGTTGGTATCTGTTTAGACCTTTGCCACTTTGGAAGTGTGTCCCTGTGTCTGAAAAGGCCATCGACCTTCCCACCTTTTTGTCTGGCACTTTTTCTTTTATACCAAGGACAGTTGGAGGCTTCAGGTGATACCAGGTGCAACTGTGAGGCCCCTGTTTGGCACGAGTGCTGTCAGAGCCTGTTAATTAGCACAAGAACACCCCCCAATGCTCCATTAGCCAGGCCAAGCATTAGGAACTTCCCCTCCTGGGGCCTCTTCCTCCTAATGAGAACAGGAGAAGGGCTCTTACAAAACATTGCCTCAGAATAATATTCTGCTTTGTCCCCACCAGTAACCAGGGCTGACAAGATCACTCCGTCCATTTCTCTTCTAATTAGCACAATTCTAGCATGGCCTGAGCCAGCAAATGGAGAAAAGCGATCAAAAGCGATCGGACAACCGTACCGAATCACAAACACAAAGAGACCCATTCCCTGTAATTAGGCGAGACAATCCCTCAGTCCTTTCTCCGCTGGAGTTTTGCTGCTAAGACTCTTGCTGTTTGGGTCCCAGCAGCACAAGTTACATGTCTCCCTGGGACACTAATAAGCCCCAAATTGTCTTCCGCTTCATACAACTCTAACTAGAGGACAGATGCCGGGAGGGGGGAGCAGCACACTGAGGATGGGGGACAGTCGCTAAACAAAGCAACCTGTGAGAGGTTTCCCAACCCCAAGAGGCAGGGGCTGCACAGAGGAGCTGCACAGCCTGGCCTCTATCCCTTCGGCAGAGGCTGAAGCACTCAGTAAGGCCCTGACCTCCTGAGACTGCTATTTGACCTTGCTGTATTTATTCACCTTCTCTCCTCACTCTTTGACACTGCGTGCAGTGTCTGTGTACCATTCCTGGACCTTCTCTGAGGTTCTTAGAACCATGTCAAAGAGAACGTACACAGAGCCTGCATAGAGACTCTACCATCCGAGAGCACATGGCCTGCCAGGGCCGCCACTCACTCCTCAGCCTGCCTGCATTTCTAGCCCCTTTCACCTTCATGTCCCTAACTCTGTCCCTGCCTCTGTCCCTACTCTCTCTTGGATGATCTCTTTAATAAACAAAAATGTAGCCTATTTGCCAACGCAAGCTATCAAAATTGACTGCATTCTACGTGACTCAGAAGTTGGCTGGTTGATGAAGAGATTTCTTTTGTTGGTGGTGGTTTGGTTGGTTTTTTGAGACAGGGTTTCTCAGTGTAACCTTGGCTGTCCTAGACTCACTTTGTAGACCAGGCTGTCCTTAAATTCACAAAGATCCACCTGCCCCTGCCTCCTGGGTGCTGGGATTAAAGGCGTGCGCCACCACATCCGGTGGTTGATGCAGAGAAATGGGCCCCCAGGACTGCAACCCATTACAGAAATACAATAGTAAAGAACAGAGTGATGCAGTGGTAAACTTAATAGTCTCCAGGGACAAAGGATCTGAGGAGAGTTGCCATAGGAATCTGAAGCTCAAGGTCTAAGCAGAATTGGCTCACTTTTAAAAATCTGTATTTTGATCTATACCTGATATTTTTGGAAGTAACCTCCAATAACCAGAAAATGCTCAATTATATAGAATCAAAGGAGCTAAAATCTCAGGGTGACTGTTTTCCCATCTCCCATGTATAAGACACAATGATAATGTAATGCCCAAGTTGTAAAAGCCCCAAAGACCACCAGGAATCAGCCAGATGCAAATTACACAGGGTCTCGTTTATTAGTCAAGCTCAGAGCTTGGACTGTCAGCCCCTCATGAGAAGGGAAGATGGCAGCCCCTAGTGCTAGGGGAACAGGGTTTTTAAAGGAAAAAACTGCAGGCTTGGAGGAGGGTAGTTGGGGGAGGGGGGCTCCAAGCAGTTTCTCAGCCTTGCTGTTACATGATAGGTTAGAGACAGGGCCAGACCACAGGAGGGAATTTTTCTTTTGTAGCTCTGATCGCCCCAGCTGCGAGCTCCTAGGAATGGGTTACTAGCTATATGTTTGTGGCTCTCCCTGGAAACTCTGGGGGGGGGGGGGGGCGGGGCCAGTTCTCAGACCCTGAACACAAAATGGGGTTGGTTTGATCTCCACAATAACAAAACCTGACCTTTAAATACCTTTTTGGGAGATATCAAAGTAAGTCCAAATACGTTAAGTCTCCTACAGTTCCTTTGGTAAACAGAATGCAAGACATCACAAGGCAAATAGCATTTACACGTCAGTGAGGTGGCCCAACAGGTAAAAGTACTTGCTATCAAGCCTAAAGAGTCTGAACCGTGGGACCCACATGTGGAAGGCAAGCACTGTCTCTTGTGAATTGTCTTCTCATCACTACACAAGCTCTCTCTCTCTCTCTCTCTCTCTCTCTCTCTCTCTCTCTCTCTCTCTCTCGGACAGGATCACAAGTTCAAGGACAGGCAGGGCTGCACAGTAAGACTGTCTCGAATGAACGAACGAACAAATGAATGAATGAATAATCCCTTACACTTCTAGAAAGACAGAGATGGTTCAGCAAGTCACTACTCTCTGCCTGTTTCCTTAGAACCTTTCCCACTTCAAAGAAACATCCCAGTCAGAGTGACAAGGTCCAGCTCTGCTCTGGCTGTCCTACTAGGAGTGTGACTTTGGGTAGATTAGGCCTCTGTACCTTAGTCGGCCAGTGACTGATAGTAGCCGCTAACTCCTAGAGCAGTTGTAGCAATTAAGTGTGTGTAGCAAGATGTGAGGAACAGAGCAGGGCATAGCTTACCCTACCATGACTACTTGGCAGGGCTATTAAAGACTGACTCGGTGTCTTTCATTGTTTTCTACTCACATTTGTTAAAATTCTTGACACTTTCAGGGGAAATACGGTAACCTTGGAGTAATTCGCACAGAGTAGCATCTCTGCCCTGTCCCTCCAGCCTTCCACTTTATGAAGTAACCCCTGGCTAGCATCTGCAGTTGGTAAATTCAGTTGCTGACTCTGCAGACAGTACTACTTCAACTACGTGGGCTGGCCAGCAAGGCCTGAGGAATCCTCCTGTCTCCACCTCCCAGTGCTAAGATTGCAGCATGCCCTGCTAGGCCTGGATTTTCACGTGGGTACTGGGAACCAAACTCAGGTCCTCCCCGCAAGATGAGGTGGCTGGTGGAGAAGACAGAAAAGCACCAGGGCCAGAGATGGGAGAAAATAATAGGAAGAATGGGCCTTGTCCTAAGAAGTGACTCAGCCACCCCAACCAGGGGCATCAAGCCCAGACACCTGTGTAGGCCCTGGAGGGTCCTAAGGCGTTCTTCCCCATGTGTCAGTAGACATAGATGAATGACGTGATGAGAAAGCTAAGTAAGTCCCGAGGTGGCCACACCCAATCCCTCCTCTGCCAGGATATGCTGTTCATTTTGTTTACCAGCTCAAGACACAAAGAGGGGAACATGGCAGATGCGCATGTGACCCCGAGTCCTGCTTGGCCGTCACCACAGCTCTGAGGCTTTCTGCCAGAGGAGAGGAGAGAGGGCAGCACTCAAGAATGACAGCTGAGGCAGTTGTGACTACAAGGAGAGACCGTAGCGCAGGCGGCACTTCCCGATATCACCAAAGATTGATGCAAATTGGTTTGGCTCTGACCCTGTCACACCAGGAAGGATAATGATTCCAGCACAGGCAAGGGAGGGGCACGTGGTGGGGGCCTCGAGGATTGGTGGCTCACTTCACGTCTTCATTAATGATCTGAAAGACTCGGGTAAACAGCATGCTAATGAAACCTGCGGATGATTGGTGTTACAAGCCCCAGAGAGGACAGGGAAGCCGCACAGCAAGACCCAGCGAGCTTAGAAATATGAGCAGGCGATTGTCAAGTGATTCGTCCTAGGAAAATGAAAGTAGACATGTCAAGGAGAAATGATGAAGGGGCCTCTGAGTGTGGGGAGGGCTGCGAGCCTGGAAAGCAGAGACGGGTGTCAGGGTTGGAAGGTTAAGTCAGGGGACAGATGCCCAGGAAAGCATGGAGGAGCTGGCCTTGAGGACCCAGGAGCAGCCACAGTGGGCGCTCCTAGACCCAATTGTGCACCTGAAGGCCACACAGCTTCCACTTGCCCATTAGACTGTGTTGGTTTCTGGATCCTTCTACAAGGCTGGGCTGTGACCAACCTTATTAACTCACCTTATTAACAAGCAAACTGTAAAGGGGATTGGGGCACTAAGGGGCCATTTTGACCCATTTGAGGAAACAATTGCCCATCTTCATTGGCCTCCTGAGCATATAGAGTTTCTGTCCTCTGGTTTTATTTCTAAGCTTTTTGTTTGTTTGTTTGTTTTCCAAGATAGGATTTCTCTGTGTAGCCTTGGCTGTCCTGGACTCGCTTTGTAGACCAGGCTGGCCTCGAACTCACATCAATTCCCCTTCCTCTGCCTCCCGAGTGCTGGGATTAAAAGTGTACACCACCAGGACTGGCTCTTATTTCTAAGCTTTAATATTCACTTTTCAAGTAAATTATCTCCAGCTTCCTTTTGAGACAACACTGTAGACCTGGCTGTCCTAGAACTCACAGACATATGTCTGCCTTTGCCTCCTGAGTGTTGGGATTAAAGGCGTGTGCCATTGGGGAAATGGCTCAGCCGTTAAGAGCACTTGTTGCTCTTCCAGAGGACCTGAGTTCCATTCCCAGCACACATATCAGAAACTGCCTATGTGTAACTGCTCCAACTGATCTGACGCCCTAACCTAGCCTCCGCGAGCGCCCACATCCATGCACCATTCATTTATGCAGACATACACACATACACATAAAATACAAATAAATCATGAGAGCTGGGCATGGTGGCGCACGCCTTTAATCCCAGCACTCAGAGAGGCAGAGGAAGGCAGATCGCTGTGAGTTCGAGGCCAGCCTGGTCTACAAAGTGAGTCCAGGACAGCCAAGGCTACACAGAGAAACCCTGTCTTTTAAAAATCAAGTAATAATAATAATAATAATAATAATAATAATAATAATACCAAGAAATCATCTTGAGAACCTGGAGAGATGGCTCAGTGGTTAAGCGCACTGGCTGCTCTTCCAGAGGACAAGGGTTCAATTCCCAGCACCCACATGGCAGCGCACAACTGTCTGTAACTCCTGCTCTAGGATTTCCAACACCCTCACACAGACACATCCAGGCAAAACACCAATGCACATTAGAAAAAAATTATAAAAATAAATAAATCTTGAAAAGTGTTCGTCACCATAGCCAGTCTACTTTCAACCACTTTTTTTCAGAGTAACAGAAACAAAACCCTGATATCAGAGATTTGGGGAAATAAACCATTGTGCATTTGATGAAACTTCCATCCAAAGGAATCTCCAGACTGAAGCCTAAGAAGCCAACTTTTCACTGCAGTCTGTTTGCAGGGAGAGATGCTTTTTTCTTTCTTTTCTTTCTTTCTTTTCTTTTCTTTTCTTTTTTTTTTTTTTAAAGACAGGGTTTCTCTGTGTAGCCTTGGCTGTCCTGTGCTCGTTTTGTAGACCAGGCTGGCCTTGAACTCACAGAGATCCACCTGCCTCTGCCTCCTGAGTGCTGGGATTAAAGGCGTGCGCCGCCACCACCCGGCGTTTCTTTCTTTTCTACTTCTTTCTTCTTTTCCTCCTTCCCTTGTTTTTACCTCCTCCTCCTTCTTTCTCCTCCATTTTCTCATCCTCCTTCTCCTTTTTTTTTTTTTTTTTTTTTTTTGAGGCAAGGTCTTATGTATTGCAGGCAAGGCCCAAACTCTGTGACAAAGACTAACTTGGAACTCCTGGCCCTTAGCCTCCTGAGCACTGGCGTTCCAGATGTGCCTCACCCTGCCTCCAGCCTCCTGTATGCTGGGCTTATCACTCTACAGCTGATACTGAATTAGGGTAACAAACTGTTGGGTTTGCTATAAACCCAACAGTTTACTAAGATGGAGGACAATCCTGCAAATAGGACATTTGACTATTTTTATCTATATTCTGCTTTTGGGGGGGGGCATGGAGGGGTCAGGACAGGGTCTTACAACACAGCCCTGGCTGTCCTGGAACAGGTTGGCCTTGAACTCGCAGAGATGTGCTGCCTCTGCCTTCCATGTGCTGGGATTAAAGGTGTGCACCACCGTACCAGACCCACATTCTGTGTGTTGATGGTCTGGGGAGCCAGGCATGGTAACACAGGCCTGTTCTAACCCGAGGAAGGCTGAGGCAAGGAATGGTGAGACTGGGGCCAGACTGGACAGAATGAGACCTTATCTCAAAAGAAAAGTTTTGGCCTGGCACACACGGTTAATCCCAGCACTCAGGAAGCAGGGGCAAGTGGATCTCTGAGTTTGCGTTCAGGCTGGTCTACAAAGCAAGTTCCAGGACAGCCAGGGTCACACGGAAAAGCCCTGTCTCAAAAAAAAATAAATAAATAAATAGAAGAAAATTTTTAGTGCAAGCTTTGTTAATTCTACTTCTGGGTATATGCCTAGAAGTCAGTGCCCACCAGCAGACACTGGCAAGAATGCGGGTAGCTACCTCACAAGTGTAAATTTTTTTTAAATGACACAAAAATTTAAGCAAATGGATGAATTTCTAAATCTTATATTACATGTTGTGTGCTGTGTATGAGCATCTTGACGGCGTAGGACAGTGTTTCTCAGCCTTCTGAGTGCTGCAACCCTTTAATACACTTTCTCATGTTGTCCTAACCTCAAACCATAAAAATGATTTTTGTTGCTACTTCATAACTGAAATTTTGCTACCGTTATGACTTGTAATACAAATATCCAATATATGATGCCAGGGGTCGCGACCCACGGGTTGAGAATCACTGGCTTAGGCGTTAAAACACACATTTGGCCAGGCATGGTGGTGCATGCCTGTGAGTTTGAGGCCAGTCTGGTCTACAAAGACTACACAGAGAAACCCTATTTAGAAAAAAAAAAAAAGCATATTTGGGCTGGGCTCATGGCTCAGTGTGTAAAGTGGTGGGGACACAAGTGTGAGGATCTGAGCTCCTGCCCCAGAACCCACGTAAAGCTGGACACGGCAGTGTGCACCTGTGGCTCCAGCACTCCTGGGAGGCGGAGACCGGAGAATCCCAGAAGCTCCTGGGCCAGCCAGCTGAGCACAGGCAGCAGGGAGCAGCAAGGGGCCCTGTCCAAAGTGAACTGCCCTCCCCCATGAGGTAACCCTGTGCACACACATCACACACATGTATCGCACACACCTGTGCACACATGTAACATTTTGACTTTGACACAGAGGTCATCTCTACATGGGAAGAATTTAGGCGGCTAGATTCAGACGTCCACTCAGTCGACCCTGAGCATCCATGGTATGTCAGGAAAACATAGTCGCACACACTCAATCTTTGCTCTGAGTTCTCAGTAAGGTGTTTCTCCCTCACAGGAAGGTGCAAGCGTAAAGCGTGGGCCTTCAGGAGTCTAGCCCACAGCTCATTGTTGTCTCTAAGTCACAAGACAGGCTCCCTGGCCCTATCCTCGGTTGCTGTGGAAACAGGGCAGGCATCAACAAAAGGACACCATCATGGGCCATACTCTCACTCCAAAGTTCAGGATGGGCCTCAGAGCGTCTGGATCCTCTGTGGTATTGTCCTAAAGAGTTCCCACGGGGCTGCCGTTTTAACTATGAAAAGCGTCCATTCTCACTGATGTCTCCCTTTGGAAGCTCAAAGAACCTCAAATTCTTTGCTTTATTTGTTTGCTTGTTTGTTTGTTTGTTTTGGTTTTGATTTTTCAAGACAGGGTCTCTCTGTGTAGCCCTGGCTGTCCTGGACTCACTTTGTAGACCAGGCTGGCCTCGAACTCACAGCGATCCACCTGCCTCTGCCTCCTGAGTGCTGGGATTTTACAGGCATGCGCCACCATGCCCAGCTAAATCCTTTTGCTTTGAAGCACAGTTTAGAGGCAGATAGGGGCCCAGGGCTTACTGCCTAGCTCAGGGAAGGTTTACAGACACGCAGACACACAGACCCCTGTATAACCGCCCTGTGTCCTCTCTAGACAGGACCCTCAAGTAACAACTGCTCTGGCCTCTACCACTCCAAACAGTTGCAGTCAATAGTGTGTGCATCTTATCTGTCTGTTGTGAGTCTCTCCATGTTGTCCTCTGACCTCTACACACACACACACACACACACACACACACACACACACACACACACGTGTGTGTGTGTGATGTGTGTCTGCGAGCACATGTTTACATGTGTGAGTATAGTCGTGTGCACACCACAGTACTCATGGGAGAGGGCAGTTCACTTTGGACAGGGCCCCTTGCTGCTCCCTGCTGCCTGTGCTCAGCTGGCTGGGATTCTCTGCTCTCCGCCTCCCAGGAGTGCTGGAGGTACAGGTGCACACTGCCGTGTCCAGCCTTACATGGGTTCTGGGGCAGTAGCTCAGATCCTCACACTTGTGCCCCAACCACTTTACACACTGAGCCATCAGCCCAGCCCAAATGTGCGGTTTTTTAAATGCCTAAGCCAATGGTTCCCAATCTGTGGGTCACGACCCCCTGACATCTTATATTGGATATTTGTATTACAAGTCATAACAGTAACAAAAATACAGTTATGAAGTAGCAACAGAAAAACCATCGAGATGCTCCTTCCTGGGAAAGCAGAGCCGTCAGCATCTCTGATGAATCTCCTCATCCAATACAGTCCTGACCGCGCTGGATGGGAGCTCCAGGTCTTCTGGGAACCCAGACTTCTACTCTGAGTAGGGAATTCCCTCAAAGGGAAGTGAAGGGCCACTGGCTTATCTCTTAAGCATATCCCTGTGCTATACACACTTGTGGCCATTAGCCTCAAGTAGCTATCAAATCTAAAAGTAAGTAAAAATGAAATACTCAGCTCCAGTAGAAATACATGTGTGCCTACCATGATGTGACGCAGCCAAACGGCAACATTGTAAGATCCCGCACCTTGCTGTTTGGACTTACACCTTCCAAACCTGTGATCTAATGAAAATTCTTCCTCCCTCCCTCCCTCCCTTCCTTCCTTGCTTGCTTCCTTCCTTCCTCCTTGTCTTTCCTTCCTTTCTTTTTTAAAATTTAATGATGTTAGTATGTCAGTAGGGGGGTAGGGTGGGGTGCATGTTGGTGTAATACCTGTGGCGACCAGAAGAGGGCGTCAGATCCCCAGGAGCGGGAGTTACAGGCAGTTGTGCGCTGCCTGATATGGGGACTGGGAACTAAATTTGTCCTCTGCAAGAGCAGCACTTGCTCTTAACCGATGAGCCACCTCTCCGGCTTCTTTTCTTTAAAGGCGGGGGGGGGGGGCGGGGAGCCACATTCAGGGGCTCAATATTTGTTGATGTAGAACCACATACTGCTCTCTACGATCAGAGGACACCAGCAGCATCCAGGTGATCCTTGAGGCCTCTGACAACCTTGAGGAGACAGACGAGGGGAAGGAAGCAGGTGGCTAGGACTGGGCCATCAGTCCTCATCCACGGAGCTGCTCTGCCATTAGAGCAGGTGTTGAGTTAGGGCTTATTTGCGGGAGAGGGCTGGCTTTTTAACTGCAAACTGCTTTTTGAAAAGGTAATAAATACGAAGCATATTTCAGATGAGCAGATTATGAAATATCCATCTCCTTCCGTTTCCTAGACCTCAGGCCACCAACCTACCTGTGGGAACCACACATCGTTACATACTTGACTTTGTTTGTTTTTTTTTTTAAATTTAATGCATTTTGGATCTTGATCATATTGGTATATATAGATTCAATAGCAACATACTATTCTACTATGGAAATGTCATCATTTATTTAGTCAATGATGGGCTTTTAGGCTATTTCCAGTCTTCTGCCAACTGGGATATGCAGGGAGGTTCTGTGGGCTACAGTGTGATGTCCTTGTTCATACATTTAAATCCTCAAGGTACACTAACAGTGGAGAACTGTTGGGTCAAAAACCACATAATACAAATCACTAAGCCAGACCCTTCCGCAAGGCAACACTGCTTCTCCAAGGGAGGCATCTCCCGTTGCCTCTGATGGCCCCAAGGCCCACCTGCCCTCTTAAGACTGCCTCTACGTCACCTCTTCCTGCTGCCGAGGATAGTTAACATGTTTTGAGTTTTACCTGCTATTAGTGTGTGTGTGTGTGTGTGTGTGTGTGTGTGTGTGTGTGTGTGTGTGATGTGTGTACGAGCACAGAAAAGTCTTTCCACAGCACACACGTGGAGGTGGGAGGGACCATCCAGAATCAGTTCTCTCCTTCCACCGTGGGTCCTGGGATCACACTCAGGTCAGTGGGGTTTCACCCACTGAGCCCTCTCACCAGACCAAGAGTTAACATTTCATTGAAGGCTTCATAGGTCCCCAAGTAATGGTCTGAACCCTTCCTTAGTTTCAGTGTCCCAAGAATTGTTCACGGTAACCTCATGAAGTAGACAATTCCTGTATTACAAACAAGGGAGAGATTGAATAGCTCAAGTGTAGTCACTTGGCTTTAGTGGCAGCTTGGGATTCACCCTCCAGTAGGCCTCTCTTCAAAGCCTAGCCCTGTTACCAACAGGCCCCTGACTCACCTGCTCCGCCCCTGGGTGTAATATGCCCTCCACTCTGGTTCAGTCTCCTTCCTAGAGCCTGGGCAGACATCTTCGTTTAGGACTCCGTATCCTTTACTGCCACGGTTTCTCTACTCTTGACCTTGAGGTTGCCCTACCTGGCCCGCCCTGCCCCTGCCCTCGCCTCGCCCGCCCACCCGCCCCCTGCCCCACCCTCCCCCCAGGGTCTGCCCAGCCTTCCCCCTAGGTGCTGTCTCAGGCTTTGGGGTTGAAGATCTGGGGAGGGAAGCAACGGCTCCCATCACCTGACCATTCTCAGCCAATTCACAGAGACAAGATGTCAAGTTAATGAGCCCGTGGGCCTCTAATTAGCTGTCAATTACCTCAAATTAATCAACTCCTCGCCTAATTAAGCATTATCGGCAGGTGGGCACAAAGCAGACCATTGTGTGGGTGCCCTGAGAAAAGCTGGGCTGGCAAACTTGGTTAGGATCAGCCCTGTGCACTGCACCAGCCTCCCTACAGCTCTGAGCTACCAGCCCAGCTAAGAGGCACCGGGGCCCTCTGTCCCCAACACGGGGGTCCCCAGGACCTCTTGGGAAGCAGGCTGGGTGATAAGAGAGAGAGAGAGAGAGAGAGAGAGAGAGAGAGAGAGAGAGAGAGAGAGAGAGCTTAGAGGCAGGTAGGCCTTGAGGGAAATGGAATGGGGCCCCCTCATGGATGGCCTCTGACACCTGAGGTCCTGGGCCAAGAGCAGACAGGCAGGAGGTTGGGGGTTGAGGCTTCTGGTTGATGTGAGTTGAGCTCTGTGACACAGGAAATGCCTTCGTTTCTTTGAACTGCTTTTCCATTCTAAAACTGGAGGATAACTCTTAAGGCCTTCCTGGGTCTCTGAAACTCTCTCTGTGTGTGAAGGGCCTGGCACGTGCTGGGCGGTGCATTCCGTGGTGGCGAGTGAGTCAAGACTCAGAGGGGCTTCACCTAGGGGCTGTTCAAGGTATAGAGAACCCCCCAAGTCTGAACTCCCAGGCTCCTGACAGTACCCCAGCTTTTGGTGCACTCCTGAAGAACGTGAGATGGGCGGTCTAGAATGTGCCAGGTGCTGGAGGCGGAGCTGTGTTGGCTCCCACATCTGTGTGCCTTCGGGCTCCCAGGTGTCCCTCTCCACTCCCGAAGAAGCCCTTGGTACTATGTATGGCTCATCACATGAGTTCAACACTGTCTCCGAGGAAAGGACTGGAAGAAAAGGGCAAATCAGGACCCTCTCCAACTTCTAGGTTAGGGGTGCAGGCCTAAGGTGACAGGGCCTCAGGACAGACCTCGGGTACTGAGATCACATCCCTGACATGGTCCCGTCAGCTGAATAGCTCCTGCCCTCGTGTGTAGGACAAGGTGAATGTGACAGCTATGGCTGCAGGAATGGTGAGATTCCAACAATGCCCCTGTAGATTTTTACCCCCACCTCACCTCAGCCACCCTTGGAACGTGTGTTCACTATCTCCACTGTGGCATAGAGGACATCGTCCTCCCTTTGGGGGGCAACGGAGGCCACTTGTCTTCACTTCTGTGAAAGCTTGGAAATAGCACCACCCTACCCCTAGTTACCCCACCCCAATTTAAAATCAATCACTAGGCAAACATTTATTGTGCCTGCGGATCAAAGCTCACCATGGAAAGGAAGATGGCTGGGTAAACACAACTGTTAATGCTCTGGGGATGTGAGGAACATGAGGCGCTTAGTAAGTGCCTACTGTATGCTGGCAGGAATGGCATGTAAAAATTCATGAACATATTACTTGTGTATACGGTTATGTGTAATGCATTGCTTGTCCACTTCAGCCTGGTATATATATATATACAAATTTGGTTTCCTTTTTGTCTTTTGGTTTTTGTAGGGCACTGTAACCCAGGCTGGTCTGGAATTCACTCTACAGCCCAGACTGGCCTCACATGCTCTGCAGCTTCCTGCCTTAGCCTCTCGAGTGTTGGCGTTTCGGGTGTGGGAAACCATGCTCAACTACATAAAGCTATGCTTTCTTTCAGATGTATTTATTTTACCCTATGAATATGAGTGTCTTGTCTGCATGTGTGTACGTGTACCACACATGTGCCTGTTGGGTTCCCCTAGAACTAGGTTTATGCACGGTTGTGAGTTACCACATGGGTGCTGGGAATCAAACCCTTGTCCTCTGGGAGAGCAGCAAGGCTGTTAACCATCTCTCTAGGCCCTGAAATCAGTTTCTGTATCTTTGATTATTTTGCTTTAGACAAAGCCTGAGTGTGCACTAGTAGCTGGCCTAGAACTCGACATGTGGGTTGGGCCGGCCAAGAACTCAGAGCTCTGCCTGCCCCTGCCTTCTGAGTGCTGGGATTAAAGGAGTGTGCCAGCACGCCTGACAGTTTTTGAAATTCCTTAGTACAAAAGGTATATAATAACCTCCTGTAACCACCCTCTAGATATTTATTTCTTTCCACACAACCAGTTTTCACACACCCTATAAGAGATTAAAAGACATTTACGTGGAGCCTAGCATTCAGGAGGCAGAAGCAGGCAGATCTCTGAGTCTGAGGCCAGCTTGGACTACATAGTGAGTTCCAAGCCAGCTAGGGCTACATAGTGAGACCTTGTCGCAGAAGAAAAAGAAAAAAGAAATGAAAATATGGGTTAATGGTGAGGAGCTTTCACAGAGGACCTACCTTCTGTAAATTCAGCTCTTGGGAATCTGATGCCCTCTTCTGGTCTCCATGGGCACCCACATGTGTGTGCATGGGCATCCTACACATGACACACACGTGGTCTCCACAGGCACCCACATGCGTGTGCACGGACATCCTACATACGACATACACGTGACTTAAAATAATAATAAAAATGTTAAATTATATCTACACATCTTTTATTTTTTATGAGTAAAGAAAACAAAATATGCCATTTCTATCTTTCTTTTTAAAACTAACGCTGCCTTGAGATTGTCCCAAATCGGACTGTAAGGTTGGAACAGCCGAGAATATCCCATTCCTTGGTGTGTACTTTTTTCTTCTTCTGTAATATTGGGCTGAAAATATGGTTCTGTGGGTAGAGCATACACAAAGCACAGGGTTAGAGCCCTGGTACCACAAAAAAAACAAAAAAACAAAACCAAAAACCAAGTGCAGTGGTGGATGCCTATAACTAGGCACTAAGGGGACAGAAGGTCAAAGGTCAAGGTCATCTTTAGTTATATAAGGAATTTGATGTCATCCTGAGCTACTTGAGATTCTGCCTTTAAAAAAAAAAAAAACCACTTTTTTTTTTTGTTCTGGGTGTTTGTTTTTCCAAGACTGGGTTTCTCTGTGGAGCCCTGCCTGTCCTAGAACTTGATCTGTAGACCAGGCTGTCCTCAAACAGAAATCTACCTGCTTCTGCCTCCCAAGAGCTGGGATTAAAAGTGCAGGCCACAATCACTTCTTGGCCTGTTGGCTAAGATCAAGAGTAAAAGTGCAGGCCACCACACCTGGCTTTCAAAACAACAACAACAACAACAACAAGAAATTTAAAGCCGGCGCACGCCTTTAATCCCAGCACTCGGGAGGCAGAGGCAGGCGGATCGCTGTGAGTTAGAGGCCAACCTGGTCTACAAAGTGAGTCCAGGACAGCCAAGGCTACACAGAGAAACCCTGTCTTGAAAAACCAAAAAAAAAAAAAAAAAATTTAAATAAAGCATGGATTCTTGTTAGGACTTATGTGTTTTATTTTGTGTGTATGTGAACCTTGTTCTATTTTCCCTCATGAGTCGTAACAAAGGTAACCACAATAATAATAAATAGCATGGAAACATGGTGCATGATGTATTCTTTTCACTATATTTAAATTTTTAAAATTGTTCTTGAGCCAGGTGTGGTGGCACACGCCTTTAATCCCAGCACTTGGGAGACAGAGGCAGGTGGATTGCTGTGAGTTAGAGGCCAGACTGGTCTACAAAGAGAGTCCAGGACAGCCAAGATAACATAGAGAAATCCTGTCTCAAAAAAAAAAAATGTTCTTGAATAATTTTAAAACATACAGACACTGAGGTTAATAAAGCCTCAACTTATGTAAACGCTCTAGTAATTTGGGGGTGCTTACGCAGGCTCTTAAGTCAAACGTGAGAGGTGAAGCACTAGACGGCTGGGTTTTCATTGAAAATGTTTCTTTGGACTGAAAAGTTGGAACTGCCGCCCTAGTCCTGCCTGTCAGCAGACCACGACGAAAATGCTCTGGTTTGAGAGTGACTGACTTACCTGTGGTCCTTTACTCCCACCCCGGGTTCTTCCAGATGATGCCTCGGGCTCTCAGCAGATTGGCATCAGCTGTCCCCACAGCTGGCTCCCTCCTCCCTACAGCCGGGCTTTGAGCTGCGCACTGCGGGTAAGATGTTCCTGATGTTTGACTTCTGCTTGGAGGTACTTTCTTTTAACATTTAACCGACACACAGTGGAAAGAAAGATTGTCCTCTGATGGATGTCAGCACTGGTTAAGAGGGAAAGCATTTTTGGTACCCCTTTTCCTTGTAAGGACGCGGGCATCACCAGCCAGAATCCCCCGCAGCCCGGGCTCTAAATCTGACCCAAACCGGCGTGCCCGCGCCCTGCTTTGCGCTCTATCACCACGAGAGGGAGCCAGGAGCGGCTTTGCGCGGCTTCTTCCCGGTACTCTGCCCCTTGCCTAGGAAAGAAAGGTCCCTCCACGTCAAAGTGGGAGGAGGACTAATTGGGAAGATGATCATTGGGAGTGCATAAGGGGACAAGTGAGATAATGGAAGGATGGATATGATAAAAATATATATATTACACATATATGAATATCTCATAGTATATATGAATAAGATATAATGAAAGTTGTTATGTATAATTAAATAACAACAACAAAAATAATAATAATAATAATAACAACAACAACATCTTAAGAATAAAAAAATTTGAGACCCAGGCCTGTGACCTCAACCTTGGAGAGTGCCTGGCACTAAAGGCCCCACACTGCCCTCTCCTGTGAAAACCATGCCATGGTTGCTCCCATTTTGTTAATTAGAACACAGGGGCTAACAAATCTATTCAGGGCCACACAGGGGTCAAACACAGGGACCTGGCTCCAGAACTCCCTGCCTCTGGAAGTTCTCCCTCAGAGGTGCTGAAGGATCATCACGGTAACCTTCTACCCTGGGAAACCAAGTTCCAGGGCAATGCCAGAACACAGTGTGTGGGTGGCCCCATCTGTCAAGGATGGGCAGAAGGCTAAGCTTCAGAGGCCAGACCCTTGGCAGATGACTACAGCAGGAATGCCAGGGGGCTATAGAGAGAGGCAGAGGGTGCCAGCCTGCCCTCATGAGAATAGGGAAATGCTGGTAACTCTCTCCCAGGCATGGGTGACAGCTGTAGTCTAGGGCAGGACAGGCGCCCCACATGGTAACAACTTTCACTCACACTGTCTGGAGCCTAATCTCATTACTCTACATGGAACCTCTGGGACCACCCTCCCTAGTCCCCTTTTTAATCCTTTTTCTCCCTCTGGGAATAGTCCAAGGTCCTCCCCTTGCCAGTCCCTGCCAGTGCAGGCACATGCAGACCCCATTCTTCAGTCTTTGTCAGACCACCTGTGCCCCATTTCTGGGGTCCCCAAGGAAGGGACAGGAAGGCTGAAGGTCCAGTTTCTCTCACCTGCCTGCTCTCTGGCCCTGTCTACTAGTCCCACACACCTTCCTAAAGTGGCCTTCTCTGGGCTCCCCATTTCATGAGCCTCTTGTTTATTTTTTTCCCCATGGCCTGGGACTGGAACCCAGAGCTTTGCGTGGGCTAGGCAAAAGTTCTGCCTCCCACTCCTTTCTAAGCTTTTGTTTGGATTTCTTTTCAGGATGGATGGAAAGAGAACCCCGTGTCCACAATAAAACAGAGACAGCAGCTCCCATCTTAAACCACTGCTCCGCAGCTAGGAGACACTGTGCGTCATGTGCTTAGCACAGCGCCTGGCTGAGGGACCCTCAGGGTATCGGCACTGTGTGGCTATTGACGGCAGAATACATATGCCAAAGACGGCTCCTGGATGAAGGCAGGTCTGGGAGGAAGGTTTGGATTCCGTGTTTACAACCCTCCTAAGAGTGTCGGCTTTGTGCTGGGTTCCTCAGTACCGGCGTCTTGAGCTTCACTGCGCTCCTACAAGACAAGTCCTGTATCACTTCCATTTTGCAGATGTGAGAACTGAGGCTAATGGACAGCTTGTGTGGAGACGCAGCTGCAAACTCCAGAGTTCTCCAAAGAATTTTGTTGCAAGGGATTCAGGAGGCACTGAGGAGCAGTGCTGACCCCCAAAATAACTCTTCCCCCTTCGTCACGTGCTCCCCGTTCTCCGGAAGTGTCCAGTGTGATGCAGCCCAAGAGTGGGCCGGCTCCGACCCACATCTCGGCCAGACAGGGTGCAGCGCTGTCCCCTCCTCACCCTGGGCATCCGAGGGGTCCTCTTGGCTCTGGGCCTCGCTCTACCCCACCTTCTGCTGCTGCTGCTCATTTACATAAATTATCTCTTCCCCAATTATCCATCCAGCTGTCCCAACGGTGATCTGTGAATGAATTAAAAACGGAATATAATTTAATAATGGCTGATTAGAAGAAGATTAGTTGTTATATAAAAAGGAAAAGCCAAGAGCCAGCTAGTTGCCCTTAATCCGAGCCAATACCATCGTTATTCAGGAAAGCTGCCCTCGCCACCATCGGGCAAGGCAGACATGGGGCCCAGGGTAAGAAGAGCTCAGGAGTGGGTGGCAGACCACCCCAGAGACAAGAGCCTGAGAGTTGATTCCCACCACAGCTCAGAGACCCGATGGCTGCTGTGACTCCCTTCTGGGTGGTTTTAGCGGTGTCCCGAGGTCTATTCAGGCTCCGAATTCTAAGCACCCTGAAACAAAACCACTGGGTTCTCCCAAGAAAACCACTGCGCCCATAAGATCACCTAACAGATTTCTACTGAGTCTAGGATACAGGGCTCCCAGAGCACACAGTAAGTTTGGGTACACAGATCTCCCCACAAAGGAATCTGCCTCTCTGAAGTAGGTGGTCGGACAAAGAATTGGATGGGTTAGCCTCGGAAGGCTCCATGGAGGGACCGGCCCAGAGAAGGGAACTGGAGTTCCGGTCTATACTTTAAGCCTCAGCTCACGTGTACCTTCGGCAGGACTGGCTCCCCTAGCCTCCCATGAGGTTCACGTTCTCCATCAATACCTGGTGCCACATCTGTGTGGGAGGCTTTCAGTCCCCTACATTGAGGCTTGCTTGAGGGAAGGGACCATGATTTTTTTCACTTACACATCGGCAGGGCTCTGTGCATCAATCGACACTTAAAGATACCAAAGCCCCTTCCGTGGTTACCTTCATGCCCTCCTTGCTGTTATCCCAAAACACCACCCTCAAAAATATAGGCAGAGCTCTGTGAGGCCAGCATGTTCTACAAAGTGAGTCCAGGACAGCCAAGGCTACACAGAGAAACCTTGTCTGGAAAAACCAAAAAAGCAAAAAAGCAGATCAGGATGAAAAGGCAGTTCAGCAGGTAAAGACATTTCCCACCCATCCTAATAACCCAAGTTCGATCTCAAGGGCTCCACATGGAGAAAGGAGGGAACTGACTCAGAAGTTGTCTACTGAGGCCGGGTGGTGGTGGTGGCGCCTTTAGTTCCAGCATCGGGGAGGCAGAGGTAGGTGGATTTCTGAGTTCGAGGCCAGCCTGCTCTACAGAGTGAGTTCCAGGACAGCTAAGGCTACAGAGAAACCCTGTCTCAGAAAATCAAATAGAAAATTAAAACATGTTTTAAAAACGTTTTAAAATACAGCAAGTCCAAGCTGTTCAAGATGTCTGTCCACCGCTCTGTCCATTGGTCCGACTAAATAGTTTTAGGTAAGGTGGACGGATGGTGCCATGGAAAGGGGTTATGAGGACATGACATGGGGATAAGCCTCAGCTTCCTGTGTGGCCTGGGGCATATTACTAATTTCTCTGTTTACTCTTCTATAAAGTGGGTCTTTGTCATAGCGGTCCCCATCTCCAAGGGTTCTGTGAGGAGTAAACACAAGAACAGAGGAAAAGCACTTAGTACTATGTGCATGTAGAGTGAGCGCTAGGTCAGCACTGTGGTTTCACAGTACTTGTCACCCGTATGCCTCAGTCTCTCTGTGTCTGTCCCCCTGTCTGACTGCTTCCAGACAAAAGTGCCTGGAGCTCAGGAAATGGCTTCTTTCCCAACCCCCTCTTTCTTCTTCTCCTCCTCCTCCTCCTCCTCCTCCTCCTCCTCCTCCTCCTTCTTCTTCTTCTTCTTCTTCTTCTTCTTCTTCTTCTTCCTCTGAGACAGATTCTCACTTTGTAGCCTGGGCTAGCCCAGAGCTTGATATGTAGACCAGGCTGGCACTGCACTCACAGAAACCCTCCTGCCTCTGCCTCCTGAGTACTGGGATTAAAGGTGTGTGCCACCCACCACACCTGGCTAGCTTCTCTCGGTACTGGGTGGACAGACAGGCCTACATAGGACTCTCTCAGTTCTGGCTGCCACATCAAAGGGCCCGAAGAGGCAGGACTAGCATAGTTTATTTAAGACTTTCCCTCCCTGGAAAGGCCTGCATCCCACAGGTTGTGACAGGTCCATGAGAAGGGTATGACTCTGGCACTCAGGTCTGGGCAGTGCATCCCATGGGTGGGCCCGAGTGGACATCTTCCAGGCCCAAGTACATACCAAGAATCAAGAGGTGGGTTGCCAGAGGGAACAGGACTGACAAGGAAAGCCAAAGAGGTATAGTGGCTGCCTTGGGCAATCGGGGCAAAGGAGATGGTGTGTAGGACCGAGGGTGGGATCTTGCCAAAACACTGGGAGAGACAAAGAATGTATACAGTGCCTGTTGAATAGCCAGCTGAGATATCTCCAAAAGTTCCTAGTCATAAAATAAATAAATAAATAAATTTCTTCTGAGCCAGTCAGTGGTGGTGCACGACTTTAATCCTAGCCCTTGGGAGGCAGAGGCAGGTGGATCTTTATGAGTTAGAGGTCGGCCTGGTCTACAGAGCAAGTTCCTGGACAGCCAGGGCTACACAGAGAAACCCTGTGTGTGGGGGGAGGGAGATGGCATAATATTTGCATGTGACTCGTGACTATCCTTCAGGGCACCTCAGCTCCTCTTATGATTACTTAACAACTACAATGTGAGCACTGTGTCCACTGTGTGGTAGTGTCATTATTCTGTTATACTGAATAATTAAATGATAAGAAAAACCTGTTCCTGTTCTGTGAAGGTGCGTGTTTTTCTGAAGATTGTTCATGCTTACATGAATGCAGAACGTAGGTCAGTCTCCTAAACATGAGGTTTCTGTCCCCACTCTATCCTTCCACTCAGGCCAAGCGAGTGGCAGTGGTTTGTAAGCACGGGGCTGGCTGGTGACTCCCAGCTTTCCCAGCACCCCTAATATCCATCAGCATCTTCTGGCTCAGTCCAGTCGCTTCAGTGTCCCTCATAGACCCCAGAACACGCCCGTTCGTATTGCAAGGGGTTAGGGGTAGGAGAAGCTCCCGAGCCAGCCCAGGCTATGGGATAATTTGATATTCAAATCCTGGCAAAGACCTGCTTCAAATTGCTACAAATTAAGCTGATTTTGGCCCTCTGGATGAGGGATTTGCTCCTGTGGATCAGCCTTCCCAGGACTTGATGAGGTCAGATTACAGAAAGACGGAGACAAGAGCTGGGAGGGCTGGGAAATTGAGGGGAGGGGCAGCTGAGACCTTGTAGTTAGGGAAGATTCTGAAGACCTCAAAAATCAGCTCTACTCCGGGGTGGCTGGGCATCTGGCCCCAAATGGGTCAGAAGCATCCCCCAGATTTCTAGGAAAAGGCCAGCTTTCTGTACTTTTCACAAGGCAGTCAGTTTAAGGTCTTCATCCAAGCCGGGGCAGAACCAATCACCCCATTTCAGTGGTAAGGAAATAGAGGCTCTGAGGGTTGAGCTCCGGCTGGCTCCTCAGACCAAACAAACTGCACTCAATGGCTGCCACCAATTTGTTGTGTGACCTTGAGCCAATAACCCTTCGTAGAAGGAGTATTGACAGTGTACACACGGCGGCGGGAGGCACTGGCCAAGGTTCTAGGCAAAGCCTGCAGATCAAAGTGACTGAATAGGAACCAGGACATGAAACACTCTGGGTCTCACTCAGTTGCTGAGGGAAGAGTCCGTTTCCTGCCTTCCCCTCACTCTACCTCCCTCCAGACAAGACATTCCCCCTCCCCCCCCCCCCGCATCCCCCCTTTGACTCCCACAGAACCTCATTTCCATCTGCTTGATCAGGGCCTGTACTGTATATTGCAGCAATTTCAAATTGCACCATTAAAGATTTTATGTTGGAGACGTTAAAATTAAAAAGATCTATGTGCAAAGAGTCACAACGAATTTAATCAACTTGATTTAATAGAAAACAGCAAATGGAATTTATGATGCTTCGAAAGACAAGGGAATTTTTTTCCCACACACACACAAAAAAAATAAAAATAAAAAGCACTTTGTAGAAAACAGAAAGTGGAGTGTGGAGGGGGGCATCCCCATCTGAGAGTTTATCAGAACCTAATCCTGGGAGAACAACTCTGGCTGGGGCTGTTTGCCTGCTAATCCCAGCTGCCATTAAAATATTAAAGATAAATCTAATCGTCTCTTTATCCAAAATAAGCGACTTTTGTGTGGGGAGAAAACGTCTAACCCCTTAGGAGGAGAATTAGTCCTAATGCATCAAATGGAATTCGGTCCAGGCTGAGGCGAAATAGGGTTTAAGAGGCAAATGAGACGGTAATAGAACTAAAACCCGGAATAACAAATTAAAAACCCTCATTTACACGAATTAAAACAGCTCACAAAAGGGATAGAAACCCAGCTCTGCCCTCCTCAGCCCCCCAGGCTGCCTCACCACCGTCCTGTGGCCCCCATGGTCTCACCACCTAGCTTGTCCTCACCTGTCCCCAGGTCCCCTGCAGAAGCTCCAGCATGACCTCATCCTGTCCACCTCTGCCACCCTGGATGCTTCCAACCCAAAGCGCACAGCATGCCCTGTCCAAGCCCAGACCCTCAGTTTCTAGATCCTTTGAGATGCCCACAAGGCTCTTGTCTCTCCCTACAGCTCCTATGGGGGCTCTGGGGACAGACAGTACCCCATTCCTGTCCTCATCTGTCCTAGTACTGGTCCAGTTTTGTTTAATAGGGTCTCTCTGTGGATATAGACCACACTAGCCTCAGACTTGTGATCCTCCTGCCTCAGCATGTGCCACCATCTTGTCCTGGACTTCTTATATCCCAGCAGCCCCTGCAGGCTTAGGGAAACAGGGTTGCATCCCTCCCCAGCCTTGACTCCTCAGGGTAACCTAGCCTGGCACCACTAGACTCCACAAGGCGATACCATATGGAAAGTTCTAGAGCATGCCTGGTCCCTGGTGACCACTTGCAGGCTCTCATTTATGGCTCCCTTCAATTCCTCACAGCTGGCTCTGACACTGAGGCACCTGGGAAGCTAGGCCTCTGCCCTCCCCGACCTCTTGCTGAGAGGGCTGCCCTCCCCCACCAGCCCTTCCTGAGAAGAGAGACCATTTGAGCAGGGGCGGGGGGCAGGGAGTAGGGGTGGGGAGGGTCTGAAGTCGGCTGCCAATCTTAGTACCAGGTTGGGTCACCCCCTGGATTGTCTATATTCAGGTCTCTCATCAAGCAGCCCCCAGTCTCACCATCAGCACTGTGGCTCCCGCTTCATGCCCGTCTCTATGGGACCTCAAATGCTCGCCTTCCAGGTCAAGTTCTGAGGCCCCCTCACTTTAAAACAGAATCCTGCTTTTGTGTATCTCTGGGGAGACACAGTACGCCTTAGAAGGCTCAAGGGACCCTTAATGCCCCTTCAGATTCATGGAACCTGGGTACACACAGTCTACAAATGAGCCTGTTTGAACCGCAGAGGGGAGAGGGTGAGGGAGGGGCCCGTGTACCCCACGCCAGGAGGGCCAGAAAGCACCTCTGACCTCCCTCAGCCTTCTTAGCAAATCCTCTTGAACAGGAAACTCATGTTGACAGCACCTTATTATGGGATATTAAGGGGAACTGGATTGTGAGGCCAAACCCTCCCCTGGCTGTTTCTTCACTCAGTTGACCTCCTCCCTTCCACAGGTCCCCACGGTTGTTTCTCACTGCAGGGGAGTGCTGCAAGGTGGGGGGGGACAAGGATGGGCGGGGCGGGCATGGACTTAGTTTCTCTCCTTCCACCATCTTCAGCATTGCAGGCAAACAACCCTGGCCCTTGCTTGTGGCAAGGCCCTTGCTTCAAGGTCAAGAGAAAAAAAAAATGAGATGAAGTGGAGATGTCCCGGCCCCCAGGGCCTGGCAACCACTCCAGGATGGCTGAGGATAACCATGAGGAGGAGGTCGGCTGAGTGGGAGAGATTTTATCCTTTTATATCTTAGTTCATGGGAAGGCTCTGAGAGATGGTCTGTCACAGGTAAAAGCAGTTGATGGTGTCTTAGTGTCTTAGCTTCAGGCCAAGCAGGAGGGAGTCCTTGTAAGCATTAGAACGGCTGAGTCCAGCCCTCCCACTGTGGCTCTCAGGAAAGCGGTCCAGCGTGTCTATCACTCTAGCTACTTGGGAATGTGAGGCAGGAAAATTGCAAGTTCAAGGCCATATGGGAGAACTTACTAAGTAAGACCTTGCTTCAAGGGTTAAAAAAAAAAGAAAAAAGAAAAGAAAGTGTGGGGCTGGAGAGATGGCTCAGAGGTTAAGAGCACTATCTGCTCTTCCAAAGGTCTCGAGTTCAATTCCCAGCAACCACATAGTGGCTCACAACCATCTGTAATAAAATTCAGTGCCTTCTTTTGGCGGGCAGGCCCACATGTGGGCAGAATACTGTATAAATAATAAATAAATCTTAAAAAAAAAAAAAAGGGCGGGGAGGCCAAGCGGGATGGCTCAGCAGGTAGACACTTGCTGCCAAGCCTGGCAACATGACAGTCCCCAGGACCTTTGTAAAAGCGGAGGGAGAGAACCGTCTCCTGCAAGTTGCCCTCCGACCTCCATGTATGAGCTGTGGAAAGTGATGAAGATAAGTAAATAAAACATAAAAACAGAAATTAGAAGAAAAAAGGAGATGACACTGAGGTACTGAAAAGGCCGCCAGATAGGAGCTGGGTAGCCCAGTGGTGGAGCATTTTCTTAGCATGCTCAGGGCTCTATGCTCAATATCCAGTAACTTATTTCAAGACCAGCGCCTTCAGCCGCGCCTCGTTTGTGACTTCTTCCTGGAGAGGTGAAGGCGTCTGATTGAGCTAAGGACTTTGTCAGCTGCATGGCTCCCTTGAACTCTCTCAATCCTGTTTCAGGCTAGGTTCTCACACCACAGCCTCTGTCCCACATTCTAAAAGCACCAACAACCTTCAAGAGCTTGGCTGAAGGGCTCCTTTTTGAAATGCCTTTGCCCACGTAGCCCTCTCCCCCCTCCCCCACCTTCCAACACCTCATTCCTCGGGTCTTCACACGCATTGACTACAAGAGGAGGCTCCCTTCTTGCCTCAGTCCTCTAGGGAGCTAAGATTACAAGCCTGGCAATAGCTTTCCTTGTACCAGTAATTTCTTACTTTCCTTCTTTTTGTTTGCTTGTTTGCTTTGCGGAACTGGGTCTCCCTGTGTAGCCCTGACTGTCCTAGAACAAGATCTCAGACCAGGCTGGCCTCGAACTCCAGAGATCCACCTGCCTCTGCCTCCCAAGAGCTGGGATTGAAGATGCGTGCCGCCAACACCTGGCAGTTTATTATTTTTCACTGTAGACACGTGTGGTAGCTGTGCTTCCCGTGAGATTTTTCTGGCCACGAAACTGTCAAATTCCCATGTCTCATCTCAGTCACAGGCAGGGAGCCTGGTGTACCAGCACCATCTGACTGCCATCAGGGTTGGACTCTCATGAGCCTCAGCAGGTTGGAGGCAAGAACGAAGTAACCTGTGACTGCCCATACTCAGCGAGGGTGAGTAGAGAGAGGGTCTGCAAGGCTCTGGACCTAGTGCTAAGGGTGGGTGTGGGATTAACTAAAGCCCAAGGCCCGGAACACCTGTGAGGGGTTTTTCTTGACTGAATTATTTGAAGCAGGAAGAACCGCCTTCAATCTGGACCACACCTTCCACTAGCAGCCTATAGAAAGGCCGTGGAAGAAGGAAGCTTGTTCTCTTCGCCAGCTTGGTCTCCCTCTCTCTCTCTGGCAAGTTCCTTCCTGCACTGGCATTGGAGGCCACTTCGTCAGGGTTCTGGTGTAAACTGAAGACCAGCTGAGACATCCAGCCTTGTGGACTGAACAACTACTGGGTTCTTGAACCTTCTGTTGGTAGACAGCCATTGTTGGACTAGCTGGATCACAGCCTGTAAGCCGCTCTAATAATTAGTGTGTGTGTGTGTGTGTGTGTGTGTGTGTGTGTGTGTGTGTGTTCATTCTATTGGTTCTGTTCCTCTAGAGAACCCTGACTAATACAATGAAAGGGTATTAATGAAAATAATAAAAGGAGGCCCTGGAAAATCAAGTATACACAGAGGTACTTCATTAGTCTGAGTTCTATAAAGTAACAGAATTTATTGAATGGATACGTGTGTGTGTGTATACATACTTATATGTCTATATATAACATATATAATAAATCCTAATAAATTAATAAATAAATTCTTTAAAAATCCCATACACATATATGTACATGTATATATAGGTGGGGTTTGTTACAATGACTTACAGGCTGTGGCCCAGCTAATCCAACAATGGCTGCATATGAATGGAAGGTCCGAGAAGCCAGTAGTTGTTCAGTTCATGAGGCTGGATGTCACTTCAGTATACACCAGAAACCCAAAGGAACGAGCTCCAATGCCAGCGCAGGAATGGACTTGCTAGTGAGGGCAGGAGCAAGCGGGCAAGAGAGAACATCCTTCCTCCTTCTCCTTCACGTAGGCAGCCGGCAGCAGGTGTGGCCTAGATTAAAGGTGAGCCTTCCGGCCTCAAAAGATCTGGATTACAGGTTTGTCTTTGCCTCAAAGATCAGCATTAAAAGTGAGCTCATCCCACTGCAAATAATTTACTTAAGAAGAATACCCCCCCACACACACACACACAGATGTGCCCAGCTATTTGGGTTTTAGCTCACTCCAGATGTAGTCAACTTGACAACCAACAATAGCCATCCCAGGTGCCCTCTGAGAGAAGGCAGGAATGAGCCCATGGGCGGGTGGCCAGGGACCTTGGCACAAGGACTGAGGATTGGTGAGAAAGGGAATGACTCTGAAATGCCGGAAGCCCAGGGCCCAGAACAAATGGGCTCTTATAGCCGGAGCTACAGAGATGACCATTCCGGAGGCTACATGGGAAAAGAGACTCACAGAGCTGGTGTGGGGCTCAGTGACAGGGCACTGGCCTAGCACAGCAGTGTCCCTGCTCTCCATCTCCAGCATAAACAGAAGAGGGAGGAAGAAAGTGTTGCCAACAGCCCATCAGCTGTGTTTGTGTGTGGAGGTAGGTAGGTGGGGTCTTCTTACTGCTATTCTGAGTTGTTTTTATTCCAATATCTACATCTTCTTCTGATTTATTTTTAATTTATGTATTCACTTTCCATTCCAATCATAGTCCCCTCTCTCCTCTCTTCCCAGTCCCTCTCTCCCATCCCAATGTCTACATCTTTTTTTTTAACTTTCTTTTTTCTTGGCGGGGGCTGGGTGGGGGGGCAGTTCGAGACAGGGTTTCTCTGTGTAGCCCTGGCTTTCCTGGAGTCGATTTGTAGACCAGGCTGGTATCAAACACACAGCCATCCACCTGCCTCTGCCTCCCCAGTGCTGGGATTAAAGGCGTGCACCACCACCTCCGGGCTCTTTTTTAATTGTCATTTTCATTCCCCTTAGAGCAAACCCTCAAGTGAGACTCTTTCCACACCCCTCCCCCACCCTTCAGTGTCTTCATGGCAGCCTGGGAACAGAGGAGGGGCTGTCGAGGTGACTGGATTGACAGAAGAAACTGCTCCAACAAAGAAGGCCACAAACCCCACAACTTTCAGGAGAGTCTCCTGTGAGTCTCTGTCACTCACTTCCCAGTGTCCTTAGACAAGCCTCTGTCTGACCCTTCTCTCCAGTGGGAGTTAGGACAGACAGCACACACAGTGTCTTAGCAAAGATCTCCTTTAGCTGCAGGTGACAGAAGCTAACTGATAGAGAATGCTGGAGCCTTGAACAATCTCCAGTGTGGTGGAAGAGATACCGTGAGCCTCAGCAGCAACAGGACAGATGAGTCACATGGCATCCTACTTCCCCGGTATGGGGGTGGGGAGAGGGTCAGGAACCTAGCACAGTACTCTATTGGTTTGGGGAAGGACCACGTGACTACCTTCGACAACCTTCGTCCAATAGGACACACGCTGACCCAACTCATCCCGAGGACCTAACAGGATCTTTACGGTTTGGCTCAGCCTCCCGTCATCTTGACTTCCGCTGTGAGAAGGGCCCGCTTTAGATGTTATCAGTCCCAGAATGAGCTCCGTGAAGTTAACCTTGAACCAGTGTGAGCAAGGCCAGATCGACCCAGGAACCGCGAGGAAGAGAGAACACCCCCAAGGTGTAGAAACCATTTGCTGTGTAGTATTTGTAGAAGCCCTGGGGTTGCTGTGCGCAGATACAGTCTTCTTGCCGTACAACCCAACTCGCCATATTCAAATGCCAGTGACACAGCTACACAGCTGTCCGATGGTGGCCACACTGTGGCTCGGTTTCCTCATCTGTGAAAGTAAGAAGCAGAAGCTTCCATCTCTGAAATTCCTCTCTAAGCATCAAATAAGGTAATCCGTGTATTAACGCCACACAAAATGGCCCCGGACCTAGTAAGCACTCAATAAATATTTACTGAGATTGAGGAGTGGCTGTAAATCTCAACAGATAGGTGCAAGCTCTGTGTAAAAGCTACGAAGCAAAATACCAAGTCAAGGGGAATAAATCGCAGGTGGATTTTTACTAGACTGGGGCTAAGAAAGGCAGCACACGAGCTGCAATTGTGGACAAAAACAAGGCAGAAAAAATACTGTGCGTGGGTAGAGGGCCGACGCCATCTGAGCCATCCTTTGTGATCAAGAAGCAGAGGAAGGGATTTCTAAATGATCCTTTCCCCTCTTGTGGGCTCTTTCATGAGTTTTTGTCTCCCAGAGTCCCCTAAGAAAGCCAGGGCCAACATCAATGCCCCCATTTTACAGATCAGGGAATTGAGGCACAGAGGAGCTACAGGACTCCCCACCTGGAAGGACACCACAAGTAAATCTGGATCAGAACCATGTCAGTAGCTCCCGCTGGGTAGAGGATGCTGGCGCCCCCTCTAAAGAAAAACAGGGGTCCAAGGTAGGTGGGGCCCGGGCCTTGCCCCTATAATAATAAAATACATCATAAGACTTGACCATAGTGTGCCGAACAATAACACTGTAAAGGAGGTTGTAGCATCCCACTGAGCCGGGTGTGATGGCACATGCCTGGAGGAGTGCCCTCCATCCCTCATCAGACCCTCAGTGGCAATGGCACTACACTGCTCTCAGCCCTCCCCTCTGACCTCTTTACCTCTGATTATTCCTAAGAAAAACCCACATGGTCTATCCCCAAAGCCTATACACTCGCACTAAGATCTAGATAGCGTTCAAGTTTTTGGTTGTGCACTCAGTCCCTAACGCTGCCGTGCTGGGGTGTGGTGGGACCTTTCAAAGATGGATAAACAGGTCACTGGAGCTTTGCCCTCCGAAGGAAACATGACAGACCTGTCATCAAAAGAAGCTGTGGAGTGCTGTCTTCTTCTTTCTTTCTCTCACTTCCTGACCATTGTGAAGTAAGCAAATACTTTAATTATTGCCCCCAGGGTGGGTGTACTGCCTCATCCTAATTCTAAAATCAGTAGGCCAACCAATGGGACCTCTAAAACTGGAGCCAGAACAATCCTTTTCTTTTTCTAAGTTCATTATCTCAGGCTTGTTTGTTTGTTTGTTTGTTTAAATAGGATCTCTCTACATAATCAAAGCTGTCCTGGAACTCACTATGTAGACAAGGCTGGCCTTGAACTCACAGAGTTCCTCCTTCAACTGCCTCCCTCAGTGCTAGAAATAAAGGTGTGTGCCACCATGCCCAGTAACGGAGAAGAAGTTAACGACAAGAGGTTTGCTTTCTTTTATATTTTATTACTGTCCTTTTGTGAGACAGGGTCTTGCTGTGTAGCCTAGGCTGACTCAGAACTCACTATCTTGGTTAGGCTGGCCTTGGGTTCATGACACTCTTACCTCAACTTCTTGAATTCTAGAATTACAAACATTAAATCTGGCTACACCATAGTTTTCTTTCCAACAAAAATAGTATCTTGACGAGGAGAGAAGGCTCAGTGGTGAAGAGAATTGGCTGCTCTTCAGAGGACCTTGGGTCAATTCCCAGCACCCACATGACAGTTTAGAACCATCTATAAACTCCTATCCCATGTGATGCCCTCTGAATGGCCTCCTCGGGCACTGCATGTACATGGTGCACATAACACATAAAATAAAAATAAATGAGCCTTGTTGGGCAGTGGTGGCACATGTCGTTAATTCCAGCAGCCCAGGAGGCAAAGGCAGGAAGACCTCTGCGTTTGAGGCCAGCCTACACAGTGAAACTTTGTTTTTAAAAAACAAAATAAATAAATAATCAAGTAGATAGATGGGTAGATAGATAGATAGATAGATAGATAGATAGATAGATAGAATAAAGCCCTAAAATAAAAAAACATTATGTCACAGATAGTAGATTATCATTTGGCGGGTATGGTGGCACACACCCTTATGATCCTGTTATCCCATCACTTTGGAGGCTGAAGCAGAAAGGTCTTGAACTTGAGGCACCCTGGATTACATAGTGAGTTCCATGATAGCCAGGTCTAGATAGTGAGGCCCTGTCTCAATAAATAATGAAAGATACTTGACTGTTTTGTCTTATAACGGAAAGACAGAGTAAACCAAACTCCACCTCTAGAAGCTCCCATTGCCTCCTGGCGTTGCCACTCTAGGGCCTGCTTTTCTTCATAGTCCCATCTGTAGGCAGACAGGGCAGAAGACACAGTGTGGACAGGGGCCTTTTCTTTTTCCTGGAGGGGTAAGGAAGGGCACAGGGGGTTGTGGGCAGCTGATGAGGCCCTCACGTCAGTTACTGGCTGATGGTGGGTGCTGACTAGGTCTGGAATCACCTGGTGGAAAACCTGCAGGCACGCCTGTCCCGTTACCTTGATTAAATAAGTCTCTGGCCCTGCTTGTGAGGGGTTGGGTTGTCTTGATTGGGAGAGTACCACTTTCTGGCTTGGATCTTGGGTTCCATGGAAAGAAGAAAGCTGGCTGAGCATGAGCACCTGTCACTCTCTGCCTCTTAGGTATGGACACAACTAGACTGTGCCACGTGCTCCTGTCCGTGGCCTGCCCTGCCGTGATGGACTGTGCCCTTAAGTTGCTTCTGTCAGGGGTTTGGTTTTGTTTTTTTTTCAAGACAAAGGTTTCTCTGTGTAGCTCTGGCTGTCCTGGAACTCACTCTGTAGACCAGGCTGGCCTCGAACTCAGAGATCTGCCTGTTTCTGCCTCCCGAGTGCTGGGATTAAAAAGCATGCTCTCCCACATAGGCCAGGACACCCCGCTCACTGTCAGGGAGAGCATATTTATCACAGCAACAGGAAAAGAAACTCAGATGGTGACTGACAGGAGTCAAACTTTCTTGGGACCAGCTGAAGGCATCACCTGTTTGCTCCCTAAACCCTAAAGAGTAAATACCGCCTGTGCCCTTGGGGAGAAAGGAAAGAAAGCTGGGCCGTGTTTAAGGTAAGACACTCTTAGCAGCCCTAGGCTGTGGGAAAGGGTGAGACTGCAAGCATTCTGGGGCCACGGCCTGCCTGCCTACATCCAGTACTCCTGTCTTGACTCTGTCTTCAAGAAAACAAGTGGTGGCGCACACTTTTAATCCCAGCAGTCAGGGAAGCAGAGGCAGGTGGATTGCTGTGAGTTCAAGGCCAGCCTGATCTACAAAGTGAGTCCAGAGCAGCCAAGATAACAGAGAAACCCTGTCCCAAAAAACTAATTAAAAAAAAAAGTGTTGGGCCTGGAGAGATGGCTCAGAGGTTAAGAGCGCTGGCTGTTCTTCCAAAGGTCCTGAGTTCAATTCCCAGCAACCACATGGTGGCTCATAACCATCTAAAATGAGATCTGGTGCCCTCTTCTGGCCTGTTGGCACATATGCAAACAGAATACTGTATGAATAATAAATCAAAAAACAAAAACAAAAACGTGTTGCACAGTCCCGGGAGGCAGATTTATAATGGTATTGATGATTCAAAACCAGCTCCTTCCCTTCCCTTCCTGCAGTGCCCAACCAAACACATTGCTGAGTGAGGGCTACATAGTGACTCCAGAGCAAGGAAGCTGGGGAGAGGATTTTGTTTCATCAAGGGTTAGCAAGAAGACAGGCAAGAGAGCACACACACTGACACAGCTGACTCCCTCCCCCGGCTCCCACCCTCTGAGTTTTATTTGCACCAAGTGGGACAGAACTCCTAAACTCTCAGCACAGTTCAGTGGATTAAACATGTTAAGAGGGCTGGCAGCCGTGATTGACAGCAAGAAGGACTCTGATGCATTGAACCCCCAAAGCCAGGTAGCATGCTAAGTGCTTCAAGACCACCCACTCTGGGCCAGGAGCTATGGCTCAGCACTTGAGAGCACTTGATGTGTTGGGGAGGTGGAGGGGGGGGCACATTTTGTTCCAAGAACCTTCATGGCAGCACACAACCATCTTTAACTCCAGTTCCCTATTTTAACTTCTTCTAGCACCAAGCCTATATGTAACACACACACACACACACACACACACACACACACACACACACACACGTGCAGGCAAACACTCATAAACGTTTTTAAAATTTTTAAAGAACACCACCACCATCTTCAATCTCAGACTCAGGTTCTGAGGACTGGAGCTAGCTCTCCACCCGTGTCACATCACCAGTCTCAACCAGCTTCTTCCTACACGGTGTAGTCACAGTGGCTTCTCCCTGCAGCCTTATTTTGCAGTTTTTATGTTGAGTGTTCCATGGAGCAGACATGTAGTCACTATGATGCTTCTGAAGGACCGGTTTTTATCGAGGCCCCCCCGTTTTGTGGGTGAAGAAACTAAAGGCACAGAGACGACTTCCCCAAATCTACTAAAGCAAATTCTAGAGCAGAGGTCAAAATGCAGGCAGCCTTATACTCTATAGACCTCTGTGGACTCGGGGTCAGGGGATGTACACAGCTCGGGTGTTGTCTGGTTGGTCGGTCAGTTTTGTTGTTGGGTTGTTCTGTTTGGGCGAAGCAGGTTCCTGCACTAAAGCCCAAACTGGCCTTGAATTTGCGGCAGCCCTCTTGCCTCGGCTCCCTGAGTACTGAGATTACAGGCTGCCGCCATGCCTGAATACAGCTCTGCCGTAGGTTGTTTTCTGGGTTAATCGACTGAAGCTGTGGGGGATTTAAATGACTGTATCCAAGCAGAGCGGGGATTTGAACCCACTATCATCAGATTACATGTCTCTGAAAGGGCACGCTTTACTTCTCCCAAGACCACGTCCTAAGCTTTGCGGACAGTCTTTCTCTATAGATGTCCTCAGTAATGACTTTTTATCTGCAACGGTCGAAACAGAGTCTCATATGGCACAGCCTGGCCTTAAACTTGCTGTGTAGCCAGAAAATGGCCTTGACTTTGTAATCTTCCTACCTCTGCCTCCTGAATTCTGGGATTACAGACCTGCACCACCACACCAAGCTCCACAGATGCTCTGAGGCAGAGTCTAGCCCAAACCTAGCAGCGGGGCGGGGTGGGGGGGGCAGTGGTAGGGGGAGCATGGGGGGGCAGTGTGTGCCAGTAAATGAGACAGCTCCCACCCCTATCCTGTACCCTGAAATCAATCAAGGCTTCCAGTCCCCAGGATACCTTTGGCTGTCAGCTAACGCTGGTCCTTCCGTCTACCTCAAGCCTCTGGCTAGGGTGTTTCTCAGACAATCAGAAACTACACCTGCTTGTAACTTCTTGGAACCGAGTAGTCCCTGTCGCCTTGGCATTGGGACCTGGCAGCTTCGGGGAAAGGGAATGGTCAAGAGATTTTTCATCCTCATCTCCTGGCGGAAGCCAACTTCATCCTTCACCCTCTCATTCTCCATCACTCATGTCCTTGCCCATCGGGTGGCATCTGGCTCAGTGTGACCGTCTCATGATAAGTTAGAGATATGACAGATGCCATTAATATAATATTGCCGTCTATCCTCCCGGAGCAGGCTGGCATGGAGAGGAGGCTGAGAGAGGTATGGAATCGAGAGAAAATGCTTTCCTTTTTGTTTGTGGTTTGTTGGTTTGGGGTTTTTTGTTTTGTTTTGTTTTGTTTTTTGTTTTCCCGAGACAGGGTTTCTCTGTGCAGTCCTGGCTGTCCTGGAACTCACTCTGTGGACCAGGCTGGCATCGAACTCAGATCCGCCTGTTCCTGCCTCCTCTAAGTGCTAGTATTAAAAGGTGGGCGCCACCACTGCCCAGCTAGAGAGAATGGTTTCTCACTCTCCAGCTAACGTCTTGGAGAACCCAAGTTTCCATCTCCACAGAAAGGAGGCAGAAGTTCCTCTAGCAGGCCAGCACAGCACTTAACACAGCCCCAGGAGCTCTGTTTACAGTATTGTCCAGTCACGTGAGTGGCACCACTTAGAACCCAGCTGCACAGAGCACAAGGGAGAAGATCCTTTGAAATCGCAGATCTAAGCCAACTTCCACATGTGGTAAACCAGGTGTTAGGGAGATATATATGACCCCAAATGGAGGCAGGAGTGTAGGAGTTCAAGTCCAACTTGGGTACACTGAGAAATTGGAGGCCATGAGGATACACAAGGCCCATCTCAAAAAAGCCTCAAAACAACAGTAAATCCCTCTGCAAAACCAAAATCCAAATCAAAACACGCTTCCTCATAGGGATGTAGTAGGGACCGGAGGCTGTACTAAGAGGCCAGGAAGGTGTTTATGCACAGCAGACACAACAACACAGTGGGCTGTAATGTAATGCCCTGGGAGTGTCTGGCATAAGTCTCCCAGATGCCTCCTGCCCAGTGAGATGCCTCCGCCTAACTCTAGCTCTCGTGTTCCATAGCACAGTGATAAGATGAAAGAGACACATCTCACAATTCTGTTAGCAAGGGCCAGCTGCTTATCTTTTTTTCTTTTCTGCAGGTGCATGAATTCGCATGTGCATATTTCAACATATGTGCATGTGTGCATGCATGGCAGTGCACACGCATCTGGAGAACACAGAACCTAGGGCGCTCTTTTGCTAGACACCTGGGGCTTTTGTTGCTGTTGTTGTGTTTGTTTGTTTTAGACCAAATCTCTCCCTGAGACCCAGGGGGTAACTAATTAGGCTAGCCTGGAAGTTTGGTTTCTTTTCCTATTGTTGAGATAAAGACCCTGACAAAAGAGCAACTAAATACAGCAAGAGTTAATTCTGTCTCAGGGATTAAAGGTGCAGGCCACCTCTGCATGGAATTCAGGGTGTCAGGAGCTTGAGACATCTGATCAGACTGAACCCAAAATCAGGGAGCAGAGACTGATAAATGTGTCTTGCAGCTTAGCTCCTTCCCTTTTTATTTTGGTTTGCGTGTATATATATGTTTTTGCCTTCATGTATGTCACTGCCCAAAAGAGGGCATTGATCCTCTGGAACTGGACTTACAGACAGTTGTTAGCCACCATATGGGTGCTAGGAATCCCACTCAGGTCCTCCGGAAGAGCAGTAAGTACTCGGAACTGCTCAGCCGTCTGTCTATCCAGCTCAGCTTCCTTCCTTACAGAGTCCAGGATATCAGCTAGGACTTGGTACCACTCAAAGTGGGAGGGTCTTTCCACCTCAACTAATGCAATCTAGATACTTTTCCAGGGCTTGAACAGACAGATGGCTCAGCAGTTAAGACCACTCGCCAGGCTGGAGAGATGGCTCAGAGGTTAAGAGCACTGGCTCCTCTTCCAAAGATTCTGAGTTTAATTCCCAGCAACCACATGGTGGCTCACAACCATCTATACTGAGATCTGGTGCCCTCTTTTGGAGTACAGGCATACTTGCAGGCAAAACACCGTATATGTAATAAATAAATCTATAAAAAAAAAATTATATATATATATATATATATATATATATATATATATATTAGCTGGGCGTGGTGGCACACGCCTATAATTCCAGCACTCAGGAGGCAGACAGAGGCAGGTGGATTGCTGTGAGTTCGAGGCCAGCCTGGTCTACATAGTGAGTCCAGGACAGCCAAGGCTAAACAGAAGAAGCCTGTCTTGAAAAGAAAAGAAAAGAAAAAGAAAAAAATGTGTATATATATATATATATATATATATATATATATATATATATATATATATATATATATATATATACCATTTGCTTGGTTTCCAATACTTCTATCAGGCAACTCATAACTGCTTACAACTCCAGCTCCAGGTAATCTGATAGTCTTCTGGCCTCCAGGGGGCACCTGCACTCACATGGGTAATGCCACTATATAGATACATATAAATAAAAACAAACACATGCACACAGATAAGAAACATTTTGAAAGGAAAATTCTCCATAGGCATGTTTAGAGGCCTATCTCCCAGGTGAGTCTAGACTCTGTTAAATGGCAACTATCACGATCATCACAGCTGGCTAACATCAGCAAGGTCCAGAGCCCTGCCTGCACTGGCATGGGCCGCCATGCCCAGATTTTTACCTAGGTGCTAGGGGTTGAACGCAGATCCTCATTTTTGTTTTTGTTTTTGTTTTGAGACAGGGTTTCTCTGTCTAGCCTTGACTGTGACTGTCCTGGACTCACTTTGTAGACCACACTGGCCTTGAACTCACAGAAATCCATCTGCCTCTGCCTCCCCGAGTGCTGGGATCACAGGTGTGCACCACCACCGCCTGGCCAGAGCCTTGTTCTTGCACTGAAAGCATTTTACCAACTGAGCCATATCCTCAGATCCTATTTTGTTGCTTTGAGAACAGGGTTGTAGGTAGCCTAGGCTGGTCTTGAACTCACCACCCAGGTGCTCAGATTACAGTATGTACTGCCGTACTTAGCTTATCAGAGCCTAATTTTCATATCCTTTCTGGTGTCTCTTACCTTTCAAGCTGTCCCTATAGAGGCCGCAGAGAATACCAGACACCATAGTAGTTGACAGAGGATGCCTAGAGCATCTCCCTTTCTTTGGAGGTTTGCAGCTAAGCCAAGCCTTCCTGAGTGAAATTTCCTAGCAGTCTGATTTTCCATTTTCTGCCCAAAGCAACTGACTTTGTCTTTACCTTCCTTCCAAAGGTGTCTTTGAATCAAAGAAACACTTATTAAAACTTATGCCAGGCAGTGGTGGCCCACACCTTTAATCCCAACACTCAGGAGGCAGAGGTAGGCAGATCTCTGTGAGTTGGAGGCCAGCCTGGTACACAGATCCAGTTTCTGGATGGGCAAAGTTTCACAGAGAAACCTTCTCTCTGGGCTGGAGAGATGGCTCAGCAGTTAAGAACACTGATTGCTCTTCCAGAGGTCATGAGTTCAATTCCCAGCGACCACATGGTGGCTCACAACCATCTAGAATGTGATCTGATGCCCTCCTCTGGCCTGCAGATGTACACGCAGGCAGAGCACTGTGTCCGTAATAAATAAATAAATAAATAAATAAATCTTAAGAAAAATAAAAGAGAGAAACCTTCTCTCAAAAAACCAAACCAAAACCAACTAACTACACAGCCTCATCATATGTCTGGGCAGTGACTAGAGGAGTCCCAAAATAAATCCAGTTCTGGGAAGGTGGCAGAGGACTGAAAGGTCTATTGTGTGTACGGACACATGTTCACCTTGGCTAGTGACACTTGGCCCATGCTCAGGCCTGAAACCAGAAGCAGGAGGATGTGAGAAAACAGTAGCCAGGGCTCCAACTTAGGAATCTTTGCTCGTCAGCTCTCCAGGTAAAGCTCCCAGCCTTGCCTGGCATGGTAGCACACACCTTTAATCCCAGCACTCAGGAGGCAGAGGCAGGCTGTGAGTTCGAGGCCAGCCTGGTCTACAAAGTGAGTCCAGGACAGCTAAGCCTACACAGAGAAACTCTGTCTGGAAAAACCAAACCAACCAAACCAACGAACTCCCAGCCTTCCTGAAGCCCAGTCTGGATGCTCCTCATTACAGCTCAGCTGACGTCACTACTGACCTTCTGGAGAAGGGGATGGTCAAAGGGTCCCCACCAACTGAGAAAAAACTGTTCCCGTTTTAGCTACCTTCCCCGCCTCTCCTTTTCTCAAATGGGCAATGCCAGCTTGGGAAGGCTAGAAAGGGCCCCTGGTCTTGCCTGTCTGGTTCGCCACAGAACCCCAAGCTTTGGGGCTCACAGCTGCCAGCTAGGTACTTGATACTTACTAGCTGGATGACTGGAAGACAGAGTAAATACAATCTATGAGTGAAGCTAGGCACACCTCATGCTTATTCTATGAAGATGTTCGGAAACACATAGCTGGCTGGTCAAGTCGGGGGCCCCAGATGAGATCCCAGCGCTCAGGAAGACGACGCAGGAGAACGCTGAGGTTGAGAACAACCTGGACTATATATATATATAAAGGTCCCATCTTAAAACACCAAGAAGACTGGAAGCAGGGAGGGGAGCGCCAGGAGGACGGGATAAGGAGAAGAGGCGAGGAGAGGAAGCCCCCATATTTGTTGTCAAAGAAAATCCTCACGGTTCCTCTTCCCCACCAGGCCTTGATTCTATCCCTGACCCCTGTAACATGGGCCACCATTTATTGAGCCCCTCTTCTGAACTGGATATTGTGTCCCGTGCTGGAGAGACGAGCCATACCCGTATCCTCCCCACGACTAAGCCCCTTCCTGTATCCCCGTTCCCACCACACAGACTTCCTTGTCCCAGATCTGAGTCTGTTTAAGGCTGCTGCGTTAAGGGAGGGAGGGAGGCGGTTTCCTAGCCTCTAGTCTCTGCCCATCCCAACAGCCCATCCCAAGACCCCAAGGCTACCCCAGGAGTCTGTCCCAGCTAACCTCGGCACTGGTCCCAATCAGGTTATACAACTCAAACCCCTATCGACTGTGTCTTCTGGAACAACCTCAGACCTGGCTCTTTCACCTCCGCCCCCTGGATCCCAGCCCAATGGCACCCTGCAGAGCCCACTACACTTGGGTCTGCAGAGCCCTGGCCCCTCGGTGCCGGTGGCGGCGGGAGCTGCCAGCTTTTTGGAATTCCTAATCGCTTCTGGCCCCGGTGATTGGCTGTTCAGCTCTGACCCCACTTGGGCTGCCGCCTGGTTGGATAAAAAGGGAATCTCCTTGGGGCTCCAGAGCATTAGACACCGGAGGGGGCACCTGGGACCAACTTCGCGAAGCGGGGAGCCCGGCGGGGGGGTTGGGGGAGCAAAAGACCCGCGGCCTCAGCCCCTCCAAAGAACCGGGAGATGACGGGGAAAGCCGGGGAAGCGCTGAGCAAGCCCAAATCCGAGACAGTGGCCAAGAGTACTTCGGGGGGCGCCCCGGCCAGGTGCACAGGGTTCGGCATCCAGGAGATCCTAGGCTTGAACAAGGAGCCTCCCAGCTCCCACCCGCGGGCTGCCCTCGACGGCCTAGCCCCCGGGCATTTGCTAGCTGCGCGCTCGGTGCTCAGCCCGGCGGGAGTGGGCAGCATGGGGTTGCTGGGGCCCGGGGGGCTTCCCGGCTTCTACGCGCAGCCCACCTTCCTGGAAGTGCTGTCCGACCCTCAGAGCGTCCACTTGCAGCCACTAGGCAGAGCGTCCGGGCCGCTGGACACCAGCCAGACGGCCAGCTCCGGTAGGTGAGGGGCAAGGCTGTTCGCCTGCCACACGGCTTGGGAAAGTCGCAGCCCTGAGCCGTCGGCTCTCGCCTGCGGTCCGCGGCCTCCCCCGGGAAGAAAAGTTCGTGCAGGCCAAGGGATCTCAGCCTTGGCCTAAAGTCAGCCGGCCCCAGCCAGCGATACGGACCACGAGGGTTTTCAGATTAAGCTTGTCCGACCCCTACTCAGTTCCTGTGACCTAGTGTCTGGCCGAGCTCGATCGCATCTCTGGGTTGGGGCCCCAGTAGATGCTGGCTCCGGGTGGCTGAGTCCTTGTCGCAGCATCTCCTAGGGAACTAGCTGGAGGGCCCCAGCTCCACTGCCCCATCACGGCTTGGGCCTTGGGAGAGGATCTGTTTTCCTGAAGCCCGATACAGAAAAGACAGTCCGGCCCTGGCTCTTGCCCCTGTATCCAAAGTTGTTCCTTCCCTCCCCGCTTCTTCGTTCTAAACCCCTGTATTGCTCAGCTGAGGTTCGATTTCCTCCCCATACGAACTGGGAAAATAAAGCCACCACGGCAACCAAAGGGCAGTCATCAGATCCAACCTAGGCTGCACCAAGCATTGGATCGATCCCGATTTTTCTCTAGCTCAGGGACCCTGGATAAGCAAGCTTCCCTTCGCCCTCCCAGGGCCACTTTCCTAGCGGTGTGTTCAAACTCGCTGACTCTCAGTAGTTCCCCCAGGTTTTTCGTGCCATTGTTTATTATATATTAAATGTAGAGGGGCAACGAAAAGTGGTCCATCGCTGCCTTTCCGACCTCGAACAGAAAACCATCTTGTGGGTGCCAGGAAAGAGACAGCAAACCCGCAGTCTCCAGACCTTTTCAGAGCCCCTGCAACCAGGGTCAACTTTTGGATATGGGACTTGGGGTGCTTGTTGGGGGCAGGACAGAGCTCGGATCTGGGAGCATCGCCGAGGGGATTGGGGGATCCCTGCAACCTCAGAGCCTGCCTTATCTCCCACGTCCCCGCCTGGCAGCGCGCTCGGGCCTTTGCCTCTCTTGCAACGAAATTTGTTCAAAAAAATCTCTGGTTTTTCAGGAGCAGACCTGGGGAGGGTCAGCCTGGGCTTAGGGATGGGGTCGGTCGCCCGGGCGCGGGCACCGGAAGGCTTCGGTGGAGACCACAGGTCCGCGAGGCTCGCAGAGGCTGCAGAAGGTGGGATCCTCACCGTTTTTTGCAGCTCTGCGGAGCGCACTGCCCATTCCGCCTCCTGCCTCTCCGCTCGCTTTTCAGATTCCGAAGATGTTTCCTCTAGTGATCGAAAATTGTCCAAATCGGCTTTAAACCAGACCAAGAAACGCAAGAAGCGGCGACACAGGTAAGGGAGGAACGTTCCTTTCCTGTCCCCACTGCCAGCCTCCTGGTTCCGGGCCGGGTCACCCAGATCTTTGAAAATCGCCGATATGAGGGCCCCCGCGGCTGCACCAGGGCAAAGATACCTTCGTGGCTTGCCAGGAGCCTGCACAGGGGCCCTGGCACCCAGTGAGGGTGACTGAGTGTCAGCTGGAGCAGGAGCAGCCGCACCATTTTGGGCTTTTCTCCTTGTGCTGGAGAAAGGAAAGGCCCAGCTGTTCACCGACCGAGTCCGAGAGAGCCACACAGACCCCGTGGAGCGCAGATAGGCTGTCATCTCCGGCTGGAGCCAGATCTGTGCCCTTGGCCCTAGGAATCCGTTCCTCTTACACTGCCCCTGCCCTGTTAACTCTCCCCCAAAACTCCAGTGTCAGCTGCCGGGATGTCTCCACTCGTTTGTGCTACTGAAGGGGTTGCTACCTCAGTGAGCCTCAGTTTTCTAGTCTGGAAAATGGGGGAGGAACTGGCCTGTCTGGTTAAACCAGTCGAGACCGAAGTGGAGTGGACTGTATTTGTGTTCAGACTAGGGAGAGTTGGCCAGCTGCAGGGGACCCATGCATTCTTCTGGCCTCCTGGGGCACCACGTGCACATACTAGTAAACAGACACATACACATATTTTTAATGTTGGGGGGGGGCGGGGGAAGCCTTTAAATAGACTTTCCCTGTCCAAAGTTACAATTCAATGTGTTTGCCCTAAGAAGTATGCTCCTTCGCCCCTCCCTCTCACCGGGTGGTGGTTTAAACCAGTCATCCATTTCCGCGTCAAAACTAATCCGTTCCTAGTTTAAATCTTTGAGGAAAATTTTTAAGCAAAGAAAGGCAAAGAGGGACAAAAAAACTGAATTTCTGGGAGTGCTGTTCCTAGGTGCTGTCCTCAGCACCTCAGCAGGCCAGTTTCCCCTCTTTTCTCTCTGTCCCAAACCAAGTAGGGCTGCCAAGCGGACATTCCCCACTGCCCCGCACCCTAGCTTGTGGTCCCACCGCAACTTCTTTTCTCTCTCCGATTTGATCTCAGACTGGTCTCTCTGTCTCTGTCTCTCTCCGTCTCTGTCTCTGTCTCTGTCTGTCTGTCTGTCTGTCTGTCTCTCTCTGTCTCTCTGTCTCTCTCTCCCTCTCTCTCCCCTCGGGTGGGCTCCCCCCCCAAAGTCATAATTGAGCTCAGAACAGGTTCTGGCTTAAGGGAAGTCTCAGGGGGACCTCAGAGGGAATCAGCTCCAGAAAGTTGTCCCCGGACCACCCGGTACATCTCCATGGAGCAAGCGAACATCCCCAACCGCACATCACCCACACACACAATAGTAGCAAATATAAATTAAAAAACAAACAAACAACCTGAACTAAAGCAAGCAACTGCCTTTTGTGGGTTCCAGGGAATCTACTCAGGTCTCTAAGATTGCACTGAAAGCCCTTTTACCTGAGTATTTAGCCATTTTGCCAGACCAGTTTATTTTAAACGGAAAAAATTAATCCGCTCACTGGTCTATGCCTTCCCTAGCTAGGGCAAAGTCAACTGCGGTGAGGGTGCTCTGCTCCTGCCTTGGGGTGGGCGGCATCGAAAGCCCTGGAAAGAGCATCTCCCCCAAATCTGCTCCCTTAAAATCAGAACTGACCGCTCACTCACTGTGTGGTTCCTCCTTCATCTGCCACCTTTTCTGACAGAGAAACGGTTTGGGTTTTGGCAGGTTGGGGTGGGGTGGGGTGGGTGGGAAGAACAGTTACCAGCATCAGAGAACTAAGTAGCTATCCTGGTTTCTATCTATTTTTGCTGCATGAAGATGGCAGATAATTGAAAAAAAGAATGGTTACAGATTGCCCGCGTGGGGGGTGGGGGTAGAAAAACAAGACAAAACACATTTCCCTGAGCTTCTGTCGTTTGAGGATGCTGAGGCAGAGACCCTGGACTCCTGTGATGAGGAGAAAGCCAGGGCTTCTTTTTGCCTCCGGGAAATAAACCAGTTTCAGCAGGATTTAAGGGTAGATGGTGACCTGGCTTTGGGATTTTGCTCTTGGGGAGGGGGGGACTGCAGATCCTCTTGTAAGAGTTCCTGGGCTCTGCCTCAGCCAGGGGTAGAGTTTGGGTCCCTGGGTGGGGGAAGGGGACCCTCCTGAAGAATGCGTGGTGCTCAGTAGGAGGACCAGCTCTGAGGTAGGAAGAGGGGGAACATGGAGAATTTAGAGTTTGCTTCTTTTGTCCCTCCCACCCTCCCTCCCTTCTTTGCTTCCTTTTCTTGGATTTTAGTTTGTTTTGTCTTTCTTGCTTGCTGTGATGGTCCCACCCTATTCGCCAGTTCCAGTAGCGCAGAGCAGTTCCCGCCACATCTGATTTCTGATTCCTTTTTTTTTGGACGAGACTCTTTCCAAATTCAGGAAAGCCCCTGAGTAACACTAAATGACCTACAGTCAGCTCCCTTCTTGGGCTTTGGCCAGGCCATACTAACTACGTTCCTCAGTTTCCCAAATCTTAACAGGCACTTGCATATCTTGATTGTTTATTTTGATTATCTGCCCTAAGAACTTTCAGCAAGTGGCAAGAGAGAAATAGAGGGCAGGAGATCTTCAAAATCCTGAATAATTAACTTTTTTTTTCTTTCTTTTTTAGTTTGTTTACTTTGTTTTGAGACAGGCTCACTGTGTACTAGGATAAAAGGCATCACTACCATACCCAGCCTATGAATTAACTTTCTATGGACATAAAAATTCCACATATTGCCCTCAAGAGAGTGTACAAAATAGTTTAAAAATCAAACTAGCCATTTTCTATAAAGAGCACACGCTTCTTTCTCATACAACCTTTGTAATATCCCTGGAGATATTAAAGTCCATATTAGCACAAGAAATGAAGGTCACATGTGCACTTTTTCTGCGCACTGGGAAAAGGTGAGGACACAGCAGGGAGACACTCTTCTAACAAACAGGGTGCTGGGCCCAGGGTCCAAATCTCAGAGGATCAAGGAGGGACATGCCACGTTTTACAAGTTCTGTTTGTAGAAACTGAACCTGCCATCTTATTGATGAGGGTGTAAAATAAAGGTCAGGTAAATGCAAGGAATATGAAATCCAAGAAGAGAATTTGCATCTGTAAGTGGGTGGGTCCTACTTTACTTTAGAAGGTGGGTTAGGAAACCGGTAATGTTAAAGGCTTGTTATTTGCACATTTTCCTGGGGTGAGTTAATGTGGGTGGTTTTGTTTTCGTTTGTTCGCTTTTTTGTTTTGTTGGTGAAGTTTTTGTTGTTGCTATTGCTGTTTGTTTTCTTTTTCTTTTTTTTCTTTTCTTTTCTTTTCTTTTTTTTTTTTTTTTTTCTTTTTCTTTTTTTTTTGAGACAGGGTCTCTCTACCTAGGCTGTCCTGAAACTCACTATGTACCTCTGGCCTTGAACTCACAGAGATCCATCTGCTTCTGCCTTCCAAGGGATTAGAGGTTTTAATTAAAGGTTCACCAGTTCTTTAAATGAGTCATTATGAACGAGTCCAGGGGTAGGAGAGAAAATGGGACATCCTCACACACACCTGGCAACAGCTGAATCTGGGTGGCAGATCTGGGTGGTACAGAGAAAGGGTAGGTGGGGGGGGGGGGATGGAGGGACAGCATGTCACAGGCGTGTGTGACTCCAGTCTCACTAGACAAATGCTGAAACGGAAGCTACATTTAGCCTTTAAGGGTGGCAGAATCTTTACATTTGTCTGGGGGGGGCGGGTAAGACAGGAAGCAGATCCAGTGGCCAAAGCTTTATTCATTTGATGAGACCTCCTCTTTGGCTTGCAGGGGAGAAAGACTGACTTTCAATCTTCTAGAATTTTTCTTCTTAACAACCCCCCCCCCCCCGCAACCCCGTGTGTTTCCAGAAAGATTCTGAGTGACACATCACTGAAGTAGTGCTCACCACCAGGATAATATGGGACCTCTGCCCCCATAAAGAAGAGTCTGGAATGTGAATGTCTAGAATGTCATGTGGTGTGTGTGTATGTGTGTGTGTGTGTGTGTGTGTGTGTGTGTGAGAGAGAGAGAGAGAGAGAGAGAGAGAGAGAGAAAGAGAGAGAGAGAGAGAGAGAGACAGAAAGACAGAGAGAGACAGAGAGACGGGGATTATAACCAAGGCACAGGAGAGAAATAGTCTGTATTCTCCGAGGCAGGCACTTCCCCAGGGTTCTGAGTTCTGATCTTGCTCTCCTCAGGACAATCTTTACTTCCTATCAGCTGGAGGAGCTGGAGAAGGCATTCAACGAAGCTCACTACCCAGATGTCTATGCCCGGGAGATGCTGGCCATGAAAACGGAGCTGCCCGAAGACAGGATACAGGTAACCGCTGCTAGCCCTTTCCAGCCACCTGGAGACACCTCTATCCCTAAGGGCAGGTACTCCACCTCTCACGGCCTGTGCCCTTCCCTTGGAGGTGGAGTCATTTGCCAGTGACCCTATCGGTAAACAAACAAACAAACAAAACAGTTTATCTAAGTATTTAAGCCTATTAAGCTGACAGGTATTTGCTGAACACCCACCATGTAAGCGGGCTGTTGGAGGAGGACACACTGTACTGCTGGCTCTTCTAAACTGTAGGCTTCCTGTGCAGGGGGGTAAAGTTTAGTGGTGGAGTGCTTTGCCTAGCATGAGTGAGGTCTTCCAGTCTATTCCCAGCCACTGCAGCAACCAAACCAAACCCAGAACCTAAATGAACAAAAGCAGATGGTGGGCTTCCTGAGAACAACTTGTAGAGGCCATGAGGAGCTTGGTGATGAGCGAGAGAGCTGATTGGTGGGGGGGTGGGGGAGGTGCATCCTGAGCAGCCTGTTCTTAGCACATGGCTGTTCTAAGACCAGAGGTAGGAGCTGTGGGTGCCTGAGAAGTGGGAGCTGGCGTTTGCCCCTAACCCTGGTTGCCTTCCCCTCCTCATCTTTCCTCTCAATGAAGAAACATCGTTCCCTCCCTTTCTATTCCCCCCTCCCACATCCAGCTGTACCTCATGACTAGTTAGGTCTTTCTTTCTTTCTTTTTTTCTTCTTTTTCTTTTTTGTTTGTTTGGTTTTTCAAGACAGGGTCTCTCTGTGTAGCCTTGGCTGTCCTGGACTCACTTTGTAGACCAGGCTGGCCTCGAACTCACAGGGATCCGCTTACCTCCGCCTCCCGAGTGCTGGGATTAAAGGCGTGCGCCACCACGCCCTGCTTAAATAGCTGTTTCCACACAGTGCTTCCTCGTGGTTTTCCCTTCCTGGTACACATTCTGTGCCCTCTAGTGGGACTCGCCAAGCTTGTCTCCTCTCCTGGTTGGCATAACCAGACACTTTCCCAGGCTGGCATGCCCTCCTGTGGTAGCAATGGAGCTGAAACATCCTCCCCAGTCTAGAACCCACAGGATATAGGTGCATTGTGAGGCCAGAGAATTGAGTGGGACGGGGAGATTATTTCCAGAAACTCTGAGTCCAGTTAGATTTTAACCTCATATGGAAGTTGCTCTAGGATGGTCCAAAAGGTGGATTCCTGCTGCTACAGAGCAGGGGTGGAGGGGGTGGGTGGGGGGAGCAGGTCCGGAAGCAGAGGCTGCATTTCCTTCGTCACCCCTGGAGTCGCTTTCTGTCAGCAGGTGCTTGGTGGGGGAGCGCATCCCTGGTGTGCTAGAGAAGGAAGCAAAGGTTGTGAGTAGTTCAGCCTCTCTGACTGGAGAACGCCCGGAGGGTGGAAATAAGGCCAGGGGCTGGGTTTCCAAAAGCGATTTCCTTTCCCTAGGGGTTGATTTGGAATTTCAGCCTCGAGGCTTTAGACAGTGACACTAACAATAAGCTCAATTATTCATAAGCAAATTATGCTTGTCTACGGAGACCTGGGACCATGTATTCTCATCCAGTTGAGTTCTAGTCAGGGAATGATCTGGCTGTTGACTCTGAGGTGTTTGTGTGTGCGTGGAGGAAGGGCTGTACTGTAAGCCAAGGCCTGGTTTGTTCACTCATCTCCTCCTGGCCCTCGTTAGCCTGAAGTTGGCCATTGCCAACAGGGCCACATTTGTACTGCTTGTTAATGAGAAGGAGCCTCTGTCTCTCTTCGTTATGCTGGCTAATCTCTGTTTAGCTGATGTGAGGAAGGGAGGGCTGTCGGGAGCTGGGACCTCCGCTCTGACTGCGCTGCAAAAGCCCCAGAAGCCCCATGGTGGACTTTAGTAAGTCATCTGGAGGTTGTCTATAGGGAGGCGTTGGAAGTGACCATAACCAGCAATGGTTATGGGGCGGAAAGTAGAAAGCATATGGCTCCAGGACTGTGCGGGCTGACTATGTGTGCAGGCTGACCATGGGTGCGGGCTGACTATGTGTGCAGGATGACTATGTGTGAGGGCTGACGATGGGTGGGTGGATATAGGACAGATGAGGGCAAAGTCTTGCCTATCTTCCAGGCACCATATAGCTAAGTGCTGCCCCCTGTAGGTGTTGGTGAGTGATTAAGTGGTCCTGCCCACCTCCCCCCCCCCAGGCCTGAAGAGGCTTGAGAAAGGTCTTGGTGTGTATTGGTAACAATTTCAGGTATTTCAGAGAAGTGTTCACATGCCAAGGGTGTATATTGGCAAGGCAAGATGAGGTAGTAGCTGGTGACACTGATTCCAGAGCCAGACTCCTGGTTTCAAAGCCTGGTGTCTCCTCCCAGAGCCTCCTTGTACTCATGGGATTAGGATGGACCTCGCCCCATGTGAGGATGCACAGGCTGCATGTGAGAGTGGTCCCCACCCCATGTGCAGATGCAACAGGCTGCGTGTGAATAGAGTTCAGAGCAGTGATGGACTCGTGTCCCGTACTCAGTCAGCTGCGCTCTCCTGACAAGTGGCAGAGTAGAGACCACTTACCTCCTTTAGAACTGTGGAAATGGAACTCAATAGCTAGTGCATGGAAGACTGAAAGATGGGAGACCGGAAACTGGGTCTGTGCTCGAAGCCCACCTTTCCGCCTCGGACTTTCTGGGTTTGAGGAAGCTGAGCCCAAATCAGGAAGAACAAAGGTGGTTAGAAGCCAGGAATAGGGTCTGGGCAGGCGGATTAGATGGATGGAGTGTAACTCTACCACCATCCTTTGCCTGTGTCGACACTGGGTCAACAGTGTGCTGTGTGAGTGTGTGTGTGTGTGTGTGTGTGTGTGTGTGTGTGTGTGTGTGCGCGCACGCGCGCGGTTGGGGCGTAGGTGGTGGTGTGGGGCGAACTCATCCTTTTGCATACTTGGCCAGCACCAGGCCAAGAGCGAGCGGCCACACATCAGGACTACCTGCCTTCACCAGGCTTTAAGCTGCCGTCTCTGGGATGGGAGTGCAGGCCAACTACACTTTAGCTGTCCTAAGTAGGCAGTTGAAAAGCTTCATCCCTGTTCACCCAAGCCAAGTAACCTCCTGGTAGAGATGAGCCTCCCGCCTAAGGTCTAATGACCCACAGCACGCACACAAAAGCTAGGCACACCTACTTCCGTCTTTGTTTCACTGCCAGCAAGTCACAGGCTGAGCTTCTGGTGACTCATTTGTAAAAATAACAATATTTTTCCAAACTCCTAACTTGCTAAAAAGTACTGTGATTTGGGGCATTTACTATGTACTCACCACTGCCCTAGACAGCAGGTACCTTTCATGCCTTGTGGAATTTCACGGTTCAGCACCAGACGTAAGAGACCAGGGTTCGAGCCCAGTTTAACTGTTATCCCATGAGATGAAACAACAGTATCTATACAAACTGTTACACTCAGGGCAAATGGCAGTGACAGTGGGCCAGGCCTTACTGGACAGCCCTGAGCTGGCAATGGAGTGGTATGGTGCATTCTGGGAAAGAAGAGATGCTAAGTCACCACAGTAGATTTGGCCACACATGGTTCGTCTTATGTATGGAATTTAGGATGTACGTCTGGAAGTCTCCTCTAGATGTCAGTCCTGAGGAACAGGAAATGGATTTCCACACTAATTTTATTTTTTCTGAGGATGCTGGCTCCTAGAACTGTAGGAGGGGGCTATCTATGTCCATGGTTTGGCTTGGGGTTCGGTTCTGTTTTGTTTTCGGTTCTAGGGAAACTAGGGCCGTACCAGTGTTTGGCAAGCATTCTGCTACTGAGCCACACATCCTCCCAGCCGTACATTTTCTTTTTAGATTTGTATTTTACTTTATTTTATAAGTTTATCAACTATGTGCATGATACTTATGGAGGACTGAAGGCGGTGTTAGATCCCCTGGAACTGGAGATACAGACAGTTGTGAGCCACCATGAGGGTGCTGGGCACTGGACCTGGGTCCTCTACGAGAGCAGCAAGTGCCCTTAGCCACTGAGCCATCTTCCACCCCTCACCCCTTGGCCCTCTTTTAAAATATATCTTTTTTTTTCTATTTTAAAATTTAATTTTTATTTTCAACTTTCGTGTGTGTTTGAGTGTGCTCATGGTAGAGATGCATGTGGGGGTGTGGTACATAGGCTGAGACCTACTCCCAGGGACCAGAAGGGATGCTACGTGTCCCACCCTGCCACTCCATGTCTTATTTCCCTGAGACGGGGTCTTTCCCTGAATTTAGAGCTAGGCTGGCAACCAGCGAGCCTCAGTCACCCTCCTACTTCAGCCTCCCAAGTGCTAGGATTATAGGCAAGAGCTGCACCAGGTCTGTTTCTTTTTCTTTTCTTTTCTTTCTTTTTTTCTTTTTTTAAACTTTTAAATTCTTTTTTGATTTTTCGAGACAGGGTTTCTCTGTGTAGTCTTGGCTTTCCTGGACTCACTTTGTATGCCAGGCTGGTCTCTTTTCTTTTTTCTTCTTCCTTTTTTTGGGGGGCCCGGGGAGCGGGGGAGGGAAGAGTTGAGGCAAGATTTCTCTGTGTAATCCTGGCTGTCCTGGAACTCCCTCTGTAGGTAGACCAGGCTAGCCTTGAACTCGTGGACACCCACCCGTCTCATTCATCTGTTTATTTATTGTGTGTATGGGTGTTTTGCCTGTATGTGAGTCTGTATGCAGTGTCCTTGGAGGCATCAGATCCCCCCCTGGGGTTGGAGTTACAGTTACAGATAGCTGTGAGCTACCATGTGGTACTGAGGATCGAACCGGGGTCTTCTGGGAAAGTAGCCGCCACCCTTAACCACTGAGCTACCTCTCCAGGTTCCTTCTGTTTCCTAACAAAAGATACCCTTGTCAGAAAAAAAGCAAATGCGTAAAGTGAATCATACACTGACATGTTGCCTTTAGCATCTTTAGTGTGTGAGGAAAGTTAGGTATGGGTTATCTGGTTAGCGTTATTACACTTTGGCATTTCTGTTTTCTTTTTATCTTGGGACCAGCTCTTGCTACGTAGCCCTAGCTGGCCTGGGACTTGGTGTCCCTTTGTTTCACCTCCTAAGTGCTGGGATTTTAAAGATGTATCACCATACCCAGCTGCCACCTAAGACTTTTAACACTCCTTTGACTGGAAGCCACTTTAAAACAGGCACAGTTGAAGCTAAGCATGGTGGCACATCTGTGGTGCCAGCGTTTGGAAGGCTAGGGGAACTAGAGTTCCCTTGCAGCCTAGATTCCATTCTCAGTGCTAGCCTTGAAGACAGTGAGGCTGTTCATGCTGCCCCCAAAGCTCTAGTCTAGAAATTCAAAGATATTGTCCTGGTTGGACAGGCTTTGTAGGCTCCTGGCTTAGTATGCTTATTAGCTTCTCAGGGCAACTTCGTTTTTTGTTTTTTGTTTTTGTTTTTGTTGTTCAAGACAGGGTTTCTCTGTTTTGGTTAGCCTTGGCTGTCCTGGACTCACTTTGTAGACCAGGCTGGCCTCGAACTCACAGAGATCCGCCTGTCTCTGCCTCCCAAGTGCTGAGATTCAAGGCGTGGATTTATTTACTTTATGTATAGGAATGTTTTGACCTCATGTATGTCTGTGCACCGTGCATGCCTGGTGTCCTCGGAGGTGTGAAGGGAGTCAGAACTGGAGTTGCAGATGGTTGGGAGCCACCATGTGGGCGCTGGGAACTGAACCCAGGTTCTCTGCAAGAACAACACATGCCCTTAACTTCTGAGCCATGGAGCCAGTTCCTTATTTGTGATTTTTACAGTGCTGGGGGTTGAACCCATTGCCTTGTGTATTCACAGACAAACCTTTAGAATACCCTTGTGGCATTCTTACGCCCATCGATGCAGATTCAACTGGTCTGCAGTAGAGCCTGGTACTACAGGTTGTTGCTTCTGCGTGCAGATGGGGTAAAAACATCAACTCTCGGGCTTAGGATATGGTTGACAGCAAGTTGACAGGAGTGGAAGAAAATGTAGTTTGGGGTGACAAAGGTGGAGAGAAAAGAAAATCACTTGTCATGGTACCCAAGGATGCTGCATGCAGACATCCAGAAATGTGGGTAGAGCTGCCCCCTAGTGGGTGTCAGGGACCATGACAATCTTGATTTTTGGCTGGAGTGGGGGTAGGGGAGGTGGGTTTGGGTTTGGTTTTTTTGAGACAGAGTTTCTCTGTGTAGCCTTGGCTGCCCTGGACTCACTTTGTAGACCAGGCTGGCCTTGTATTCACAGAGATACACTGCTTCTGCCTCCTGAGTGCTGGGATTACAGGCGTGCGCCACCACACCTGGCAGGACAATCTTGATCTTTGAGCCTTAAACTGGATGGGATGGAAAAAGGCCATCCATGGATACATACCACATCTCAAAAGGCAAATGATGGATAGATAGACAGACAGATAGATGATAGAGAGATAGATGATAGATAGATAGACAGAAAAATAGATGATAGATAAATAGAGAAACAGATAGATGGATAGATGATAGACAGAGTGATAGATGATAGATTGATAGATGATAGACAGATAGACAGACAGACAGACAGATAGATAGATGTGTGGTGCTACACACCTTAATTCCAGAGCTCAGAGAAGAGGCAAGTGGATCTCTAGGAGTTCCACGCCAGCCTGCTCTATGTAGAAAGTTTTAGGTTGGGGGCTGGAGAAATGCATCAGTGGTTAAGAGCACTGACTGCTCTTCAGAGGACCCGGGTTCAATTCCTAGCACCCACATGGCAGCTTACAACTGCCTGTAACTCCAAGATCTGACACTCTCACACAGATATAAATGCAGGCAAAACACAAATGCACATTAAGTAAAAATAAATTATTTTTAGAAAAAGAAAGTTTCAGGTCAGCCATGGGGCTAAAAAAGAAAAGAAAAGAAGAAAGCCAACACACCTTTAATCCCAGCACTTGGGAAGCAGAGGCAGGTGGATCTATGAGATTGAGGCCAACCTGGTCTAAAGACCAAGTTCCAGGACAGCCAGGCCTACACAGAGAAACCCTGCTTGTTTTTTGAGAAATAAAAACAAACAAACAAACAGAAACTAAAAGTTCAAGGATGGTCTAGGTTGGGACCCTATCTCAAAATAAATCACACACACACACACACACACACACACACACAGGAATGCACACACACACACACACACACACACACACACACACACACACAGGAATGCATGCACACACACATTCATGCATACACACATGCTGAGTAGAATGTTAGATCATGTCTGAAGTGGTCACAAGTTCGTCACTTCTAATCAGAGAAGAGGAAGAGAGGATGGGTGAGTGTGACTGAAAGGCAGAGGTAAAGGCAGCTTTCCAGCCTAGACGGGAGACAGCTGGGTGTGGTGGTCCATGGCTACAAGCCAGGCGCTTGGAGGCTGAGGCTAGAAGACAAGAGTTTAAAGCCTTGGGTTGGAAATGTTGCTCAGCTGGCAGAGTGCTTGACTAATTTGCACAGGCCTACGTTCAGTCTCCAACTTGACCAGGCCTTGGATTTTGTGACTGTAATCCTAGCCCTGGGTAGGCAAAGGCAGGATAGTCAGAAGTTCAAGGTTATCTTCAGCTGCATCAAGAGTTTGAGATCATCCAGGGATGACATGAGACCTGGTCTCAAGCAACAATAAAAATCAGCCATGAGCCTGGAGACTTGGCTCAGCAGTCAAGAGCACTTGCTGCTAGCCAGCAGGTGGTGGCACACACCTTTCTCGCCAGCACTCAGGAGGCAGAGGTATGAGAGAGAGGGGGGGGGGGGCGGGGGGAAGAGAGAGAGTGTGTGTGTTCTAGGACGGCCAGGGCTACACAGAGAAACCCTGTCTCAAAAACCAAACCAAGCCAAACCAAAGAACACTTGCTGCCTTTTCAGAGGACCTTGGTTTGGTTCAGAGGACCCAGGTTCAGTTCGGAGCACCTACATGGTGACTCCTAACTGCCTGTTATTCCAGTTTCCGGGGATCTGACTTACTCTTCTGGAATCTTCTGACCTTAAAGGGCATATCACATACTTGCATTTCGGGGACTCACAGGTACACATAAAATAAAAACATAATAATAAATCTTAAAACACAAAGCAGAATTATTTGAAGTCAACCTGAGCTACATAGCAAAAACATGCTTCAAAACACAAAAACAAAAACACTGCATACTGTGGTAGCTCATGCCTTTAATTGCAACAGCTGGTGTCTAGAGACAGAACAGTTCAACAGTTCAAGGTTACCCTCAGCTACCTAAGGCGGTCAAGGCCAACTTGGGCTACCAGAGTCTTATCTAAAACAAAAAGGGTAGGTTTTGCTGGGGACTCCAAACTTGGGAGCTATTTGTGTCACATTGGGACCCTTGACTGGCTCTCTGTGAGGCAGGTCCTCACTGGACCAGGCTTCTATGATAGAAAGGCCACATTTTTTACAAAGAGGAATATCAGGAAACCGAGAGAGGCCTCCAGGGAATCTTTGTTTGTTTGTTTGTTTGTTTTGGTTTTTCGAGACAGGGTTTCTCTGTGTAACCTTGGCTGTCCTGGACTCACTTTGTAGACCAGGCTGGCCTCGAACTCACAGCGATCCGCCTGCCTCTGCCTCCCGAGTGCTGGGATTAAAGGCGTGCGCCACCACCACGCCTGGCTTCCTTCTAGTTCTTGCTACAGGCCAGGCATCCCCCACAAGCTCACCAGTAGGTGGGAACAGAGAGCAGCTAAGACGCCTGAAGTTCTCAGAGTCGAGGAGGGGAGGAGACGAGTTGGCCTCAGCGGCAGCCACAGACAAAGAAGCAATCTCCGATGTGTCTGAACCAGCTCTGGTCAGGACAGACATTGAGGCTTTGCTGGCATTTGAGCCTGGACTATGTTGGAAATGTAGAGTTTCAACACGATGTGCTTGGATCTTCAGATGACAAGAAGGGAAACCAGAGGGCTGGAGAGATGGCTCAGTGGGTAAGAGCCCTGTCTGCTCTTCCAAAGCTCCTGAGTTCAGTTCCTAGCAGCTGCATGATGGCTCACAATCACCTATACTGATATCTGGTGCCCTCTACTGGCGTGCAAGCTCACATGCAGGCAAAACACTGTATAAATAAATCTTAAAAAGAGGAAGAAGAGAAACTAGAAGCCGCAAGGCTGTAGTGGTAGCAGGCAGATGTCTGAGTTTGAGGTCAGCTTGGTCTACAGAGCGAGTTTGAGGACAGCCAAGCCTACACAGAGAATCCATGTCTGGAAAACAACAATGGAGGGGGGGATAGGGAGGGAGGGAGCGAGGGAGGGAGGGAGGGAGGGAGGGAGCGAGGCTGTGGTATTAAAACACGAAAGCCCAGCCAGGGAGATGGCTCAGCAGTTAAGAGCATTTGCTTTTGCCAGGAGGCCTGGGTTCAATGCCCACATCAGATAGCTCTCAGCCACCAGCCCCTGTGTGGGGCAGGCAGATTGAAGCCTGCAGTGAGTTAACCCTTGCCTTCTGCCTTCTATTGCACTCGCTGTCCTCTGAAGTCCAGCTTTGCTAAAGGACAAGTGTAGGAGGCCAGAGGGACCGGTAACGCCATTGATTAACCCGCCCTTTAGGTAGACCGGCATTGATTTTCTGTGTGTCTCCTTTGAAGTAATAATAGCTAGCAATTATTGAGCACCATCTGTATGACAAGCACTGATTTTAGGCACTTTCACTTATTTCATTTAATCTTCAAAGATTAAATGTGCCTGCCCTGCAGCGTAGGCACAGTTGTCCTTCACTATCGGAGGGGGTCGGTTCGAGCCTTTCTCCTCAGGAGTTGCCTAAGTCCCTTATATAAAGTGACAGAGGTGGAGACGTAGTTTAATGGCAGAGCACCCGCCTAGTATGTGTAAGTCTCTGGCTTCTATCATTACCATGGCAAAAAAAAAAAAAAGCATAGAATTTGTACATAACATAAACATCCTCGTGCATGCTTTAAATCATCTGTTAATTACAATACCTAATTGATGTAAATTCTATGTGTGTATGCATATATGTAACAACTACTTAGTTGTTACACTATGTTACTTTGGGACTAATGGTGCACACACACACACAAGCATCTGTAGGACTAGGAAGACAGCTCAGTGGGTAAAGTGTTGGCTGTGCAAGTAAGTCTGAGGACCTGAGTTCTGGTCCCCAGCACTTGTGTAAAAAGCCAGATGTGGTGGCATGCACCCATGATCCTAGTTTTGAGAGGTGGAAACTGGGGGATTGTACAGTTCACTGGCCAACCAGTGTAAACAAGCAGTGGGCTCCAGGTTCAGTGACAGACCCTGTGTCAAAAAATAAGGTGCTAGAAAAAGGCACATGACATCAACCTCCTGGCCTGTCACATGTGCATACATGGGAGCTTGCATACACACACACATGCACACACACATACACACACACACACACACACACACACACACACACACACACACACACACACGCACGCGCGTATCTATACATGTTTGTTCATGGTTGTTGAGCCCACTGTCATGGATACAGATGGCCAGTTGCTTTTTTTTTTTTTTTTTGGTCTAAAGAACCTCAGATCACACAGCACTTTCTAGTTCCAATTGCTTTTGGCTGAAGTCAAATGTAGTTTTTTTTTTAAGATTTATTTATTTATGTATATGAGCATTATATTTGCATATATGCACACATGACAGGAAAGGACATCAGATCCCGAGATGTCCCATGATGGTTGTGAACCACCATGTGGGTGTTGGGAATTGAACTCAGAACCTCTGGAAGAACAGCCAGTGCTCTTAACCTCTGAGCCATCTCTCTAGCCCAAATACAGTGATTTTAAAAAAAAAAGATTTTAAATTAACTTATGTGCTTGGGTGTTTCACCTTCTTGTATGTCTGTGCACCACATGTGGGCCTGGTGCCAACAGAGGCCAGAAGAGGGCTCTAGCATGCCTGGGAATGAGGTTACAGACAGTCGTGAGTCACCATGTGGGTGTTGGGAATGGAACCTGGGTCCCCTGGAACAGCAGGCACATCCCCAGCCACACGTGGAGTGACTTTTAAGCTCCGTGCACATGCTGGTAGCTTCCATCAAGACTAGAGGGGAGGAGCTATGGGAACGGCTCACCAATCACCTGTCTGCCTTCTTCCGAGGCGGCTGTTGTTCTGATGCCAGCCGCCCTAAAACAAAATCGTTTTGGCCCTCCAGGTTTCCTCCATAAATTGGAGGCGCATCTGGTCTTCATGGAGAGCCAGGCATTACAGAAACTCATAATTGAGGTCCCGGGTTTGAGGCACCAGCTGGTGCATGCTCCCCTGGGAGAGTGTCATGGGAAGAGCTGGCCTTCACACCAGCAGCTCATTTGCCAGAGACGAACCAGAAAAGGGGGTTCTGTTTATGGGCCCAGAACAGATCTACAAGCCTGTACCCCTTTAGTTCCTACAATGTCATTCCTACCTCGCAGACCTGCCACATCTGCAGCACCCCTGGAATTCCTCAACCATCTTGGAGGATACACCTTCCATGGACAGCAGGCAGGGCCTTCTGGCATTTTCACAATCCACAATGTCTTCTCCAGAATCCCTAAATCCAAACTGCCCTGGAAATGGCAAGGTCTTTAATCGTTTCAGCATCAAAACTCACTTGGTGTCAAAAGCAGACCAGACCTTGCACAGTTCATGTGTGTCTCTTAGTGTGGGTGTGTGGGCTGCAGAAACTGAGGTTGGCGGAGGTTATTACCAGGTGCTCCTGGGGTAGAGTGGCATAAACCGTGATATGAGTATTCTTACTTCCTTCCTTCTTGATTTTTGAGGCAAGCTCTCATTTGGCCCTGGCTGGTCTTAAACTTTTTATGTAGCCAAGGATGGCCTCGAACTCCTCACCTTTCAAGCTCTACCACCCAAATGCTGGGACTACAGCCTCCATGACTGGCTACATATACTTTCTTCAAAGATCTGTCTCTCTCTCTCTCTCTCTCTCTCTCTCTCTCTCTCTCTCTCTCTCTCTCTCTCTCCCTGTCTGTCTTGTGTGTGTGTGTGTGTGTGTGTGTGTGTGTGTGTGTGTGTGTGTGTGTATTGGTGCCTGCGTAGGCAACAAACGAGCATTGGACACCTCTGGAGCTGGAGTTACAGTAGGTTGTGAGCCACCATGTGGGTGCTGAGAATTCAGGTCCTCTGAGGGAGCATCGCATGCTCTTAACTGACCAGCCATCTCAGCAGCATTCAGGGAGGCAGAGGCAGGTGGATCTCTGTGAGTTCGAGGCCAGCCAGGTCTACTGAGATAGCTCCAGGGCAGCCAGGGCTACACACACAGAAACCCTGTCTGGAAAAACCAAACCAAACAACCCCCCCCCCAAAAAAACCCCAAAACACTACTAGCAATTCCTCCAGCCCATACTATACTTTCTAAAATCCTAGATGCCCTCTGGCTGCAGGGGTTCTGCCTAAGGAATTGTGGGTTCCTGCTGACAGGACAGGTCATCCATCTCCTGGCGGAGGGGCATGTGTCTGGTCCCATCTAGTCTACATTGCCTTGTCGGGGGGGGGGGGGGGGGAAGGCTGAGGAACTCAGAAGTCACTTAAATTTGTGTCCTTTTAGATTTTTGTCTCTGGGGCTAGAAAGACGGCTCAATGATTAAGAGTACTGTCTGCTCATCCAGAGGTCCTGAGTTCAATTCCCAGCAACCACGCGGTGGCTCACAACCATCTGTAATGTGATCTGGTGCCCTCTTCTGGCCTGCAGGTGTACGTGCAGGTAGAGCACTCATACATAAGATAGATCTTGACTCTGTTGGGAGAAAGTAGTTTTAAACAAATGGGTATTTTGTAGAGGGGGACCAAAGTGTTAGTAGGAGGGCCGTGGGACAAGACCAGACCTAGACAAGGCGAGCCCAGATGGAGCAGACAGTGGGCCAGGCACCCTGGGGAACAGGGTGTTTAGGAGGACCTAAACACAGAGTGAGGCCAGGGCAGGACAAGCAGGCCATCTTCGTGGCTCATAACTCTGTTTCACAGAGGACAGCCATCTAGTGGTCATCACTTTATAAATAAACTCTATTTTCCTGGGGCTTTCCCAAAGCCTTGGGGTACAAGGAGGAGGTCTTGTGTCTTTGCTTCCGGACTCCCCAGATCGAAACAGGGAACTGCAGATTCCAACAGTGATGTGTGGCACAAAGGCGGCTCTCTGTCAGGTGTTCCCACCCAGGGAAGGTCCAGTGATGGCTGTCTAATGCTTTTGGTCACTGTGTGCCTGGGGAGAATCATGGATTCTGAGGCAGTGATGTTCTTTTTTTTTTTTTTCCCTCCTTCAAGACAGGGTTTCTCTGTGTAGCTCTGGCTGTCCTGGACTCACGGTTCGAGGGAGCCTCTGCCTCTCAAGTGCTGGGATTAAAGGCATGTGCCACCACACTCGGCTGACGGTCCTATTTATTTATTTATTTACTTATTTATTTATTTATTTATAAACAGTCTCACTATGTAACCATGGCTGGCCTGGAACTCACCAAGCACACCAGGCTGGCCTCGATTTCACAGCAATCCACTAGCTTTTCTCCCCCATATTGGGATTAAAGGCATGTGCCACTGCACCCCTTTCCTATCTTTAGAGGCTCCTGGTTACTTGCAAAGAAAGAGATCCCCAAACATGACTTAATTTAAAGATGTTGTCAAAGGTGCGGTCTTTCCCAACAAGGACAGATCATCCCCTAACTGGCTGGGTAGCGCCAGGGCGCCCCCTGCTGGGTGTGGCCAGCCCTACTCCAGACTATGGCTGCCAAGGAACTATCAGTGCTCATTGCGCCATCTCGTGGCGATTGCGGGAAGCGCCAGCGAGCGCGGCCTCGGGAGGCCCGCATGCCAGCCTTGGCTCCTGGGTGCCCAGGCAGCAAAGGGTTAAGCTGTCAGCGGCGCGAAGTTAAACAGGTGTCAAAGGCGCCCCATATATCTGCAGATTGAAATCAAATTCTTTGCCGTATAAAAAGATAAATTACCCAGGCGCTGCCGCGCGTCCCACTCATCACGCCAGCACCAGACGGCAAGCAATTTTTTTTTTTAATGTGCTAACGACCTAATCAAGCAATCAAGTCGGAGAAGATTGCAGAGTGACCGGGGCAGCCATCTGCCGGCGAGCCCCGCATTCATTTCCGCGCCCCCGCACCGGGCGGGGGCCGGGGAGGGAGCTGCCGAGGGGAAGAGGGGAAAAAATCCTAAACAAATTAACACCCAATTTTCCCCGTCTAATTAGTTAAATGAGAAGTGTTTGGGGTCCCCGGGGGAGGGGGAGCAGCTCGCGGTGAGGTGATCGCTGCCTCCCCAGCATTAATTAGTACGGGTCAATGCCGTGGCTCCCGGGAGAGAAGCCGCTTTAATTTCCCGTGATATTTCAGTGCCTGAGGCCCATCGATTCAAACTGAAATTAACTTATTTTTCAATCAGCCCAGGGCTGCCCCTGGGGGTGACTCTTCTTTTGCCGCCTCCTGAATAGGGCTGGAGCAATTTTTCATCAAAAGCTGATACCTTGGCGATCCAGGGCGGGGGAGGGGCCCTCAGGGAAGGGCGGGGGCGCCAGAGGCGAGAGTGGGTGGAAAGCGCCCAGGAAACTGGTTTTCTGTTTCTAGCATCTTACCCTGCTGTAAAGATGGGATCAGAAGCGCCCGGGGCCTTCCAGGCCCACCAGTTTCCCTGAGGGCATTAGCCTTCTTTGGGGACAAGGCTGAGGAAACTCGGCTCTGTCCCCAGCTGGTCTCAGGAAAGCTGTTTGGAGCGAGAGAGACTAAGACATCTGGTCCTCTGAACAGGCCCCCCCCCCTTGCATGGATTTCCTCCTGGAAGCTGCAGAGACATTTGAGGATGTAGTAGCTCAGTGACAGAATGCCCGTGTAGCGTAGACAAGTCCCTGGGTTCCATCTCCAGAACTGCAGATGATGACAGTGATGGTGATGATGACGATGACAACGGTAATGATGATGGTGATGATGAAGCTGCAGCAGCTTGCAGACACCCCCAGTGTCCTTCAGACTCAGTCCATACGAAGCAACTCAGGGCTAGATGCGCAGTCTCTAAGACGTCACCACCTACCAAGCTCTACTCCTAGGTCCCTACTCTTCCCTGCCCTAGCTCTCTAGAGAATTTTATGCTCCTTACCTGACCCAGGACTGTCACCCGCCTCTCCAGAATTCCATTCAAAGTTAGGCCTGGAATGGAAGGCAGCAAAGTATGTGGGGGGTGGGGGGGCTATGATGGCTCAGCTGGGAGAGGTCAGGACAGTGTGGCAGAGGAGTGTTCAAGGAGAGTCTGCTACCTGCAAGGGGTACCTCCAAGTGCACCCACTGTTCCGGACTCCACACACACACACTCTCTCTCTCTCTCTCTCTCTCTCTCTCTCTCTCTCTCTCTCTCTCTCTCTCTCTCTCTTGTGCTCTTCCTGGACTGTGGCAAAGAACAGAGCCGGAGAATTTTATTTTTATTTTTATTTTTTTATTTTTTTTCGTTTTTTGAAACAGGGTTTTTCTGTGTAGCCTTGGCTGTCCTGGACTCACTTTGTAGACCTGGCTGGCCTCGAACTCACAGAGATCCGCCTGCCTATGCCTCCTGAGTGCTGGGATTAAAGGTATGCGCCACCATACCCGGCTTAAAAAAAATCTTATTTCATTTTATGTGTGTGGGTGTTTCGCCTGTGTGTATGTCTGTGCACTTCGTGTGTGTCTGGTATCTGCAGAGGCCAGAAGGGATCCCCAGAGCCCCGGAGCTGGACTTGCAGAAGGTTGTGAACTCCCTTGGGTATTGGGAATCAAACCTGGGTCTTCTGAAAGAGGACCAGTGTTCCTAACCGCTGAGCTCTCTCTCTCTCCAGCCCCCTGGAATTTGTCCTTTTGCAAACCAGAGGGTCTGTTACAAGGCATTGGCTGTGGGGATGGATAGCTATGAACATGGCCCAACACAAAATTGTAAACTTCGTTAGAACATGATACAGTTTGGGCCATTTATTTATTCGGTGTCAAGAGGCAGGACACACCTGTGCACTGAAGGCGTGAGCACCTGCAAGACCCTCCTCACTTTCACGGGCATCTCAGCTGCAAACTGAGAACCATACTGCATGCTGCCCACCTGCAGAGCCTTGTCTGAAAGTACCCCTAGTCTATCTCCCTAGAACAGCTTTCATGTAAAACAACAAACGGACCCATTTTGCCCATGGTAGTCTCAGGTCTGGGTGCCGCCGTCACTCCGAGCACCCTCTGGGTCTGAGATACTTCAGGGAATCACTCCGTGGGGGCGGGGGGGGGGGCGGTAGGGGAGCTGAGTTCAGAACCCCCTCCGAGGCAGACACATGGGGAAGGGCCTTGGGGCTGGAGTTTCTCAGAGCACAACGCTGACCGTCTATCTGCACTGCCAGGTGTGGTTCCAAAACCGCAGAGCCAAGTGGAGGAAAAGGGAGAAGTGTTGGGGCCGGAGCAGCGTCATGGCTGAGTACGGGCTCTACGGGGCCATGGTGCGACACTCCATCCCCCTGCCTGAGTCCATCCTCAAATCTGCCAAGGATGGCGTCATGGATTCCTGTGCTCCGTGGCTACTGGGTAAGACTGGGGACCCTGCCCCTGTGGTGAGGAGAGCGGACACCCTGAGGGAGGGAAGGGAACACTGGGTAAAGAGACCTGGGCCATAGCGACCCAGTGGCAGAGAGCTCCTCCAGACAGGCCACCCTGTCTTTCTGCCGACGTCCTCTGCACTTAACTACTGAGTGTCAAGACTCCCATTTAAGAGTCACTGGCTTCTTTTGTCCTGTGAGGGGGATTTGGCCTTTGCCGTCCTATCTCCCTGACCGAGAGATGGCCTTATAGTTAAATGAAACAATCCCCTTTGTGGGTTGAGAGTGGGGACTCCTATGTCCCTTTGGCCACCTTTCAAACTTTGCCCAAGATTTTCTTTGCCACAAACCTCCCCACCTGCCAAACCCCCTCCCCTGCCATCCAGGCTGATGAGAACAGCATCAGTTTATCCAGGGGCCCTAAGGCCTGGGAATCCTATGGCAGGGGGGGATAGGGAGGTGCCCTGAAAGTACAGGACAGGTTGCAGGGGTTGGGGGAATGCAAGCCCAAGGGTTTGATATAGGGAACTCTGCTGCAAGGCCTGGTTCCCAACTGTTGGCCTGAAATTTTACCCTCACCCCCCACCCTGCCTCCACCAGGCACCCTCCCACCCCCTGTGACCCTGGTCCAGTTGTGGGGCTTGACTGTAGTGTATGAAGAAAGGCTTCCTGCTCCTCCTTAATTCTGGCCTCTCTCTATCTTTGCTGTTTTCAGTTCAAGATGGCTTTCCCAGGCGCTTTTCTAAACCCGAATACCAACAATTCTTTTTAGGGATGCACAAAAAGTCGCTGGAGGCCGCAGCAGAGTCAGGAAGGAAGCCGGAGGTGGAGCGCCCGGCCCTGCCCAAGCTCGACAAGACAGAGCAAGAGGAACGGGCCCCGGATGCCCAGGCAGCCATCTCCCAGGAGGAACTCAGAGAGAACAGTATTGCAGTTCTCCGAGCCAAAGCTCAGGAGCACAGCACCAAGGTTCTGGGGACTGTGTCAGGGCCTGACAGCCTCGCCAGGAACGCTGAGAAGCCAGAAGAGGAGGAAGCCGTGGAGGAAGACCGGCCGGTGGAGATGCTCAGCCCACCGCAGCTAGAGGACATGGCTTAGGTCAAGGGATGCTGGCCCTGGAACCCCGAGACAGTGCTCCTCTCAGGGCCTGTGGAGCTGGGGATTCTCTCTGAGGCAAGGTCAGGCCAGGCTTCTGCCACTTTCCCTACATCCCAGGCCCTCAGTTACCCTGTCAACTCTAGGCATAGGCCACTTCTGGCCATAGCTTCAGACCATGCTGAGACATCTGGACCTACTCCCAACTTCCCTGCCTCTGAAGTCTTCTTGCTACCCCCAACATTGAGGCCCTGCTACTCCGACCATGGGTGACTGTTGGCTGTCCGAATCTACCCTTATTCTCTGCTCTCTAGAGCCTTCCTTCCCAGCTCATGCCCCCCCCCCCTTGTGGACTCCAGCAGCCTGTGGCTGTAAGCCCACAGCCTGGCACAGCTGTGACTTGGATTGAGGACCTGCACACCGGCTCTGGTGTCCTGAGCACCCCAGGACTCAGCAGGCCCGTTCCCTCCCCACCTGGTCCTTCTCGCAGACCTGGACCTTGGGTCCTGCTGTGTGCATACAGTCCTCTGCTGGCCCATGTGGAACCTCTGCATTCTCACCCTTACCCACTGATGGCCAGGTCCAAGAAGACTACACAGGGCCAGTCTGAGACTGAGTCCTTCCCCAACCCTGTCTCCCGCCGTGCTGTAGAGCATCCTCAAGCCTTTTCCACCCAGCCTGCCCTATAGGTTCCTCTTGCGCAGAGGTAGGCAATACCACATGTGTCAATGTATAGGCCCTGTACCATGAGGGAGGGGCCACTTCTCAAACTGTACCGTGGTTCACTGTACTGCTGGGGAGCCCCAAATTCCTTCCCAAAGCTCTTGGGCCCCAGGGTCTGTGTTTCTGAAGCATTTTGATGCTTCTGCCTATGACTTCAACTTGCTGTTTAAGGCTTCCATCCCCTAGAGCTTCATGTAGCCCCATGGTTCTCAACCGTCCTCACGCTGTGCCCCTTTAATACAACTAGCTCCTCATGTTGTGGTGACCCCCAGCCATAAAATTATTCATTGCTACTTCATAACTGTAACTTTGCTACTGTTATGAATCGTAATGTACATATCTGAGATGCAGGAGATCTGATACGCGATCCCCCAGAGGGCTTGTGACTCACAGGTTGAGAACCGTTTATAGTAGCCTATTGGTTCACATGTGCCTGCTTTGGAGAAACCTGGTGCAGCTTGGAAGCCACAGGCATGACCTCACCTTGACCTAGGCATTCCTAAAAGGCCAAGCCTAAAGCGGGCCTGTGCATATATACACACCATATATATGTGTACACACACACACACACACACACACACACACACACACACACACGTAATCAAGGATGTATGACAAGGAAGGTACAGAGGAAAACTCAAAGGAAAACAAGGCTGGTGCTTAGTGGAAAACCTACACTAAGCTACAGGCACTCACAGCTCCATGCTGGCTGTATGCCCAGAGCATGTCCATAGATACGGAGCCGTGTTGGACTGAGGGACTTCTGCCTGCAAGAGGAGCGGAGCTGCCCATACTGACGGTCTCTTTGCAGAGGCCCCTCCCACCTGCTTTTATACTTGTAATGGGGGTACAGAGCCTTAAGGAGTCCTTTGCCCCTGGATTTCCAGGCCAACCACAAGACCCCTTCATTCTGTGAAGTGAGGTACCCCCACTCCCTTTTGCCGGGACTGCTTCCCAAGAGAGGCCTGAAGACAGCCAGTTGCGGTTCTAAATCTGTTTTGACAGCTCATTTCTTCTTCATTCTGTTTGTAGAACCCTCCCGCTTTTCCAAGTTCTTGTCTTCTTCCGGGTTGAGATACAAGCTCTAGTCCTGGTGTGTAAATAATGCACATAGCGTGAGAAGGGAGAAACTGGATACGATGGTGTTTGAAACACTGGGCTGCCGTAACTTTTAGGTATTCAAAGCATACTTTCTGTGCTGTTTTCTGTTAAGACACAAGCAAGAATAAAATTCATGCAAAGACTGCTGGAAATGGACCAGGAGCCCTCTCTAGGTGGAGTCAGTTGCTTGTGCGTCGTGTGTGGATAGGTGACATAAAAAGTAAATCTACAAAGATTTTTAGGTCCAAACTAGGTTCCCTCTTCCAAAGTTACTCCAGACTTTGGCCAGGCATGGTGGCACACGCTTTTAATCCAGGCATTGGGAGGCAGAGGCAGGAGGATCTCTGTGAGTTCTAGGCCAGTTTAGCTTACATGGTGAGTTCCAGGACAGCCAAGGCTACATAGAGAGACACTGTTTCAAAACAAAACCAAAACAAAACAGCTTACTCCAAGCTAGGCATAGTGGTACACACCTTTAATCCCAGCACTTGGGAGGCAGAGGCAGGAGGATCGCTGTGAGTTTGAAGCCAGTCTGGTCTACGAAGAGAGTTCCAGGACAGCTAGGGCTATTACACAGAGAAACCCTGTCTCAGAAAAACAAACAAACAAAAAACAAAACAAAACCAAATTACACCAGACTTCAATGAATAACTGGCTTGTCTGTTTATGTTCATACCATATTTGAGTGACATTTGTCACTGTATTGTGGGACTATTCTCTATTGCAAGCCTAATTTACATCTCCTGGGCTTATAATCCCCCTGCTATTCCCCACAGAGAAATGAAGAATCTTTCCTCTCTGGCACTTTCTTTCTACTCAAGCCAATCTCTCTGGAGACTCCCACAGCTGTGGGAGCCTCTCTTCATTTAGTACACAGCTGTGTGGTTGTAATGTCTCACCTTTAACCTACACAACAGCAAATAGGAAAGGTGGATGCATCCGATGATGCCAAGTCCCTGCCAAAGGGGGAAGGGGGACCAGAGAGATGACTCGGCCATTGAAAGCATTTGCCACTCAGTTCTGAGGACCAGAGTTCAGAAGCCAGCAGCCAGCCACATAACAAGCCAGGTGTCCTGCAAAATACCTGTAACTCCAGCTCTGAGCCATTTGGCACTCTCTTCCGGCCTCTGTGCCCAAAGGGTATGAATGCGCGCACACACACACACACACACACACACACACACACACACACACACCTTTAAAAGAAGAAGAGGAGGGGAGTGAAGAAGGAACAGCTTCTAGAAGGTGCATGAAATTGCCTGTAGACAGCTGTGCCCCACAATTTGATGATGTCTTGGACGGAATTACAAGCTGAGAGAGCACAGCAAGCAGCCTAGATGAGGTGGTGTTTGGGCTCAAGAAATCTCATAAGATTGTCTCAGATTGGCTCAAGCCGTGGAACTCCCTGGCAGGAGAGACTGCTGACAGCCCATCAAGAGGAATGACAGGAGCGGGAAGTCTTCATAGCCCAAGCAGCCCCAGATGTGATCCTCCCCGACCTGGAGCCTGGGGATGTGCAGGGGTGTCAAGTTGTCAGACAGGCTGTGCAGATCTTGTCTGCTGGCCTGGGATCAGAAGACCAGGAAGAATGGGGGCGCACTGGAGTCTGATGCTGTAGACAGCCTTACTTTCGTTTCAGTGTGGGTGACAAAGAAAGCAGTGATCCAAGGAAGGTTGTTTGAGTTTAGAAAAAACAGGATCAGGGGCTGGAGAGATGGCTCAGTGGTTAAGAGCGCTGCCTGCTCTTCCAGAGGTCCTGAGTTCAATTCCCAGCAGCCACATGGTGGCTCACAACCATCTATAACAAGATCTGGTGCCCTCTTCTGGTATGCAGGCACAGAACATTGTATGTATAATAAATAAACAAATCTTTAAAACAAACAAACAAACAAGCAGGATCAGGAAAACAAACAAACAAACATGTAAATAAGTGCCAGAAAAGCACAGACTAAAAATTAACAGAGCGGGCCTTTCCCAGAACGTTCTTAGAAACACAATTGCCAGGCATGTACTATAGCTTATATCTGAGAAAACATAAAAGCAAGGCAGAAGGCCATATGCAGATTCAAGGCACACTCACTGGCCAGATTGGGTTCTATAGCTCATGTTCTGACATCCAATGAGAATAAACATGTCGGCCGGGCGTGGTGGCGCACACCTTTAATCCCAGCACTCGGGAGGCAGAGGCAGGCGGATCGCTGTGAGTTCAAGGCCAGCCTGGTGTACAAAGCAAGTCCAGGACAGCCAACGCTAACACAGAGAGACCCTGTCTCAAAAAACAAAAACAAAAACGAACAAAAAAAAAAAAAAAAAGAAGAAGAAGAAGAAGAGAATAAACTTGTCTTACAAACGCAATGTTCTGGAAGGAAGAAGAAAGAACATTGGGAAAAGTCCCACAAAACCAGCATGCCAACGTCTGAGCTCTGAGGGTACCCTTGGCAGCCGCTCCACCTCTAGGTGATTCTGGGTGACAGACAACTGGGATACTCTTGATTCTTGGGTGACTCACACCCTGGGCCTGGGGAAAAGGCAGGGGCTTGGATACTAACAACCAACAGGAGGCAGGAGGCAGGAGGCAGGAGGCAGGAGGCAGGAGGCAGGAGGCAGGAGGCAGGAGGCAGGAGGCTGGCCACTGGTCTCCAGATAATCAGTGGCGGCAAAGCTGGGCAGGAAGGGCAGAATGGCCAGACCCAATCAGGGACGGAGAGACCTGCTGTTCTGGCGCAGACCCTCTAAGCCCGTCCCTGGAGGCGGGTAAGGCAGTGGGGCCAGAGTCCCACTGGCCCCATAGAAAGCGGCATGCTTCGGGAAGCGCAGTGATAAAAAGGGCGGGAGAGATTGATGAGGGCTGTCCGGAGCTGCTGCACAGGCCTGGCAGGGATCGATGAGGAGGAGGCTCGCTGGGTGCGGGAGAGACGCACGAGGGCATGGGGCGGATAGGGATGAGGGGTAGATCCTGAGGCCAGGGCCTGTGCCATGGTGAAAGCGGCAGCAACGGGAGACTTGGTCTGTGTCTGAGACCACTGGGAGGACCTGGCCTCCACTCCGTGCTGGTTGGCCTCTCCAGCCTCCTGAGTCACCTGCAACCCCACCCCACCCCACTGTGGCCTTGGGGATCTTTCTCTTGCGCCAGGAAGGGCTCAGTGCTCTGCCTTCCCAGACACCCCAGGTGGTGCTGCACCTGGCTCACCGGTTATTACTAAGTAGGCAGGCAAAAACCAGCTGCTAATAACCGGAAATAGTTGTGAGGAGAGTGTAAAGTCAAGTCAGGTGTGATGGAGAACACCTGTAACCCAGCACTCGGAAGGTGGCATCTTTGGGTCAGAACCTGTCCCCTACCCTGCCTCAAACTCCTAAGTCTCTGGTTACCAAATTAGTCACCTGGGATCCTCTCTCAGTGGCTCTTCACCACCCTGCTCCTCCCCATGCTGTTCCTCATCCCAGGCAGCAGTGCAGTCTGCTGGTCACGGCTGAGCAGAACCAAGGATGACTCCCTCATTAATTTCCCACTTCCGCTCTGTCGCTCAGATGCTAACGGTTCTCGCTGATTGGCAGCCTCACACCCCTCCCTCCCTACTCCTCACCACGGTGCCTGGGACCCCTCCCATTAATCTCCATGGCTTTGCTCCGGTGAGCTAGGCTGTGTGTGGACCTCGGGAAGTCTCCGTCACAGGAAGAGGGTCGGGAATGTTGAGGTAGGTGGCTTTGTGTTCAGCTGCAAAGGACACAAGCTGTCCTGAAGTGCGGCAGGTGGTATTTTGAATAAGAATGCACCGCATCAGAACATATATTTGGATGCTTGGTCCCCAGTTGGTGAAACCGCTTTGGGTTAGGAGGTGTGGCCTTGTTGGAGGAGGTGTATTCTAAGATTTCAAAAGCCCATGCCAGGCCCAGTCTGTCTGTCTGTCTGTCTGTCTGTGGATCAGATGTAAACGCTCAGCTCCAGCCCCATGCCTGCCTGCTAACATCTTTCCTGCCAGGAAACTTGTTCTCTGAAACTATAAACAAGCCTCCAATTAAATGCTTTCTTTTATGAGTTGCTTTGGTTATGGTGTCTCTTCACATCAACAGAAAGGTAACTAAAACACCCTCCTACTCTCTTTTTTTCCTCTGTGTAGCCCTGGCTCTCCTGGAATTCACTCTGTAGACCAGGCTGGCCTCAAACTCAGAGATCTGTCTCCCTCTACCTCCTGAGTGCTGGGATTAAAGGCGTGTGACACCACTGCCCAATATCCTCTTACTTTTTTTTTTTTTTTTTAAGATTTATTTATGAGCTAGAGAGATGGCTTAGAGGTTAAGGGTACTGACTGCTGTTCCAAAGGTCCTGAGTTCAATTCCTAGCAACCACATGGTAGCTCATAGCCATCTATAATAAGATCTGATGCCCTCTTCTGGTATGTAGGCATACATGTAGGCAGAACACTGTATATGTAATAGATAAATGTTTTGTTTTGTATACACTGCTCTGCCTGCATGTACACCTGCAGATGAGAAGAAGGCATCGGGATCATATTATAGTTGGTTGTGGGCCACCATGTGGTTGCTGGGAATTGAACTCAGGACCTCTGGAAGAGTAGACAGTGTTCTTAACCTCTGAGCCATCTCTCCAGGCCCTGTCTTACTCTTGCTTGGGGATTCTCCAAGCCTAGGAGGGGGGAGTTGGGCAGGCAGTCATGGTGGGCTCAGAGGCAAAGGGATGTTTATTCCTCGTCCTGATGGGTGAAGCAGGCCAGGTTTGTGTATAATGCCAGAGATCCAGTTCAGGGGCCAGAGATCCAGTTCAGGGCTGGAACCTGCTCAGAAGCTGATGTGATTCATGAAAAGGAGGTTAGTGGCCTGGAGAGATGGCTCAGTGGTCAAGAGCACCTGTTGTTTTTCTAGAGGACCTAGTTCAATTCCCAGCATGCACCAGGCAGCTCATAATCTCCTGTCACTCCAGCTCCAGGGGATCTGGTGTCCTCTTCTGGACTCCGAGGTTACCATTTACACATGGCATACAGTCATCAACACACACACACACACACACACACACACACACACACACACACACACCCCTTTAAAAAATGGCGCAGTTCATAAAAATTGCAGTTAGATGGATAAAACAAGAAGTTGTTAAGACAGTGCTGAGCTGAACAGTGATAGACATAGAATATATTCAAAGGACCACATTCTTGGGGCTGGAGAGATACCTCAGAGGTTAAGAGCACTGACTGCTCTTCCAGAGGTGCATAGTTCAACTCCCAGAAACCACATGGTGGCTCATAACCATCTGAATTGAGATCTGGTGCCCTCTTCTGGCTTGCAGGCATACATACAGGCAGAACAGTGTGTACATGAAAATTCATCCTTCTTTTTTTTTTTTAGACCACATTCTGCTTCAAAGGGCCTCTTTCACCATATCCCATGGCTTTGTTCCCATAATGTGCTATGGTTCAGCAATGACTCTGCCCATGGTCTCCATGCGTACAAAGGGAACAAGTGTCAGAGGGGGTGGGTGGGTGGGTGCAGAGCAGCAAGAAAGATAAGACCAGAACAGATCTTTGAGGCAGGCACTGGAGTCCTCCCTCACCTGGGGATTCCTAAGCCTATGCCCAGGGGTAACAGTCTTCCATGAAATCTGTGCTGCCCAAAGATGGGAAGAATGTCAGCATGGACCCAAAAGATGCGGGCTTAATAGGTGCAAACTCTTACCTTGGTCTCATCTGCCATGTCGCCACCTCACAGGGCCCTTGCGAAGGCCAAGGAGATGCTGAGAAATGATTTGCAATAAACTCCTTCCCCTTGAATATGTTTTGAGCCTTGCTGATTGATTTTTTTAAATGATTTATTTATTTTTATGTGCACTGGTGTTTTGTCTGCATGTATGTCTGTATGAGGGTGTCAGATCCCCTGAAACTGGAGTTACAAACAGTGGTGAGCCACCATGCAGTTGCTGGGAATTGAACTGAGGACCTTTGGAAGAGCAGCCAGTGTTCTTAACCACTGAGCCATCTCTCCAGCCCCATGCAGAGTTAAACGCTTGTTGCTGGAGGTGGGGGGTTGGGGTGGGGAGGTGCTGGAGAGATGGCTCAGAGGTTAAGAGCACTGGCTGCTCTTCCAAAGGTCCTGAGTTCAATTCCCAGCAACCGCATGGTGGCCCACAAACATCTATGTGAAATCTGGTGCATTCTTTTGGCATGCAAGTGTACATGTACTTGTACATAATACATAATAAGTAATGCATAATAAATATTTTTTAAAAACTTACTGCTTTAGCAGAGAATTTGAGTTCAGTTCCGGCACTCACATAGTGGCTTACAACCATCCCTAAATTCAGTTCAAGAGAGTCTGACCCTATTTTCTGACCTCCAAAGGCACCAGACACACTTGTGGTGCAGACAAACATACAAGGAAAACACTCATGTACATAAAAATAAAATTAATAAATCTTTTTTGTTGTTTTGTTTTCTTTTTTGAGACAAAGTTTCCCTGTGTAGCCTTGGCTGTCCTAGACTCGCTTCGTAGACCAGGCTGGCCTTGAACTCATAGCGATCCACCTGCCTCTGCCTCCGGAGTGTTGGGATGAAAGGCACATGACACCACACCCGGCAAATTAATAAATCTTTTATATATATATATATATATATATATATATATATATATATATATATATGACTCATTACACAGAGAAACCCTGTCTTGGGGGAAAAAAAAGACTAAGATTTTGGGCTGGAAGTTAAGAGCACTGTCCACTCTTCCAGAGGTCCTGAGTTCAATTCCCAGCAACCATCTATTATGAGATCTGGTGCCCTCTTCTAGACTGCAGATGTACATGCAGGCAAAGCACTGTACACATAATAAATAAATAAATCTTTTTTAAAAAATGACAATCAAAAAGATTACTCTACATAGAAGAAAAAACACATTTTTAATGTTTATCCTTTATTTAAAAACATATAAAATTGAAATGGTTAATTAAAGTTAAAAACAAACCGATCAGGGTGGAATTTTGCCAGCTTTTTGATCCCATAGCCTCCTTCTCACTCTGACCTTTCGCTTCTTACAGTTCACCCAGTTTTTCTTCAGCAAACGTCATCTTAAGTATTTTCTAAGAAATCATGGGAGCACCATGTGGTGGTGGCGCACACCTTTAATCCCAGCACATGGGAGGCAGAAACAGTCAGATCTCTGTGAGTTCAAGGACAGCCTGGTCTAGAGAGGGAGTTCCAGGACAGCCAGGGGTACAACAGAGAAACCCTGTCTGAACCCCTCCTGTTCCTCACCCCCCCTAAAAAAAAAAAGAAAAAGAAATCATGGGAGCTGCGCTGGGGAGAATTCAGTGTCCCCGAAAGGCCACCCCTGGGCAGGGCCTGAGGCTGCTAGGGTTCCTGTATAGGACTGAGGTGAATCTGAGGTTCCTTATTGCCTCTCTCCTTGTCTGCTCTGGGCGCTACAGGCCTGCCCAGGGCTCGGCTGTCTTGGCGTATCCACAGGCTTGGCTTCATTCCACTTTGATTCTGGTCAGTTCCCACCTTCCTCCTCCACAGAGTTTCAGAACCCAGGAATGAAACTGCAAGAGACCGTTACCCCAGTGAGGTCAGATGGCTGCTGGAGCAGTCTCTCCACTCCCTCTGCCATCCAATGCCTCATGTCTGAGGGGCCTCTGGGCCTGGCCAGGCCCAGCCTTTGTGCTATGGGTACCTTCTCAAGGCTGGCCCGATGTCCCACGCTGATAAATGTCATCCCCAGTTGCTGGCCAATTCGATAGAGCTCACCCTCTACTTCTTCGGTCAGGGCACTGGTGGCTTCATCAAGCACTGATGGCATGTGATGACAAGGGATCAGAGACCAGTCCTTGCCCTCTGTCATTCCTCCAATCCATAATCATGCTCAGGTGTGGAGGACTGCCAGCTACCCTGATGTACAGAACCCCTGTCTCAGGGAGACGATCATGCAAGAGAGCCACGCCAGGATAGAGAAGACAGCTGCGACATGGCTCGGGTCTCTCGGCTGCCTACAGCTAAATAACACTGTACCCCAAGACTGTACAGCCCAGGATTCCCAATTCACATAAGGATGTGTCTTTGGAAGAATCCAGACCCACCACACAGGCATACCCTTGCCAGGCAGAGCTTGGGGGATACCCCTCATCTGTGATGGAACCCAAAGACCTGAAATCACAATAGCCTTACTGAGGCTACCATGGCAGGGAGCTTAACGATGAGTGTTTACATTCTCAGGATTACACCAAGGGTCCAAGCTCTGCTCATCATGGGGACAGAACACAGGGTGCCCAGCCATGGGCAGGTGTGCATAAGCAGCTGTGAACACATGCTGTGGGTATCCTTGAGTACACACAGTGCCTGGCATGTGCACCCATGGTGTGCACCTCACCTGCGTACTTTGGCTGCAGGTAGAAGAGTCGGGCAAAGGACAGTCTTTGCATCTCCCCTGGGGACAGGACATCATACCTAGAGAAAGCAGTGAGAAGTGAGCCCTGAAAGGAGGTGACAGTTTGGCTTTTGCCAAGAATAGGTTCCTGAAAGAAGCAAGTTTATTGCAGATGTTGGCCCCGGGACAGAGGCCCCCCCCTTAGCCACATGATAAGCCCAAACTACACGTGAGATCCGGATCTTGAACTGCGGGACCACCCCAACACCTGGCTGCTGGAATCAGGAGCCATTCTATCCCTTTACTGGGCTGCTGGGACCCTACAAAGGGCTCCTGGGGGAGCTGCCTGGAACAGCTCATCCCTTACCAGTTCCAATCCACCTGCTGGTCCAGACCTCCTGTCCTGGCCACCAAGCTGGACTGTAACAGACAGAGGGCACAAAGTCCACACACGTGTCCATCCGTGTTTTCTGCAGCCCCAGCTCCCCACCTCAAATGTTCCTGCGATGGACACCTTAGTGGGCGTTATCACCTATACTGCTTAGGCTGGCGGGAGTATGGTGACAAGAAAACGCAGACAGATTCCATCAGCTTTATTACTGTTACAAGATTTCCCACAGAGGTGAGATGGCTCAGCGGGTGGAGTGCGCTTGCCACACCAGCCTGGCAACCTGAGCCCTGATCTCTGGAGCCCACACAAACATGGAAGGAGAGACCCGCTTCATGTGTCCTCTGACCTCCACATGTACAATGACCTGGCATGCATATCTACAGACGTGTAACACACACACACACACACACACACACACACACACACTAATATTTCTACAAGACAAGAGCACAGCTCACTACAGCCTGTACCCATCTTCAACTCCACTGCCAACTTGTACTGCCATTGTCCTGGTCTTGGGCCCAGAGATGGCAGTAGCTCTGCTGGCCAGTAACTACCTGTGGCTCCACAGGGCCCCGCTCCACTCACCAGACCTGCCAACTCCAAAAACCTCATGATTCTCTCATCATCAGCAGAACCTGCAAAACAGAGGCTTCCTGAGCACACCAGGGCCTCGGACCAGCCGGGATGCATGGCATGCGCTACGGGAGGGGCAGATTCCCAGAACAAACCTGACAGCATAAGGGCGGAAGAAAGGAAGACAGGACAAGAAGAGGATCCCAAAATACTGAGCGGCTAAAGGATAAGACCCAACCTGAAACCAGTGGCCTCACTAGATGCTATTCCAATGGGCACAGGGGAGGCCAGTCAGGAAGAGCAGGGACAGCTGAGATGAGAAGCCAGGAGCTGGGGAGGAGCGGCTCACCTGAGTCAGGGTAGATCTCCTTCAGGGGGTAGATCACCTGAAAGCAAGAACATCTCAGTAGTGAGGTGGGTAATGAGAGAGACAGCAGCACTGGGTCCTACCCGCCATTAGCATCCTTAGGACCCACCCACACAAGCCAGGCTCCTCCCCACCTAAGCAATTGGGACCAGCCTGAGGGGCCTGTGGGAGAGATAGGTGCAACCAGCAGGGGGCAGCAGCAACCTTCAGAAGCGTGGCCGAGAGGCAAGAGTCTGGGAGCCCAACAAACACATGGGGTAACCGGCTAGACACCCCAGGAAGTGGCTCTGGGTTCAGTCCATAAACACCGCATAGTATGTTCTCAGAACCTAGGGGTTCCTAAGCACCGGCGCTTTATTGCCCCTGTCCCCCTAGGGCCTGAGGCCTGTCACGCTGTTACAAGTCCTAGATGTAAGCGGGTGGCGCGAGGCTGGAGGAACGGAGCCCTGACCCGCTGACCTGCTCCCGAAGTGTCCCATCAGTGAAGAATGGCTTCTGTGGCAGGAACAGCACCCCGTGGGGCCCAAAATCAGCCAGCATCTGCACTGAGCCTGCAGGGCCCACAGAAGCCTCCATTGGGAGACCTCGCAGAGGAGGTCGCTGCCTCTACCCTCCGCCTCGCCCTCTTCCCACCACACTGCCCACCCAGGGCCAAGGCTGCATGGGAGGCAGGGGGGCTGGCTCACCCTTCACGCTCTCCCACAGGCCTCCCAGCACCCGGAGCAGGGAGGTCTTGCCGGTGCCCGTGTTGCCTGTGATGAGCAGGCTCTGCCCCTCACAGATCTTCAAGCTCAGGTCCTTGACCAGGGGCTTGTCAGAGGAGGGGGCCAAGATGGAAACCCGGTCAAGCAGAAAAGCCGTGTCTGATGGCTCTGCTGTCAGCCGCCCCGGGGCCCTAAGGGCAGAGAAAGGAGGTGGCAAGACAGGCCCTGTGAATAGTACAGGGGAAGTGCCTGGCCTAGAGGCCCTTGAAAGGCATACACTGAGGTTTCAACGCCCATGCCTTGGAGTGTAGAAGCAGGTGGAGACGGAGGCTGTTAGAGTGGACCCCAGGGGTAGGGCATGTACAGAGACCAAGTGAGGAGAAACATGAGAGTGCTGTGAGCCAAGGAAAGCCGCCTTGGGAGAACAGCCCTGCTGACTCGAACCTACACCTTGAGTTCCCAGTTTGCAGACCTGTGAGGCGCTTTCTGTCATTTAAGCCAGTCTGTGGGATATTGTCACATGGCAGCCCAGGCATTAACATGGTAATGGAGCTGCACCATTAACCTATGGCCCACCGGGAGAAGCCCCTACACCACTGATCCTAATCCCTCTTGGCACCCAGGAACGATAAATGTTGCTCAGCTTGGCAGATAAAGGAAACCTGCTCAGTGGCTAAGTGGCTTGTCCGGGGCCACACAGCTTCACTCTAGTATTAGTGGAGGTTTTGTCTTGTTGCTGTTTTTGAGACAGGATCTTGCTGAATAGCTATGGCTATCCTGGACCTTGCTATGTGGACCATGCTGGCCTCTGCCCTGTGAGTGCTGGGACTGGAGGCATGGGTCACGCTCAGCCATATTCCATTTTTGAAAGCTTCCTAAGTGGCCACCATCCAAACATTTCCAAGGATGACAGCTAATCTTGACTTGAGGAGGAAGATTTTATTACTACCCTTTTAGAGACAAAGAAAATGATAATACTCAGAACAGTTAAGTAATTTGCCCCTGAGATGGAGCAGGATGCCTGGTGTAGTGGCACATGTCTTTAATCCCACCCACCACTGGGGAGGCAGAGGCAGGCGATCTCTGTAAGTTCGAGGCCAGCCTGGTCTACATAGTGAGCACCAGGACAGCTAGAGTTACACAGAGAAACCCTGTCTCGAAAAAACAAACAAACAAAAAACAAGGGGGGGGGGGCCGGCAGAAAAATCAGAAACATTGAAGGACCCCAAAGATACACAAATAAAGACATCTCTGGGTCTGAGGGAGACATGGGAGACAAAAGACACAGCAGGAAAGGGGCAGTGACGGGGTTCAGCAAAAGAGATAAGGAGTGTACCATTTAGACTTTTTAATATATATATTCTTTTTCCCCTGTGCATGCAAGTGTATGTACATGTGTGTGCACACATGTGTGGCAGAGGTCATGTCAGATGTGTTCCTTCTTTTTGAAGGGGTCTCTCACTGAACCCGGAGCTCACTATTTTCCAGGGTTGACTAGATATTATTGGACCCTTGGGTGATCTGCCTGTGCCCAACCACCCTGCCCTAGTATTATGGGCACACACTGCAATACTTGGCTTCTGTGTAGTTACGAGAGACTTGAACTTAGATCCTCAAGGCCTTTACCCACTGAACCATCTCCCCAGGCCCTCTTTTCTTTTCCCTCTTTCTTTCTTTAAATTTATTTTGAGGCAAGGTCTCATCATATAGTTCAGGGTGGCCTTAAAAGCACGACACTCCTGCCTCAGCCTCCTAAGTTCTGAGATTGAAAGTGTGAGCCACCATGCCTGGCTTTTTGTTTTGCTGTGGTGCCAGGCAGAGGAGTGTGCACTTGCATGATATACATCTACACGACAGGTGCCAGGATGAAGGTGCCAACCAAAAACGTACACTTACAACGCACTGCACACAACATGGAGATTACTTCCACCTTCTTATAACCCCGCTATCTAGCTGGGAGGGACTCCAAGCTCAAACCAGCTGGTGATTACTGTATCCGTGGTACTCACTTGTCCTTGTTCAAATCCCACTCACTCTTGCCTGGGGTCTCACAGTCCTGTGATTTTCGGGACATGTCCAGCAGGGCCTCCTGAAGCTCTCCAATCCTGGGCAAGAAGGAAGAACCTAAGGTAGGCTCTGGATGCCGGGTGAGGGGGAGCCTCCTTCCTGTCTCACACCCACTAGCAGTGCGATTCTGTCCTTTTTCCATCTCAGTGTTTCCTAGTGGCGCACACTCTGCTCACCTGTGTGTGTACCCGGCAACATCTGAGAGTGTGGTGGACAGGTCAATGAGCTGGGTGAAGCAACTGATGAGGTAGATGCACACAAAGGCATTCTGGTGAGGACGGAGATATGTTAGGGCAGGCCCCAGGCCCTGGGCCGCAGTGTAAGGGTTTAGCAAGAGGGACTTCTCACCTTGCTGACCAGGGTGCTAAGCTCCGTGGAGCTCAGGTCTCCATAGATGCCACTGAAAATGGGGATCGCAATGACTACGTAACTCAGAATGCTGCCCAGATAGTCAAAGGTGTTGATGCCAACTGTAGGAAACAGACTGCGTGAGACCCGGGAGACAATCATGTGTTCTGCAGGGCACGCAACCCTCAAGATGGGGAAGGTGCCACTCCATCCAGATATTCATCCCCCTAGGAAACCCACGGCAACAGCAATGGCTCCCCTTGTTAATCCTTTGGCCAGGGCAGGCAGACAGTAGGGCAATGCTAAACTGAAGTGCTAACTGAACCACCCCCATCCCCTGGTGCCACTCCCAGGACCCCTTTGCTTACTGTACAGCCAGAGCTCCCTGGACATCAGCTCTCTCTGGGTCTGAAGGAGCCGCTGCAGCCTGCGGTCTGTCCTCATGTGCTCTACGAGCCCAGCTCTGACAAAAAAGGATGGGGTGTCTACAGGACCTGCAGGGACTCAGCAAGGCTGGGGCATCTTCATCCCCACCACGGCCTCCTTTAGAGACCATGCCCATCCAAAGGATCTTAGCCTCAGATGCTTTCTTTCACCAGTACCCTCCCACAACCTGAGCCCCATGACCCTGTGGAGTTCCTGTGGTCAGGAAGTCCAGCTGCCCAGGGCTGATTCAGATCCAAAGCTCTGGCTGGTTTCTACTAAAATAACAATTACTTGAGCTTTTAACACCCTTTTCTTACTTTACAATTGAACTAGCAGCACCTACATGGTAAGTTAGAATGCGATTTAAGAGTTCTGTCAAAGAGTGCTGAAGAGATGGCTCAGCACTTGTTGCTCTTACAGAGGACCTGGGTTCAATTCCCAGCATGCACGCGGCAGTTCACAACTGCTTGGAACTCCAGCTCCACAAGACCTGACGGCCTCTTCTGACCTCAGTGGGCACCACGCACTCACGGGTGCAAAGGCATACATGCAAGCAAAGCGCTCATAAGCATAAAATAAGTAAACTCTAAAAAGCTTTAAGCCAGCACATTGGTGCATGCCTATAATTCCAGCATTTGGGAAGCCGAGGCAAGCAGATCTCTGTGAGTTCAAGACCAACCTATTTACAGAACGAGTTCCAGGACAGCCAGGGACACATAGTGAGACACTGTTTGGTTTGCTTCTTTTTTAGAAACAAAACCCAAACCAAACCAGCAAGCAATAAGTGCTTCTTTTTTTTTGGGGGGGGGGGAGTAAAATTTCAGAGAGAGAAGGCTAGAGAAATACAAATTAAAAATAAATAAATAAATAATTTAAAATTTAAAGGTAATTGCATTAAAAAGGGGCAGGGGATTCTGTTTCTGTTTTGTTTTGAAGACAGAGTATCATGCAACCAGGCCAGCTTCTAACTTGCCATGTAGCAAAGAATGACCCTGAATTCCTGATCCTTGCTACCTCTGTCTCCTAAATGGTAGCACTACACACATGTGCTACCACACGGGTTTTACATGGTTCTGGGATCGAACCTAGGGATTCAGGCATGCTAGGCAAGCATCCTACAAACTGAATGACACCTCTAGCCCTAGCACTTCTTAATATAAAGTACTATGCACAGGGGGGACCCTCAGTAAATAAGAGCTATTACTATTGTTGTTGCTATTGTTACTATTATAGTGCTGAGGACTATAGAATTCAGAAAAGTGTGCATGCTAGGCAAATGTTCTACCACTGAGCTACAACCCCAAGCTCAAGAGCTTTTTTTTTTTTAAAAGATTTATTTATTTATTATGTATGCCATGTCCTGCCAGCCCACCAGAAGAGGGCACCAGATCTCCATCACATTGTAGATGGTTGTGAGCCACCATGTGGTTTCTGGGATTGAACTCGGGACCTCTGGAAGAACAGACAGTGCTCTTAACCTCTGAGCCCTCTCTCCAGGTTTGTTTGTTTGGTCGTTTGGTTGGTTGGTTTTTCAAGACAGGGTCTCTCCGTGTAGGAGCTACTATTATTAAACACATGAAATGGAGCATTCACTCTGGCCCGGACTCCATGCTGGCTGTGAGCCAGCCACGCCGTAGATAGACAGTTCTGTCTCTAAGAACTCAGAGGCCAGGTGGCCTCACTACATTCTTCACTAATCAGTAGGAATATAGAGGTCAAATATGTCCTCGGGACTATGGCAACAAGCAGGCATGTCCACTATGGAGTCTAGGACAGCTCTCCAGAGGTGCTCACTTAAGGCTTCAGGACATGCAGACATTCTCCAAAAGCAAAGCTAGATAGAGGGGCCGGGCATGGTGGCACACACCTTAAATCCCAGCACTTAGGAGGCAGAGGCAGGAGGATGGCTATGAGTTCCAATGAGTCCAAGACAGCCAGGACTACAAGAGAAATCCTGTCTCAACAAACAAACAAACAAACAAACCAGAAAAGAAAAGCCAGGTGTGGTGTGCACACTTTTAATCCCAGTGCTTGGGAGGCAGAGGCCGGGGGATCGCTGTGAGTTCCAGGCCAGCCTGGTCTACAAAGCAAGTCCAGGACAACCAAGGCTACACAGAGAAACCCTGTCTCAAAAAAAAAAAAAAAAAAAAAAAAAGAGGCGGGGCGTGTGGGGGAGGAAGGTAGAGGGAAGAAGGGTACTGTATTTTAAATTGTTTGGAGTCGGCAAAAGAGCCTGTCTGTAGCTCTAAAAGCTGCAGAATCCATAACAAATGTGTCACTGCATGCATCCAGCCACCAGACTCCAGCCCAGACTCCTCCTCTTCAGACAGGGTCTCACTGTGTAGCCCTGGCTGGCCTGAACTCACTACGAACTCACAGAGATGTGCCTGCTTCTGTCTCCTGAGTGTTGGGATTACAGGAGTACGCACCACGCGCGGCTCATCTCAGATTCCCAGTGCTCCTGTTGTCCCAGTGTGGGCTGATGCAGAGCAAAGATTCTAAGGCTGTTGAATTCACCCAGGGAACAGGTCCTCCAAGGACTAATTCAAGTTCTTAAACACAGCCTATGCTGCCAGCCCACACACCAACATCAGGACCTGCCCTGGTCCAGGAGAGGAGAGACCTTGCAACGCTGCCAGCAAGTCGCCAGGCCCTCGGCTCCAGCGAGTGCAGGGAGCAGATGTGACCTTCTGTGTGGAGCCTATCCCCCCAACCCCACCCCGCCATGTTACAGAGACAAAAAGAAGCTATTTCGGACAGGAAAAGAGACTAAGGCCATGGCTCAATCAAGACGAAGCCACCTACTCATTTTATTCCTTGGCCATTCTAGGCGCTGGGTTAAACCCCTAAGCCTGGGCATCAGAAGCAGTCCCCGTAGCTAAGGACAGCAGCTAAGGATGGGAGCACGGCACGGCTAAGCGTGACAAGCTCCACAGCGCCGCCAACAGGGCGGCAGACTCCACGCCTTCTTTCCTCCAACCACCAGTGGGGAGAGGGGGCACTTTCTCCACTAGACTCACCGGTAGAAAGCGGCAGGCTCAGCGTTCACTCGAAGCTGCATGTGTTTGAACCTGCACAAACACAGGGGGAATTGTGTGCTGATGACGGGGAGTCCACTCCCACGGAACAGAGCCCAGATGCACCTCAACACCGAGGCTGCCTTTCCCTGGGGCTTGGGTGGGGCAGCAGAAGCTGTACAAACAGCACTGGCCTCAGCTTTCTGGGGTGGGACAGGTGTATTCTTGCCTACAGGACCACCTCCCCCAAGGCCCAGCTTAACCAAGGCATGAAGCACAGTGCAGAGGTGGGCTTTGGATCAGCTGCTGTGCCAACAGACAGGGCAATTAGACCCTGAGCATGTGAAAGGGCCCCCAGAAGAGGCTGGGGACGGCCGGCTCACACCTTCCTCACTGTTTTATATGCATGATCTCCTAATTCTTTCAGTTCTCTCGATAGACAAATGACACCTGTTTCTCCCATGAGATGACATATAAGTAGTAGCTGTCACAGCTGGGACTTTTACACTTAAGCAGTCTTACCCCCCTCCTCCCTGCCCTGTCCCTCAACCAAGAAGACACACCTAAAATCCCCCTCCAGCTTCTCCTGCTGTACCAGCTTCGTCACGATGGGCCCCATCAACGTTTTGTTCACCATGGTCCCCAGGATGAAATATCCGAAGATGCTCACAGGCCCAAGCCAGCCTGTGCTGAAAGGCACAGGGAGAGGGAGGGTGAGAAAGGATGTGGGGTGTCACACACACACACACACACACACACACACACACACACACACACACACACACACAGAGCTCCGTGAACCTCCTCATTCCCGCCTCATCCCTCTCAGGGAGCCCCTGCTCGGCCTCGGCATCACTGTGACACCTGACAGCTGGCCAAAGTTATCAGAGCCAGGATCGCTGACGATGAAATAGCACAGGACGAGAGGGGGCAGGGTCATAGGCCTAAGAGCTGGGAAGACTTCCTGGGGTTCAGGTGGTAAAGCTGAGCCTCCCTTGGACCCTGACCTGCCCTCTGTGTGGGAGGCTCTGGTAAACACCAGGCTGGGGAGGAGGGCCCCCAGAGGAGGAGCTGCACCTTCGGAAGCACTGGTAAGTGTAGTAGGCCAGGGTGAAGGGGGAAATGACGAGCTTGCTGGTCATGCTGCTGAGCTGCCGGCAGAAGCGCTCCACGTCCTGGCTGATACGCTGGTCCCTGCAGCCAACAACACGGAGGAGTTGAGCCCAGTGAGCCAGATAGACATAGACAAATAGGCCTTGGGTTCCAAGCAGGGTTCTAAAGGATTGTCTCAATTTACCCTACAGGAGGAAAATGCCACCAGAAGACCTGAGGGCCTGAGCCAGCTCTCCAGAGAGCCAAAGGGAAAACTGAGGGTAGAGCTGTCTTTCTGGATGGTCAGGAACACGGTATCCCTAATCCCAATCTTCCCCATCTCTCTATGGACCCGAGACTCCTCCAGGTCAGGGTCTGGCCGTGAAAGCTTCACCAGCCATCATGAAGAGGTGCCCATCTTCTTAGGGCCTTCACGGGAAGCTCAGCTCGAGCAGAGGGAAAGTCACCCCAGGCAGGCAGCGAAAGTACCTGCTGTGGTGTGGTGACTGGGAAGGCCTAAGAGTAACGGAGAGATTCCATAGGTCCCACCCCACCACCAGGGCCACACTGACCCCTATTCCCAGTGAGAGACGTTGGACAGGCTGCTTGCAATTTCTCACATCTAAAATTACAGCCTACACTGAACCACCTGACATCAGGCACCATGCGGTACCTGACAGGAACAGTGTTATCCTCCCTATTTCCTTTGAGACAGGAACTGTTATGATCTTCACTGTACAGGAGATGAACATAAGAGCCAGAGGCAGGGAGGTGACAGAACGGGGACCGGAATCCCAGACAGCAATAGTCATTTTCTTTTCCTTCTGTCCCACCTCCCTTGCCACATAAGCAAGAACTTGCTTCCTGGTAAGGATGCTTTCTTCACTTGCCTCATTTCAACTCAAGATGTAAAATGGACTAATGAGAACTGCTCCTGGCTGCTTTCTCTTAGCTCCTTACTCTCAGCCCCACACCCTCCCTCACAGCTCTGGGCAGCTCCTCCTGCAGCTGAGTGTGGCCAGGAGTCTGCAGAGCTAAGGTATTGGGGGGGGGGGGGGGAAGCTCAGCAGGCAGCCAGGACTGAGAGGGATGCCTACGGATTATCGATGTCATCCCGCAGCACGTTGAGGGTGTAGTACACTCTGGCCCGGAAGTACAGGTGGTGCAGGTGCTCCGTGAGATCCTTCCTCCAGCTCACATACAGCAGGTTGCAGGTGAACTGGTCAAAGCTCTTCAGCTGTGCGTTGGGGAGGCAGGACAAAGGGAGGGGAGGAAGAGATGGCTTGCTTGCAAGTCCAGGTTCAAAGCTCAGAGCTGGCGCTGGCGGGCAGTTGCTGATGCGGCAGGATCCACTCCGATCACTTCGGTGCAGTTCCCTTTTAGGGCTTCAGATCACCAGATTTCCCTTCCCCCATTCGCTCACGTGCCTATTTCTTCAACATTCCCAAAGAGCTTACCAAAGGCAGGCCCCCCAAGTCCCTTCCTGCAGTGTATGTCTCACACTGAGAGCAGAGGAGTCGCTGGAGACAGCGAACCACATGGTCTCCTCTGTTTATGATTTCTTCCTCTTTGCCCAAGGCATGAAGAGGCCTCCACATATCTTAGGTCTTACTGACTGGAAAGCACACACAAGTGGCCACGTTAGGACAAGAAAGGACATCCCCAAGAAACTCCTAGCCTAGCCCGGCAGAGGGCATCAGGCTGGGTCTCGGTAGAGCCTTGCCTCATCAATCACCTGCTATTGCTTTTTCTTTTCTTTTTTCTTTTTTCTTTTCTTTTCTTTTTTTTTTTTTTTTTTGAGACAGGGTTTCTCTGTGTAGCCTTGGCTATCCTGGACTCCGTTTGTAGACCAGGCTGGCCTCGAACTCATAGCGATCCACCTGCCTCTGCCTCCCAAGTGCTGAGATTAAAGGCACCTGCTATTTCCGAAGAGCCTCACGCTAGGCATTAAGGGTATGAAATGACAAGGAGTTCCCAATCCAGCCAGGGACGCAAGGGTTTGAGAAGTGCGGCAGCGACTGGCATAGGACACACAGAGAGGGCTGAAATTCATGGAGGAAACCAGAAGGAAGTTGAGCAAGACTCAAGAGAGGTGCCAAATAAAGGTATAGTGAAACACACATAGGCCGCTGCCAACTCGAGTAGCGGCAGGCAGCTACTGGACAAGAAAGAAGCAGGTGAGGAGGCTGGCCGTGTGGCACCACTCGGGGCTGAGTCACAGCCTCGGCTGCCAGAGCAGAGCTCCGGGAAGGGAAGGGACCTTGACTATTTCTACTGAATGTTAAACGACAAAGTTCATCCCCAGTAGGCCAACAGCAAGATCAAAGCTCCCCCTGAGGCGCTGACCTTCAGGGAAACCGTAGCTCCGATTCCCAGAAAGCGGCCGAAGCACGCCCAGGGCTCCGTTGCTGCTTCCTGGACACTGAGTCCCACCAGGCACCCCACTAGACTAGGGAAAGGGGACCACAGGGAGAAGGCCAGTCTTTACCGTGGAGTTGAGGACAATGAGCACCACGGCCAGGAAAGTCAGTGCCTTAAATCCATCCAGATCTTTGTTTCCCAAGACCCCGTAATACTGACTGGGGATCAAGCCAACTTGGTAGATCACCAGTTGCTCTGTGGGGAGGGACAGGAGCCAGAAGTCAACTGCGGAAAGGAACGACACTTCCTCCTGCCAGCGACAGGGAAGGAATCCCAGACCCAGGCTCTTCCCCAGCCCCCAAAGCCCGTGCGCTCACCCAGGAGAGTCACACACAAGAGTGTCACGAACATCAAGACGTTCTGTGATGACCAAGAAGGGAAGAAAACCTTCTGTATCCTCAGGAACCGCTGGATAAGTTGCACATCTAACCTGGGCCTGCAAAAGTCAGCGCGTGGAGAGAAAGCTCGGGGGGCGGCAGTTAAGCCTCACAGGAAGTAGTGAGCTGAGCCCCCTTACTCTGCAGAGGGTCCAAGCTTTGCACAAAGAATGATTTATGAATGCTGAAGACGATAGGACAGAGGATACCAGTGCAAAAGCGGTACCAATGACCTAACAGAAACAAATGTTTAAATATACTGACTATAATAATGATTGGGTGGGAAGACACTTCTCAAATAAGACCCCAAACCTACAAAACTATACAGAGTAAAACTGGTGGGCTTACCTTAGAATTAAGTATTTTTCTCAGCACGGTACCATGGAATTTGGTTAAATGAGAAAAGGCATTTACAGAATGAAATGTATAAGGAATAACACTCTGGTGCATGTAAGGAATTTCTGCAACTCAGGATACTTTGTTTTGTTTCAAGAGAGGGTTTCTCTGGGTAATAGCCCTGGCTGTCCTGGACTTGCTTTGTAGACCAGGCTGGCCTCAAACTCAGAGATCTACCTGCCTCTGCCGCCCAAATGTTGGGGTTAAAGGCGTGCACCACCACAGTCCAGCAAGTCAGGATATTTATTTATTTATTTATTTATTTATTTATTGGTTTTTCGAGATAGGGTTTCTCTGTGTGACCTTGGCTGTCCTGGACTCACTTTGTAAACCAGGCTGGCCTCGAACTCACAGCGATCCACCTGCCTCTGTGTCCCGAATGCTGGGATTACAGGTGTGCGCCACCACACTCGGCTGAGGATATTTCATAGGAAAGTGGGGAAAGGATATTAACAGGCAGTCTATGAAAGGGACAATCCATAAATGTATTAAATTAGTACAACGTGGTTAACAAGATGTCTCAGTCAGTAAAAGTACAAAGTGTTTGTCTCTAAGATCTGACTTCCACTCCCAGATCCCACTGCGGAAAGAATCACCTCCTAAAATTTGTTTCCTAGGGACTAGAGATATGGCTCAGAGGTTAAGAGCATAGACTGCCCTTCTAAAGGAAGGTCGTGAGTTCAATTCCCAGCAGCCAGCCACTTGGTGGCTCAGAGCCATCTATGTGATCTGGTGGCCTCTTCTGGCCTGCAGGTTACATGCAGGCAAAGCAATATATACAAAATAAATAAATAAATAAAATTTAAATTTGTTCCTTGACCTTCATACCTGTGCCATGCATGTCCAAGCACGCACAACAGAATACTATCTTGCACACATCAGATTGATACATATTAGGGAGAAAAAACTAAATAATATCAAATATTAGGGATGGATATAAGGGAAACTAGGACCTTTACATATTGCGGTCAGGAAGTATAAACTGGTTGTGACCACTCCAAACCTTGTAGAATTAAGTACGGCTCAGCATCTTATTCTCGACAGCCTAGAGAAAAATCACCAATATCTAGAGAACTGCCGGAATATTCATTACAGTGTACTGTGTGGTGCTTTAAATATTGGAAATCATCTAGGTGCCCATTTCTTGGGAAATAAACAAAGTTGAGTCTAAATATCCAGGATGACAGCAGGCAACATTCAGGAGTGAAAAATTCATATAGCACGGATGACCTAAAAACAGCAACAACAACAAAAACAAAACAAAAAACCCCAAAAGCCAATGCTCAGTTTAAAAGTTTTTCCCCCCTGTTTTAATAATCACAATTTATGGCCGTGGGTGGTGGCTCACACCTTTTAATCCCAGCACTCGGGAGGCAGAGGCAGGCGGATCGCTGTGAGTTCGAGGCCAGCCTGGTCTACAAAGCTAGTCTAAGGCTAGCACGGAGAGACCCTGTCTCGAAAAACCAAAAAAAGAGAAAAAAATCACAACTTATTACTTACATGAAATAAAGATCAATATGTATTTTAAGGTAAAGTGACAATTAAAGTAAGGAGGTCTGAAACAAAATTATGCACAGAGGAGGGTGTGAAGAAGCGGATTAGAATTGAGAATGCGAACCAAGGGAGGAAGATGCCAGCCTTCGGAAGAAGGGGGACACAGTCAAAACCATTCTGTGCGTCCGGGGTTCCAAAGAGCGAGAACCGAAAGGACAGTTGCGAGGAAGGACCCGGCGGGGGCGCCAGAGCAGCAACCTGTTCCTCACTGCTTAGGCAGGGCGTCCCTTCCAACCCGCCGCCCTCCCTAGACCTACTTACCTGGTGCCTGCGCGGGCCGTGGAGCCCGGGACCGCCATGACCCGGGATGCGACCGACCGACGAGGCAGCCGAGCCAGCTGGTTGTCCGCCCCCGGCCGAGTCCCCAGAGCTCAGGGCCCCGCCCGGGAACAAAGGGGAGGGACTCCAACGACCACAGAGACGCGGTGGCTAGAGAGGACAGCTGGGGGCGCGGAGGCTGATCCCGGAAGTGCACGCTTTCCCGAAAGAACAAGAGAGTAACCAGAGTTTATACAGCTGGCCCGGCGGCTAGAGCGTCCCCTCTGGGTCTGGGAGATTTCTTTTGACAACCGGTAGTTCGTAAAGTAACTTTCTCCCAGAGAAGCCAGCGTGATCTTTATTTTTTTTAATTAATTAATTTAAAAATTACATATTTGCCGGGCGTGGTGGCGCACGACTGTGATTCCAGCACTTGGGGAAACAGAGGCAGGATCTCTGTGAATTCGAGGCAAGCCTGGTCTACAAAGCGAGCCCAGGACAGTCAGGGCTGCACAGAGAATTCCTGTCTTGAAAAACAAACGAGCAGCCGGGCGTGGTGGCGCACGCCTTTAATCCAGCACTCGGGAGGCAGAGGCAGGCGAACTGCTATGAGTTCAAGGCCAGCCTGGTCGACAGTCAAGAGAAGCCCTGTCTCGAAAAAAATCATGTCCCAGCACTATTTACAGGCCAGAAAGAGGGCATCAGAGTCCCTGGAACTCAAGTTATAGGCCCCAGGCTTCTGAAAGAGCAGCCAGAGCTTTTAACCGCTGAGCCATCTCTCCAGGAAGTCTTATCTCTCCCCGGCCTGATCTTTTAAGCCAGGTGGATGTGCCTCAGTAGAAAAGGCTTGCCTGTCAGTTCCCAGTACTACAAAAGTAAACACATAACTCGAGTTTCCAACCAAATATGGCAGTTCAAACCTGTAATTCTAGGGCTGGAGAGATGTCTCAGAGGTTAAGAGCACTGACTGCTCTTCCAGAGGTCCTGAGTTCAATTCCCAGCAACCACATGGTGCCTCACAACCAATTATAATGTGGCCTGATGCCCTTTTCTGCAGGTGTACATGCAGGCAGAGATAATAAATAAATCTTTAAAAAAAAAAAAGCCTGTAATTCTAGAACTGAGAAAGTAGGAGCAGGAAGGTCAGGAGTTCAATAGATGTCTCAGATACAAAGCGCTGAGTTCACCACAGCCTGGACTACAGGAGTCCTGCCTCAAGAAAAAAGAGGGGTGGGCTTCTAACTTAGTATTTGTTGTTTTCTTTTTTTTAAGATTTATTTTTATGTATACAGTCTTCTACTTTCATGTACCCCTCACACCAGAAGAGGGCACCAGATCTCATTACAGATGGTAGTGAACCACCATGTGGTTGCTGAGAATTGAACTCAGGACCTCTGGAAGAGCAGCCAGTGCTCCTAACCTCTGAGCCATCTCTCCAGCCCCAGTATTTGCTGTTTTCAACACTACTGATAAATAGTGGGTTTTTGTTTTGAGTTTGGTTTACTTTTTAGTTTCTGGGTTTCGTGTGTGTGTGTGTGTGTGTGTGTGTGTGTGTGTGTGTGTGTGTGTGTGTGTTTGTGTGTGTGTGTTGAAACAGAGTTTCTTTGGGTAGCATTGGCTGTCCTGGAACTCGCTTTGTAGACCAGGCTGGCCTAGAATTCAGAGCTCCCCCTGCTTCTGCCTCCCAAGTGCTGGCATTAAAGGTGTGCACCACAACACCACTGCTGGCCGATGATGAGTGACGAATGGATGAAATGCTTATCAGCTGACTGACTAAAGTGCCCAATGAGAGATTCAAGGGATCAGTAACATCAGCTCACAGAGCCCCACATTCAAATTTAGATGTATCTTCCTAGTGTCCCTGGATCCTTATGGCTAACTATAACACACGCTCAACAAGTCAACAAGATGGCATGTCTCAGTGTCATCAGGGGCTCTAGGTCTGCCAGGTGGCCAGCACAGTTGCCTTTAAAGCTCCATATCTATGACAAAGATACCAAACAAACAAACAACCAAAAGATACAGGTTTCTCCAACGTCAACTGTTGGGCCTTGTCTTTGCCTGGTGAATTGTAGGAGATGGAGCAGGGCCTCAGGACTGAAGGAAGATGCCAGAGGCACTGCCCCTGACATTGCCGAATGTCCCTTCCGCAGAGAGGAGAACGGAAATTCTGGCCTGACTCTGCTCCATAGTATTGAGAAACAATGTTTCTGAATGACAAAGAGGTTCAACCAGCTCAGGACAGAGAAACAAGAGGTTTAGAAAAGGCGCAGAGAGGATGGTAAACGCGATTTCTGCAAGGGAAGAGCTTAACATTTCAGGGCCTGATTTTGTAAAGATTTGTTTATTGTTTTTTGTTTAAGATGTATTTATTTATTTTATGTATACGGTGCTCTATCTGCATGTACACCTGCACATCAGAAGAGGGCATCAGATCCCATTATAGGTGGTTGTGAGCCACCATGTGGTTGCTGGGAATTGAACTCATGACTTCTGGAAGAACAGACAGTGCTTTTAAGCACTGAGTCATCTCTCCAGCCCTATAAGTTTTTTTTTATTAATTTGTTCATATTACATCTCAATGGTTATCCCATCCCTTGTATCCTCCCATTCCTCCCTCCCTCCCATTTTCCCCTTATTCCCCTCCCCTATGACTGTGAGTGAGGGGGAACCTCCTCCCCCTGTATATGCTCATAGGGTATCAAGTCTCTTCTTGGCAGCCTGCTATCCTTCCTCTGGGTGCCACCAGGCCTCCCCATCCAGGGGACGTGGTCAACTATGGGGCACCAGAGTTCGTGTGAAAGTCAGACCCCACTCTCCACTCAGCTGTAGAGAATGTCCTGTCTATTGGCTAGATCTTGGTAGGGGTTTGAAGTTTACTGCCTGTATTGTCCTTGGCTGATGCAAGATTTGTATTTTAAAATAAAAGAAAGGGCTGGAGAGATGGCTCAGAGGTTAAGAGCACTTTCTGCTCTTCTGAAGGTCCCAAGTTCAATTCCCAGCAACCACATGGTGACTTACAACCACCTGTAATGAGCTCTGGTATCTTCTTGTGGTGGGCAGGCACATGTGTAGGCAGAATACTGTATAAATAATAAATAAATCTTAAATAAATAAATAAAAGAAAAAGAAAACAACCAAACAAGAACAGCCAGACACATCAAGATACAAATATTGAAAATTAATAGGGCATGGATGGAGAGATGGCCTAACAGGAACGCTGGCTTCTATGGGCCTGGGTTTGCTTTCCAGTACCCAAAAGGAAGCTTACAACTGTCTCTATAACTCCAGTTCCAGGGCAGTTTGAGGCCTTCCTTTGGCCTCCACAGGCACTGCACAAATATGGCACATGGACATACATGTAGGTAAAACACCTATACACATATTGATAATAAATACAATAAAATGAAAAATAAAAGGAATAAACAGAGGAAAGAGACACCTGACCCTGCATACCCATAGTGGTTAGTGTATACGCTCCACACACACCACACGTGTGCATGCACTCACACACACACACACACACACACACACACAGGCACGAACACATGCACTGGAGCACAAAAGGTGATGACAGTGACAGTTCATTCAGCAGTCAACTGATAGTCGCCGAGCGGAGCGGCTGCTCTGCTGAGTCAGGCCTGATTCCAGGTGTTGGCGATAACGGCAGCTTCAGCATTCAATGTCTCTGGTTGTGGTGGGATCCACCTGTACTTGCAGCTTTGGGGAAGCAGAGTAAGAGCTCAAGGCTAGCCTGAGCTACTTAAGACCTGTTTCAAAGCCAAAACAAACCAAAAATAAATAAGTAAAAAACAACCTCAGGGGCTGGAGAGATGGCTTAATGCTTATGAGCACTTGCCACTTATGCAGAGGACCCAGGTTTGGTTCCCAGCGTGTGCCACCACCGCCTGGATCTTTTTTTTTTTCTTTAAGATTTATGTATTTATATGTATACAGTGCTCTGCCTGCATGTACACCTGCGTGCCAGAAGAGGGCATCAGATCACATTTTATAATGGATGTGAGCCACATTGTGGTTGCCGAGAATTGAACTCAGGACTACTGGAGGAGCAGTCAGTGCTCTTAACCTCTGAACCATCTCTCCACTCCCAAGACAGGGTTTCTTTGTGTAACAGCCCTTGGCTTTCCTAGTAGTCACTCTGTAGACCAGACAGGCCTCAAACTCACAGAGATCTGCCTGCCTTTGCCTCCCAAGTGCTGGGATTAAATGTGTGTGCTACCACCTTTCAGCTAGGCACACATTTTAAATAATAAATCTTTAAATTTTTCTCTACTTTTATAACTGCATTAAGACTTAAGCCCATACAAACAATAAACAAATGAAATATACAGATCAGATGATGCTAAGAAAACCACAGCAAGGTGTCACAGGATGGGTCCACTGGGTCCGCCCCAAGATGCTTCTTAGTCTCTATAATGGTCTTTTGATTGGTTGGTTCGGTTTTGTTTTTGTAGCCTTGGCTGTCCTGAACTTGATTTGTAGACCAGGCTGGCCTCGAACTCACAGAAATCTGCCTGCCTCTGCCTCCCCAGTGCTGGGATCATAGGCATGCGTCACCATGCCCTGGCTTGTGTTAGGCATTTTATATGAATCATTTACTTTAATCTTCAATCTTGTAAGACCTGTTGTTTTGTTATCCCCGTTTCATGTGGAGGAAGTAGTTCCATGACCTCAGTCATTGCCTCTAAGTGAGGGAACGGGGGCATTACCAAGACTTCTGGCACTGGAGCCCACAGTCTCACTTCCGTTTTCACCTGGGTTATCTCTCTCTCTCTCTCTCTCTCTCTTTTTTTTTTTTTTTTTTAACTTTAGAAAGGGTTTTTATTTATATACAAATAGGCAGCACTCTATCCGTAAATGCTATTTTCCAAGAACATGAGTTTCTTTTGTTTGGTTGGATTTTTAAAGAAAATACAAAATGCTGAGTGTTATGATAGCTCATTCCTTTAATCCCAACATTCAGGAGGCAGAGGCAGCTGGATCTCTGTGAGTTCAAGGTCAGCCTGGTCTACATAGTGAGTTTCAGGACAGCCAAGGCTAAACAGAAAACACAAAACAAAGCAGAAAACCACACACTTGATTCTGAAAGGCACCAAGACTCTTCTGCTGGGCTGGGATCCCTGCTGGGACCAAAGTCAAAACTTGTATTGCGTATTCTCCAAAGTAAGAATCATAAGGTGCCATTCAGGTAAAGTATATTCAACCCGCCTAGCCCACGTCACAGCTGCCTACTGGAACAGCGGAGGGGGTCAGACAGCCCAGCATAGTGCAGCTGTGTTACAGAAGGCCATTGTGCAACTGCACAGACCAGACCAAACCAAGAGACGGTGGTCAAGAGAAGGGCCAGGTTTTGGGTGATCTCTGCTCCCCTAATAAGCAGACTATTCTAGTACAAAGACAACATTACGTCATTACAGATTCCATACTAGCAAGACAGTCAGTACAGAAATGCTGCCTGGCGCAGTGGCTGAACCATGGCATACCCACAGATCACATCCTCACCTACACACGAACTTTGTGTTTGCGTGAGCAGAAACTCAGCTGAGACCTAACGTGCACAACGGGATGCGCTTCCATGCTGCAACTCAGGAGGGAAGCAGGTGAGCAGCCTCTGTCTCAGGGACCTTATGTAACCAATCAATAACTTAGGGCCTGACAGTCTCCACTCATTTCCAGTGTCCACGGGGCTGGTTGCAGGCAGCACCGTTAGGCAGCATCCTCCATGTCCGCATCTTCCTGTAACTGCTGGACCATTTTTTCCTCCAGCTGCTTTCCTTTGCCTGCAAGAGGAGCCCGGGTGAGATGGATGTTCTGCTTGACCTCTCTGACGTCTTGAGCCTTCTGTAGCTCTTTGTTTTTCTTCAACCTGATCATTATGAGTTGAGCCTAGTGTTTCTGTTTGATCTCTTCAACTGTCTTCATTGCATCAGTGGTTTTATTCCATGGCTCTCGCTGGTATTTCACAGGTTCATTCCTACATTTTTCAAATTCATATGAGTTGTCCACCATGAGCTCTTTGCCAGCTGCTTTCCGGAAGGCCTTAGTCCACCTGACCTGGCGTGGGTTCCGCTTCTTCTTAAAGTTCTTATGACACTTGGACTTGCAGAATCGAAACACCTGGAAGTCAGCATACAGTCGGCGTAAGCATTCGTTCGACTGACTTCCTGATGCTGCGACAGCCCAGGTGACCCGGGGGGTGGGATGGGGGTCCAACCGCACCAAAGAGGCCTCACCAGCAGTGATGACCCATGGCCCATGGCCACTCCAAGGCGCTCAGAACCCCGCGTGAGCCGCGCGCCCTGAGTTATCTCTTACTCTAAATTTTAATTCCTGGCTACCATTTATGTCTATTACTCTTTATTCCTCCACTGGTAGGAAAACATAACTCCTGGTCTTTCAAGATTCAACTGAAAGCCACGTGTGTGGTGCATACCTTTTGGGAGACAGAGGCAAGAGGATCTCTGCGAGTTCGAGGCCAGTATGGTCTAGTGAGTTCCAGAACAGCAGGAGAAACATAATAGACAGCACCTGTCTCAAAACAAATAAATAAAACCAATACACCATAGGAGGGACTTGAAAACACACAGATGGTGTATACACAGTTGGTACTCTGGGGAGAATAGGATCCTGGAACCCGTTCTTGGCTTATACCAAGAGACAACTGTGCTGAGAATATTGGAAGCCACACACAGTTAAGCATGGGTGACATTTTAGCCAGCTGAAAACAATCACTATTCAGTGCAATAGCTAGGCACAGTGGTGTGTGTCTGTCAACATCTAGGAGGCTGAGCAAGTAAAAATTCTAGTGGATTTGGTACACATCCATGGAATCCTTGACACTTGAGAAGGGGGCAAGACTGTGAGTTCAAGGCAAGGTTTAGCCATACATAGTGAGTTTGAAGCCAGCCTGGGCATTATGTAAGACCCTGTCTTAGCTGGGCGTGGTGACACACACCTTTAACCCCAGCACTCACTCGGGAGGCAGAGGCAGGCAGATCACTGTGAGTTCGAGCCCAGCCTGGTCTACAAAGGGAGTCCAGGACAGCCAAGACTACACAGAGAAACCCTGTCTCGAAAAACCAGACCAAACCAAACCAAATGAAACAAAACAAAACAAATAAAACAGATGGATGGGGTGCCGGGCTTGTAGCTCAGTAGTAGAGAACATGCCTAGCATGTTTGAGGCCCTACGGTCTATTTCCAGTATTGTCAGGGGCAAAAGTACAGATTCTGGAGTGTAGCATGTGTGGTAGAGCATGTGTGGTAGAGCATGTGTGGTAGAGCATGTGTGGTAGAGCATGTGTGGTAGAGCATGTGTGGTAGAGGATGTGTGGTAGAGCATGTGTGGTAGAGGATGTGTGGTAGAGCATGTGTGGTAGAGGATGTGTGGTAGAGCATGTGTGGTAGAGGATGTGTGGTAGAGGATGTGTGGTAGAGGATGTGTGGTAGAGCATGTGTGGTAGAGCATGTGTGGTAGAGCATGTGTGGTAGAGCATATGTGGTAGAGGCTGGGTCAGGTCTCCAGCACTATAAAGAAGAAACATACAAACAAGCAAGCAAGCAAAGGAAAGTGTAAAGTTTTTTTTTAATTAATATATTTTTAAAATTAATTCATTCATATTATATCTCAATCATTATCCCATCCCTTGTATCCTCCCATTACTCCCTTCCTCCCATTTTCCCCTTACTCCCCTCCTCTATGACTGTGACTGGGGGTACCTCCTCCCCTGTATATGCTCATGGGGTATCAAGTCTCTTCTTGGTAGCCTGTAATCCTTCCCGTGAGGGCCACCTGGTCTCCCCATCAAGGGGACGTGGTCAAATATGGTGCACCCGAGTTTGTATGAAAGTCAGTCCCCACTCTCCACTCTCCACTCAACTATGGAGACTGTCCTGTCCATTGGTTAGATCTGGTTCAGGGTTCGAAGTTTACTGCACATATTGTCCTTGGCTGGTGCCATAGTTTGAGCAGGACCCCTGGACCCAAGTCCACCTGTCATAATGTTCTTCTTGTAGGTTTCTAGGTCTCTCGGTAAGTGTAAAGTCTTAAACTTACTTCCCCAGACATTTTTCAGTGTGTCTGAGGTAGGGTTTTGCATTAGTGGTTAGGCTTCACATCTGTCTTTGCAAAGAAAGAATCCCATATTCCCAGCACTTGGGAGACTGAGGCAGGAAAATCACTGCAGGTTAGTTAAAGGCCAGGCAGCTGGGGCCACAGAGTTAGATCCTCTCTCAAAAACCAAACAAACATGGCAGGAGAGATGGCTCAGTAAGTCAAGGTGACAAGCCTGGCAATCCAGGCTTGTTTGACAACACCCATATGTTGAGAGAGGACCAACTCCTGTAGGCTGTCCCCTGACTCCACATTTGCATAGTGGCAAGTTAACACCCACACAGATGCATGCATGGATACATACATACATACACATATACACACATAAATGTAATAAAAATGAAAAACCAAACAATCCCATGCAAGAACTCCAGGGCCCTAACACGGGAGCTCAGGGCATCAGGAGACTTGGAATTCTATCATTTTCCATCACTGGCCCAATAGGTAGGGCTCCCAATAAAATGCTGTGTGAAATGTTTGGGACAATGCTACCCTAAAACATTAGTTCAGTTCAAAATGTAATGGGCAGCCTACATGTTCTCTTAGCTTGGTCTGGTGGCCTTTCAACTGGGAGATCTTGGCCAGGCTGCACAGCTCCTGTGAACTTCTTATCTACAAAGTGGAGAAGTTGAGACATTCCTCTTCTCGGTGAGAGTCACAGAGGATCTTCATGTAAGGTGCTGAGCTCAGCAAAGGCACATGGTGAGTGCTCAGTAATGAGCAATTAGGATTCATAGCTTTCATCTCTCATTTCTGTAGCTCCTAGAGCATTTAAATATAACCTATAACATTAGATTTACATCAGCTTTCCAGAAATGCATCGGTTAACAGTGAATTAACATGAGTCTAGCCTGGCTGGGAGCTTAAGTCAGCCCTGGGCCCCAAAGAGAAGATTAATGACACTAATTTATCAACCAGGAATTTCCTTAAAGTGGGCAAACCAGGAAAAAACAAAACAAAACAAAAACAACAGTGTGCTTCTTTAAGAAGCCACTAGGGGGAGGATGTGTATTTTAGACCAGTCCTGGGACACATTGCAAACTGCGAGCTTTCCATACTTTGAGAACAAAGCAAGGATTAAGAAAGCCCTGGGAGGCCCGGCATGGTAGCCCAAGCCTTCAGTCCCAGCTCTCCAGAGGCAGATCTGGAGGTGGATCTTAATGAGGTCAAAGCCAGCCTGGTCTACAATGTGAGTCCAGGACAGCTAGGGCTCTGTTAAACAGAGAAACCCTGTCTCGAAAAACAAAAAACAACGACAAAAAAGAAAGCCCTGGGAGGTTCCGGGTTTTAGAGGGCGTGTACAAGTTGGAAGTTAACATGGAGCTAAGAAAATCAATCTATATTAAGACCATTACCAGGCAGGCACGGTGGCGCACGCCTTTATTATTATTTTTATTTATTTTAATTTTATTAATTTATTCAGATTACAACTCAATTGTTATCCCATCACTTGTATTTTCCCATTCCTCCCTCCCTCCCGCTTTCACCCTATTCCCCTCCTTCCCCACTATATGGTCATAGGCTAACAAGTCTCATCTTGGTAGCCTGTTTATTCTTTCTTTGAGTGGTGGCACATGCCTTTAACCCCAGCATTCAGGGGGCAGAGGCAGGAGGATCTCTGTGACTCTGAGGCCGGCTCTAGTCTACAGAGCGAGTTCCAGGCCAGCCAGGGCTACACAGAGAAACCTTGTCTCAGACAAAAAAAGAAAGAAAGAAAGGAAGGAAGAAAAAAAAAGGATGAGTATACTGAAAGATTTTTCTTTTTTGAGACAGGGTTTCTCTGTGTAGTCCTGATTGTCCTGGACTCGAATTGTAGACCAGGTTCTCTCTGCCTCCAGAGTAAGTGCTGGGATTAAAGGCGTGTGCCACCACCGCCGCCCGGCCTAAAGATTTAAAATAAAAAAATAAATAAATTGTATCGCAAAGTCTGGAGTTCCAGAATTTATAAAGATCCCATCACCAAGCCGGGCGGTGGTGGCGCACTCCTTTAATCCCAGCACTCGGGAGGCAGAGGCAGGCGGATCACTGTGAGTTCGAGGCCAGCCTGGTCTACAAAGTTAGTCCAGGACAGGCAAGGCTACACAGAGAAACCTTGTCTCGAAACACCTCCCCCCAAAAAGATTCCATCACCATTAGACCAAATGCACAAAACAATGAAATAAAAAGGTTGAGGGGGGTGTGGGATACAGTTCACTGGAAAAGCACTTGCCAGCTAGGCATGGGCTCAGCAGTGACTGGCTTGCCTAGCACACAAGGCCCCCAGCTTGATGCCTGAATGGCAGAAAAGTGAAATGAACCGTGTGGAGGTAAACATCTACAATGCAAGGGAGATGGAGGCCGGAGGATCAGGAAGGGAGGGTCCTCTACTACCCAGAGACTCAAACTCCTTGAGATCCTATCTCAAGAAAACCAAACCAGGGCAGAAGAGATGGCTCAGTGGTTAAGAAAGTTTGCTGCCCTTGCAGAGGACCACAGTTCAGGTCCTGGCACCCACATTCCTGGGAAATGTGACGCCCTCTCCCCACCTTTGTGGGCAGGGGATGCACATGGAACACAAACACACATGCAGGCAAAACACTCAAACACATTAAAAAAAATAAAAAAATAAAAGGCTGCCTTTCCAGTGGGGACAGCCTCCCTAAAAGGACATCCTAATCGCAAATGATCTGCCTCATCCCTCCCTATACAGAGAAGAGGAGAATACCAGAAGAAGTGCAGTGACCGCACAGAGCCCAATCCTTATATCATGGGTGCTATAAATCATCACGGTCTCTAGCCATGCACAAACCACCTTAGTCTTGTACGTTGGCTGCTCCGCTGTCCAGTTAGCCCTCAGGTGGGAAAGCAAGGGGAAGAGGAGGGCACCCAGAGGACCAGTGGCTAGTTAGCCCAGACAGCAAATTCCAGATTCAGGGAGAGACTGTCTCAGAAAATATGGGGGAGGGGCTGGTGGGATATTTCAGCTGGTAAAGTCATACTTTGAAGCTTGAAAAGCAGATTTCAAGTTCCAGGCAGAAGGAGAACTGAATCCACAAAGCTGTGCTTTCACACCTCTACATTTGTGCTGATGCATAGCACACACACACTCTCACTCTCAGGCACACTCATGCTTGCATGCATGCATGCACGCGCGAATGCACACACACACACACACACACACACACACACACACACACACACACTCTTTCTAAAAGGTAGAGAGCTGGCATGGTTGCATACCTTTACTCCTAGCACTTTGGTGGCAGAGGAAAGCCTATATAAAGAGTTGCAGGCCAGGCAGGGTTCATAGTGAGACCTTGTCTCAAACAAAATAAAATTAAACTAAAAGCCATAAAAATAAAAATAAAGAACTAAAATTGAGGAAGATCCCCACCATTGATCCCCAGCCTGTAAATAAGAATGTAGGGGTGTGCGCACCACAAACTTACAAGCAGATGTGCATATAATAATATACACATACAAATATTATATAATATATCATATATATATTTATATTTATATATTTGCTTTGGTTTTTGAGACAGGGTCTCTCTGTGTAGCCTTGGGTGTCCTGGACTCGCTTTGTAGACCAGGCTGGCCTTGAACTCACAGAGATCTGCCTGCCTCTGCCTCCTGAGTGCTGGGATTAAAGGCATGTGCCACCACGCCTAGCTTGTGTGTGTGTGTATACACATATATATGTGTGTATATATATGTATGTGTATATATATATATATATATATTTTTTTTTTTTTTTAACCCACCATTGCTGGAGTTTGTGTGTCATGTCCCCATGGTATTAAGGAAAGTGAAAGTCAGCAACTGCTGGTTCTGCTGTACCAAGAACTTTCTAAACATTAACTCAATGCCTGAGTAGTGCCTCGTGCCTATAACCTCAGCACTCAAGAGACTGAAATAGGAAGGAGGCTTAGGTGAGTGTGATGCCAGCCCGGGCTACACAGTGACTTCCAGGCTAGTCTGGGCTACAGAGTGAGACCTTGTTCCAAGAATCAAAAATCACGACATTGATCCAGCAATTACTCTGTACAAACCCTCTGAGGAGCAGTGAAAAGTATGTTTACCTGGGGAACTCTGACTGGCTTTTGAGTCCTGGACCTGTCCAGGCTCCCTAGCCTACTTCCATTCTCGGAAGTGCTTCCTCTTCTTTCATAACTACCTCTGTTTCTATCACTGAAATAAAGAATTATAAAAGAGCCGAGCATGGTGGCCCACGTCTTTAATCCCAGCACTGGGGGGCAGAGGCAGGTGGATTGCTGTGAGTTTGAAGCCAACCTGGTTTACAAAGTGAGTCCAAGACAGCCAAGGTGACATAGAAAAACCCTGTCTGGGGGGGGGGGGGGAGAACTAAACAAAAGAGGAATTATAAAAGAAAGGGAGGAAAGAGGAAAAGAAAGGAAGTATGGATGGAAAAGAAGGAAGAAAAGAAAGAAAGTCAGTTGTTATCTTGTCTGGGGTTCATCCCGCTGGAAATTGAATGTGGGTTTGGACCGAGGTCCAAGCCCATCTACTCCTCAACACTGGTTTGTCCAGGACCGCAGTTAGCTTGTCCAGTCAGCCACTAGTTCCTGGAGCTGTGAATCCCAACCAAGAGCAGAAGCCTGGAAAAACAAAAACAAGACATTTCCCAAACTTCGGTAAATCCAGCAGCCTTAGTTATGGGCCTGCGGGAAGCTTCAGCGGATTTGAGGACTGGAGAGAGAGGGCCTGGCATGACAATTGAGGAGTGGGGGGATTCAGTTTGTGACCAAATTCTAATAAGCAGGATGGAGTCCGACTGGCTTGGAAGTTCACAGGCTGGGTGGGGGAGCAAGGAAGCGGTGGAATCTGTTTGTCTGGTCCAGCACACGCTGAGTCCTCTTTTCTCATTTTCTAAACCTGCAAGGCCCTCCCCCATTGTCACACCTGCTGGCAGCAGGGGGAGGCGGGGGGGGGGGGAGGGGGGGCTCCAGTGAATGGACAAGTTCCAAGAATTCTTTCCCCCTTCCCCCACCTTTTACATAGCCAAGCCCTGAGACAAAAGGCGTCCAGAGTCTAGAGCCTTACCGTCATCCTCTGCCAGCTCCAGGGAGCGCCAGACAGCTGGAGCCGAGCCCCAGCCACACCATTTACACCTTTTACCGCCTGCCCCGCTCACTCCCTCCTCTCCACCCATGGCCTGGAGATCCTAGCATCCTCCTCCTAACTCCCTGGAGGCTGAGGGTGGCTTCCTGTGAAATGGGCGGGGAGACCAGCGCTTATGAGCACTCATGGCGCAGACTGCAGATGCAGATGCAGATCTTTTGTACAGGGCAGCACAGCCGCAGCAGCAGGAGTGCCGGGTAACCCGAAGCTTCTTACCTGGCCCTATACCGCCCTGATTTCTGGCCTTGGTAACTTCCCTGAAAGACATTGGTCCCTCTCTTTCTCAGATAGTTCCTTTATCCGCTGATAAATGTAACCTAGTCACTGAGCCAGGGCAAAGAGCTTCTGAATTTGGTCCCTCGTTTCCTTCGCATGCCTGCCCAAGCCGACCCCATGGAGGAAGTGGCTCCGTTCTGGTCTGCTCAGTGTCGGCAGTACAGTAAAAGCACCAGCATATTAAGCCGGGTCTTCCACACCTTGATTGCAAGACTAGGACTGGTGCTTTGTCCAAATTCTCCCTGCCTGCTGTTTACCTGTTCATCCATATTGTCAGATGTGTGGACAAGTATAAGTCTGCCTTTACCTGGTCCTCAGGGTTGGCCCAATCTGCACCCCTAACCCACCCTCCATCCTACCCCTCACCCCGACCCTACCCCCACCCACCCTACCCTTCCACCCCACCTTTTTTTTTTTTTTTAAGTTTTTCAAAACAGCATTATTCTGTGTAGCCTTGGCTATCCTGGACTCCTTTTGTAGATCAGACTGGCCTCAAACTTCCTGCCTCTGCCTCCCAAATGCTGGGATTAAAGGCGTGGACCACCAAGCCCGGCTTAGTCTGTCCCTTCTCAACCTCTGAAATGTACACACGTGTGTTTTCATGGCAGGCTGGGAAAGGGCACAGTTACCTCTCAGTTCTAGCCGGCTTGGATCAGATGCCACAAATTTGACTCCCACTCTTGCAAGTCTTGTCCCACTGGATTAGCTCCTCCTCCCCCAGAGATTTCAGAGTAGAGGTTAAGGTATGCCAGCCATGTCCAGTAATAGGTAGGGACTGAGGGATGCTGGGAGAACCTGGTTAAAAAAAAAAAAAAAAGGTACCTCAGCCACCTGTCCTAGGTCTGTAGCCCAACAATCTCTGTGAGTTCGAGGCCAGCCTGGTCTACAGAGCGAATTCCAGTATAGCCAGGGCTACACAGAGAAACCCTGTTTAGAAAAAACAAAAAACAACAAAAGCCCCAAGACAAACAAGCAAAAAGAAAATAGCAAAGAAAAAAAAATGGAGAGTTATTTATTCCCTTGAACCTCCTCCTGGACATTCTTTTTCACTATCCCTTAATAAATCTGTTTGCTTTGCTAAAATACACATACATTAATAATGATAAAGAAATTAAAAAAATAATAAATGATCCACCCACAATAAGCCAACTGCTTGGGGGAAAATGTAACTTTTTGTGAATGCAAGTATGAGAAAAGCTTGCAAAACCACTGCTTTCCAAACCTAAAAGGAGCCGGGCATGGTGGCGCATCCCACCTGAATCCCAGCACTCGGGAGGCAGAGGCAGGCAGATCGCTGTGAGTTCAAGGCCAGCCTGGTCTACAAAGCGAGTCCAACCAAACCAACCAAACCTAAAAGGTTGACATTCGTTGGCCAAATGGCCAATGGCTAAATGCTCCAATGGAGATGTGCTTGTGCAGGGCGTGATGGCGCCTTTAATCCCAGCACTCGGGAGGCAGAGGCAGGTGGGTTGCTGTGAGTTCAAGGCCAGCTTGGTCTACAAAGTGAGTCCAGGACAGGCAAGGCTACACAGAGAAACCCTGTCTCAAAAAACAAAAAACAAAAAACAAATAAACAAACAAAGAGATGTGCTTTGTTTCCAAGCGCTATGAACGCATTGCTAACTATATGTATTTAAAAGCACACACAAAACAATAAAAGCCGAAAAGATCGAGCTCTGAGAAATACACCTGTGGTGCATACCAGTTAGATCCCCACCCCTTGCCGCTGAGGCCTTCCCTCCTTGCTAGGCAGAGTGTGTGGTGTGTGGGACTAGACCCTGGCACTAGTCAACAGCGTCCCATCACCATTTCTCAGAACCACCCTCACCTGAGGGCCAAAGCCTAACACAGGAAATAGTATCTGGCTACAGACACCTATCCAGTGCAGACACACATCTCTGCTGGTTTGCTGTATTTCTTTATGTTTTTGGTTTTTGTTTTGCTTGTTTGTTTGTTTGAGGTAAGCCTTTGTTAGGATTCTGCCCCAGTCTGTCTACCTGTGATGTCATAGCCTGCCTGCCACTCGGCATGGCTCTGCTTAGTGTATATAAAAGGACGGGCCCACCTCACCTCTCTCTCTCTCTCTCTCTCTCTCTCTCTCTCTCTCTCTCTCTCTCTCTCCTTTCTCTCCCTTTTACCCTCTCTTGCCTCTCTCTTTCATCCATTCTCTCTCTCTCCTTTCTCTCCCTTTTACCCTTTCTTGCCTCTCTCTCTCTCTCTCTCTCTCTTTCTCTCTCTCTCTCTCTCTGTCGCTCTGGGATACCCCTCTCCCTATGCTCATTTAATAAACTTCTCCATCTAATAGGTGTTGCCTGCCATCTTATTTTTAGTTATTAAAGTCTTGCTATCTAGTCCTGACTGACCGGGAACTCCCGTGATCTCTTGCCTGCTGCCTCTGCCTTGTTTGGAGTGGTAGACTGAATGGGCGTGGCCCACCGCTCACAGCCAGCTAGTTTGGTTGAAGAATAACTATTTCACAAGCGGACCCAAAGTGAGTCTTTTCTCTGTGACAGTCATGGTATAAATTCTTTCTTTGCATTTTATTATTTAATTGTAAGGGTTTTTGTTTTTTATTCTATTCTTCTTTACTTTTTTACATTTATTTACTTATTTGTGTGTGTTGACAAGAGGTGCACACCACAGCTGGCAGAGACGACAGCTTTAGAGTGTCCTCGCCTTCCATCTTGTAGGCCACCCCCTTTCCTTATCTAATCTTTTTCAGAATCCAAGGAGGTAATTATAATAATAATAATTATGACCATTTTCTTCTCAGAGGAAGAAATTAAAGCTCTGCCAGTTTAATTGTTCCTGGTATTATGTGTAGCTCGAGGCTAGCTTTGAATTTCTGATGCTTCAGCCTCCACAGCCCTGCAGGGTTACAGAGAAGCACCATACCACCTACCTTGGAGCTGAGACTTAAAACTTTTGTTTAGACTGGATGTGATGAAGCACGCCTTTAACCCCCAGCGCTCTGGGTTCTGGAGTTAAAGAAGTAGGTAGGTCTCTGTAAGGCCAGCCTGGTCTACATTGCAAGTTCTAGGACAGCCAGGACCACAAAGAGATTGTCTCAAAACAATAACCCCCCCCAAAAAAAAACCCCAAAAACAAAACCAAAAAAACCAATACCAACAACAAACCCCCCCCCCAAAAAAAACAAAAAACAAAAAACCAACCAGAGTTTTTCAATTCTGAAGCTAATACTATGCAATTTTGAATTTTTGTTGTCGTGTTTTTGATCTTGAGACAGGGTTTCTCTGTGTAGCCCTGGTCATCTTGGAACCCATTGTGTAGACCAGGCTGGCATGGAACTCAGCAATCTGCCTGCCTCTGCGTCCTAGGTAGTGGGATTGAAGGCATGTGCCCTGTGAGGAGAAAAATTAATTGCATTTATTCCTGAACCTAAGACCCAGGGGACATCTTGGAGGGGAAATGGAAAGGCTGGAAGAGCCAGAGTACCAGTAGATCTACAGTAGACTGGGTCTCCTGGAAATGACAGGGAAGCCACAACAGCACGGCTGCCTAAACAGGCCCTGAACAAAGACACCAACAGACACATGCTGTTGTGGAAGAGACATTTCATGGGGTCCCAGCCCTAGGCAACTGAGGACCCCAACTCAGTCCCAACTGAGGACTGCTGGGAAAGAAAGAATTAGTAAGTTATCCCCAGCGATGAACTCCTTTATGGGTAAAGTGGTCAGCTCTGGAATCACACAAATACTAAACAGACTCTACAGCTTGTATTAATATATCTATGCATGTATATATATGCACATATATATGTGTATACATGTAATAATAACAAAGCAAAAGAGGCCATGAATTTAAGAAGGGGTGAAGGGATGGATCCATGGAAAGCGTGGGAAGGAGGAAAGGGCAGAAGGTAGCAGCCATCTGGAAAGAAAAACTTTCTTTTGGCTTTAAGAATGTTGTGTACAGCCAGGTGGTACATGCCTGCAATCCCAGAAAACCCTGTCTCAAAAAAACCAAAACCCAAAGAGTGTTTGTGTGATGGTCTCTGGGCTTACCTCACAACCTTAGGCTCCTCGAATATCTGCCCAACTAATATCTAGACATAAATGACTGAATAGTTTTCTTAATAAATGAGTGGTGAAAAGAATAATAGTGTATATTACATAATACTATTTTTTTATTATTATTTTTAGCAAATCACTGAGTGGCTAAAGCAATGCAAAGGAAAAATGGATAAGTTCTTTGTTTTCTCTCTTCTTTTTTTCTTTTTTGTCTTTTCCTCTTCTTTCCTCCTACTCCTTCTTCCATTGCCTCTCATCTCTATGTCCAGTAACAGAGAGGATTAAATTCTTTAAATCTACCTAGAGCCAGCTGTGGTGGCAATCACCTGCAACCGCACAGTCAGGAGGCAAGCGAAGGCAGGAAGACCGACACAAGTCTGAGGCCAGCCTCCTCTGTATCGTCAGCTCTAGGTTAGCCAGGGCTACAAACTGAGAAGCGGTCTTAAAACAATAAACTGGGGGCGTAAGGGATATGGCTCGGTAGTTAAGAATACTTCTTGTTCTTGCGGAGGATCTGGGTTCAGTTCCTCACAGGCACATTGTCTGGGTTCAGTTCCTCACAGGCACATTGGGTGGCCCCAGAGGACCCATCATCCTCTTCTGGCCTCCTCAGGGCCCTGTGCTCACATGCATGCGCATCTACACACAGACACAAATACTTATACATAAAAGGAAAAAAAAAAAGATAGTGAGTAGGAAAGAGAATTAGCTTATAAGCAGGATGTGGACTGAGCATCTTGGTCTTGGACCAGTGCTACACAACCTCATCATCAGTCTGTTTACGACTCAGAGCAACCTCTCATTTGCTAATGAGAAATTGGTCCCTGGGGTTTAAAGAAAGCTTGCTCAATGTCACACAGGGCAAAGTAGGAATTGATACTATCATTTTACTCCACACCTGGGGCTTCTAACCACTTATTGACACCCAGCGCTCATCACAACTGCGGTTTAGGTGGATGATGGGAGAACAGATGAACTGTGAATGCCCCCTAAGCTATGCCCTTGGAAGCTGTTAACTTCAGTCAGTTTCCTAGCTCTGTTCGTTATTTAAAGGAAGCATTTCTTCTGCACGTCCCTTTATGAGTGAGAGATTACTCTTGACTTATCTAGTTCCTCAATCTGAATTTTGTTTAAAGGCAGGTCTATATTTACTAAAGATGTCTGCTTGTAGACACTGGCTTAATTATTGCTGGGGCTCAGGGAGGATTTGGCTTTAGGCTCTTCTTTACTTTTGTGAAACCTCACTATCTGTTGGGTTTTGTTTTGTTTTGTTTAATATGGGACACTTCACGAACTTGTGTGTCATTCTTGCGCAGGGGCCATGCTAATCTTCTCTGTATCGTTCCAATTTTAGTGTATGTGCTGCCGAAGGGAGCACTCATTTTCTGGTTTTGTGTCTGTTTGAGAAAGGGTGTTGTTGCTATGCAGCCCAGGTTGGCCTAGAACTCACTGGAATCTTCCTCAACCTCCCAAGTGCTCAGATTTACAAGTATGCATCACTACACTGGTCTTTGTTGTCTTTGTTGTCCTGGGGATTTGGTAAACATAGTCTATACTATTGATCTCTGTGTCTCTCTGTCTGTCTGTCTGTCTGTCTGTCTGTCTGTCTGTCTGTCTCTCTCTCTCTCTCTCTGTGTGTGTGTGTGTATGTGTGTACGTGTATGGTGTTTTTCATGTAGCCTAGGATGTTCTTGGCCTGAGGGACAAAGGGACACATTTTCTGCCTATTAGATTGACAAAAATGACAAAAAGTTTTTGTTGGGCATGATGGTGATGTGCACCTCCAACCTCACACTTAGGAAAGTGAGGCAGGAGGATTGCCACCAGTGAGGCCAGCCTGAGCTAAGCAATGAAGTTCTAGGACAGTTTAGGCTGCAGAGTGAGAATGTTAAAGAACAAACAAAAACAAAGAAGAGTTTATTCATTATGGTTCACTTTAGCATAGTTTTGTTTTTGGCTTTTTGTTTTTGTTTTTTCCAGACAGGGTTTCTCTGTGTATCCTTGGCTGTCCTGGACTCGCTTTGTAGACCAGGCTGGCCTTGAACTCACATGGATCCACCTGCCTCTGCTGAGTGCTGGGATTAAAGGCATGCAGGACATGCCCGGCCGCATCTTAACCTTTTCTAATACCTCAAGAGCCGCACTGATTCATGCTCAGTTCATGCTGTGTGTACAATGTGGTAACACAGAAGCCATTGGCTTAGGAAAGGTGGCTAGTCCTACTATTTGAAATCTTCTCAGCCTCTCCTCTCTTCCTGTTGAATTGAACCCAGTGCTTCTCACATTGAGAGTTCTTTAAGCATGACACCTCCCCACCTGACCCCGACCCCCACCCCAGTAGGACCTGCTTGCTGGTCCAGATCTGTAATCTCCGAACTCCAGCGATGGAAGTGGAGGATCTGGAGTTCCAGACCAGCCAGGGCTAGGAGGCTTTGTCTTAAAAGCCAAAAACAGCCGCTGGTAAGTGCATATCTTTAATCTCAGCACTTGGGAAGCAGAGGCAGAGGCAGAGGCAGGAGGATCTCTGTGAGCAGCCTGGTCTACAAATCAAGTTTCAGGACAACCAGGGCCATCACACAGAGAAACCCTATCTTGAAAAAAACAAAGCAAAACAGAACAAACAAACAAACATAAACCAAACCAAACTAAACCAAAATAAAACTAAGCAAAAACACACCAGATTTTGAAGACTAGGTAGAGAGAACAGGGAGCTAGGTATCATAATGTAAACCCTAACCCTAACCCTTGCAAAGTGGAGGGAATTGAAGAACATCATCAACCTAATGTGAGTTCAAGGATAGTTACGAGGAACATCATCTTTTTTTTTTTTAAAAAGGGGGTGGGGTGGGGTTGGAGGCTGGAGAGATGACTCAATGGTTAAGAGCACTGTCTACTCTTCCAGAGGTCCTGAGTTCAATTCCCAGCAACCACATGGTGGCTCACACCCATCTACAAGGTGATCTGATGTCCTCATCTGGCGGGCAGGTGTACGTGAAGCTAGAGCATTCATATGTGTAAGGCAAATAAATCAATCTTAAAAAAAAAAAAAAAAGATCCAGCAGGGCGCTGGTGGCACACCCCTTTAATCCCAGCACTTTGGAGGCAGAGGCAGGTGGATCATTGTGAGTTCCAGGTCAGCTTGGCCTACAAAGGACAATCAAGGCTACACAGAGAAACCCCACCTCGAAAAACTAAAACAACAAACAAACAAACATTGGGTATGTGGCTACCTTGGTACAATTCTTGCCTAATATGAATGAATAAAATCTTGTTTTTATTCCTAGCACCTCATATACCTGTGTGACCCACAGATATAATCCAAGCTCTTTTTGGTAGAAGCAGGAGGAACAGAAGGGAAGGGTCTTCCCCAGCTACCAAACATCTCAAAATAGAAGCAAAAAGAATAAACTAAAGAAATGGAATCTCTCTCTCTCTCTCTCTCTCTCTCTGTGTGTGTGTGTGTGTGTGTGTGTGTGTCTGTCTGTCTGTCTCCCTCCATCACTATGACAGACCAAAGTAATTCCATTTTGCTTAAAACTTCCATTTTTGTATTTGGGTGACCTAGTCCTGAACTCTGAATCCAGGAAAAGCCACAGAAGATACTCTTGGCGCAGAGATACAGAATAACCAATCAGCTGGAAAACAGGAATGTACTCAAAGTCCAGATACTTCTTCAGACCTTCCAAAAAATTTATTCCTTAGGTCTTCTAAAAAGCTGGTCATTTGTGGTCTGGCACCAAACTTGTACCAATCAGTTTAAAGGACAATATTTTGTTTGTCTTGATATGAGCAAGCGAACTCATATTACTGCTGTCATGCCTTCCTTGATGCAAGGGACTGTATATTTAAACCATGAACCCAGATAATATATATTGTGTGTATGTGTGTGTGTGTGTGTGTGTGTGTGTGTGAGTGTGTGCTGTGCCATGTGTTTGTGAGCATGCTGTGACATGTAGGAAGAGCTCAGCTCAGAGCACAACTCTGTGGAGTTGGTTGTCCCTTTCTATTGTACTTTAAGCGGAGGGAACTCAGGTTGCCAGGCTCACACAGGAAGTCCCTTTACCTGCTGAGCCATCTTACCAGACAATAGTCTTTTGCTGTTCCTCTCTTTTCTTCCTCCCTGACGTGTGAAGTATGTGCCACACAACATGCATGGTATATGATTTATTATAGAAACATGGGAGAGGAGGAAATGGGAAAGGTGCACCCTAGGGGGACAGACACAGACAGACAGACAAAGAGGGCAAGAGAGTGGAGAGTGAGAGAAGATGTATTTACCCGTTTATATCCTGGGAAGGGGCACACACTTGGTGGTAGGCTACCTGTGATGATGTCATAGGTTGCTAGGCAGCCTGGAGGCAGGCTTGTGAAGCTGCTTATATACTAACACTCTTCAAGACAGGGTTTCTCTGTGTAGCCTTGGCTGTTCTGGAACTAGCTTTATAGACCAGACTGACGTCAAATTTATAGAGATCTGCCTGCCTCTGCCTCCCAAATGCCCTGCTCTATTTCTGATTTATAAAGTGGGCAAATAATATGTAATCAGCACATATTATTTAGTGTGGTTTTTATCCAATTTCAATGGGTGGTGTTGGCTCTGGGTAAAAATAAGTAGAAAAAAATGAGGTGCATAAGAGCGCTTAGTGCATTGTGCTTTAAAGAAACGGCCAAGGGCTGGGTGTGTTTCAGGACAGCCAGGGTTATAGAGAGGAACCTTGTCTCAAAAATGAAAACAATTATAAAAAAATTAAAAGGGGGCTTTCTATCTGTTCCTGCTCTCTTTTTGAAGTGTTTTTGTTTGTTTGTTTGTTTTTGAGACACTATGTAAGGAACTTTTTAAAAAAGACTAAGTTCAAGGCCAGCCTGGTTTACAGATTGAGTCCAGGACAGCCAAGGCTATACAGAGAAACCCTGTCTCCAAAGGAAAAAAAACTTTTTTATTTATATTTTCTGTATATAAATGCGCTATCTGTATGTACACCTGCAGGCCAGAAGAGGGCATCAGATCCCATTATAGATGGTTGTGAGGCACCATGTAGTTGCTGAGAATTGAACTCAGAACCTCTGGAAGAACAGCCAGTGCTCTTAATCTCTGAACCATCTCTCCAGCTTTTTTGTTTTTGTTTTTGTTTGGTTTGGGTTTTTTGTTTGTTTATTTGTTTTGTTTTTCGAGACAAGGTTTCTCTGTGTAGCCTTGGATGTCCTGGACTTGCTTTGTAGACCAGGCTGGTCTTGAACCCCCAGCAATCCACCTGCCTCTGCCTCCTGAGTGCTGGGATTAAAGGTGTGCACCACCACAGCTGGCTTTGTTTTTTGTTTTTAAATTCAGGGTTTCTGTCTATAGCCTCGACTGTCCTGGAACTCACTTTGTAGGTCAGGCTGGCCCCGAACTCACAAAGAGCCACCTGCCTCTGCCTCCCACATGTTGGAATTAAAGGCAGTGCCACCACTACCTGGTTTCTAAGGAGCTTTTTATCTTCCAGCTCACACCTGCACCTCCCACATGTTATGATTCCAGGAGTATACCCCTGAACCCAAGCTTAGTGCATACTGGATAAGCACTCTACTGATGGAGCCACACTCCCTCCATCCACTGCCTTGCTTTTTAAACCCACCTCTGGAACAATACACTAAAAACAGTATTAGGTAGTATTTTAGGTTTCTATTGCTGTGATAAAAACAACTCAAGGAAGAGAGAGTTCATTTTATCTTACACTTCCAAGTGCCCATTCATCACAGAGGGAAGTTGGCAGGAACTCAAGCAGTGCAGGAACCTGGAGGCAGAAACTGAGGTAGAGGCCACAGAAGGATGCTACTTTTTGGCTTGCTCCTATGGCTCCTATGTTTTGAGATAGGTTTTCTCCGTGTAGCCTTGGCTGTCCCGGAGCTCACTCTGTAGACCAGGCTGGCCTCAAACTCACAGAGATTGGCCTGCCTCTGCCTCCCGAGTGCTGAAATTAAAGGCGTGCACCACCAAGGAACACCAGTCCAGGCCACCCACAGTAAGCTGGTCCTCCCTCATCAATCATCAACTAAGAAAATGAAGGAGCCGCACTCAGGAAGCAGAAGCAAGCAGATCTCTGTGAGTTCGAGGCCAGCCTGGTCTGCAAAGTGAGTCCAGGACAGCCAAGGCTACACAGAGAGAGCCTGTCTCAAAAAACCAAACCAAACCAAACAACCAAAAAAAGCACAGCCTTGCCAACATGCCAATCTAGTGGGGGCATTTTCTCAACTGAGATTTCCTCTTCTAAAAGGACTCTAGCTTGTGTCAAGCTGACTAGCCAGGACAGGTGGTGTTTATTTAGAGAGATAAACTATTGCCAGAGAACAGGATTAACGTTTGAATTTTAAATCTTTTCATAAAGTTTTGTGCCAAGCTGTATAAGCGCTATGAATATTATTATGTTTATATATATGTGCGTAAGTTAAAGATTATGTGTATTTATGTGTGTCTGTGTGAGTACATGCCACATGTAAATAAGTACCCGAGGAGGCCAGAAGAGAGTGTCAGATCCCTGGAGTTGAATTACAGGTGGTTGTGAGCCATCTGATCATTCAGCAGGCACTGGGACCCAATCAAGCTCAGGTCCTCTGAAAGAACAGGAAATAATCTTGATCACTGAGCCATCCATCTCTTAGCATGCATATATGAATATATATATATATATTTTTTTTTTTGAGTCAGAGTTTTTCTGTGTAGCCTTGGCTGTCTTGCAACTCACTCTTTAGATCAGGCTAGCCTTGAACTAACAGAGATACCTCTGCCTCTGCCTCCCAAGTACTGGGATTAAAGGCATATGCCACCACCTCCTGTCTTTAGTTTCTCTATATTTTTTTAATTTATTTTTTTAAATGTATATGAGTACACTGTTTTCATGCACATCAGAAGAGGGCATCAGATCTTATTACAGATGGTTTTTGAGCCACCATGTGGTTGCTGGGGTTTGAACTCAGGACCTCTGGAAGTACTCTTAAGTGTTGAGCCATCTCTCCAGCTCCCAAGCCTTTATATTGTAATGATTTAGTTATTGTATGTATGTGTGTGTTAATGTGGGGCATGCACCCAGGCACACGTGTGAAGGTCAGAGGACAGCTTTCAGCAGTCAGTTCATGCATTCCACTTTGTTGAGCCAGGGGCTCTATTGTTTCTGCCTTTGCACGGCTTACTCCAGGCAAGCAGGCTAGCTGGCCCACCATGCCAGACTTTTTACATATGATCTGCGATCAAGTTGATCAGATTTGTAGGGCTAGAGGTTTTATAGGCTGAGCTATCTTCCTCCTATGCTTTATTATTATGTATATAATAATAATAACAACAACAATAACAACAACAATTATAGTTGTTTATTATGACTATTATTATGATCATTATTATTATTGTTTTGGTTTGGTTTTCAAGACAGGGTTTCTCTGGCTGTCCTAGACCCGCTTTGTAGACCATGCTGGCCTTGAACTCATACAAATCCACCTGCCTTTGCCTCCCAAGTGCTGGGATTACAGGCCTGCACCACCATGCCTAACTATTATATATATTTTATACATATGATTTTGATTGTTTTTTTTTCCATACAGGCTCTCGAGATGTAGGTCTGGCTGTTCTGGAACTCACTATAGATCAGGCTGGCCTCGAACTCAGAGATCTGTTTGCTTCTGCCTCACGAGTTCAGGATCAGTTTGGGCAAGGTAGTAAGATCCTGTCTCAAAATGAAAAATGAAGAGGTTGGTGCTGCCCTTCATGGTTGAGCAATTGCCTACCACAAGTGAAGCCCTAAGAGGTACCAGTATTGAAGAAAAAAATTAAATCCCTAACATAGTACAAAAATACCGTCCTCAGATGGGAATGCACAGAGAAGGCACTGGCAGATAGGGACCGTGGTAAGCTGAGTGTGGGAAAAGAGTCTGTTCAACTTACTCTGTTTTTGTTTTTGTTTTCAAAACAGGGTTTCTCTGTGTAATAGAGCCCTGGCTGTCCTGGGCTCCCGTTGTAGACCAGGCTGGCCTCGAACTCAGAGATCCGGCTGCCTCTGCCTCCAAGTGCTGGGAATAAAGGCATGTGCCTTGAAGCCTGTCTCAATTCATACTATTTTTAAAAATTCCTTTTGTTAATACCCTTATTGATGTGTGTGTGTGTGTGCTTGCGTGTGTGTGTGTGTGTGTGTGTGTGTGCGTGCGTGCGTGCGTGCGTGCGTGCGTGCGTGTGTGTGTGTGTGTGTGTGTGTGTGTGTTTGGGGAGTGCACTTACCACAGCACCCAGGTGGAGCTTAGAGGACAATTGTTGTTTCTCTCTGTTGTTTCCCAGGGACTGAACTCCTGTTTTGTTGGCCTTTTCTGGCTTTTATTGTCTCTCTCTATTTTTTTTTTTTTTTAACTATGTGCCATTTGAATCTTTTAAGAAGAGAATGCTGCCGGGAGTGGTGGCGCACGCCTTTAATCCCAGCACTCGGGAGGCAGAGAGAGGCAGGCGGATCGCTGTGAGTTCGAGGCCAGCCTGGTCTACAAAGTGAGTCCAGGATGGCCAAGGCTACACAGAGAAACCCTGTCTCGAAAAACCAAAAAAAAAAAAGAAGAGAATGCTTGCCGGGCATGGTCGCACATGCCTTTAATCCCAGTACTAGGGAGGCAGAGGCAGGTGGATCGCTGTGACTTCAAGGCCAGCCTGGTCTACAAAGCAAGTCTAGGACAGCCAAGGCTACACAGCGAAATCCTGTCTCGAAACCCTGCCCAAGTCCCCAAAAAGAAAGAGAAGAAGAAGAAGAAGAAGAAGAAGAAGAAGAAGAAGAAGAAGAAGAAAAAGAAGAAGAATGCTTAAATTGTGTGATCATAAGGAGAAAAACTAGATTAGGAACAAAATATACCAAGATGTTCAAAATAGCTGTCTTTAGATAATAAAATTACATGTAATTTTTTCTAAGTAAAATTTTTTCATGGAACAGCCCCCAAGTTCTTTTTTTCCCACTAAAGCTTCTAAAATAAAAAAATTAAAAAATAAAAAGAAACCTTAAAAGATTCCATTAGCCTTTTAAAAAGAATTTTCAATTATCCTCATTGCTTAAAAAAAAAAAAAGATAGCAACCAATGCAACCCCTTATAAAATGTCAAACAGCACAGGAAGATATGTGGAAAAGTTTCCTGCAATTTTATCACCACTACTCTCTCAAACTTTAAAAATGCTGCAAACTTACATTAAGAACATAAAAAGAAATTTCAAATTACCAGAGGGCTTGAGAGTTCAAATACACTCCTTCTGTTCCTTGCAGAACCTAAAATGCTTTCAGTTGTTGAAACGCTTTGCCCCAGTCACCAAGAAGTCAGGCTTTTGGGGGCTTCACAATTTTCTCCAGGCTGGTATTCAAATCCAGGATGGAGAGCCTGGGCTACACCACAGCCTCAGGCCATTACCAGCTCTGTGGGTGGTGATGCTAAGAGCCCTTCAGCAGAATAGATGTCTAAGAAGGGATGTTTAAGTGCCAAGAGAGCCCAGAATTGGGACTGGGAAAAAGGATAACCGTGCCTTTGCGTGTAAAGGTAGACCTGGAAGCTTCTGAAAGATATCAGCCAGTCACAGCACTCCAAAGGGTTAAAGCCAGGCAGGAAAACTCCCGGAGGGAAGACACTTGCAAAGGCAGCCATCGGAGCCCTTCACCTCCCCCACGGCTAAGGACTAGACAGCAGTTGGGTTGGATCCCTGGGACTTATTTAAAGCCCTTAGGGCCCTAGGAGCACCTCGGGGGAGGGATTAAAGCCCTTGGTACAGTACAACCCGTCCTTCCTGTGAGTCCAGAGTTAAGGTGAGCTCGGCTCCTGACACTTGCAGCTTAGGCCCTGACAAAGCTCTGGGAGGAAGAGGTGTTTAGCCCCAAGCCTGAGGAATGAGGAAAAAATGGCGGGACACATAAGACGTTGTGAAAAACAGACCTGCACCAGATGGGGGCGGGGACCTGTTTTCACTGCCTCACTGTTCTAGTCTTCTGGGCCTCCTTAGGCAAGCCGCCTCAGGTAGAGTTGCATTTTAGAGGTACGAAAAAGCACCAAAGTCTTACTCTACTCAATCATCCATGACACTTTTGGGGCGACACCAAGCTGTCCACCCCAACCCTCAAGCCTAACTACAAACTTTTCTCTGCCTATCTAGCCACAACCTTCCTTTCCCCTCTGCTCCCCTCCCCCCCCCCCCCCCCCCCGCCAAACTCTTAGGAAATCTTTCAATTTTCTTTTAAGTTTTCCCTGGGCCCGCGAGGGGTCTGTTTCAGAGCTAGGTCAGGGCACTTTAACACGCCCAGCGGGGGACAGTGGATAAGAAAACAATAGCTGCCTCACTTTACCATTGGAAGTGACCCCCGAATTTGCACTTCTTTCATCTTGGGACCAGAGGCCTGGAGGTGGGCGATTTCCTGGGGGGCGTGGCTTAAACCACTCCCCCCCCCCCAACACCAACCAGTTGGCTGTAGACTGGACCATGCTCAATGGTCCACTACAGATATGAGACTGGTGTGGCCGTGAGAGATGAGCTCAGCAAAGGACGCTCTTCGGGAAGGCCTCTCTCTGTAGGGTGCCTTAAATGACCCTGGCTGGAAGAGAAGAGTGGATGTCCCCCCCACCCCAGGGCTCTGGACCACCCTCGAGGTCAGTAAAAATAGGAAATGTTCTCAAAATTAGAAGGGGTCGGTGCGTCATTCCGCTTAGTGCCCTAGGCACCTCGGGGTTGGCTACAGGGTACTAAAGCGTGAGGTCTAGAGGCCACCGGCGAAGATGCTGCAAAGTGCGTGGACAAGGGACGCTAGGCATTGTTTTAAGTTCTCCCTACCCCCACACCCTCCAGTCCCTTCCCCACCCCCACCGACTAGTCTATCTTCCCCTCCCCACCAGGCGTGCACAGTGAGTGCTATGGCCTCAGGCTCCTCCCCAGACCTCCAGAGCCTCTCAGGTTGGGTGCCTGGCTTCTGCAGCTCCAGGTGGGCCAGCTCCCACCGTCTCCTGGCGCTGGTGGCCAGCGTCTCTTCCCCGTGTGGACTTCACTCTTCTCTCTCCCTTCCAGACACAGGGCTTTAATAGGCCCTCAGGTGCATCCGTTAGTTATACCCTTGGTGGTGAGAGTTTTGTTGTGCAGCCACGTCTAAAGGACTCGCCAGTGAGTTTCCGGTAGCTTCCTATGCCTAGTTTGGTCTCCAGGACAGAGAGAGGAGGGAACTAAGATGGCTGGCAGTCCCTTGCTCACACAGCTTGGGCCCCCAACCCAGTGTGCCCTGGTGACTCGAGCCAGGCTGGCTGTCTTGCGTGGGAGTCTGTGGGGCCCACGTGCTTGTGGGTTTATTAGATTACGGAGTGCAGGGTGTGCTTTGAGAAGCACACAAGGTAAGGGGGGGGGGTTTCCAGAGAGCACTGGATTTGCAGCTGTGTTCCTTGGGGCCCAGGATACAGTTGGTAGGAAAGGAGTTTGTTCTACAGACAGTTCCTCCAACCTTTCCCTTCCTGGGCCTATGCCCCCTCCTAAAATGCGTGACTCTGAAGTCCTTTCCAGGAGCTAAGACGACGCAGTTTAGAAACTGATGCTCCAGCATTGCTCCCTCCCCTCCAACTTGAAACTTGTATCCTGGGGGGGGGGCGGCTGGGGGGGGGCCGGGGAGGAGGAGGAGCCTCTTTGGCTTAGTACTTTTTCCCGACCCTTTCCTGGAGCTATGTGGGGTTTCCCGGGCGGGGGTGGGGGGCAGCTACAGACTGGACTTATTCCTTCAGTGCACCTGGCAGAAGTCACGTCGGTCCTGCGTACAGTTCAGGAAGGGGGCCATTGCCAAAGTGCCGCACCTGAATTCCATCACCTATTACCTACTTAAGGGCCTCCTCCTGCAACCCCCTACCCTTTCCACCCTGGCTGGCTTTGGGTGGTCCAGCCCTGTTTTGTTTGGCTGAGGGCCGGGGCGATTGTAGGCTCTTCCTATGTAAGTAGGCTGGACTTGAACTCAAGAAATAGCCTCGGCAAGTGCTGGGAGTACAGGCGTGTGCCACTAGACCCTGCAAGCGTTGGAGGAAGGCCGAAGTGGCATAGTACCTACTTAGGGAAAGAAAAGGAGGAAAGAGATAGGGGAGTCAGGTGTGACAAGGCTAGAGAAGATGAGGTAGGGAAGGCCCGGTAGGGTGGGAAGAGGTAAGGTCGGTGCACAGGAAGTGTGCGGCATCTGGACGCTGTGTTGGATACTACTGGAGGAACTCAGGCAAGTCAGCTTTACTCTCTCTGTAGCTCCGTTTCCTTGTCTACGAAGTGCATCTCAAAATGTTAGGAAAATCTCTTGCTCATTTAAACAAGTGCTCTGGAAAGTTTTTGTTGTTGTTTTGTTTTGGGTGATGAATTGCAGTGGTTCGGAGATCGCCGGAGTGAGCCTGAGAAGGTTTTGCAGCTTTTAATAGCTGGATGTCCTTTCTTTCTCTCTCTTTCTTTCTTTTTTTGGATGTTCTTTCTTAACTCCTGCTGAGCTTCCCCTTCTCCAGGTGTGAGCTAGGAATGTTGATGCCTGGGATGGATAGGGTAGTAGGTGTGATAGCGTTGTGGTGTTCTCGGATCGAAGGCGACACCCACGAAGTAATAAAATTACCTCTGAAAAACCTGGAGTCAGATGTTCACCCCCACAAAAGCCCACCCGGGACTTGAGATCGCCCAGGGAACATCGTGCTCTACTTCTGAGCAGGCTCAGGGACTGCAAGGAGCAAGAATCACCTGCATAGCTTAAACTGTTATTTCCGAGACTTTGGCTGAATTACCTGAGCTAAATGCGCTTAGAGCAGAGTCAGTTCCGTAATGGCAGCTATTTTCCTAATTTTGTTGGCAAAGTTTCTCAGAGCACTCATTTGCATGCAGCTGTATAGCACCACTTAAGTGATGTCATGTAAGAAAAGCAGAAGGAACATTATCCTGTTTCTTGGGATGATTTTTTGACAGAAAAAAACTCTTTGTCTTTAGAGCTTGCCTTAAGCAGGGGCGGGAGGGGGGGTGTTCAGTTTTTTTTTAATTGTGTATATTTAGTGTTCTTTCTACTAAAGATTGGAATGAAGTTTATCTCCCAAGTCCAAAGGAAAAATATTTAAAATGTAAATTTTATTGTTATTATTAATGTGTGTTGTGTGTATGATATGTATTTGTGGGCATGTGTGTCACAGCACAAGTGGCAGCTAGAAGGACAATTCTCCCACATTGGTGTGGGTCCCAGGGATGGACTCCAAGTTGCCAGACCTGGGAAGAAAGCCCCTTTACCTGCTAAGCCATCTCACTAGCCCAGAAACAGCATTTTTCAAAAATGTAAAATGCGTAAGAGATAAGATTAAAGGCTAGTTCCTGTTGATGTTGGGAGACAAGGGGTTTGAGGGTACACTTCTATAATCCCAGCATTTAGGAAGCTGAGGTAAGATTATCTCAAATTCAAGGCCAGTTTGGGCTACATAATGAGAGCCTATTTCAAAGACCAACAAAAACCTGTCACCTGACCCCTCCCCTCAAAAAAGGGGGGAAATCCAAATCTAGATTAAATGACATTTTTTTTTTTTTTTGGTTTTTCTCTGTGTAGTCTTGGCTATGCTGGGCTAATTTTGTAGACCAGGCTAGCTTCGAACTCACAGAGATCTACCTGCCTTTGCCTCCTGGAGTGCTGGGATTACATGCTGCCTGGTTCATCAATGCTTTAAGACTCCTTTTTCCTCACCTTTACCCAATCCTAATTTATATTCCAGTGCCTCTCTCTCTCTCTCTCTCTCTCTAGATTTATTTATTTATTAATTATGCAGTGCTCTGTCTGCATGTACACCTGCAGGCCAGAAGAGGGCATCAGATCCCATTATAGATGGTTGTGAGGCACCATGTGGTTGCTGAGAATTGAACTCAGGACCTTTGGAAGAGCAGTCAGTGCTCTTAACCTCTGAGCCATCTCTCCAGCCCCCAGTGCATCTCTTTTAAGTGTACAGTGTGATAAGCTGAAGCATGTACACCTTCTAAAATGAAGGCTAATTAAAGCAATGTTTTGACTTCTGAGAACCAGATCTCAGAAGCCAGAAAAGAAAATATTCTCTTTTCTAATTAAGAAGTTGTCCATAGGCTGGATGGATGGCTCATAGATTAAGAGCACTGTCTGTTCTTCCAAAGGTCCTGAGTTCAATTCCCAGCAACCACATGGTGGCCCATAACCATCTATAATGAGATCTGATGCCCTCTTCTGGCCTGCAGGCACACATGCTGGCATAATACTGTATAAATAATAAATACATAAATATTTTATTTGTTTGGTTGGTTGGTTGGTTTTTGTTTTTTCTGAGACAGGGTTTCTCTGTGTAGCCTTGGCTGTCCTGGACTCACTTTGTAGACCAGGCTGGCCTTGAACTCACAGAGATCTGCATCCTAAATGCTGGGATTCAAGGTGTGCGCCACCATGCCTAGCAGCATAAATCTTAAAAAAAAAAAAAAAAAGAAAAGCTGTCCATAAATTAGGTGTAGTGGCCCACACCTGTAATCCCAGCAGAGGCAGGCGATCTCTATGAGTTCAAGGACAGCCAAGGCTACGCAGAGAAACCCTGTCTGGAGAAAACAAAAGCAAACAAAACAAATGAAAAGCTGTCCACAAAGGAATGCCTCTGCTTGCCTGTTATCGAAGTTAGGTAGATTGACCTGTGCTGGAAGGGAATCTGGCTGGGTAGCTCATTCACTTGTGATACCTTTGGCAAATTAGGCTCCTGTCAATTACCTCAGTTTCTCCACCTGTGTATTGGGGCTAAAGATAGTGCCAACTTTTTTCTTTCTTTTTGAAGTATCCCAGACCAACTTCACATACCTTGGACATTGATCCTCCTGCCTCCACTTCCCCATGTTTTGTTTTTTGTTGTTGTTTGGTTGCTTTTTGTTTTTTGAGACAGGGTTTCTCTGTGTAGCCTTGGATGTCCTAGACTCGCTTTCTAGACCATGCTGGCCTTGAACTCACAGAGATCCACCTGCTTCTGCCTCCTGACATCTATTAATTTTTAAATTTTGTTTTATATGTATGAGTGTTTTACTTGAATGTGTGTCTGTGCATCGCATGCATATCTGGTGCCCTGTGGAAGTCAGAAGAGAAGGTGTTGGATTCCCTGAAACTGGTGTTATGGGGGGAATGCACTGCCATGTGGGTGGTAGGATTTGGTCCTCGGTTATTGGTGAGAACAAGTGTTCTTTCTTAACCGATGAGCCCAGGACTCTTTTTTTAAAAATGCTATTACATTTATTTATTTTGTATATAATGGGCATACATTGCTATAGTACACATGTGGTGGTCAAACATAGTTCCTAGAGTCTGTTCTCTCCTTCTGCCATGTGGCTCCTGGGAACTGAACTTAGATCATCAGGTTTGGCAATAAAAGCTCCTTCACTCCTTGAGCCATTTCTTTGTGTGAGGCTATCAGGAGTTGGTGCTGGGTGTCTTTCCCGCATTACTCAACAGCTTCCTTTTGAGATAGGTTCTCTGATTGAACCTGGAGCTCAGTGATTCAGCTGGCTGGTCAGCAAGCCTCAGGGCTGCTCCTGGCTCTGCAGGTGTGTGCTGGCTGGCCAGCAAGCCCTAGGGATGCTCCTAGCTCTGTAGGTGTGCTGCTTCCCCTGGCTTTTAACTTGGATTCTGATGATGTGAGTCCAGGCCTTCCTGGTTTCTGGACCAACTGAGCTCTCCCCTTCTGTTTTCTTTTTTTGCAGTACTGAGGGTTCAACATGAAGACTCCTGCATGCTAGCTAGGCAAGTGCTCTACCACAGAGCTATACCCAGTAGTCCTGCAGGCTTAGAATACAAGCAGTCTCCATTCAACAGTCCTCTGTACCAGACTGTCTTCCTTGTTGCTTCTGTGAAAGACTATTACAGATAGCAGCTCTCAATTTCTTTTTTTTTTTTATTGTTTATTTATTTATTCTTGGTTTTTCAAGACAGGGTTTCCTGTGTAGCTTTGACTATCCTGGAATCACTTTGTAGACCAGGCTGGCCTTGAACTCACAGCGATCTGCCTGCTTCTGCCTTCCAAGTGCTGGGATTAAAGTCATGCACCACCACCGCCTGGCTTATTTTATTTTTTTATAGTTCCAGGATCTCTGTTAGCTCTTTTTGTTTCTTGTTTTCTTGTTTTGTTTTGTTCTTTTCAAGACAAGGTTTCTTTGTGTAGGCTTGACTGTCCTGGAACTGTAGACCAGGCAGGTCTCAAACTTACAGAGATTCACCTGCCTCTGCCTCCCAAATGCTGGGATTAAAGGTGTGCGCCACCACCTCCCAGCTTCGATAGCTCCTTAAATGTGAGGAGCTCAAAGACTTGTTTATATAAGTAATGCCTCAGTGTCTACTATATACAAAGCTAAAGGGGCGGAGAATATTGGTCTTGCATGTTTGAGGTCCTGGGTTCAACACCTAATACTGAAGAAAAAAATAAGAACGAAATAGTAGGGGCTGGAGAAAGGGCTCAGAGGTTAGGAGCACTGTCTGTTCTTCTAGACGTCCTGAGTTCAATTCCCAGCAACCACATGATGGCTCACAACTGTCTACAATGAGATCTGGTGCCCTCTTCTGGCAGGCAGGCACACATGCAAGCAGAATATGTATAAATAACAAATAAATAAATATTTTTTAAAAAAGAATGAAATAATAATAGCTAGTCAGTGATATGAAAAGTAACTCCTGGGGCTGGGGACAGAGCTCAACGGTGGTGGTGGTGGGATTACCAATGGCGTGTTCAAGGCCCTGCGTTTGTTCCCTAGCACTAATTTAAAAAAGGGAAAAACAACCAACCAACCAAAAAAACTCCATAGTAAAGAGAAAAAGTAAGAATCATTATATTTTTCTCTGTGACACCAGTTTAGTAGATTCTCCTCAATCTGTCTACATAAATTGTTTTGTTGGGGAGAAAATTAGGAAAATCTGACTTTAATCCCTGTTTGAAGGGCCTTGGATGACTTTCCCACTGGATGTTTTTGCTGCTCTATTTAAACTGCATGACAGTTGGTCAAAGCTTAGCTAGAGTGCAGGTTTCCATACTATACCTATTTCCAGCTTTCTGTGGAGGCTGAGGCAGGAGGATCAGGAGACCCTATTTAAAGAAAAGTAAATCAAGAAACTATATTCTGAAAATGTTGTATCTGCTGTATCTAAGCCAAATGATGTTATATTTCACATATTTTACAAAGTGCATGACTTTGTAAGGTCATCCCTTAGTTATGTGCTACTATAGATTCTTTTTGGTAATATAACTCTTTAATAAAAATTTTTTTAAAAATTTATTTAGTATGAGTGCTCTATCTGCATGTACACCTGCAGACCAGAAGAGGGCACCAGATCCCATTATAGGTGGTTGTGAGCCATCGTATGGTGGCTGGGAATTGAACTCAGAACCTCTGGAAGAGCAGGCAGCGCTCTTAACCACTGAGCCATCTCTCCAGCACCCTCTTTAATAGAAATGTTGACAATCTGATTATACAGTATAAAAACCATTTAGGCATTGAGAAGTTGTCATGGTTATAAAATTCTTTCTTAATAAACTCTAAACTGTGCTTTAAAAAACAAGTTGCTCTTCGGGGCATGGTGCACACTTTTGATCCCTGAACAGGGAGACAGACGCAGACTTGAGTTTGAAGCAAGCCTGGTCTGCATAAAAATGTTCCATGTTAAAAGCAGCTGATTTATCACATGCCTTTAAACAATAAAAGTCCAAAGGAGGCATTCAGCCTGCTCAGCATGAGAAAAGGCCCATTTCCAATTCTGGAAGCACATGGGTGCACTGCAGGACTTCTGCTTAATAAAATGTGTTCTCAAGAGCACTCTTCAAGGGCATGGAGGACTTGACTTCATAATTTATCCATGATGGGAAAGATAAGTCCTCACCATAGCCCAGGCTGTGCTGGCCTCAACTTCCTGGCAATTATTCTCCGTCGCCTTCAGAGTGCTGGGATCATAGGAGTGAACTATCACTCCCCATCATAAAATAATATCATTTTCTTCAAATGATAAGAAAGCAAATTACAGCTGGGCACAGTGGCGCATGCCTTTAATCCCAGCACTCTGGACCTGAGTTCGAGGCCAGCCTGGTCTACAAAGTGATTCCAGGATAGCCAAGGCTACACAGAGAAACCCTGTCTCGAAAAACCAAAAAAACAAAAAACAAAAAACAAAATAACGAGAGAGAGAGAGAGAGAGAGAGAGAGAGAGAGAGAGAGAGAGAGCGCAAATTACATCATTGTGTTAAATTATCGAGGCGTGTCTAAGTAGTATTCTCAAAATAATTTATGAGGGACCTGGGGCTCCAGTCTGAGAAGCACTGTTCACTGTCTCTAACCACCGCAGAGATAGTTGTGTGCTTGTTTGTTTGCTTTTGAGGCGGAGTCTCGCTTTGTAGCTCTGGCTGTCCTGGAACTGGCTTTGAATAGCAGCCAGTTCCAGAGACCATGCTTTTCTTCAGAACCACTGAGTGACTAAGGAAAGCCCAGGCAGCCATGGCTGTTACCTCCTCTGGGGAAACAGTAAAGGACTCTAGGACAGTGGTTCTCAACTTTCCTAACGCTGCCAAATTTTAATACAGTTCCTCATGTTGTGGTGATCCCATAACCATAAATTTTTTTCTTGCTACTTCATAACTGTAGTCTTGCTATTGTTATGAATAGTGATATGAAAAATCTGATATACAGAATATCTAATAATGGACCCTTACTAATGGGTCGCGACCCACAGGTTGAGAACCCTTGCTCTAGGGCGGAGCCACCGGAGTTCACTCTCCTTTGTTTTGACCTCCGACCCTCTCTCCTTGCCCTGTCAGGATGACTTCGCGGGATCAGCTGGTGCAGCAGGTGCTGCGGGATCTGCAAGAGGCAGTGGAATCTGAGGGCCTGGAAGGTCTCCTCAGTGCCGCCCTGGAGGCCAAGCAGGTCCTATCTTCCTTCACCCTCCCCATCTGCCAGAAGGGTGGCCGTGGGCCCCAGGTGCTAGAGGTGGACTCTGTGGCCCTCAGCCTGTACCCAGAGGATGCTCCTCGGAACATGCTGCCTATGGTGTGCAAGGGCGAGGGTAGTTTGTTGTTTGAAGCAGCCAGCATGTTGCTGTGGGGGCACACCGGTCTCAGCCTGGAGCTGCGTGCCCGCACTGTGGTGGAGATGCTACTGCACAGGCGCTATTATCTCCAGGGGATGATCGACTCCAAGGTGATGCTGCAGGCTGTGCGCTACTCCCTGTGCTCTGAGGAGTCCCCCGAGATGACCAGCCTGTCTTCTGCCACGCTGGAGGCCATCTTTGACGCCGACGTCAAGGCTACGTGCTTCCCTAGCAGCTTCTCCAATGTGTGGCACTTGTACGCCCTGGCCTCCATCCTTCAGCGCAATATCTACTCCATCTACCCCATGCGCAACGTCAAGATCCGACCCTATTTTAACCGTGTTATCAGGCCTCGCCGCTGCACCCACGTGACCTCCATGCTGCACATCATGTGGGCTGGCCAGCCCCTCACTAGCCACCTCTTCCGTCACCAGTATTTTGCCCCCGTGGTTGGGCTGGAGGAGGTGGAGGCTGATGGTACCGCTAGCCTCGGTCCTGCTCTTCCAAGTGTCGGTACTCTCCTACCACCAACCAAAACCTTGGAACTGCTCAACCGGGAACCCGGCCTGAGCTACTCCCACCTCTGTGACCGCTCCAGCATCACCAAGAGCACCTTCTACCGCTGGCGGCGGCAGACCCAGGAGCACCGGCAGAAGGTAGCCACCCGCTTCTCCGCCAAGCACTTTCTGCAGGACAGCTTCTACCGCGGCGGCCTTGTGCCGTTACAGCAGTTCCTGCAGAGATTCCCTGAGATCTCCCGTTCTACTTACTATTCCTGGAAGCATGAGCTGCTGGGTTCTGGTACCTACTCGGCTCTGGTCCCAGCTGCTCCACTCAGGGAGGCACTGGCTATGCCAGAGGTGGAGAGGCGGCCAGGGAAGAAGGCTGCAGAGGGGCTGGGGTGCTCCCCACTGGCAGCGTCATCGTCAAGCCCTAGTATAATCTTAATGCAGCGTGCCAAGTCGTACCTGGAGCACTGCATCTCCCTGAACAAAGTGGTACCCTATCGCTGCTTCAAATGCAAGTTCCCTGGCATCTCGAGGTCCACCTACTACAACTGGAGGCGGAAGGCCCTCAAGAGGAGCCCCAGTTTCAAGGTGGCCCCAGCCGTGGCAACCACTGATTCTCCCCAGCCGTCAGATGCTGGGGAAGGGGCCCTGCTCTCTTTGAAGAGTGATGTGGGAGAGGAGGAGACCAGGAAGGCAGTAGGTGGAGGTCCTCCTACTTCCCAGGGGCTTATATCCCCAAGGATGCCCTTGTCCCGTTGGCAGAGGCGACTACGCAGGGCAGCGCGCAAGCAGGTGCTAAGTGGGCACCTGCCCTTCTGCCGCTTCCGCCTCCGGTACCCTAGCCTGTCACCCTCCACTTTTTGGGTCTGGAAAAGTCTTTCCCGGGGATGGCCCAGGGTACAGGGCCCGTCTTCGGGTAAAAGGAGGCAGGAGCCAGAGGATCGGCAGAAGCCAGATGAACGGCAGGATACGGAAGCTGTTGTAAAGGGAACAGCTGTGAGGGTCCCTCCAGTGAAAACACTGCCAGCGGTCGCTTCTACAGAAGATGCCCAAGGAGGACCTTCCAGAGAAGGGGTCATTCAAGAGGTAGCTATGGCCCAGGGCCAACCCCACAGTGGATCCCTGCCAAGCCAGGCTGTGGCGGTGGCAGCGGGTGGCAGCGATGGGCAGGTGTTGATGATGGACATGCTCACCAGCACCAAGTTCAAGGCCCAAGCCAAGCTGTTCCTGCAGAAGCGCTTCCAGTCTAAGACTTTCCCCTCCTACAAGGAGTTCCAAGCTCTCTTCCCCCTCACTGCCCGCTCTACTTACTACATGTGGAAGCGGGCACTCTACGAAGGCCTCACGCTGGTTGATGGCTGATGGGGATATGGCGGCGAGCATGGGAAGAAGGGGCACCTGAGTTGTCCCCTGACTTGGATGCTCTTTTGCTCTGTCTCCCCTTAATTTCTAGGCTCAGGGTAGAGAGAGGCGGAAATCAGCCGCTTGCTCTGGTGAAAGCTTCAGGAGTGCCAACTGTCTCTTCGGTTGTTGACTGGCCATATGTTTTTTTATTGTGTTTAGTTTTTTGTTTTTTGTTTTTGTTTTTTTTCGTGAAGGAGGGCTGGCAGGACCCTCTTGCCGGTGTTAGAGCTCTATATGTGGGCCGGGGCTGCCTTCAGCGTTGCCTGGGCTGTTATCTCCTGTCAAGCAGAATATACGTCCTTTTTCCCCCCCAGGGCTGTGTCCTTTTTTTTTTTTTTTTCTCAAAGATGTCTTCCAAAGGAACAATGGGGATTGACTGTGAGACAGATGTGTGGCTTTCTGGTTCATGCCCTCAGTGGAGAAGGACAAAACTACACAGGACAAGGCATGGTGACCTCTGCACCGGGAAGACTCTAGGCACTGGAGACTCCAAAGAGTCCTGCTCTGGCATCTGGGCGTCTCTGCAGGTCTCTGCTAGCCTGGCTGCCTGTTGGGAGCCTGCCTTTCTGCTGAGTCTCCTCAAATGCTCAGCCACATCGTTGGCAAGGAGCCACAAGGTTACGAGGCTGGTGGGAGACTTAATTTTCATTGCCCAACAGCGAAAGTTGGAAAACCAAAGAAATAAAGTGATGTCTTGCCTACAACACCGCCTGTGGCCTCTGAGATTTGTTTGGCTAACATGTGACTGTCCGTTCCCAGGCTCCCAAAAGGGCTTAAGGGGGCTTAGGAGACTATTTCTGTCTTCTGATAGTACATGCGTAGGACCAGGCTTACCTGGTGGAACGCTAGCTATTAGGAGCTGGATAGAAGTGACAATTGGGCCACTAAAACTCTTCCTCCACATACTAGGTATGCCCGGCAGGCTCAGCCCAGCTGCAGATAAGGGCTTTTGTCTATTGAGATGACTCATCAATGGGGAAGAGACTCCCTTAGGTCTGTTCTCCTGCCGTGGTTTCCTGTTATTTTTGTCCATCTCCTTGGCAAGTCCTGGGGACTCTGTGGTGCGTGTGTGTGTGTGTGTGTGTGTGTGTGTGTGTGTGTGTGTGTGTGTGTGTAATCCAGGGCCCAGTGCATACTGGTCAGATCACTGAGGAAGATCCCCGACCCTCTTTTACTTTAATTCCAAGTTGTATCCGAAGTCTTCCCTCCGTTATGCTGCCCACTTCTCCTTCCCACTCCCATTTGTTCCCATCTCCAGAGAGAGTTCGATGAAACTGGGGTCCTGTCACTCTTCCTGCTCTAAGAAGTGCCTGTGGCTTCCTTTTACTCAGGAATTCCTTCCTTAAGAAGGGCGGTAGCTGGTGGTGGTGGTGGTGGTGGTGGTGGAGGCTGCACGCCTTTAATCCCGAGAGGCAGGCGGACCTTTTGTGAGTTGAAGGCCAGTTGAGCTGCCTATGTGAAGTGGTCCCCTCACTTCACTCTCCCCTCTTTTCACCGTGCTTACCTTGTCCACTGTGTTCCAGCCACACTGGCTGCCTGAGTGTACACGCTCCTTTCTACAATGGGAGTTCACAGACTTGTTACCTTGATCTAAAATGCTCTTTCTCAGCACTTGGGAGGCAGAGGCAGGTGGATCGCTGTGAGTTCCAGGCCTACAGAACAGGTTCCAGGACAGCCAAGGCTACACAGAGAAACCCTGCCTCGAAAAACCAAATAAATAAAAAAACCAAAAAAAAAATGTTCTTTCTCCCTCCCTCTTCTTTGTTTCTTCCTCTATTACCTCCCTTCTCTTTCTCTTTTCCTTTTAAAGTTAATTAATTTTAGATGAGGTCTCACTGTGCAACCCTGGCTGGCCTGGAACACTCTGTAGACCAGCTTGATTCTGAACTCACAGAGATCTGCTAGCTTCTGCCTCCTGGGTGCTGGATTAAAGTTATACATCACCAGTTTTGGCTTTCCTGTCAGTTTTAAGGCGGGGTGGGTGGTGGTTAGTATGTGGCCCATGCTGACCGTGAACCCCAGATCTGAGTGCTGGGATTACAGGCGTGCACCCCGACAGCCAATTGCAATGGTTTCCCTGTCACTTTATGTAGCAGACTTTGTGTCTCTGAGTCACTACTACATCACCCCTTTGAATCTTCTCGTAGGTTCTTGTTTCTCTTTGTTGCTTTCTTTGGTTGTCCCTTTTAGAATACTGGCTGTAGGAAAAGCTCCCGGCCCCACTTTTGCTTACAACACTGAATGCCACAGATGGCAGATTAATTCTAGGCACTCAGTAGGTGCTGCTAATGTTTGTTGAAAAGAGAAAGAATGTGAGACCTGGTTTTTAAACATTTCTCACAAGCCAATGCCTCTCCCCCCCCACCTCTCCTCCCATCCAGCCCCCCAGCCCCCCAGCCCCACCTTAACAGCCACCCATAACCTACCAGCAGCAGCTAATACTGTATTCTTTTTTTATACCGACTCTGCCTCCACCCGATCTATCGCTTCTTCCTGACAAGGTCCAGAGTGATTTTACCTGAATCTGTTTCACGGTTGGCGCTCCCATTGCCCTCAGCACAAATTCCAAACTAGTGAGTAAGGCCCGCCCAGTCCAGGCCCCATCTGCCACTGAGCTTATTTCTCACACCCATCACCCAGACTGCCTTCCTTCCAATCCTGTATGCTTCTCCCTCTTCCCATAGGGGCCCTCTTTTTTTATGATTGTTGTTTTTATGCCCTGGACTGAGCTCTGGGATCTTCACAATACGGGAAATAGACCAGGGGATTTTAATCTAACTAGCAGTGGCGACCTCTAGCCAGCAGGTGGCAGTCCAGTGCAATAAGACTTCCACTGGGCGCACCAGCTGGGTTCCAGTTCCTTTCCATTTTGGCCATGAATAGACTCAGGGTCCCTCCTAAGAACATGTGACTGCAACTCTACATTTTCTTGCATACACTCAGCACCAGAGCAGGCCCTCCCAGGCTTGTAGCAGCTCAGTAGATAACAACTTGGCCAGTATGGATGATGCCATGTGTTCAAGTTTTGGTATTGCAAAACCAAAACACATCTATGGACTGCTGCCTGGAGGATGGAAAGGGGGCGGGGCTTGTTAGGGATGTGGATTCCAGGGTCCCGCCCAGGTTTACCAATTTCCACCTTAGACATTTGTGTGCCTTTCTTTTCCCATTTGAAGGCAGATCACGGCTGTACCCATGGTACAGTAAGCACCCATCTTCCCATAGTAGGAGTTAGGTGAGTGAGTGTTGGGGGATGGGGAGAGTGTGGTTCTGCTTGAGGAGTGGAGGGTGAGCTAAACATAATATGCTGGAGCAGGTGCTTGCTCAAGGTTTCTGTCCAGTAAAGCCTACCCTGGTCCTGAGGTGGAAAGAAAGTTTCATCCAAGACTGTTGAGGAGCCTTAACCTGCAGCAGAAATTTTAGCTTCTGTGAGAAAAAAAAAATTCAAATAATGTGTCAGTTTGTTAATGTTCCGAAGAGATCTTTCCTTTATAACCTGCCTAGAAAGGCAAAGGCACCTAAGGGACTCTGTGGACCAGGCTGGCCTCCAACTCACAGAGATCAGCCTGCTTCTGCCTCCTGAGTCCTGCGATAAAGGCATGTGCCACCAGCTTCGTGCTGGTTTTGAGGTTGACATTTATTTTTTAAGATTTATTTACTGACTTCACATATTTAAGTGCTCTATCTGCAGGTCACCTGCCCACCAGCAGAGGGCATCAGATCCCAGTACGGAAGGTTGTAGCCACCATATGGTTGCTGGGAGTTGAACTCAGGACCTCTTGTAGAGCAGACAGAGCTCTTAACTGCTGAGCCGTCTCTCTTTTGGTGCCACTTTCCACCCTGGATACCTGGGGGGGGGGGGGGGGAGAAAATCCAGTGCAATGAGATGTAAATCAAGGAGGGAAACATGTGAGTTTACTTTTAGCTCCTCTATCAACATTCTGTGTGGCTCTAAAGGAAAGTTTTATGGATTTAAGTTTATTATTTTATATGTTTGCTCAGCCACTGCTCTTAACTGTTGAGCCATCTCTCCAGCTACCTAGAGACATTATTTTAAATATAAAAGTTTCTTTCTAGAGGGCTTGGTATGGTGGTGATATCCTCCTTTAATCCTAGCACTGGAGAGGCAGAGGCAGGTGGATTGGAATCTAAGGTGAGGCTTTCAAGTGGATCTCTGAGTTGTAAGCCAGCCAGAGCTATGGAATGAGACCATGTCTAAAAAAAACCTAAAAACTTACAAGCCGGGGGTGGTGGCGCATGCCTTTAATCCCAGCACTCAGGAGGCAGAGGCAGGCGGATTGCTGTGAGTTCGAGGACAGCCTGGTCTACAAAATGAGGCCAGGGCTACACAGAGAGATACTGTCTCGAACAAACAAACAAACAAAACAAACAAGGAAAAAAAAACCCTATCATATTCGATGGCTCAGTAAAGGGCGCTTGTGGTGAATCCTGAGGGCCTGTTTAATCCCTGGGACCCAAATGATGGAGAGAACTGACTCCTACAAGTTGTCCTCTGGTCTCCACATGCACGCTGTGGTACGTACCAATCAATAACTAAGTAAATGTAATGTAAAATAAATAAAAGCCACGCTAAAGAAACACTAGTTTTGAGGGGGGGCTGGAGAGATGCCTCAGAGGTTAAGAGTACTGGCTTAGTCTTCCAGAGGTCCTGAGTTCAATTCCCAGCAACCACATGGTGGCTCACAACCATCTATAATGAGATCTGGTGCCCTCTTCTAGCCTGCAGGTGTTACATGCAGGCAGAACACTATATGTATAATAAATAAAAAATTTTAAAAAGGAGCAAGGAGCTAGCAAAACCAATGAACATAAAAATAAAATTATAAAAAAAAATAAACAGTTTTCCCTTTTAGGTCTACATTTCCCACTGTTTTTTTGTTTGTTTGTTTGTTTATTTGTTTTTTAATTGAGACTGTTTTGGCTATTGTGGCACCTGATTTAATTGCTCAAATGTTTCTTGAGAATGAGCTGGATGTGGTGCTATATGTCTGTAATGTTAATCAGTCTATGGGAGGCTGAGGAGGAGGCCAGCCTGGGCTACATAGACAAGGATATTCCATCTAAAAACAACAAAAGCCACTTGTGGTGCACACTTTTAAGCCCAGCACTCAGGAGGCAGAGGCAGTCAGATCTCTGAGTTCGAGGACAGCTAGGGCTTGATACACAGAGAAACTCTGTCTCTAAAATAACAACAACAAATCCAACAAACATACAAACAAAAATCAAAACCAAGAAAGCCTCTCGCTGGGGTTTAGCACTCGTGTGCCCCTGGATTAATTGCCCTCAGGTCCTGACTTCCCAATTACCCCTCAGTAGGTGCTCCAACCCCATCAGCACTACTCTGGGTTCATGCTCCCAGTCCCCACTAACTCACTCTTTGGGTAACCTGCTTTCTATAGTGTCCGTCCAGCTATCAGTTGAGCTGGCCAGAGGCTAAATTAACCTAGCACATTCTCAGCCAGAAGCAGTGGCTATAATCCCAGCACTCAGGGAGGCAGGGGCAGGCAGATCTTTGTGAGTTCAAGGTCAAGCTTAGTCTATGAAGTGAGTCCAGGACAGCCAAGGCTACACAGAAAAACCCAATTTAAGGGAGAAAAAAAACCCCAAACCCCAAAACCTAGCATGTTCTTTCTTACTTCTTCATTCCGTCAGGCCTGTGGGAACACCACAGGCTTTGCAAGACTGGGTATTGCTGGCCTGTGACCACAGAGAATCCTTCATTTATTCCAACTCTGCCCTTTCCACTGAGCAAAGCTCGCACACCAGGTCACACCTGTGGCCACTGGCCAGCCTGCCAAGTCCTATCATCTGTGGCTGAGGTACAGGCCCAGTCTATCTGCAGAGGGAGCTGGTAGATATAATACATTCTCACCCAGGGACCTCTGATTAGCCACATGGTAAGGAGAGTCACTTGGCTTCAACTACTCCAAGGCTTCTCTGTAGGTGGCCAGGCCGCTGTGGTTGGCTTGTCACAAAGGTTTCTAGATGACACCGCAAAGTGGGTGGGCTCACCAGGAAGCAGGAGCTGGCTTTGCAGGGCCTCTGGGCTCATCCTTGATGATCTGACCTGTAGTTGCTTAGGGGACAGTGGCGGGTGTGTGTGTGGGGGTGTCCAGTGCTGGAGGGTGCTTGCCTAGTTCATGCAAAGCGCTGAGCTTGATTCCTCCTCAAAAGACTTCAGTTTGCTGAGTACCCGGGAGGCTGCTAACCTGAGAGACAATTCTGGTAGAGCAGTCAAGTTAGCAAGGCTTAGCACATGCAGAGAGAGGAGGCTGCTGCAGCCCTGTGTGCTGTCTGCCTCAGTTCTCATAGGAGCCTTCTTCCCAGCGGCTGACATCTGGGCTACCTATAGGGTGTCTCTAGCAGGTGCCTAAGTGTTCCCATGGCAGTTTACCTCATGGAAGAGGAGGAGTGTAGCTTTTAGGGAAATACATAGCAGCAGAAATTAGGTTTAACGGTGTGAGAAAAAAAATTCCACGGAAGATGACTTTGAAAATAGCATGAAATCCGCTTAACTCTGGCAGTGCCTCTGTGCTGAGCAGACAGTGCTGGGGGGTGGCACCGAAGTCAGCCAGGAAGACACTCAGCAGGAGATGCTCACTCAGAAAGTAATCGCTTTCTGCCTGGGGTGACCACTGGGATGGCCACAGAGGGTGGAAAGGCCACACGCTGAGATCCTCTGCAGTGCCTCACCCGTGGTATTGGGATAGGGGCTGAAGGAGGAAGAGCCAAACTAGGAATGGGTGACTTTAGGTTCCCTTCTCATAACCACAACCACCCCAGACCCCCACCCCCAACCCCAGGCCAGCCTGGCTCAGAGCAGAGCCTCTGCCCTCTGTGGCTTGTGAATATTGACAGCAGTATCCACGGCAGGTGCTGTGGTTTTGCACTGATCTTCAGAGCTCAGTTCTCTGAAGGCAGGAAGCAGGCTGCTATCTGTGAATTAGTGGATGTGTCATTCATTCCATATCTATGGCTGCTGCCTTCATTAGGGCTTTATTGCTGCGAAGAGACACCACGACCACGGCAACTCCTATAAAGGAGAAGAACATTTGATTGGAGTCTAGAGGTTTAGTCCGTTGTCATCATGGCAGGAAGCATGGAGGCGTGCAGGCAGACATGGCGCTGGAGAGGTAGTCGAGAGCTCGCCTGTAACCCAGCACTCAGGGAGGCAGAGGCAGGCAGCTTGCTGTGAGTTTGAGGCCAGCCTGGTCTACAAAGCGAGGCTAGGGCAGCCAAGGCTACACAGAGAAACACTGTCCAAAAAAACCAAAAAACAAAACAAAGCAAAAATCTACATCTGGATCCTACACAGGCAGGAAGAGCCAGTGAGACAATGGCCTGGCTTGAGCATCTGAGATCTGGAAGCCTGTCCCCTCCTCCCCCACTTCCTCCAACAAGGCCACACCTCCTAATAGGTGTTAGGACACTGGGGTGTAGCTCAGATGGTGGAGTGCTTGCTTGCCTAGCATGCCCCAAAGCCTGGGCTTCATCTTCAGTTCTGTATAAATTATAGAAATGTGACGCTGCACTCTCCTACAGCTCCAGCACCCAGGACTCAGGGAACAGAGGCAGGAGGATCAGAAATTCAAGGTCATTTTCAGCTACATGGCAAGTTTGAGTGGAGGCCAGCCTGGGATATATGAGGGAGGCCCTGTCTCAAAAACAGGGTCAGTGAAATGGCTCAGTGGGGTTTGTTTGTTTTTTGTTTTTTCATAGAAGGTCTCACTATGTAGACCTGGCTGGCCTGGAATTTGCTATGTAGGCCACCTTGGCCTCAAACTCTCAGAGATCCTCCTGCCTCGGCCTCCCAAATGCTGGGATTAAAGGTGTGATTCGCCACTGCCCAGCAGTAGTGCTCTTAACCACTGAGCCATCGCTCCAGCCCTGGCCATGATGCATTCATACCATAGAAATTGGCAGACTTGGGCTTGGAGAGATGGCTCAGTGGTTAAGAGCACTGTCTGCTCTTCCAGAAGCCCTGAGTTCAATTCCCAGCAACTACAGACAGGGTGCCTCACAACCGTCCCTGGTGTGATCTGGTGCCCTCTTCTGGCTAGTAGGTATACATGCAAATAGATGACTTACATACCTAAAATAAACAACTTAAAAAAAAAAAAGAAAAAAAAATAAAGAAAGTGGCAAACTTTACAAACCAGTCAGATATGGAGGCATCCCTTCATTTTTACACAGCTGTTTGTCAATCTTTTCAGGCAAAGCCATGTTACCCACCCAGGCTGCAGATAGAAAATAAATAAAATCTTTAAAAAAAAAAAAGATTTTATTTATTTATTTAATGTGTATGAGTGCTTTATCTGCATGTATACTTGCATGGCTGAAGAGGACATCAGATCACATTATAGATGGTTGTGAATCACCATGTGGTTGCTGGGAATTGAACTCAGGACCTCTAGAAGAGCAGGCAGCACTCTTAACCACTGAGCCATCTCTCCAGCCCCATATCTTTTGGTTTTTTGAGACAACGTTTCTCTGTGTAGCTCTGTCTGTCCTGGAACTCACTCTGTAAACCAGACTGGCCTTGAACTCACAGATCTGCCTGCCTCCGTTTGACCTAGAGCAAGGGCCTTGAAGGATTGAGCCACCATTCTAGTTTCAAAAACAGTGTCTTTTTTTAAAAAAAAGATTTGTTTTTAATTCTTATTTGTATAAGAATTTTTGTGTATGGGGTGAGGCATAGAGGCCAAGCATTGGATCCCCTGGAGCTAGAGTTCCAGGTCACCCATCTGACATTGGTGCTGGAATCAAACTCAGGTCCTCTGGAAGGGAAGAAGATGTTCACCTCTGAGCCATCTCTCTCTCCAGCCCTTCCTGTAAGACTATGTCCTACTTCCCGGAGCCCAATGAGACACGAGAGTCCAGTCCAATGCAAACGGCAAGGGGTGCTTTATTGATCCGTCGTGACAGGGTCTACCAAGCTCTATTGAGCTGGAGACCCCGAATAAGCAAAGCTTGGATCTTTTATGCCCTTACAGAAGCAGAATTGGCAGTTAAGTAGAGTTGTTGGACCATGATTGGTTCTTAAGAATGCCCTTTAAGGGATGGAGAGATGTGGCTCAGCAGTTAAGAGCACTGGCTGCTCTTCCAAAGGTCCTGAGTTCAATTCCCCGCAACCACATGGTGGCTCAAACCATCTATAATGAGATCTGGTGCCTTCAAAAAAAAAAAAAAAAAAAAAAAAGAATGCCCTTTAAAATGATTGGTTACTAGTTATTTTATCCCCGAGGGGGCAAGAGCTCAGCTTGGGACATCATGTGCTGTCAGGTGTTCAGGACAGGTATGAGGCTGTGGTTTTTCTTGGAAAGTATAGAACAGCCCTGAGGCCATCTTGGAAGGTACTGAGTGGCCAGGATTGAAAAACAACTTTTCTGGTCTCTCAATAAGCCTGGAGTCCATTGTTTCAGTTAGGCTGGCTGAGCAGGGAGTCCTGAGGATCTGCTCTACCCTCGCTCGTCCGTCCTCCCCGCCAGCTCGTCCTCCCTGCCAGCACTAGTGACAGGGGCGCACCAACACAGCTGGTGTTTTACATGGGTCCTAGAGAGTCAGACTCTGGTTCTATGTTTGCATAGCAAGCACTTTACCAACTTAGCCATTCCCAGCTTGCATGAAGCATATTTATGCAAAAAAAAAAAAGAAATATTGTTACGGGTCTGGAAAGATGTCTCTCAGTGGTTAAGAGCACTGACTGCTTTTCCAGAGGATCCAGGTTCAATTCCCAGCACGCACATGGCAGCTCTCAACTGTCTGTAACTCCAAGATCTGACACCCTCACACAGACATACATGTAAGCTCGTAAAATAAAAATAAATAAATAAATTATTTTTAAAAAGTGTTATCTCATTACAATGAAAACACACACACACACACACACACACACACACACACACACACACACACAGAGAGAGAGAGAGAGAGAGAGAGAGAGAGAGAGAGAGGAATAATTGATAATAATTCAGCATTCACGGACTATTGTTTCTGGTCTCACTGTCTTCTCCCTCTGGGAAGTGTGGTTAGCCCTCTGTGGGCGCTGGGAGGAAGGCAGGGACCGTGCCTCCCACTAGCTCCATTTCCATCTTTGGTTGCTTGAGAGGCACTGGCGACCCTGAGCTTGACCACTCTGAGCGGCTTTCCTAAAAATGGTGTAGAGAGTTGACAGGCTGCCCGCATCTCATAGGTAGGCAGATGTAATCACCAGGGCGCTTTCAAACTTGGTGTTGTCCAGGTGAACTGTACACCAATTAAAATCACAGTCTGCATGGCCTCGTTAACATGTCCTGTGGTTCTTACCTTCTAAATATAGGCTCTGTCCTTTCATTTCAACCCCTCATTAGACTGTAATGTACTTTCAACTAATTTTCCCCACATACCTACTGGATGGTCCTTCTCTCTCCCCTCCCTTCCTCCCTCCCTCCTTCCCTTCTTCCCTCCCTCCTTCCCTCCCATCCTCTGTCCCTTCCTATGCCCCTCCTTGTTTCCTCCCATAACTAGGTCTTCATTAATCCTGGGTGATGAACACGCTAATGCTAGGCAAGTACTCTACCTTCAGTACCCAGCCCTCTCCCAATATAGCCCCTTTAAATAAAAAAAAAAAAATTAAAACTTTTAGATTTATTTATTTGTATGTGCATGGGTATTTGGCCTGCATTTATGTCTGCGCACCATGTACTTGCAGTTTTTCAGAGGCCAGAGAGAGTGTCAGCCTCTCGGGAACTGGAGTTACAGAGAGTTGTGAGCTGCTGCCATGTGGGTGCTGGGACTGAACCTGGGTCCTCTGCCAGAGCAACAAGTGATCTTAACCACTGAGCCATCTCTTCAGCCTCCTGTGTAGAATTCTTGCCAGAGATTTATGTCTTCAATTTAATCTTGAGAAAACACCAGACAAGCTGAGCACGGCGGCACACACCTTTAGTCCCAGCACTTTGGGAGGCAGAGGCCAGCATGGTCTACAAAGGGAGTTCCAGGATAGCCAGGGCCACACAGAGAATAACCTGTCCTGAAATAACAAAAACAAAACAAAACAAAACAAAAAGCCAAATGGGGCAATAAATAAATAAATAAATAAAGAAAGAAAGAAAGAAAGAAAGAAAAAAGAAAAGAGAACATCAGACAAGCTCAGATTGAGAGACTTCCATGCATTATAACTGACCAGCATTATTCACAAGTGGCCCCAGCCCTTAGGCAGCAGAGAGACAGGCTGATCTCTGTGTGTTTGAGGCCAGCCTGGTCTACCCAGTGAGACTTTATCTCAAAAAACAACACAAAACTGTCAAGGTCATCTAAAACAAAACTGAGAAACTGTCACAGGTTAGAGAGGACTAAAGAGGGGCTGGAGAGATGGCTCAGAGGTTAAGAACACTGGCTGCCCTTCTGGAGGACCCAGGTTCAATTCCCAGCACCCACATGGCAGCTCACAACTGCCTGTAAGTCCAGTTCCAGGGGATCAGACACCTTCACACAGACATACATGCAGGCAAAACATGAATGCATGCACATACATACATACATACATACATACATACATACATACATACTGGGACTAAAGAGACTTGACAGCTTGGAGTGGTATGGACCCTGGATTCAGTGCAAACTAGAAAAAAGACCGGAAGAAACCTGGTGAAATATGGTAAAGTCTCTGTTGGGTGTCTCCGAGCATCCTTACCTGCTGCAGGGCGTGGCTGGTATACCTGGTCCTCTACCCCAAACTTTCCAGCCCAGGGGCAGGGGTTTTCCTTCCCCTTCTCTCTATAATCCAGATATTTTGATCCCCCCACACACACACACATACTCTCCTCTTTCTTTTTGCATCTTTCTTCCTCTTCTCTCTCTCTCTCTCTCTCTCAGCACCTTTTTCCCCCCACCTTGCCCCTTCCCCTGCATGGTGGCCGAGAGCTGCTCCTAATAAACCTGAATGAATACACTTACTTTAACGTGTCTTGCATTAACTCTTATCGTCACCTTTCAATCGTGGTTGTCAGTGCCATAGTCTAGTTAATAGGACCTTGTTGTTATTTCCCTGTTATGACCATTTTTTTGCCACACCTCAGCGAGTCATTAACACTAGGAGAAATTAGATAAAGGGCATATGGGAATTCTGTGTACTATTTTTTACACTGGTTTTCTAGGCTTAAAAGTACTTAAAAACAAAAAGCTAAAAAGAAAATATGGGCGGGGGGGGGGGCGGGAAGGGGGGAGGCTGGAAAGATGGTTCAGTGTTTAACAGCGTGTCCTGTTCTTTCAGAGGACCTGAGTCTGGGTCCCAGCACCCAGGTAGGACAGATCACAACCACCTGTAACTCCAGTTCAAGGGGATCTGATACACTTTTCTGTTCTCCAAGGGCACCAGACACATAGCTGATACATATACATGCATGCATGCAGGGCAACACTCATACATATAAAATAAAGATAAGTAAATACTTTAAAAAGAAAAAGAAGCCAGGCGTGGTGGTGCACACCTTTAATCCCAGCACTCGGGAGGCAGAGGCAGGTGGATCGCTGTGAGTTCGAGGCCAGCCTGGTCTACAAAGCAAGTCTAAGACAGCCAAGGCTACATACACAGAGAAACTCTGTCACAAAAAACCAACAAAAAACAAAAAACAAAACAAAACAAAAACCCCAAAAAACAAAAAACAACAACAACAAAACAAAAAAAAAAAAAAAAAGGAAGGGGGTTAGCATTGCAGGGTTTGCCAAGAATGCCAAAGCTATAGGTAGAGAGACCTCAGCACAGGAAAATAAGAAGTGTGAGGTTATACATATCTTTAGCAATGCTGGTGGCAGACTCCTGTAATCCCAGAACTTGGGAGGCAGAGGCAGGAGGATCAGGAATTCAAGGCCATCCTAGGGTACATGGTGAATTAGAGACCAGCCTGGGTTACATGATAAAAAACCAAAACAAAGCAAAAAGAACAAATGAGCAATCTACTTTCCTCTGTAAATGGTTTTGCTCAGGTATTTTCATCACAACGGAAAATGAAAACCAAAGCTGACATGAAGATCAATATAGCCATGTAATTGTGTTTCCATATACCAGCAGTGAACAAACTGAAGAGTACATTTAAAAAGCCAATTCCAATAACAACACTCAGAAACTACAAGGAAATAAATGTAGGCAGGTAGTAAAGGATTAACGCACTGAAAACTGCAAGATGATGATGAAGGGAAATCGTCCTGGCGTGATGCCTCATCCGGGAACTCCAGCCCTCACAAGAGGGACGGAGGGGAGTGGGTTAAAGGTCAGCCTAGGCTAAATAAGACTGTTTCAAAGAAACCAAAAGGAGAGCTAGGGAGATGACTCAGTGGTTAAGAGCACTTCCTGCTTTCCCAGAGGCTGGGAATTAGCTCCCAGGGCTTCGTAACCGTCGGTAACTGCAGTTCCAGGCATCCAGTGCCGGACTCTGGCCTCCAAGGGCAGCAGGCCTGCCTCTCATTTCCTCACACAGGTAAAAACAAGTGCACGCTTTGTAGGTTCTGACAAGAGTCCTGAGAGCATTCCAGGAGGGAGAGCAGAACTTGGGTTTGTTGTTGCTGTTTTGATGCGTAATTGCTTTTATTCTTGGGCAGCTGCTTGCAAAAGACTAGAGAGGGACTCCTACCTTACTCTGTATATAACATTAAGTCAAAATGAATCAATAACCTCACTGTAAAAGCCAAGATTATAAAGCTATGACCGTAGATAGGGCCATAGATTCTCAGATTTGACGCTAAAAGTGTGAGCAACAAAAGAAGAAACTAAACCCATCATACTTTATAAAAACTAAAACAAACAACAGCCAAGGCAAAAGCCATGGGGGAAGTGGCTGTGTCCGTCTGTAAGCCTGACACATGGGAGGAAGGTCTGGAGTTCAAGGTCAGTCTCAGCTTCATAGGAAATGCGAAGCCAGCCTGGGCTACACGAGACTTTATGTTTTCTAAATCAAAAAACCCTAAACACTTTTATATGACAAATGACATTAAAAATGCAGAAGAGAGGGGGCTGGAGAGATAGCTCAGAGGTTAAGAACACTGGTTGTTTTCCCAAAGGTTCTGAGTTCAATTCCCAGCAACCACACAATGGCTCACAACCATTTATAATGAGATCTGGTGCTCTCTTCTGGCTTGCAGGCACACATGCAGGCAAACACTGTATACATAATAAATAAATAAGTAAAAATGCAAAAGAGGCAGCCGGTTGTAAAGTGGCACATGCCTTTAATCCTAGTACTCAGGGAGGCAGAGGCAGGTGGATCATTATGAGTCAGAGGCCAGCCTGGTCTACAAAAAGAGTCCAGGACAGCCAAGGCTACAGAGGAAACCCTGTCTTAAAAAAACCAAGCCCCACCCTATGAGCATATACAGGGGGAGGAAGTCCCCCTCAGTCACAGTCATAGGGGAGGGGAGTAAGGGGAAAATGGGAGGGAGGGAGGAATGGGAGGATACAAGGGATGGGATAACAATTGAGATGTAATATGAATAAATTAATAAAATATATTAAAAAACCAAAGCCAAGCCCCTCAATTCCCCTCCAAAAGAGCCTTGGTTCAACCCCAGAGATGGGATTGGCGGAGGCTCCAACTTGCTTGAATAAATCTCAAAACCATAATGCTAAGGAAGAGAAGCCATAACAGAAAGGTCACATAGTGTATGTTTGCCTTTGTGCTAAATAAGCGGAAGGTAAATACACAGAGACAAAAAGCAGATTTACGGGTGCCAGAGAGGGAAAGAGGGGGAGCGGGGGTCATTTCTTCATAACTCAGAACATCCTTCTGGGGATGACAAAAGTTTAGAATAAAAAAGAAGTATCAGTCATAGAGCATTCTGAGTCCAGCAGATGTAAACCGCATGCTTTCAGGGGCCAAAGAAATGGTTCAGTGACTAAGGTCACATAGTGACTCTGCAGGGGACCCAACTTCAATTCCCCGCACCCTTGTAACTCTAACTCCAGAGTATCCATCACCTGGCCTCTGAGGGCGCCAGCACTCACATACACACATATACACGGCTGCACTCTTTCAATCCCAGCACTCAGGAGGCAGAGGCCGGTAGATCTCTGAGTTCAAGGCCAGCTTGGTCTACAGATCGAACTCCAGGACAGCCAGCGCTACACAGAGAAACACTGTCTTGAAGAAAACAAAAACAAACAAACAAACAAAAAACCCCAAACCAAACCAAAACCAAACACACACACATACACACACACACACACACAAAGTAAAAATAAAATCTTTTAAAATGTATCCACTTTTAGATAGTCAGTGTCAACTGTATTTACATTTCAGCTCAATTTCAAATATCTATCTGGTGGGGTTGCAGATGTAGCTTAGTGATGGAATACTTGCTTGGCATGTGTGAGGGCTTAGGTTTAATCCTCAGAACTGCACAAAATAAAAGTAAAAATATACACATGCAGCAGCAGCAGCAGCAGCAGCAGCAGCAGCAGCAGCAGCAGCAGCAGCAGCACTCCTAGGTCCTCTACCCAGTCCGTGCCTCATTCTCCCCTGGTCCAAAATCTGAGACTTTTATCCTGAAACCAAAAAGCAAAAGCACACACTTTTCCCGTGCTTCATTCTTAAGCAAAAAATGTTTCTCCTATATGGGAACATGGTCCAACATACAATAAAATCTCCCATCTTTGCTACTTCTCTCTTTATACCATCAAAATCCCTGACAAAAGCCACTCAGGGAAGAAGGGCGTGCTCTGGCTCACAGTTGGAAGATATGGTCGGTCCATCGCAGGAAAGAAGTCACAGTGACAGAAGCTTGAGACAGCTGGTCACATTGCATGGGCAGGGCAGCGGCAGCAGATTAGCTGAGAAGGATGAACGCCTCCCCCCCCCCTCCTCCCGCAGCCCCCGGCGCGCTCAGCTTGTTCAGCCTGGGACCTCAGCCCAGGGACTGATGTCTCCCAGAGTCAGGGTGGGTTTTCCCATCTCAGTTAAACTAGTTGGAAAATCCCTCACGTCCTGTGCAGAGATTTGTCTCCTGGTATTGTAGAGCCTTCAAGTTGACAGTGAACATCAACCCTCATGCTCACGCCCTAAAAGCTCTGTCCGATTGTGGGGGTGGGAGCGGGGTGGGGGGGTCTTAGAAACAGAAGCTCCCCAAGCCTCTTCCCTAACTAACTGCTGCGTGTGTCCTGTTACTGATTAGGGAGCAGCTGTGAGTCCGCTGGCCCTGCCCTCAGGCTCTGCACTTTCTGGGTCCAGGCCCAGCGGCTCAGATACACAGACCGTGAATGCGATAGTGTGTAGCATTTACCTTTAGACGTCTATGCCAAGTACAAGACTTAATTAAAACGAAACAAAATTTAATTGAATAGAATTAAAGATCCCCTTGGGGGGGAGTGCTTCTAGTTGGCGAAGGGAAAGAATTCCTCAGAGGTAGTGCAGGCATCGCAGGTTCAAAACCACCCCAGAACCCAGGGAAGGAGGTATTTGGTTTTTTGGAAAACATGGGTGAGGTGGCCACCGAATGAGGTCAGGGAAGGTAAAGGGTTTAGACCCTGTCCATAGGCCACAGTAGACTGTGGCTGCAGGTTTTGTACCCTGGGGTGGTTCTCAAGGCTGTGAGCCTGCCTGGAAGTTGTGTATAAAATCATGTGGCCAGAACTGGGCATTGCAGAATACCTCCACAGTCCCTCTACCTAGAGAGCGCAGGCAGGAGAGTCAGGGATTCAGGCTCAGCCTTGGCCACAGGGAGTCTGAGGCCTCAGTGAGACCCTGTCTCAAAAAATCAAGATCATTAACCAAATCGCCTCTTACTGGGTGCAGTGATGCAGGCCTGTAATCCCAGCCCCTCGGGAGGCAGAGACAGGCAGGCCGATCTCTGTGAGTTCGAGGCCAGCCTGGTCTACAGAGTGAGTCCAGGACAGCCAGGGCTTGTTACACAGAAAAACCTTGTCTTGAAAAACAAAAAACCAGAACAAAACCAAAAAGTTGCCTCTCGTTTCTTTCTCCCAAACTTCTGGGCTCTGTTCACAGCTCTTCCCTGCCTCCATTAGCACACCCAGGGCCTGTACGCCTTGCAGCTCGTGCCCCCTGGGCCTCTGTCAGTGCTTTCCTGCCTGGCAGTCACACCTACCACCTCCCCTCTAACAGCTAAGCTCTCTTTCACCTTTTCCCTCTCCCAAAGCAACTCTCATATGTCACCGATGAGTGATGAGCAAAGTCCCAGGTGCCAAATCTGAACTCACCTCGGGGGCACCTCCTCCTCCTTCTCATCTTATGCAAAATTCCCCCTCTCAGCCACCCCCACATCTGGGATCTCCAGTTTCACCCCTCTGCTCTGTTATCTTTCTGTCTGACATGTGGTTAAAAAAAAAAAAAAAAAAAAGAACAAAAACCAGCCAATGCAGCTGGGGTAGGGTCTCACTGAGTAGGAACAATCCTCCTGCCTCAACCTCCCACGTGCTGGGATTGCAGGTATGTACCAGCATGGCCCTGCTTCTTGATGCTTTTTCTGCTAGATCCTGACTGATGTAAATACATGCTGTTTGTTTTCATACATTGATCTTGTATTCTGAAGTTCTGTGGGGTTTGCTTATCAATTCAAACAGCTTGCTGGTGTCCTTCTGTTTTGCTCTATGTGTAAAACCAGGTCATTCTGCAAAGAGTGATAGTTTGATTTCTTCCTTTCTGGTTTGGATGCCTGTCATTTCTCTCTTTTCCTGATTGCTCTGGTAAGAACATCCAGAAAGTGTTTTGGGGTTGTTTTTGTATATGTGTGTGTTTGATTGTTTGTTTGTTTTTCTTCAATCTAAGAGAAATAGGAAGCCTTTGAAGGCTTCACCAAAGGAAAACTAGAAAGCTAACTCTATTGTATTTGTCTTAAAAAACTTTATTTAGGGGCTGGAGAGATGGCCCAGCAGTTAAGAGCACTGGCTCGTCTTCCAAATGAACTGGGTTCAACTCCCAACACCCACATGGCAGCTCACAACTGTCTGTAACTCCAGATCACCCTCACACAGACCTACAGGCTAAAAAAACACCAATATAGGTGGCTCTTTCAGAGTTTCCTTTCTCTCCTCACAGGAATGATAACACATACCTTTAATCCCAGCACTAGGAAGGCATAGAGAGATGAATCTCTGCGGGTTCAAGGCCACCCTGGTCTATGTAGGGAGATGCAGGCCAGCCAGGGCTACATAGTTAAGACCCTGACTCAAGCCGGATGTGGTGGCGCATTCCCGTCATCCCAGCACTCCAGAGGCCGAGGCCGGCGGATCTCTGTGAATTCGAGGCCAGCCTTGTCTACAAAAGTGAGAAAGTGAATCCAGGACAGTCAAGGCTACACAGAGAAACCCTGTCTTGAAAAACAAAAACCAAACCAAAACAAAAAAGACCCTGACCCAATAAATAAATCAATAAATCGTTGAAATAAGAAGGGCCTCATGGTATGGACCTATAATCTCAACTACTCAGAAGGCTGAGGCAGGAGGATTAAGTGTTCAAAGCTAGCCGGGGCTACGTGAACAGAGACAAGAAAGACTGGACAGATTTATTATAGCATTAGAGTTTTTTTGGTTTTGTTTCTACTTTTGGTTTCTCAAGACAGGGTTTCTCTGTGTGGCTCTAACTGTGCTAGAACTTGCTGTGTAGCCCAGGCTGGCCTCAAACTCAGAGATCCTCCTGCCTCTGTTTCCCGAGTGCTCGAACCAAAATGTGAGCACCACTACCACCCAGTTTCATCTAGTTTTTGTTGTTTGCTTTTTTCCACATAGAAGATTTTCACTTGCCCTAGGTCTTATAATAATGATTAGGTCATAGGCAACATATCTGGTAGAAAGGAGGTTTGTTGTTGGGGAGAGGAAGGTGAGAGTTGTTAGAACCTGAGTGAGCCAGGAGGATGGAGAGAAAGACCAAGAGACAGAGACTGAGAAAGACCGAGAGATAGGGAGAGCGAGCTGGGTTGGCGAATGGACCACACACCTAGTGTACCTGGCCCAGGTGATGACATAGGATGTTGTCAGGATCCTGGGGCAGGCCAGTTGAAATGCCTGCACACTAACAATAGACTCTTAATTTTGTTGTGGTTGTTTTGTTTTGTTTTTTGAGACAGAGTTTCCTCTGTGTATCCTTAGCTGTCCCGGACTCCCTTTGTAGACCAGGCTGGCCTCGCACTCACAGAGATCCACCTGCCTCTGCCTCCCAAGTGCTGGGATTAAAGGTGTGCGCTACCACACCTGGTCCTAGACTCTTAATTTTTGAGTTCAAGGTCACCTTGACTACTTTCAGTAGTCAGGCTAGTGACTTTCAGACTAGCCTGGAGACCCTGTTTCAAAAATCCACTCAAGGGGCTAGGGAGATGGCTCAATTGGCAAAGCACCTGTTCTAACATCATGAAGACTTGAGTTCCGTTCCGGACATCCACATAGAGAGCTGGCGTGTTGGCACAGGGGCCTGTAACATCAGCTTTGGGAGGCTGGGATGGTAAGGTCCTCGTTGGGCAACCAGTGTAGGAGATTAGTAAGCTCCGGGTTCAGTGAGAGACCTTGCCTTAGGAAATAAGGTGAAGAGTGATTGAGAAAGACAAAGATTGGTTAATTTCTGGTACACATGCAAGTACATGTAGACACACACACACACACACACACACACACACACACACACACACGAAGTTCTTCTTTCTCCTCCTCCTCTTCTCACATTGGCAATTGAACCAGCCTTATTTGTACTAAGCACTCTCCCACTGAGCTATATCCTTGGCCTCTTTTATGCTTTTCCCCCCTTTCTTTCTTTTAAGATTTATTTATTATGCATACAACATTATGTCTGCATGTACAACTACATGCCAGAAGAGGGCACCAGACCTCATTATAGATGGCTGTGAGCCACCATGTGGTTGCTGAGAATTGAACTCAGGACCTCAGGAAGAGCAGCCAATGCTTTTAACCTCTGAGCCATCTCTCCAGCCCCCTCTTTCTTTCTTTCTTTCTTTCTTTCTTTCTTTCTTCCAAGACAGGATTTCTCTGTGTAGCCTTGGTTGTCCTGGACACACCTTTAATCCTAGCACTCAGGAGGCAGAAGCAGGTGGATCTTTGAGTTTGAGGCCAGCCTGGTCTACAGAGTGAGTTTCAGGACAGCAAGGGCTACACAGAGAAGCCCTCCTTAAAAAAAACAAACAAACAAATAAACAAAAAAACCTAAATAATAAAAATAAATAAATAAATAAATAATTTATACATGTATGTATGCACAAGTGTGTGGGTACCTGTGGAGGTCAGAAGAGGGCAGCAGAGTCCCCTAGAGCTGTGACCAAATCCTAACAATTATAGTCTGATGTGAGCTGCCTGGAGTGCCAGGAACTGAGCTCTGGTCCTCTACAAGAGCAGCAAGTGCTCCTAAGCATTGAGCCATCTCTCCAGCCCTGATTTACCCTCTCCACTTTCTCTGTCTTTTAAAATATTTATTAATTATGTATTTTTAATTTATTTCATGTATTATGTCTGCACGCTGGAAGAGCGCACCAGATGGTTGTGAGCCACCCTGTGGGTGCTGGGACTTGAACTCAGGACCTTTGGAAGAGCAGCCATTGCTCATAACCTCTGAGCCATCTCTCCAGCCCATCTCTGTCTCTTGAGACAGTGTCTCTCTATGTGGTTCCTGTTCTGGAACTTGCTATGTAGACTAGGCTGGTTGGCTGCAAACTCACAGAGATCCACCTGCCTCTGCCTCCTGAGTGCTGGGATTAAAGGCTTGTGCCGCCACCACTGGGCTACACTCAACTATTATCTACTTTTTCTTAGTATGAAGTCCAGTAATATTAAAAACATTCGTGTTGCTTGTACAACTGATGGACACAACTCTTCATTTTGCAAACTGAGCTGTTCTCATTAAGCATGAGCTCCTTGCTCTGTCTCCCCACTGCTTGCTTCTGGAAGCCAACGGTCCACATTCAGTCTCTATGGGTCTAAGCACTCCAGAAACCTCACAATAGAAAACACACAGAGTCTGTGCTTCTGTGATGCCCTATTTCCCTAGCACAACATCCTTGAGGTTCACCCATGTTTTTAGCATGTGGCAGGGCACGTAGGGTGCTTTTGCAGGCATCTGAGGGAATGGAAAGGAATAGAATCAAGGTGCTTAATCCAAGCGTGGTGGCGCACGCCTTTAATCCCAGCACTCTGGAGGCAGAGGCAGGCAGACAGCTGTGAGTTCGAGGCCAGCCTGGTCTACAAAGTGAGTCCAGGGCAGCCAAGGCTACACGGAGAAAGAAAGCCTGTCTGGGTGTGGGGAGGGGCGGGGAGGGGAAAATCAAGGAGCTTGGGAGAAGTTCAAGTCAGAGGGAGTGCAGGGAGGTAGGGTGTGGGTGGGAGGGAGCATGCTCCTGCTTTTGGCCTTGGTTTCAGATGAGAATGTGGGCAGGCTGGTGTACCCATACTTGCAGACTGCTTTGGAGAATGGGGGCCCAGAATGACCCAGGGGCGGAGCTGTGAGTAGAAGACAAGTCCTTATCCCGGACCATCCAGGAGACCAAAGAGAAGCCAGCAGCCACCCCAGCTCCTTTGTCCCTGTTCGCGTCCCGCAGGGTGCAGACTTCACAGCTCCAGGGGGTCTTTGTGGCATCCCAGATGAAAGGCAGAAGAAGCTCAGATACAGCGGGCTGGCCATTCCAGGGGTCCACATTGTTGTCTCTGGTTTTTTCCACCCTCCCAGGAACTGTAAAGCCCTTCCCGGTTAGAAGTCTCTCCCCCGCCCCCTCCCCCAATTCCACATAGCTGTAGAAAGAACCTGACCCTGATGGTGAGTGAGACTGCATCCCAAGTCTAAAGGAGGCTGAACCCAGAGACGAACCCTACCTCAGAAGAGATGCACTGCTGTGTTCATGTGAACAGGGGTGGCGGTAGCTCATGGAGGAGGCTTAGTGTAGGGGAAGGGAGGGCTGTCAGAAGGAGCTGCACCGAAGAGATTTTTGCACCATTATCTAGGAAGAATGGAGGCAGATAAGAGCATTCCAGGCACTGGGAGAGACCGCATAATGGCCAAAACATGAGATCCAGGCGTCTGTCTGTCTTCAGTTTGCTGCCTGTGGGACCTACCCGGGAATCAGCAGGAATCTGGACAGCCAGAAGTTGAGTTTAGTGTCTCTGGCTATGAAAAGGATGGGGTGGGAGGGCTGGAAGCCAGTTAGGGAAACATCTGCTGGAGGTGGGGAGAAATAGGGTTTATTTTGTTTGTTTTTTTGTTTTTGTTTTTGTTTTTTTTTTGGTTGTTGGTTGTTTTTGTTTTTCCGAGATAGGGTTTCCCTGTGTAGCCTTGGCTGTCCTGGAACTCACTCTGTAGACCAAGCTGGCCTTGAATTTACAGAGATCTGCCTGCCTCTGCCTCTCTAGTGCTAGGATTAAAGGCATCTGGGTTTTTTGTTTGTTTGTTTGTTTTGAGATAAAGTCTCATGTAACCCAAGCTCTCTTCAAACTTGCTAGTAATGTATGCTCTGAACTTTTGAGCTATCCTCAACCTTTGAGTCCTGGGACTCTGGGCATGTGCCCCCTACCCAGTTCATGCGGTGCTTGGGATGAAACCCAGGGCTTCTTTCATGCCACACCAGCAACTCTGTCAACCGAGCTACACCTCCAGTCCCTAAAGGAGAAAAAAGTTAAATTCTATACAGCATTTACTTAACCCCCCGCCCCCACCCCCTCTTTGTCTTCTTTTGTTTTGGAGCAAGGTCTCAGTCTGCAACCCAGATTGCCCTGGAACTCATATGTAGACAGCCTGGCCTCCAACTTGCAGCAATCCTCCTGTCTTAGCCTCCAGCGTGCTGGGATTACAGTTGTGCGTCCTTGTCCAGCATAGCACTTAGTGCTGCCGTAGGAGCTAGTCAAGCATTCATTCATGTACCACACACAGCCACCCTTGTGGTCACAAATGCCACCAGGACTTCTACTTTTGCAGAAGGGAAAAACATGGAGGAACAGCTTGCCCAAGGGCATGTGACTTGACTTGGGGAGTCTGTCTCCAGCAAGCCATGGTCTCAGGCCGCCATTAATTTGCATCCCTGCCACCTCAGAATATAAGTGTTTAGGGACAAGGCCGGGAGTAGAAGTGGCTGGAGACCGGCTTCAGACAGGCTGTAGGCAGTGGCTGATGGAAGTCAGAGGAACAGTTCCCTCTGTGTAGAGTTTGTTGGACGGTCCCTTGTGCACTCAAGACCCCCGGTCCATGTAGCTGCCCCCACTTTGCTGTGATGCAAACACACTGATCCCCTTGTCTCCTTCTGGGGTGCTTCTGGGGAGAGCCTGCTCTCTAGAAATTTCTGCCATTCCCTTGCAGAGCTGGAACTGGGCTCTGAAGCTAGCCATGCTCTTTAGACAGAGGTTGGGGGTAGGGAGGCTGGAATGTTGGAAATTCAAATGAGCCGCATGAACACCTTTTATTTTTGTTCAGAACATCTGAGTCTCCCTGTGGGGACTCCTCTGCCCAGCGTAGTTCCTCCCCCCTGTGCAAGAGAAGATGTGAGAACCCCTGGGGGCAGGATGAAGCAAGGTTGTCACCCTCTTACCCACCCCGGGCCTTGCCACCGAAAATAGCAAGGGCCAGGGTGTCAGCCCTAGGGAAGGGAGGCTGGGGGAGGCCTTTGAACTAGGAGCTACTGGGAGCTAGGGCTGAGCCTGTTAATGTGCAGGAAGGTGGCAGCGGGTGGCCCTGGGTTTTCTTTGCTTTCAGGAAGGCTAATATCACCAGCTCAGATCAGGAGCACCAGGGGCCTGGGAAGTGAGGTCAGAGGTCAGCTCATAACCTGCTGTGTGGCACTGGGTAGCTCCTCTTTTCTGGGTCTCCGGTGTTTCTTTCTCAGCCCCATCATCTGTGGCATGGTGCTTACGGAATCCTTCCTTCTGTGGCGTTCCCAGATGCGCGCCCTGTTGCAGCCCAGTTCTTCATCACCCAGCTCTTCTTCACGCTTGGAGTGGGGTTCAGGCCTGGCCAGTCCATGACATGGGCTGAGATCTTTAAAAAGCAGCAAGAGTATTTGGCGTGTGGAGGTGGTGGGTTTCCTACAGCTCCCTCTTGGGGGAGCAGCTTTAGGGAGAGGGGAGGCTGTGAGCACACAGACAGACTTGGTGATGCCTTCACGCCAGGCACAGGGATTTAAGCCGCATCAGTGCGGCCCAGGCATACGTGCCTTAGGGTAAGGGAGCTGGTGTGCTATCTGCTAACTCTTGTGTTCTAGGGTAAAGAGGAGCTCTGGGGCCCTGGGTGTGAAAGTATGTCACCATTTCGACTATCTGAGTGACTCTATGAAGGCTCCGTGTGCGTCAGCCTGCTTATGGGAAGGGCAGGTCAGAGATGGCTGCTGCGGCCCTGGGAATTGGTTTCTAGCCATCAGGGGGGGGAGGGAAATGCCTTTTCTTACAATGGGGACAGGCTGTTGTCCTCACTTGGCCAGTTCCCCACCCTCCTGCCCGACCAGTGGGGGGAAGTGTCTTTCTCATCAGGACTAGAGTATAATAAAAGGGTACTCCCCACCCCCACTCTGTTCCTCATGGCTCTCCTGGCTCGTGGCTTACTGAGGGCAGGACCTTGCTTAGCAGTTCACAAAGACAAGCCAGGTGGCCTCAAACCGTCCCCCCCACCCCCACCCCAGCTCCTCACTGGCTCTTTGTGCAGTCTTTCCCCTCTCCCCAGCTATCCCTCTTGGCCAGATATACCTCATCCACTAAGCAAGGACTTTTCTTGTCTTTATCCTTCGTGGCCCTTAGAGAACAAACATTGAGATAGAATTAGAAGGTTGAGGGGACAGTAGGGGCAGGTGCAAACTAAAGGGCAGCTGGTGAGGGGGACCCTGAACTCTTACAGGGGTGGGTGGGGGTGGGGGTGGGGGTGGGGGGCTGCTCTGCTGGCTGCCCCGACTTCCCTGTGCAGCAATTTCAGTTTCTATTTTAAACAGTTTGGGTTGGTTGCTTCCCTGCCTTCCTGCTGGGTGTTTATAGTGAGGGAAATAATTGGTAATATTTGCACAGATGTGCTGGCACCGCAGCTCATCACAGGCACCTTTACCCAGGGGACTGCCCCAGCCCCAGCCTCCCCCCGCTCCCCCCCCCCCCAGTCTCTCTGCCAGCCAGAGGAACCAGCCTGAAGGGGAGGAGACACAGGCAGAGCTGGGGAGCTGGAGGACTAAAGTGCCCCAGGCATGCCAGAGGCAGGCCTCATTCAGAATGGGGGGGGGGGGGTGCGGTTGCCTGTGCTCCAAGGTCTGTAGGACAAGTCCAGGCTGCACAGAACAGACCCTTCCTAGCAGGGGCAGTGGGAAGCCTCCAGAGCCTTTTGTCTCATCCCATTATCTCTGGTAGAGCCTGAATTTGTATCTGAGGGTAGAGCTAGATGTGAGGAGGATGGTGGGGGTGGGGGGAATGCTGGACACGCGACCCACAGACTAGGCTTGAAAATAGTAAATCATAGCCAGGCATGGTGGCGCACGCCTTTAATCGCAGCACTCGGGAGGCAGAGGCAGGCGGATCAATGTGGGTTCGAGGCCAGCCTGGTCTACAGAGTGAGTTCCAGAACAGCTAAGGCTACATAGAGAAACGCTGTTGTGAAAAAAAACAGGAAGGAAGGAGGGAAGGAAGGAAGGAAGGAAGGAAGGGAGAAAGGAAGGGAGGACACAGGTAATCATCTGTCTTTTTTTGCTTCTTCTCAAGGCCTAGAACAGCATACTGGAAGACTGGGAAGGGGGTGGGTGTTGTCTGGGCTGTTCAGTAGCCTGCCTAGTTAGGACTGGGGCTTGAGGCAGCCTAGAGAAGGAACGACGCCTCAGAGTGGGCAGAGCTGGGTGAGAGACCTCACACTTCCTCCTTCTTCTCTTGAGCATTCCTGTGCTGTGTACAGACTGCATGTTGCATGGCTGGGCCAGTATGCAGGCGCGTATATATGCAACTGTGTGCACATACGGTGCATATACACATGTATATGAATGTGCCTGTGTGTGTCTGGGCTTGGGCTCCCTCAAAGCTAACCCCGAGATGAGAAGGAGAGGAGAGGAAGGCAGCCAGGGAGGGCCTTGTTGCCAATGGATTGCTACAGCAAAAAGCAGATAAGGTCCTACTGGGGACCCCTGGGAACTAGGGTCAGTATGCCTAGTCTCCCATCCAAGGGACAAGACATCTACCCACTCATACCCGGCATTGGGTGAAAGGTGCATTACCTCCAGTACTTTCAGCTTGACCTGCCTCTGGCTATGTGTCATCAAGTCACAGTATGTAGAGGGAGGAGGGAGGATCTGAGCAGACGCTAGCACATCTGCCCAGGGTGGTGGATACGGTGATGTGACACCCCAGGGACCTCCAGACAGCAGCTCCTTTATGCCTGGCCTCAGCTGAAGAAAGCTGGCTCTTTCAAGGTCACCCTCCTTTCTGGGGTGGCCCACAACCAGTGGTGGATTGATGAGAGGGTGGCAAGGCCTGGCTCATTGCTCTATCTTGTGTCGACCCTGAAGAGCACCCCGGTTCTACCCTAGGTGGGTCAGAGTGTCATTGTGGAATGCATCACAGCCTGACCTCTCCCTATTCCCAGACCCATCACCTCCCTTCCGCAAACACAACCCATATGCTAATTTCTCTTCTAAGGTCTCTGACTCCTACAGGACACGTTTGTACACAGACCAGTGTCTTATATATGGAGGCCCATAGGGTATTTGTTATGTATAACACACTTCCCCAGGGCCTCCTAGACACGGTGACTTCGGTGACTTCGAGGCCAGGCCAGCTCCCCTGCTAGGAGCCCAGCCCAGGAATTTAGTGCTAAGACGGGTACCTGAGCACTTCCTCGCCGCACTTCCCAGGAGAAGCTCTGGAAACAGAAGATATGGGGAAGCCAAAAATGGACAGCAGGAGTATGGGACCACTGGCATTGTCATACCCTGTGTCTACCCACCAGTAGCTCCAGGCAGCTGTTAGAGCACAGTCACGCTAGTTCCTATCTGTCTCTCCCTTTCGGGCCTCCAAGGCTGTTACACCTAGGAGGGCTTTTTCTGCAGCCTTCCGTCTTGTCTTACCTTTGCCTTGCTTAAGTCAAACGCAATCTCCATCCACCTCCATCCCACCTACCCTAGGCTGATCAGTCTATGGGCAGCATTGGCCTCTGGCCCCTTTTTCTTGAAGGCCATAGGGAGACCCAGGGCAGCAGACATGAGATGATGGAGGTCAGCTTTGGAGAAGCATGGGAGACAGGCACAGGACAGCACGAGGCCCCAGATGGCACCAGGTGTTTCAGAAAAGTTTATTACCAGGATAAATAAAGACAGTGTGTGTGTGTGTGTGTGTGTGTGTGTGTGTGTGTGTGTGTGTGTGAGCATTAAAACTGCCAGTGCAGGGAGTGGAGGGTGGGCAACCCCTGAAGTGAAGGAGATGAGGAGGGTGTGGGACCAGGGAGGATGGTAGTGGACCCACAACCCCATCTGGGACTAGATGGGGCGTGGTGGAAATGGCCAGGTTCCCCCAAATCGTGCACAATAGTCCTGTGTAGCTTGGGTCCCAGTGGGCCTGCCTTCCCATTGCACCTTGCCCTTGGCTCTTCATGCCTCTGAAACCCTGACATTCCTTAGTGCCTTGGGGTGGAGGGGTTTGGAAGCAGTCCTGAGTGGTGGTTATCAGGGAAGGTAGGTGCCCAGGGGTCACTATCACCACTACCCCACATATCACAGGTGGAGAGAAAGGCTTGGCCTTCCTGCTTGGGTTGATGGAGGGTTTAGAAATGATTGCAAAATTATTCCAGACTGGATACACCAGGCAGAATCCGGGCACCTCCATGGGAGGCTCTTGTACACTCTGTCCACCAGCATGGAGAGTTACAGAGAGGCAAATCCCTTAGACAGCTGTCTATGTCCTGCCTCTGTCTACAGTTCCCAGTTCCCAGTTCCGAGTCCCTTCTCATGTTTCCCCTATAATCCTGGACCTAGGACCCCTGCACTCAGTAGCTGGGGAGTCACAGTACCCGTTCTCAGTCTCCTCTGGTGGGGGCGCCATCTCAGGGCTCTTCCAGCAGCGCCCAGAAAGGATGCTGGAGTGAAGACCAGGGGCGGAGTTGGGAGATCATGTGGTCCTGCAGTATTCCAGGCCCTTACCCTCTCTGTCACCGCATCTGCCTTTTGTCCAGTACAGAGACACCGCAGCAACATCAGTGCAGAGCTTACCGGCCCCATCACCTGGGAGACATGCAAAACCCAGAGGCAGAAAGAGCAAGGGATGGCTGGGGTGCATGTGGTTCTCTCCTGATTGGAGGGTCTTGGGCATCATGGAGGAGGCGGGGAGGCAGCTGCTCAAGATGTACACAGGTGAGAACCCTCTGGACTGAAAAGACTGGCTGGGTCCTTTGTCCCCTGCAGGGATTGGGCAGAGGGGCCTGGGCTAGGCCTGTGGGACAACCCCATTGCTCCTTCTTCCCATCCACACCTAGTCTGCCCTGGGACTGGGAACAGTGGGCAAGAGGGCAAGATTGCACTGTGTGGGCTTGCAGAATGGGAGGCGGCCTCCCCTCAACAAGCTACGTCACAGGTTCTCTTCAGGGCCAAGGCTCTCCACAGAGCACACAGTCCCAAGCTTTACGCCTTCCTCTGGTAGGGCCAAGAACCAGGATGACTGCTAGTCACGGCCATTCTGGGACAGGTAAGCAGCCAGAGCCACCACTACAGCCACATAGAGACCGGCCCCCACGGCGATGGAGAGTGTAGCCAGGAACAGTGCCCGGCGGGAGGTGGTGCCGGCCAGGCGGAAGTCCCCTTTGGAGATGGCCTTGGTGGTCTAGGGAGACAAAAGGCTGATATAAGGCAACAGCTCCATGTCCAACAAAACGGCCCAGTCCACCAGGCCCTTGACCCCATCCGGAGAGAGAGGTGGCAAGAGAGGCACCTTGGGGTCCCTGTATACTTACCCCCTGGGAGAAGTAGAAGGCAGCAATGCCCAGAGGCCAGAAGCAGCAAAGCATGGAGAAAAGAGTGAGCCCCAAGTGGTCCCTGGGAGGCAGGGTGAGGAAAGTGTCTTCGCTTTCACTCTCTGTCGAGGTTGCATCGCTCTGCAAGAGAGTGGAGTTTGGTGGCAAAACCCCAGTGTCTTCTAAACCCGTCAGACAGACAAGAGTTAAAAACATACAGGTCTAGCTGGGCGGTGGTGGCACATGCCTTTAATCCCAGCACTTGGGAGGCAGAGGCAGGCAGATCTTTGTGAGTTCGAGGCCAGCCTGGTCTACAGAGCAAGTTCCAGGACAGCCAGAGCTGTTACACAGAGAAACCCTGTCTCAAAAAACCCAAAAACAAGCAAGCAAACAAACAAAAAAACCCCATGTAGGTCTTTGAGTAAAGGTGCCAGCGTGGAACCCACATGGTGGAAGGAGATAGTTGATTCCTATAAGTTGTCACTTGACTCCCACATGTGTGCTGTGACTATACATACGATAGATAGATAGATAGATAGATAGATAGATAGATAAATAGATAGATGGATAAATAGATAGATAGATAGATAGATAGATAATTTTAAAACCTCAAGAACAAAACAAGTAATACCCAGTGGGCAGGTACAGAGCAAACCTCCCCTGCTGTTGAGAGTGGAAGCTGGTCTTGTCACTCTACCAAGAAGCCTTTTCAATGACCTGGTGAGTGGTACTTTTAAGAACTTCTCTTCACAGAAAGAATGCAAGTCTCTGAATCCAGAGAAGCTCATCACAGGAGAGAGACTGGAAGATGAGAGGCATTCTCAGAGCCCAAAGACCGGGAGATCAAGTTAACAAATGATGGGAGGGCTCACAATGAAAGACCCTGTCACTTTATAAATCACCTTGCAGAAGATATTAAATTACACAGAGAAATATCGGAAAAATCAGGTTATGAAGCCACAAGCTTTGTGGGAGAGAGGTAGGGGAGAAACATGATCAGCCACCAACACAATCACATTATTTTCAAGTGATTAATAGTTGTTAACCCAAGCTAGTGCTTTCCCCCTTCCCCTCCTCTTCCTCCTCCTTCAGTAGGTATCAGCCCACACTAGCCTTAAACTCACCAGGTGGCCAAGGCTGACCTTGAGCTCCTGGTCCCTCTGTGTCCACCTCCCAAGTGCTGTGAATACAAATGTGCCTTCTTTTTGAGACAGGGTCTCACTGTGTCTTTGAACTGTCTATATAGACCAAATTGACATCAAATCCTTCATCTTCCCGCCTCTGCCTCTTGAACGCTGAGATTAAAGGCATGCTCCAACATGCTCATCTTAGAACCAACATTTAAAAAAAGAAAGCTACTTACCTCTTCCTCCTGGCTGTCCTCCTGGGCCTGCAGCTCCTCTTGAACCCCATAGGACACAGTGTGGATGGTGACATCCTCCTCAGGCTGACCAGGTTCTGTGGCCTGCTCTGTGGGCCCCACTGGAGGTTCTCTGGCTTCCGTGAAGCTGGTCTCACAGCTGCCTGTTTTGGGTTCTTTGACCTTGTCCCTCCCCAGGAGGCAGCTGGGCCGATACCAAGCCTCCACGGCCAGCTGCAGAGACCCTGGGTCTAGGAGCTGGTGGGTATGGGCGGGACCAGCACCTCCTAGGAGGTAGGAATAAAGCTTCCCTTGGCAGGACCAACTGGACGGGGCCTCCGTGTAGGGGTAGGGACTGTGGAGGTGGGTGGGGCTCCTTGGCAGCAGTGGGTTCTGTAGTTCACTCAGGCTCTCCATGGTTTTGCTAGCGGTTGCCAGAGAAGCGAGTCTTGGCCCGCCACACAGTCCTCACGGAGCCTGTCAGGAGAGCAAGACAGGTAGTCACAGAAGCCAGGCCACTGGGTACACGGCCTGGAGTGGCTAGCATGTGAATTTGTGCTCCAGCTTGGCCCTAAGGCCTGCTTTGCCGTTTGTCACCTGTGGGACCTTGGCCTAGCTATTTCTGTAGCCTCAGCTTCTGTTTGTGAAGCGGCGATGGAGGCGGTACTCGATTCAGAAAGCTGGCTCACTCATTACTTACTTGGCACATGTTATTTAGCGGTAGCTATCTGCTAGGCACTGTACCCGATGCTGAGACTACAGCCCTGGAAGAGGCAACAGTGAGGAGGCAAGGGAGAAGTGTGTCTGCTTGTCTTCAGGAGTTTAATCCAGGTGCAAGAGACAAGTATAAAATGACGTTATCTGCCCTGAAGGAGAAGTACTGCGCATGGCAGCACATGGACTTAACTGCAATGGGCAGACCTGACAGAGGTGGGAAAGGCTTTGTGCTGAGGTGTGGAGACGCCAGCTCACTAGGTGAAGGGAATGGCTCTGTAGCCTGGATCTGAAAACTGTAGAAACCTTTGCGAGGTGGGGCCTGGTGGGAGGTTTTAGGCCATGGGGGTGTGGCCTTGAAGTGCATGGCTGGGACAGCTGTCTCTCCTGCCCAGTGCTTTTTTTTTTTTTAAACCTTTCTGACTCCTTTAAGGTGTAATGGGTAAACTTCTGTTTATTATGCTCAATACAACTTAACTCTTCTAAACCGCGTGGTGGTGGTGCCCACCTTTAGTCCCAGCACTTGGGAGGCAGAGGCAGGAGGATCTCTGTGAGATCGAGGCCAGCCTGGTCTACAAAGCGAGATCTTCTCAACTCTTTTTTGTTTTTTTCGAGACAGGGTTTCTCTGCCTCTGTCTTAGCCTTGGCTGTGCTCTACTCTCTTTGTAGACCTGGCTAACCTTGAAGAGATCTGCCTGCCTCTGCTTCCTCAAGTGCTGGGATTACAGGCGTGGGCCACTACGCCTAGCTTAGAGTGAGTTCTAAAACAGCCAAGGATACACAGAGGAACTAGGTCTCAAAAAACCAAAAAAGAAAAAAAAAAAAAAAAAAAAAAAGGAGAGTGGGGACACACACACACACACACACACACACACACACACACACACACACACATGTTCATGTCAGCTCTCTCCACTATAGTCTCTGTGTGATCCTGGCTGCCTCACCTCTAGGCACAAAGTGGCAGGGCCTGGAGATCTTAGGTTGAAACCTCTGAAGGAGTCAAAACAAGCTTTATCCTTCTTAACTTGATTGTGTGTTTCTGTTGCAGCACCAGAAAGCTTGTTTTACACAGGGGAGGAATGCCTGCAAGGGTCCTGCGGCTGGAGAAAGGATGGAAGGGATGAGATCTGGGAGAGGCCGGCGTGTCTCGGGGTGCAGGAGGAGGATGGAGGGCCTAATGTGTAGCCCTGCTGAGGAGGTCCATGGGCCTGCAGACACTCAGCAGAAGGTGGTGGGATTTGGCTCCCGGTGTTTCCTATGCTATCCCTGCAGGGTGCATTGGAGAGGGTCTAGTCCAACTGTGAAAGTGGTAGGATGCCTTTTTATATTAAAAAATTAAATAGAGCCAGGAGTGGTGGTGCACGCCTTTAATCCCAGCACTCGGGAGGCAGAGGCAGGTGGATCTCTGTGAGTTCGAGGCCAGCCTGGTCTACAAAGTGAGTCCAGGACAGTCAAGACTACACAGAGAAACCCTGTCTCAAAAAAAAAAAATTAAATATGTGCTTATTTAGTTTTTTTTTTTTTTTTTTTTCAAAATAAAGTTTCTCTGGGTAGACCTGGCTATCCTGGAACTGGCTTGGCAGAGCAGGCTGGCCTCCAACTCAGAGATCAGCCTGTCTCTGTTTTCTAAGTGCTGGGTGTGAGCCACGACACCCAGTTTTAAATATTTGTTTTAGGATTACTATTTATTGTTTTTTTATTTATGTGTATGTATATGTGTGTAAAAACATGCAAGCCCTTGAGGAGGCTGAAAGAAGGCGCTGGATCCCCTGGAGCTGGAATTACAGATGGCTGTGAACTGATGGACATGGTGCTGGAAACTGAGCCCCGGTTCTCTGCAAGAGCAACAAGTGCTTTTAACCCACAGCCATCTATTCAGCCCCTATGTATGTATGTATGCATGTATGTATGTATGTATGTATGTATGTATGTATGTATTCATGCATGTATGTATCTATGTATGTATGCATGTATGTATGTATGTATGTATCTATCTATCTATCTATCTATCTATCTATCTATCTATCCGTAGAGTCAGGGTTTCTCTGTATAGCCCTGGTTGTCCTAGAACTTGGTCTGTAGACCATGCTGGCCTCAAACTCACAGAGGTTCACCTGGTTCTGCCTTCCGAGGGCTAGGACTAAAGGTGTGTTCTACCACCACCCAGCTCCATTTATTTAAGACTGGGTCTTACTAGGTTGGCCAGGCTGACTTCAAACTCACTGTGTAATCCAGGCTTTTACATAATCCAGGTTTTCACCTTTAAATTCAGCACTCAGTTTTGAGGTCAGCTTGGGCTACACAGTGAGACCTTGTCTCAAAACAAAACAAAACAAAGCAACAACAAAACCCACTATAAAACAACCAAACAACTGAAAACCCACTATGTCGCTGAAACTGGTTTTAAACCCTTCTTGCTCTCAACATCCCACTTTCAAGGTATGCATAAGCACTCCTGGCTCATTGGGAAAGGTCAGGTTTACTGTGTCCAGGTAAACTGAAGATACTTGGAACTCCCTGGTGATACAGGCCTGTAATCACAGGTTGGCCTGGACTACAGAGATACTGGGAACTCAGTGGGAGAGTTGGAGGGAAGGGGACAAGTGATATTACAGGTCTTGGTGGTAGATGGGACTGGGGGCGTGAAGGAAGGTTTATCCTCAAGGTAAGCAGGAATGTGCTTAGCTTGGCCCAGGGGCTATGTTTATGGCTACAGCTTTTGCTAGGGGAGGGTGCTTTTCCAGATATCCAAAATTGTAGTTTTAGGAAGCATACTTTAGGCTAATCTGCCCGCCAATGCACGTTGAGTTTGGGAAGTTCCTGCAGGACCTAAGGCAGGGCATCCTGGGTGCTGAGGTCTGCAGCAGTGCACCCCAGCTGGCAGTACACACACCCTCCAGGCACAGACTAGGGATGCACTGGAGGTCTGCCTTCCCTCCTCCAGCTGCCAATCTACCTGGTACCTAGACGGTTGGCTGAAGGGCGGAGAAAAGCCACTGAGTATGTCTACAACAGATCCATACACTCCAGAGGGAGGGACAGAGAGTGTTGAAGCAGCTTTAGGGACTTCCATAGGCTGTTCCAGAGTGACTTGCCCTGGATTTTGGTCCACAGGTTTGGATTCCTCCTTGGCTTTGATGACGCAGGTGAACTTGCAGGACCCTGAGTCTCATCACCCACAAAGACTAGATGATGCTGGGCGGTGGTGGTGCACTCCTTTAATCCCAGCACTCAGGAGGCAGAGACAGGTGGAGCTCTGTGAGTTCGAGGCCAGCCTGGTCTACAAAGAGACTTCCAGGACAGCCAGAAACCTTGTCTCTAAAAACAAAATAAAACAGAACAAAACCCACAAAACAAAACAAAAGAACAAAAAAACAAAAAAAAACCACCAAAAACCAAAACCAAAGAAACAAACAAACAAAAAAGCAGATTATAATTCCATGAAGCTGCCTTGAGGATCCAAAGAGATGGCTGAGGTGACAGGGCCTGTACATGATACATGTGTATAATACATATATGCATGTACAACACATGCATGCCTGGTGCCCATAGAGATCAAAAGAGTGTGTCAGATCCCCTGTAACTGGAGTCATGGATAGCTATGAGTCACCATGCGGATGCTGGAACTGACTTGGGTTCTCTGGGAGAACAGCAAGTGCTCTTAACCACTGAGCCATTATCTCTCCAGTCCAAGAGACTGCAATTTCTTATTTCTGGGCTTCCGAACCCATCTTCGCCCAGTGGGGACATTGCTGACCTCATTCTGCTAATGATAGAAGGGAAGGTGTAGCAAACAGAAACAGACATTTCTGTTCCCCTGGGCTGAGTTTATCTGATCCCATCCCTGGTTCTAGCCCTGGTTCTATCAAGCATTCACAGTCAATGCCTGGGAAGGGGTCATTTCTACTTTTGGGTGGATTCTAGGAAGATGGCTCTGGAGTCATCTGAAGACAGAATGGCTCCAGGAACGACACCTGGGTAGTGGACAGAGAAGGATTACACGGAGGAGAGGGGCATCAGGTTGGGAGCAGGGCGCTGTGGGCATGTCCAAAAGGCGTTAGGCACCCCTGGGTGGCTCACCATTGGGGAGGGCATGGCTTGATGCTTCCATGAGGGCAAATGAATGAAGGGGAGGCAGCCATGGTGCTGAGCCCCTGTGAGTTCCACACCGAACTAGATGAATGTCTAATAAAGAATCAAAGCACAACAGACAGGGGCATGTGGCCCAATAGTCCAGCTCCCGAGGTAGAGAGGGCACAGGTGGTACTGGGGTGTAAGGCTGCCATGTGCCTAGGGGCTCTGCTTACACATCACCCTGCTGTGAGTTCCATGTGGCTGTCACCCAGCTATGACAGAAGCTTCCCAGTACAGCAATGGGGCATAAGGCTTGGGCTGAGACGCCGGTTCAGATCACAAAGGCAGGCTCTCATCCTTCCTCCTTGGGAGTCTTTTATAAAAGGCAAGGAGCCCCTTGGACTGCAGTGATGGGAACGAGGCTCCTTCCTGCTGGCAGGGAGCTGGAGAGCCTAAGGTCTATGCTTGGGCAGCTCTGGGCAGATCCCCAGCAGGCCCAGTCTCTCTGACCCCCCAAGGAAAGCTTCTCCTCCTGTCTCCAAGCAAATGTGATCCACAAATGTAGAGTTGGAGGCCACGTGAGGCCAGGGCTCATGGGTTGGGGAGTCAGGTACATTGGGAGCTCGTTTCTGGTCTGTCGGCCTTTTCCAACCTTTCAGTTTCCCGGAGTTCGCCCATGAAGGGTTGGGGGAAGTGGCCACAGAGGGCAATTGTACTAACGCTTTATAATTCTATAGGGCCCATGAAGCCCCAGGAGGGTCTTATGTCAAAGTCGGGGATAGGTGAGCACATTCGCAGCCTAGTCAGGTAGTAAATTACCATAATTTTATGCCATTGCCCAGCAGGCAGGTTGAGCAGGGGGAGGGAAAGGCAAGATACCTGGGCAGATAGGCAGCACAGCCATGAAGTTAGCTCTGCCTTCCCAGCTTCACCTGTGACACACTAGATGCTTATCCTATCCCTACCCCTCTGGCACAGCTCGCAGAGGGCCCTCAGTCTCTCCTCTCCTTTAATGTACAGCTTTTGAGTCCAGGGCTTCAGAGCCAAAGCAGTGATCTGCCACTCTCCTTGTGGCTGAGGTGTGCAGGGGCCTTGAAAGGGAGTGGGTAGCTTCAGGGCATTTAGAGCAGCTACATGCATCAAACTCACCCCTGCCCTAACCTCTGGAGGCCTTGGCAAGTCCCTACCCTTTCATTTCTTGCCCTCTCCTTCCCCCCCAAAAGGGAGAGAGAGATGTCCGGAGACCATAGGGCATTCTCAAGCCCAAAGCAGGTGGAGGCAGGTGACCCCAGCTCAGTCCCCGCTCCTGTCAGGTGCTGTAGCTCAGACATCCAGTTGAGCCCCTGAAGTCCAGGACATTCAGCCTTCCCTGGGTCCCTTCCCTCCTTGTGCTCTGAGAGGTTCTCCAGCGCTGCCCGCCCCCCAAACATGGCTTGCAACCCTTCACGCACAAAGATGTGTGATGTTTGCACAGTGGAAGAACGAGAAGTCACTTGCATGTCCGAGAGTTGGGAACAAGTTCAGTAAATGATAGCGCACGATCCAGTGCTTAAAAGGCCTTCGAACAGGTTCACAGAGAATAACAATTTGAGAAAATGCTCTTTGCCATTCCAATGAGAAGGAAGAAAAGCAATCGGTGCATGCAGTCACCTCTACTCTGCCAAAATGTCAACAGTGATTAACCTTCAGCGTGGGAGCACGGGTGCTTTTCAATTTCTTCCTCACGCCCTTTTCCCTCCCTTTCCCCATAGTTATTTATTTATTTACAATGAACATGTGCTGGGCATGGTGGCGCACACCTGTAATCCCAGCACTCAGGGAGACAGAGGCAGGCAGATCTCTGTGAGTTTGAGGCCAGCCTGGTCTATCAAGTGAGTCTAGGACAGGCAAGGCTATACAGAGAAACCCTGTCTGGGGCAGGGGGCGGAGAAAAAAAGGAACAAAACAAAAATACAATGAACATGTACTTAAAAAAAAAAGTTTTTCAAGACAAGTTATATTGGCTGTCCCGGAGTTGCTTTGTAGGCTAGACTGGCCTTGAACTCAAAGTAATCTGCTTTCCTCTGCCTCCCAAGTGCTGGGACTAAAGGCGTGCACCACCATGCCCAGCTTGTATGTACTACTTTCAAATCAGAAAAAATAAAAATAAAAATTTAAGGGCTTAGATTTCTTCCAAGCCAGATTACCTAACATCCATGGAAGATTAAGAGCTCCTTCTGGGTTTAGTGGCTGAGTGCATTATCAGAGCCTTTCCCTGCCTACACTCTGACCTATACTTTTGCTTTTGAAAAGTCACTGGTGGGTGGTTGCAATCAAGAGTCATGAATCTTTGTACACTTCATGTCTGTCATCGACCTTACACCCCCACCCCTACCAAGTACAAGGAGTTCACGGTCTCATCTCAGGACCCTACTCTGAGTCTTCAGTGGGAAAAGGTAGTAGGGTCACCACACCTTCTGTGCCATTGGCCAGGCTGGGCCTTTGAACCTGATCCGCGGTTTGCCTCCCTGTGTTCTTGTTCCCTAGGGTAGGAAACCAAGGGACAGCAGCTGTTGTGGCCATCTCAGCTACCTGGTCTCACATGGGCTGTGTGTGCCTTCTAGACACTGCTGTGGTTGCTGGTGTACCTTCAAGTGGGTGTGGGTGTGGCCCGTGTGCTTGTGAGTGTACGTGTATGTGTGTGTGTGAGAGTGCAAGTGTTGTGCGTGTGTCTGTGTATGCACATGTATGTGTGTGTGTATACATATATGTACTCTGCTCCAGAGGACAGGCATGAGAATGCCTGGGATTCTAAAGTTCCTGTAAATTACATGGGTGAAACCATAAGTCTTGCAAAAGGAGAGCCGGGGAGAAGGCGTCTCTGAGAAGGCCAAGCCGCTGGGTTGTCTCCTGAACCCAGAGCTGGCTGAGCCCTGAGGTTGAGGCTTTGGCTGCACAAACCAAAGACCAGGGAGCCGTGCCGGGATCCCCCAGAGCCCAATTACAGCCTCCTGTGATGGTACAGAGCAACAGTAGAGACACACACCCTTCTCCCGAAAATGTATGGGGGCAGCGTTAGGAGGAGCTGACTGTAAAAACTCAGCTAACCGCTCCCTGGAATTCTATTGGGAGAAGAACAATAACTCACACTTATTGAGCTTTTCGCCACGTGCCAGGAGCCAAACTGTTCTGAATGTTCATCTGACTCTATAATTCTGACGGGAACATAACAATAGGGGTGGTGGCTGTGGAGGGCTTTCTCTTCCAGCTGCGACAGACTTAGAGTGTCACATTAAACTGCCAACAATAGCTAGGAAAGCTGGGGGCGGGGAGGAGTGGGGGAGGCCCTGAAGAGTCACTGACCGATGCCAGAAGTCAAGGGGTTGCAATAACAAGGCCCCAGAGGAAAGGTAGACCCAGACAAGTGAGCCTGAGCTTCACCTTGGGGCTGGCCTTTCCTGATAGGTTGCTTGGGGGGAGTGGGCTGGTTCATTGCCAGGGGCCTCAGGGTCTGACAAGGAAGGGGACTCAGTAAACACCCCAAGTTTCAACTGGCACCTCGATAGGACAACACTCCAGAAACACATCAGCCGTCATCAGAGCTGAAGCCAAGCCTGGAATCAGCGACCCCCTCAATGGCTGTTGGCGACCTGCACAAGGCGGTGCTGTCGGCTTGAGCAACAGTGGTCCCTAGGCAGTGGTTCTCAGTGGGCAGGTGGTTCTCAGCCTTCAAAGCGGGAGACTGACTGCCTCACATCCATTACTTATGGTTCTAAGCTAGGGCAGGGCCAGTTCATAGGGTGCTGAGAATCAAACTCAGGGGTCCCTGCTAGGTAAATAGTCCACCCACAGAGCTCCAGCTTCAGCCCTAACTTTTCTTTTCTTTCTTTCTTTCTTTCTTTGCGTTTTCTTTCTTTCTTTTTTCTTCATGTTACTGAGGCTTGAACTGTAAGCATATTAGGCAAGCACCCTACCACTGAGCTACATTCCCAGTTCTGTATTATTATTACGTTTTTATAGTAGGCTGCCCAGGCTACCCTTGAACTTCAGTCTTCTGGGCATGATGGCACACATCTGCAGTACTAGAAATTGGGAGCTGGAGATAGGAAGATCAGAAATTCAAGGTCTGAAGCCAGACTGGGCTAGAGACTTTGTCTCAAAAAATAAAGTTAGACTCATACCCAACTATGCCCTGTATCAGTAACTACACTGACTGCACGAGAACAAAGATGTTTTAGTCCATTTAGATGAAAGTCTAGTTGGATGAGGTGGGAGAAGCCTGTAAGCAGGAGGATCAGGAGTTCAAGGGCATCCTCCGCTACAAATTGAGCTCAAGGCCAGCCTGGGCTACGTGAGACATTGTTTCTCCTTCCCTCCCTCCTCCCTCTCCCCTCCCTCCTTCCCTCCCTCCCTCTCTCCCATAAAATACCCCAAATTAGAAAAGGCTAATACTATAAAAAGTAGATCAATGGTTGCTAAGGGCAGGTGGCAGGGGGAGGACACCCAGAAGGGGCCCAAGGATTCTGGAATGACAGGACTGTTTCCTATCTTGACTTAGGGGTGCTTATGTGAATGAACATAAGTACTTAATATTTATATCAAATATAATATATTTTTTAAATCGAAAAGGGCAAATGCATTATATAAAAAGATGACATAAGCGTGTAGGTGCATGCTTGGTGCCAGCATGAGATCTAAACCCTTGCCAAGTGCTTCAAATGCAATAACTGACTTCATGCATGGGAAAACTGGGGCCCAGAGAGGCTAATAGGTTTTCTAAGACCACACAGCTGGTGGGTGGCAGAGTCTGCCAAGTCTGTCTGGCTAGAGTACATACATTTAACCACTAAGCAGAGATACTGTGTCGACCAGGAGGTGTGCATTCATGTGTGTGTGTGTGTGTGTGTGTGTGTGTGTGTGTGTGTGTGTGTGCGCGCGAGAGAGAGAGAGAGAGAGAGAGAGAGAGAGAGAGAGAGAGAGAGAGAAAGAGAGAGAGAGGGAGGGAGGGAGGGGGAGAGAGAGGGAGAGAGGTGGGGGGGGGAAGAGAGAAAAATCAAATTCCCTAGAACCTGCAGGAGGCTTGTTGAGTGCACATGATGACGTCTCAGGTGTGATTGGAATTGTACAAGGCCCTCAGGTTGGAGCCAACTTTACCAGAACAATATAAACTGGCGACAGCTATAGTTGACTCATCTTTACCTGAGCAGGTCTTCTGTATACTTAACTTTGTTGTTTGTTGTACTTAATTTTATTTATTTCTTTTTTGTTATGTGTGTGTGTGTGTGTGTGTGTGTGTGTGTGTACATGTGTACGTGTGTACGTGTATATGTCAGGACATGTTGAGCTTGGGTGCCAGTCCTTGATTTTCACTCTGCGACAGAGTCGTCACTTTGTTGTTTGCCTTTGTGTACATCCCACTAGCTGGCCCTGGAACTTCCTGGAGGGGACTCTCCCCTGCCTGCCTCCCATGCCCCTGGAGGAATACTGGGGTTACAGACATGTGCCACAACATCCAGCTTGGAAGTTCAGTTGAATTCTGGGGATTTGGGTTCAGGTCCTCTCTTGTGCAGCAAGAACTTTATTCACTGACTCCCCAAAGAATCCGATGACCCCAACCAGCTGCAACTAAGTCTAAAGAGATCTACAGCCCCTTTCTCTTCTAACCTTCTTTCTCTCATACCAAGGGTTGGAGGGTTGGAAGAAGGGAGGTAGCGGCATTAAGGAACCCTGGAGAAAAAAGAGCTAAAAAAAAAAAAAAAAAAGTAGTACCTACACTGAAGCCCAGAAAGGTTAAGAAAAATGGCCAGACAACCAAGTGACTGGGCCCATATTTGAATTCAGGTTTGATTTAGTCCAAAGCCTGGGCACTCCTGGACACACCTATCAGGTACACTCCCTGGGAGACAGGTAAATAAGAGCAGAGCGGGGACTTGTTCTAAATGGGTTAAAACCAGAGTCCTCAATGTAGAGAAGGAGAAATGGGGGCTATAAGAAAAGATGAAATGAGAGAAGCATGGAAGAATGGGGAAATAGAAGGATCCAGAGGGTCCTAGAAACCTACAAGAAGAACATTATGACGCTTTTAAACCGAGAGAGAAAGCCAGGACTTCTTAGGGAGCCAGAAGATTAAACAGAACTGATTGTAATCCAGGGGAAAGGTAAAATCTTTAAGAATAGGTACCGACCACGCCACCCTCCGGTCACTGCCACCTAACCCATTCGGCCCACTGTGAAGTGCTGTGACCACGGCAGCTGTTGGTGGAAGGTTTATGCTGCACTGATGATTTTTGGCCCGTAAGCAAGAGAGCCACTAAGTGAATTTGCCGTCATTAGCTGCAGCTCACTAAATCTGCCAGAGAAGAGAGAAAGCCAGGCATGGGGACAACGGCAAGGTAGGCTGAGCCAAGCAAAATGGAGAACATGCCTTTTTGTTTGTTTCATATCAGCAAACTTAACACAATTGATCACCTCCATCACAACTGTCTCCATTAGCGCCTTATTCTTCCCAACTGCTTTTTGTTGTTTGTTTTTATTCCTTTCTTTGGCTGTTCTGGACTAGCTTTGTAGACTAGGCTGGCCTCAAATTCACAGTGGTGCACCTGCCTCTGCCTCCCTGAGTGCTGGGATCACACCCAGCTCTGGTTTTTTTTTTTTTTTTCTTTTTCTTTCTTTCTTTTTTTTTTTTTTTAGGCAAGGTTTCTCTAGGTTTGGCTATCCTAGACTTCTTTTGTAGACCAGGCTGGCCTCATACTCACAGCCATCCACCTGCTTCTGCCTCCCAAGTGCTGGGATTAAAGGTGTGTGCCACCATACTCAGCCAGCTCTGTTGTTTCTTAAGAGTCCCTTAAACTGACCTTAAATTCACCAAGTAGCTCAAGCTGGCCTTGAACTCCTAACCTTGGGCCTCTACTTCCTGAGTACTGGTGAATATAAGAGCTTGCCTCTAACAGCTCTTAACTATACCGTAGTCTCTTTCACTTGAAAGTGAAATTGAGGGATGGCAAGATGGCTCAGTGAGTAAAAGCTGACTTGCTGCCAAGTCTGATAAACTAAGTTCAACCACCAGGATCCACGTGGTAGGAGAAAAACAACTCCTGAAAGTTGTCCTCTGAGTGATGGCACAGGGGGATGGGGGGAGGGGGTGGAAGGATGGGAAGCATCCATGCCTCCCGCCCCAGATAATATTAATATCATAAACATTTACCAATCAATTAAAGTGGTGTAGTTCATAGACATGTAGGAAGCTCTGGGCTTGACTTCAGGACTGTGTGAGCCAGGTGTCCTAATGCTGTCATCCGAGCACAACAGAAGTGGAGACTGGAGGATCGGACGTTCTAGAGACCCTGTGGCTCAGTGACAGGGTGCTTGCCTAGCGGGCACAAGGACCTGAGTTCTATCTCCAGCATCCTGAAAAGATTAGGGAGCAGCAGAAGAAGCTGGTTGCCAAACTCAGCAGCATCCTCTGCCATCCTGCCACAGTAGTTTCTGTCCCTGCCTCCTCCTCTCCGGTCTGAGAGGGCTGTGACAAGCACAGGACACAGCAACAGTGATGTGTGACTTTGAAGGAGGAGGTATAGAAGGCTGCACATGTGTCTTTCACCTTCACACTGCTCATCGGTACACTCCCTTGGAACCTTGAGCTGTCCTCTAGTAGCTGGACTGTTCGTGGCAACCATGCCAGAGAGGCCATGTGTGATGCGAGCGGGGGTTCCAGTTGCAATAGACTCCTCAGCCATCCACCCAGTCATCAGCAAGACACCAGACTTGAGAACTAAGCCATCTTGGGCTCTCTGAGGGTGCCCATCTGTCGCCAGGTGAGCTCTCTCAGTGCCACATGGAGTAGATGAGCACACAGCCACTGCTGCCTGAGTGTCTGACCCCTCAAAGTCACGGGGATGATGAGGTGTCTGCTGTTTAAGCCACTGTGTTTTGGGGGTATCGAGGACATCCTCCTTGGTGCCTTTCTGACTTTCAGCTCCTGTTCCCGTCTTTCCTCCCCTTCACAGCCATGTTTCTGGGAAGCTCCACACACATGCGTTAGCTCACAGCTTAAAGGCCACTTCCTTGGGAAGGCTCTCCCTACATCCTCAGTTTAGATTTTGGTTCCCTGGTTATCTGCGCTCCAGTGCTCCAGGCTCTTCCTCTCAAAGTGCTTATCACAGTCTCTATTTATATATGTGTGATTCTTTGATTAGTGCCTTTCTCCCTCACCAGATTGTGAGCTTCAGAATAGTGGGAACTGTGTGTGTCTTGCTCATCCATAGATCTCCTCACTTGGTTTATAGATAACCTCATGAATGAATGACAGAATTCATGAGCAAGGGAGCTAGCTCTACGGTACTATACTGAGGCTTGTCGGAAAGAAAAGACTTTCTAAGACTGCTGAAATGGCTCAGTGATGAAAAGAACCAGGTGCTGCTAGGGATGGTGGCCCATGCCTCAGGAGGCAGAGGCAGGCAGATCTCTAAGTTCAAGGCCAGTCTGGTCTACAAAGCTAGTTCCAGGACATCCAGGAGGGCCCAGGTTCAATTCCCAACACGCATATGGACGCTCACAACAGTCTGTAATTTCAGGCTCAGGGTATCTGTTGCACTTTTCTGCCCTCCATGGGCGCCAAGCACACAAGTGGTACACACACACACACACACACACACACACACACACACACACACACGCAAGCAAAACTTAGAATTAAAAGAAAATACTTTCTAGGATCTGGGATGGAGGGCATGCACCTGCTGGAGACACACCTAGATCTACACAGCAAACAGGCCTTGGGCAGTTACTTCAGGCCATTTCTCAGGACCCACAGGTAGACCGGAAGTGGCACCTGCTATGAGGACTTGCTACAGTTCAGACTAGCAAATACAAGGCTTATATAGGATGGAGGAAGCTGTGCAGCTGTGCGCTGAGGGCAAGAGACCTCTACCCTGAGATGGTGGGAATTGGGAAAGGCCCTCATAGCAGGCAACATGGGCAGTGAGTCTTGAAGGTTAAGTGGGAGTCTTAGGTGAGACATTAAGAACAGGACATTTGTCACAGAGGAAACAAACGATGCCATGCCACGGACAGTGATAGGCAGGGGGAGTCAACTGGTTTGGCTGATGGAAAGAAGCAGGTAGATGAGGATTCCCTCCTACATCTATAGGGGGCAGTAGTGAGCCTAAATGGGTACAAGAGGGTATAACATGGCCTTGCCTGTGTTTTAGAGCCCTCCGGGGGTGGCAACAATGAGTAAAAAGGGTGGAGTGAGAGCTGAGGCTAGAGACTAGAGGCCCTGTTGAGAGACCATTGCCAGAGAGAAGGTGCAGTGGCCAAGAGCACTTGCTGCTCTTCCAGAGGACTGGAGTTTGGTTTTTAGCACCTATAACAGAAAGCTCGCAACAGCACCACAGCTCGCTGTAACTCCAGCCCCAGGGCAACTGATGGCCTCTACAGGCATCTGCACGTACAGACACATACACATGCATAAAAAATTAATCTTGGGCCAGATGGTGGTGGCGCATGCCTTTAATCCCAGCACTTGGGAGGCAGGGGCAGGTGGATGGCTGTGAGTTCAAGGCTAACCTGGTCTACAGAGTGAGTACAGGATAGTCAAGGCTACACAGAGAAACCCTGTCTCGAAAAACAAACAAAAAAAACCCAACAACAACAACAACAACAAATTAATCTTGGAGGGGAAGAGATTGAAACTATGGGGCTGGGTGTAATGTATACCTTTAAGTCCAGTACTAGAGAGACGGAGGCAGGAGGAGCTCTGTGAGTTCAAGGACATCCCCATCTACATAGCAAGTTCCAGGCCAGCCAGAGCTACATAGCAGGACCTGGTCTAGAGAGAGTAGAGGGTCTGATTATTGTAGGTTTGGTTTTGGTCAAAGTAAATAAGATATGGAATCATCTAGCAATGGATACATAAAGAGAACGTGTTATATAGCTGGATGTGGTGGCTCATGCCTGTAGGCAAGAAAGACCAGAAAAATCAAATATCCTATTTCATATATGGAAGCTTACAAATGGTTAATCTGTCTGTGGTTATTAGGATGTGGGAAGGGTGGATACGGGTGAGTTGGACAATGGGTACCAAACATAGGTGGTAAAGGGGAATAATTTCCCCTACTCCACAACACGGTGGGATGACGATAGTTCATAACAACCCAACATCCATTTTATACGCTCTAGAAGGGAGGGTCTCCAGAGCTCCAGACAATAAAGGAAATACACACTGAACCCCATAGCATGCTAATGAGAAGGCAGGGTGAGGCGAGGATGTGAAAAGGCAGAATGGATGGAGAGGAAGTGGTACCTGAAGAGGGAGCTGTTGGAAGGCTAACTAGGGAGGACTTTGTGGTTAACTAGAAGAGAGAGAAAGCAAGGAGTCCAGAAAAACTTCAGGATGCTGGCCAGGTAAACACTGATGTGCGCAACTGAGACAGAAAAGCTATGGGAACGCTCCCGGCTCAAAAGGGCAGCCAGGGTATAAAGACTACATCTATTTCTTCTTCAGCTTTAGGTCCTGGAGAGATAGCTCAGTAAAGTGCTTGCTGTACTTGTGTAAGGACCCAAGTTCAAATCCCTAGTACCTAGATAAAGGGCAGGGCCTAGTGGTATGTCTGTAGCCTTAGTGCTAACGTGTAGACAGACAGAGCTCACTGGCAGGCCACTTAGCCTAGCTGAGGAGCACCAGGTTCAGTGAGGTAACATGCCTCAGAAGTCATGTAGAGATAAAATGAGGAAGACTTGATGGCAACTAGTCAACTTCCGGCTTCCTGGCCTCCACTGGTTTTTATGTATACCCAAACACAGTTGCATGGCAGACATGTACAACACCACCCACACACACACACACACACACACACACACGCTTATTCAAATAGCAAGATGTGTGGGGTTTTGTTGTTGTTGTTGTTGTAGTTGTTTGTTGTTGTTTTTTTGTTTTGTTTTTGTTTTTGTTTTTTTTTGAGACAGGGTTTCTCTTGACTGTCCTGGACTCACTTTGTAGACAAGGGCTGGCTTCGAACTCACAAAGATCTGCCTGGTTTTCCTTATCCTATTGCTGGGATTACAGGCATGGACCACTGAACTGGGCTAAAATGTGTGATTTAAAAATATAATAAAATCGCCAGGTATGGTGGACACACCTTTAATCTTAATAATCAGGAAGCAGAGTGAATCAGATCACTGTGGTTTCAAGGCCAGTCAGGGCTACAAAGTGACACTGTCTCAAAAAGGAGAAGAAAATGATACCAAAACTAAAAACCAAAACAGAATGACATCTCTGGGTCCAAACTCTTGTCCCCAAGAGATAAAGAGCAGGTTATCCTTGATGAAGAACCCTTTGGAATCCTTCAGTCCCCACAGGACAGGTAAGAGCAGCTCCCACTCACCACACCTGCCTGTGCAAACAACAAGCTGACCCTATAGCAAGGGAGCTCCACGTCAGTGCCCAGTCCAGCAATTCCTACATTCCTAAGGAAAATGGACAAAAAAGGATAAAGAAAACAACTACAGCAAAGTAAAAGAAGAGGATTTAGTGCACAGATAACGATCAGAGAAGATTCCAGAATCATCCAAATTATAGAAAGGATTCTTACAATTTTTTTTAAAAATTCATATCCTCGGGCAAATATGAGCACATCACATCTATAAAATGAGAAGAGACTGCTACAGAAAAGGAGCACTTCACAAACATCTAAGGTTTTGAAACTGAAAATAATTCTCCAAATTTTGGAAAATTCAGTGGAGAGACTAAATAATGGAACAGCCGTTATCTTAAAAGAAAATGTTAATGGAATTCCCCAAGATGGAACCAAAAGACAAAAACATGGCAGATATGTAATAAAGCTGAGATATGGAGGAGACTATCGGGTCTGTTGCGTGCTTAACAGGACATTGAGAAAGATACAGGATGGACTAGAGGAGAAAAATAACTGAAACTAAAAAAGAGGAGCAGGAGGAGACATCATGGCACAGGCCTTTAATCCCAGCACTCTGGGAGGCAGAGGCAGGCAGATGTCTGAGTTCCAGGACAGGCTGGTCTACAGAGTACTTTCCAGGACAGCCAGGGCCACACAGAGAAACTGTTAAAAAAAAAAAATCAAAACAACAAAGAATAAAAATGTAGAAGAAGAATGTATTTTCTGAGACTAAAACAGAAGAATATTTGGACCATGTCCTAAACTGGAGAGACAGGATGGGGGCAGTGGATGAGTGCGGCTCGTTGGCATCTTGGCAATCAAGGATAGAAGTCTGCCTGTCATCTGATGTGTGAAATGGGAGCCCTTGGTGGTGGTCCGGTCTAGAGAGGCTTGAGACTCATCCAAGGACTTTTGGAGAGAGAAAAGAGAGCAGAGGAAAGGACAGGAAAGGAGAGGACAAATAAAGCAGCTTGGGTGCTTTTCTGCTTCCTTGGGAAATGTTAGCTGTTGTCTTCCGGGGAGAATCACACTCAGGGCTCCTGTAGGCACTTCTACTCCCCACTCAAAGCATGACCCGCCTTGGGGCTAACACAGGTGAAAATTGCTGGGAACACTGGGTGGTGGTCCCACTATTCAAACGAGTCCACTGTCAGGTGGAAATCAAATCTTCATTCTGGAGGAAACAACCTGTCTCTCCACCGAAGTAGCTCATCCCAAACCACTTACAACAGTGGCTTTTCAACCTGTGGGTCAGGGACCCCTTAGAGCTCCACCAACCCTTCACCAGGGGTCGCCTAAGACCATCAGAAAGCACAGACATTTACATTACAATTCATAACAGTAGCAAAGTTACAGTTATGAAGTAGCAACAAAAACAATTCTATGATTAACGTGAGGATGCGTTATTAAAGGGTAGCAGCAATTGGCTGCTTAGAAGCAATTGGCATGCCTAACAGTGGGAAATAACATACTCAATAGACTCACTCCCTACTTGGCTTACTGGTGGGTGGGAGTAGGGATGGGGTGAAGGTGGCAGGGCAGGAGGAGAAAATAGAGAGGGAGGCGAGACTCCTTCATAAAAGGCCAGGGACATGGCCCAGTCTTGCTGTGGGAGACGGCCACGTAGGATGCCAACTGAACATTTGAGAGAGGACAAAGATGAGGAAAATGTAAGGTGTTTTTGTTTTTGTTTGTCTTGTTTTGTTTTTTGAGACAGGGTTTCTCTGTGTATCCTTGGCTGTCCTAGACTCGCTTTGTAGACCAGGCTGGCCTCGAACTCACAGCGATCCACCTGCCTCTGCCTCCTGAGTGCTGGGATTAAAGGTGTGTGCCACCACCGCCTGGATTGAAAAGGTAAGTTTTATGAACTAAGACCTTACTACTTCTCTGAACGAAGCCTGCTCCTTCTGTGTCTATCTCACCTTTCTAGGACCCATAGATGAATTGGCCTTTGGATTTGAAGGTGATTAATAAGGTGCACGTGTCTGCAGACGGTTTTTGACTCTGCCACTTTTTAAATGTCATAGAGAAGAGACTTGCATGTATGTCAGCATCTCTTTTACACACACACACACACACACACACACACACACACACACACATCTTTTCCTTTTTTCCCTCTTGAGACAGTCCTGTTATGCAGCCCAGACTGGCCTGGAATTCACTATGTAACCCAGACTGGTCTCAAATTTCTGATCCTCCTGCCTTAGTCTTCAAAGTGCTAGGATTACAGGTGTGTGCCATCTTGCTTGGCTCTGTATACACTATTTCTTTTCTTTCTTTCTTTCTTTTTTTTTTTAATTTTATGTGTGTGTGTTTTGCTTACATGAATGTGTGTGCCTCAGGTCTCCTGGAACTGGAATTAGAAACAGCTGTGATTTGTCATTGTTGATGCTGAGAATTGAACCTGAGTCCTTAGGAAGTGCTTGCTTTCACCACAGAGCCATCTTTCCAGTCCTGTATACCTTATTAACAACCATGCTTAATTTATTTCTCCTCCTCCTCAGCAGACCTCACCCTTACCCTAGATAACTAAGACCACACAGACCATTGCTGACTGCTGTCTTCTCTCTGAGGGGGAAGGGAAGTGTCAGGGAGGGGACAGAAGGGGGACGCAGGAGTTAGCTGATGGATAGCTTTCTCTGGCTGGGAGAGGAGCAAGATGTTATCTGGCTGGATGACTAGAGGAGCCCCGAACCCTGACAGCTCTGGGGTAGATGTGGACACCCACTCAACTGCAGATGGGAGGTGCTGTATCTTCCCCTGCCTGGTAGCAGTGCCTGCATAGACCAATCCTGGAAAAAACAAAACAAAACAAAACAAAACCCCTTTCCTAGCTCGCTGTTGTTCCTGCCACTGTCACTTTGTCGTGGGGGTTAGTGACTGTCCATTAACTCCAGAGAGCTGATTCTTGCCAGTGCCGCACCAACAGCTGGGAGCCAGGAAGCGCTGACGTGGGGGAAAGGGGGGGCTGGTCCCCCACCCTGGCTGGGCACTCAAGGGAAGGCAGGCAGGTCAGTGGCATGGCTTACTCAGCTCTACCCGAGTGCCAATTAGCGAAGGTTTTTCTGAGCACTGGCCGCGCCTGCCACAGTTGAGGGGAAATGATTGTAAGAGAAGCTCACTTTATTTATTTATTTATTTAAAAAAAAAAAAAAAAGAATCCTCTCCACAAGGATGGATCTTTCCCTACTGCCTCCTAGTTGTCCTAGGAGGGAGATCCCAGCCAGCGAGGGTCTCTGGGAAGAGGGGTCAAGTCCCTGGCCACTCCTCCTTGCTGAACTAGTTTCCGGCCTCTTGGCTTGGAGGCTAAGCTTCTACCACCTTGATCACCCTTTACACTCTGTAGCATTCCATGAGAAATAAGGAATGCAGGAATTGTCAAATGTACAAGTGGCCTTTTCTGCTTCTCCTAGCCTTCTTCCATTCCATTCATAAAAAAATCCACTTCATCAGGAAAAGGCCATTAACATACTTGTCACACCAGGTTAATGAAAGTGGTACCCTGCATTCAAGAAGACCTGCTGAGGTTTGTGGTTTGGGACAGCCTCAGAGAGCTCTGTAGAACACAGGCCCTGGCAGTCTTAAATCTCATCTTTCTAGTCTCTGCTGTTATGGATGAGAAAACTGAAAGGAAGGCACCTGCCCAAGACCGTCAGAGGCAGATCTGGAACCAAACACGGGAGGCAGGGGGCCCCTGATTTCCAGTCAAACCCTTTGACTCCGATACATTTTCCCAGTTCATTCCCATGTTTTACACCCAATTACTGAGTGCTTACTATCTTCCAGGTGCTGTCGGGGAAGGGGTGCGGAAGAAAGCAAAGAGATGAAAACAACACAAGACTTGCCTTCAAGGAGCTATTTTCCTTAGATCTGTGATTCTTAGGGGGAAATATAAAAACAAAAACTATGAGTCAGATTCCCGTCCTATATTATCTTCTATAGGTGTTGAGGGAGGAAGGGTGCAAGAAATCCTTTTACTCCCCGAAGGTTTGTAAGTTGGCCTTGCCTGTTTCCAGGACTCCTTAGAGGCTGCAGGCTGAAAGAGCCGTGGCTGGGCTACCGAAGATAGGGTGAAGATGACAACCAACAGATCACCCCGTTAGCAGGTCTGTCTAGGGGATGTGGACGTGAGAGTAGCTCACTGTGGGGAGATGTGGACGTGAGAGTAGCTCACTGCGGGGAGATGTGCCTCTGATGAATTACGATGCTTCATGGAATCTCAAGACAGTTTCCTGAGGTGGGCAGATGGCCAGACTTCTCAGCCTCACCTTAGGAGGAAGGAAACTGAGGCTTAGGAGCTTGGGCAACCAATGACCAGGCTTCCTACATCCGAGAGTAGAAATTAGGTTAGGTGGGAGGGTGTCAGTGAGCCAGTGGTCAGCCACATCGGTGAGCTAGACTTCCTCTTTGCAGTTTTATTTTCATCGGTCCATTCTGCCACTCGCAGGACTCTGCACGGAAGAACTGGAAGCACTTTGCAGGCCTGAATGAGCTCATTCAACACGCTCTTGCCAGAAAGAGAGAACTCCAAATGGAGGCTCTGTCCGGGGTCATCAGCATTCAGGCATGTAATAGAAAGCCAGACCCATGTCCCCTACTTTGTCCTCCCCAGACCAAGCAGTGTGATGCAAAACTAATCCCCTTTCATGAGAAAGAGGGCCACAGGATAAAGCTGAGCTACCTTCTGGCACCTTTTCTTTGCCCCAGAGAAATGTATTAATCAGTCCTGAGGAGATAGACACCCCCACTTCCTTGCCCCAGGGCAAAGAAATTCAAGAGCAAAGAGAACTCAGCCTCTCCAGTAACCTGGTGACCAGGCTTGGATAAGAGAGAAGAGCTGAGTGAAGCCCACTCAGATTTTTTTTTAACCAATGTCATGGAATCTTGGTGAAGACTGATGTACCAGGGAGTCTGGGAGACTCAAATCAGTGTTCCTGCAACCAGTAGGCAAGGTGTCTCAGAGCTGTCTCAGGTCGGGGGTCAAGGCCTGGAGGTATAGGGTCAAGGTGCTCAGGTGCCTATCACGGTCTGGGTCCCTCACGTCGTCCCTCCTAGTGTCACCCCCACAAGGAGGTTTGGAGTGGGTATGGACCTGGCCAGAGCTCGGAAGGCGCACAAGGACCTGTAGGGGTTTGGAGCTTCATAACTGGGAGGGCTCCCTCAGCTCTCTCGGTGCCTAGCTCTGCGCTCCCGCTGCACCTCCAGACCGCTCCTTACCTGTCGTGCTGCGGACCGTCCCGCCTCCTCGCGGGGCTCGGGGACCGGGCATGGGCCGGCGAGCGACGGCGTCCCCGCCTCGCGGCCGCGGTGGAGCTTCTAGGACAGCTCCCTGCTCCCGGCCCGTGTCCCTGCCGTTGCCTCTGCCGCTCCCGCTGCTTCAGCACCGTGGACAGCTCCCGCGTGTCCGCCGCCGCCCGGCGCGCCCCGCACGGTCCCGGGAGCACCGCATCCCGGCCCCGCCGCCGCTCAGCTCGCCGCGAGGCGGCTCCGCGCCGACTTGGGGGGAGCAGCGAGGAGGGTCCCCGCGTCCCCGCCTCCCCGCCTCCCACCGCCACCGCCTGCCTCTCGCCTCCGTGTTCCGTGCTCCTTTCCACGCTTCAGAATCAGCCCACCAGGCACTCCGGACCCAGCTCCAGGGAGGGGCGGGGCGGGGCGGGGCGAGGCGGGAAGACGGGGAGCCCGGAGGAGGTGGCGGCGGCGGTGGCGGCGCGAGGGGTGCGCAGCTGGAACCGGCTTTTTTGCTTCCAGGAGCCAAACCCTCGTCTCCAGCCCTTTTCCCCTGCCTCCTCTTGCGCACCCTAGAAGCGGTGCAAGTGCGGCCCCTGGGCTTCTTAGAGCATTTTGGAGCTCCGAGGTTCCCAAGCTCTGAGTTCTAATTATTGATTAGCCTTAAAAGGAAAAGCAAACAAAAAGCATTTATTGAATGCCTATTAAATGCCAGACAGCATGCCAGGCTATTTATTTATTTAGCCAAGATGATCTCATTTAATTTTCTTAACAATTTACAACACACCCTCTGATCCTGAGTTCAACACAGCTTGAATCTCAGCATTTGAAAATATCAGTTCTGTGTTGGGAAGTATATAGGTTTTATAGCCCATGGGTCCAAGCTTCGGTGATAGCTTGTTCCACCACTGTGTGACCTGGATGAAGTTACCAAGCCCATCAAATCCTCCAGACAGAATCCACCTATGAGAGGTCATGTAAGGACATATGTGACACACTGGCATCCAATAGGCCATCTCTTCAGTGGGTGAGCCATCTCTTCAGTTCTCCCACGGGGAGACCTGAAGTCTAACCGCGGGGTCCCTTCTGGCTGCTATGTGTTCCCCACGCTCCATTTCAGCTTCTTTTTTATTTAGCATAGGGATAGCCCTGCCATAAGTGTAGTGGAAGGCTAAAGGTAATTTTCATGGTGTCCCCTCTACCCACGGTAGCATCTTGAGATTTATCATGGTGCCCAGAGCTCAGGAGAAAAGCATGTTCTTCCCAAAGGAAGCTAAATAGGGATGAGAAAAGGAAACTCCAGAGCAGGCTGAAGCCACGGCTGCCGAAGGGCTGCTGAGAATAAAACTCTGCAGTGGTCCTTCCCTCCTCCCATCCAGGGATGCACACTGAACAGTGAGTGAACTCTAGGGGATGTGCAACATCTAAAGCAGATCCCTTTAGCTCCAAGCACGCAGAAGGGCCAAGATCTGGGTCCCATCATCAATGAAGGGATTGTATCTCCTTCCCTTCAAACTGGGCAGAGAGGTCCCTTGGCCAGGGGTCCTATCTCAGATCTAGTATGAGAGGCTAACTCTCATTTCCTGTCTCTGCCCACTAGAGTTATACCAGGAAGGGTCTTGGTCCACTCACTCACACACATGCCACTCTCCAAGGCATCCTGCTTTGTGTCACTACTTATTTCTATTCTTCCTGTCATAGGAGCATAGGGCCGCCTACTTGCCTATGGCCTCTCCACCTTGTTTTTTCTCAATGCCTGGGCTGCTTACTGAATCACTAATCGAAAGGATAATAATAATAATAATAATAATAATAATAATAATAATAATAATAATAATAATAATAATAATAATAAACCGTGCACAGTGGCAGCACTCAGGGCAGCAGTGGCAGGTGGATCCCTATAAGTTCAAGGGAGCCTGGTCTACAAAGCAAGTCCAGGACAGCCAAGGCTACACAGAGAAACCTTGTCTTGAAAAACCAATAAACAGCCTGGCGTGGTGGCGCACGCCTTTAATCCCAGCACTGGGGAGGTAGAGGCAGGTGGATCGCTGTGAGTTCGAGGCCAGCCTGGTCTACAAAGTGAGTCCAGGACAGCCAAGGCTACACAGAGAGACCCTGTCTTGAAAAACCAAAACAAACAAACAAAAAAAAGAAAAACCAATAAACAAACAAACAAACAAACATAGCCAGTGAAGCAAAACCTACATACAAATTCCAAATACTGACACTGAGAACTCTGTGCTGCTGTCTGGAGGGAGGGCTCCAAGGGAGTGTCAAGAGCTATGGCTCTCTCTGCTCCAGGAAACCTTACACGCTGGCCTTGTTTTGTCACTGACTGTGCGACTTCTGGCAGTTGCCTAATCTTGCTGGGCTTCGGCTCCTTTAGAATTCTAAATCCTTCTGTAGCTTTGGAGTAAGTGTAGGAAAATCAGCATTGTGTGAGGTTTGTAAAGGGGAACAGTTGGCTAATGCGGCAATAAAAGCTTCTTCTAGGGAAATTACCTTTTACTGCCCACAAAGAATAGAACGGAGTCTACACCTCTGTAGGTCTCCATTTTTTCTATTTCCTCTCTCTGTCCCTCCTTCCTTTATCCATCATGTGATGTGATGGAGTTCAGCAGCTGAGAATGTAATGTATAAGCTCACATCCAGGGCTGTGCAGGAGCAACACTGAAGGGTTCTGAAAAGATAGGCGTGTTGGCCTTTAATGCAACACATGGTGATATATGCCACATGAAGTTTGTATGAAAAGTGATCTCTGGCTGGAGAAGTTCTAGGAGGCTTCCTGGGGGCAGTGACGTGTGAGCTGAGTTTTGTTACAGAATGAGACATTCTCAAGGCTGGAGGCAAGAGAGGAAGTAGGGGCCAGACAGGGAAAGATAATCCACCAAAGAGATGAGGAGAATTTGACCAAGGCTAATTCAGAGGGACGAGGGGCAAGAAATGGGATTAAGACATTAAGAGATGAGAGGCTGACTGTGTGGAAGAGCACAGGCATCAAGAAGTAACACTGGAGCCTGGTGATGGAGGCACACACCTTCAATCCCAGCACTCAAGAGACAGAGTTAGGCAGCTCTCTGAGTTCGAGGCCAGCATGGTCAACAGAGTGAGTTCCAGGACTGGCAAGGCTACACAGAGAAATCTTGTCTCAAATAACAAAAAACAAAAACAAAAAGTTGTGGTCTCTTTGGGCATACATTCCCGCAGACACACACACGCGCACACACACACACACACACACACACACACACACACACACGCACGCACGCACGCACGCAAGTTCACACATGCTGCCGCCGCCGCTGCCACCGTCACCATCACCACCACCATCACTACCACCACTGCCTTTCCAACTTGTCTCATCTTTATGGAAAGGCAAATATCCTGGTGTATAAGCCAGGTGAGGTAAGGGAGGCTGAATAGTTCTAGAAGTCCGAGGGAGTAGAGAATAGATGTCCTCACTGGGTTGGGAGCAAGGTCCATAGGAAGAGACAGGGCAGTCCCAGAGTGAGCATCTGGGAGGAGATGCCCCTGTGTCCAGTTCTCTTCCCAACCACTCCTGACAGTAGTCAGGAGAAATTCAACACTGTTGGGTTCTGATTTTGTTGGAGTCAGCTAATCTCTTTCCACCTGGGGACTTCCTTTCATAAGCGTTTTCATGCATAAACTCTAAGTTCTTTTTTTTTTTTTTTTTTTTTTTACAAGGAGTTGATTTCTTCTCACCGGTTCCCTGGGGAATGGAAATCAGCACCAACTGTAAGGAGACCTGCTTCACTTGCTTTCCAATAAACAACACACTCAAGGAGAGGCTCCCCACAAGGGGAAAGGCAAGGCCTCCCACTGCCCCATGAGCCTCACTCCTCTGAGATAGTTAAGTTCACGGTCAAGGCTATGTGTGTCCTACAGGCCCTGGGTGATGAGAAGGAAAGATTGGAAGAGGACAGGAGCAATGGATCTTTGGTCTGTCCGTTGGCCAAGCCCTGTACCCATGGCATGGCTCCAGAAAGGACAGATCCCCTAGGAGGCACATTTACAGGAGCAAGCAGGTAGTTGGAACCAATTCCTGACTCTGGACCTAATAGAGAAACCTGGCAGCCCTCACTGCATCCTGTCATGTCCTGTGGTTAGAAGCAGACACCCTGGCAACTGTGTCTGAAACTCGTCTCTTAAACCTCTCATCTGGGGGCTTTGGAAGCATGATACCAGCTGCTCACTTCCTCTCTCCATGGGAGATCATGAAGCTGAAGATGAGGCCATTTCTTTAGATACACACTGATTCATTACAGGGAAGGAAGATGAGGGAGGCTCTCAGGCCCCCTACTGTCCAGCCAAGCAGTGCTCACCCCAGCCTGGGGAAAGGAGCATGTGAGGTGGTGCAAACCCTGCAAGGCAGAAGAGAGCCATACCGTGCAGAAACGCCACTGCAGTCTGCACAGCTTAGACCTCCAGCGCTCTCTTTGCCATCCACAGGCTGCCTCGGGCTATGGAAGCATTTGTTCATTGGCAGCGCACTGTTGGCACTCTCTCCCTTTTTCAGAGCAGAGATGTGTGAGTATGCCTGCGTGAGGGCTTGGGGCGCTTGCTGGGTGGAATGATCCGCTACCAGCTGACTGAAGGAAGCCCCCCACCCCACCCCCGGCGGCGGCAGGAGGAAATGGTAAGGGAGAACACTTCTCATTTGCCTCACACCCCACAGTTTAAGAAGCGTCTGTGCAGCCACCATCTCATTTGGTTATCGTTGACATGCATCATTGACGATGTACAGATGAGGTCAATGAGTTCCAGAAGTTGCTTACAACTTGGAAAAATAGTCAAAATCAATACCAAGCTAATGAGACAACTGGGTGACTTCCCTTCTTCATCCTTAGAGCCCTCTTTACTGTGACCTTGAGCAATGCTGAGTGGACCCCAAACTCCTCTCCTAAAGGACCCTGACTGCAACCCTCTGAAGGGCTGACATTCAGAGGAGCCAGGGCTGCTCCCATGTTTATGTTTATTAGCATGTGTGTATACATGTGTGATCATGTGTGCGTGTTTGTGGCCTTTAACATGTCCCTCCTGCCTCTGCCTCTTGGTTATTGAGATTGCAGGTATGGGGCATCAAGCCTGCCTTAGGCAGTTTTTAGACAGGACTCACAAACATTAAGTCAATATGCCAGCACCACACGTAGAGTGAATGGCAGGCATAGTTTGGAGCCAGCCTGTCTGGTTTCTTTCCCCATCCTTTTCCCCCATAATCGCTTTCACCCTTGTCATTGTTTGAGGGACCTGGGTGTGTAGTGATGCAGCAGGAGGAGAAACAAGAGAAAACAACCTTGTAGTGTAGAAGGGGCCTCTAGCCCCGCAGCGTGCTGAGTAGGATGACACAGGGCCTCATATTTTCTAAGGGTTAGGAGCCTATATTGGTTAGGACAAAGGCCGGGGATTTCTTTCTTTCTTTCTTTCTTTTTGTTTTTGTTTTTTTGTTTGTTTTGTTTTGTTTTTGTTTTTGGGTTTTTGTTTTTGTTTTTGACAGAGTGCCTTGGCTGTCCTGGACTCACTGTGTAGACCAGGCTGGCCTCGAACTCACAGTGATCCACCTGCCTCTGCCTCTGCTGGGATTAAAGGCGTGCGCCACCACACCTGGCAAGGCTGGGGATTTCTTTTTCTCCCTTCTCCCTTTCAGTTTTTGTTTTGTTTTGTTTTGTTTTTCAAGAAAGGTTTTCTCTGTGTAGCCTTGGCTGTCCCAGAACTCATTCTGTAGACCAGGCTGGCCTGGAATTCACAGAGATCCGTGCTCCTCTGCCTCTCAAGTGCTGGGATTAAAGGCGTGTGTCACCACTGCTCTGCTCTTTTTCTTTTCTTAAGATGAGGTCTTACTATGTGGCCCAGCCTAGCCCAGGTTAGCCTTGCCTCAAATTTGTGATCCTCCTGCTTTAGCTTCTGAGAGTGTACTATGCCATCATGCCCAGTAAGGGTGAGGATGTGTGTCTGTGTGTGCATGTGTGTAAATGTGTGTATGTGTGTACTCATTGAGGGGGGGGATAACACGTAGATATATGTGAAAGGGGCACACATATGCATGTCCATGTCATGTGGTGGTCAGAGAGATAGATAGATAGATAAGAGAGAGAGAGAGAGAGAGAGAGAGAGAGAGAGAGAGAGAGAGAGAGAGAGAGAACACGTAGATATATGTGAAAGGGGCACACATATACATACATGTCCATGTCATGTGACAGTCAGAGACACTGAATGTTGTTCTTAGGCACCACCTAACTTGTCTTTTTACGTTTTGAGACAGGGTCTCTCACTAGCCTGAGGCTCAGTGACTAGGCTAAATTTGCTGGCCAGCAATCTACCTGTCCTGGCCTCCTCAACTCTGAGATTACAAACCTTATGCTTCAGCTGGTGGTGGTGGCGCATACCTGTAGTCCCAGCACTCTGGAGGCAGAGGCAAGTGGATCTCTGAGTTTGAGGCCAGCTTGGTCTACAGAATGAGTTCCAGGACAGCCAGGGCTTCACAGAAACCCTGTCTCCAAAATACCAAAAACAAAAACAAAACCTGCCAAGTATTAATTTGGAACACATGTAAACGTCCAATAAGTAGAAAAAGTAGAGTGATGGGCTTAAACGATTGGCTTCTTCTTGTTGTTGTTGCTACTAATGTCTTGAGGCAGTTGTCAGGTCCCTACCTGCTGCAGGGCATACCTGCCCTCTCCTCTGAATTCCCTAGCCCAGAGGCGGGACTTCTCCTCACCCAGGGGTGGGGTTTCTCCTCTCCCAGAGGCTTTTCACTACATAATTCAGACATTTTGGTTCCTTGCTCTCTCTCTCTTCTCTCTCTGCACACTTTTCTCTCTCTCCCCCGTCCCCCTGCACAGCAGCTGCGAGCTGCTTCCAACAAACTTGCATTTATTTATATTATATGTAACTTCATCTTGTCATTATCTCCTTCCATTATTTAAATCAGCAGTATCTCACTATGTAGCCCAGGCTGGCCTCAAACTCAAAATCTTTCTGCTCCTTTAGTTTTCTGATTGTTGGATTTATACATATGTGCAACCCTACTCAGCTGTAATTTTTTTTTCCTGAGACAGGGTTTCTCTGTGTAGCCTTGGCTGTCTTACACTCGCTTTGTAGACCAGGCTGGCCCTGAACTCACAGAGATCCTCCTGCCTCTGCCTTCTGAGTGCTAGGAGTAAAGGAGTATGCTACCATGCCTGGTTTTATAATTTTTTCAAAAGTTTTTGAGACAAGGTCTTACTATGAGCTGACCTGGGATCCACAGCAATCCTGCCACTGCAACCTGAGTGCTGGGAACACAGACATGAACCAACACAGTCGCCTCTGAGTAACATTTTATGAATTGGCAATGCCAGAACCAGGTGTGGTGAGGACACTTGCAATCCCAGCACCCAGGAGGATAAGGCAGGGTGCTATCCCAAGAAACAAGGGGGTGGAGAGACAGAGTCAGAGAGACACAAAGAGAAACACACAGAGAAAATGTACAATAACATGAAGGAATTGCTCACGTGGATGGTGAAACTCTTTACCAAATTGCTCTTATACTGTAACTAGAAGTATGCAAATAAACCCAGAAAAACACTTGGAGGAAAGAAAACCAAATTTCATTAAGGGGGTTCTCGCTCAATGGAAGCGTGTACAGTTCACCTACAGGAACTAAAGATTCCTTTTGATCCTCTTTTGCATTTTCTCCACTCTCTGCAATATGCCTGCACCACTTTAAAATTATCTTAAAGCAGAAATAAAAATAAATATTCACAGGGTGGATGGTGGCTGCACTAGGTACACGTGAAGGATGCATCTTTTCTCTCCCCTTTCACATATATCTATGTCTTCTCTCTCTCTACCTTCAGCCTCAGCAGGAACAATGAGGGGCCTGGGAGGTGACCTCCACCTCTGGCCTGCCTCAGTGGGAGAATTATAGTAATGAGGCCATATTTCTAAAGGATAATGCTCTCCTTACGGCCTTTAGTGATCCCCATGGGGGGGGGGGGAAATAGGGAAGGCAGAGAAGAAAGCAGTGGGGAGGAAGCAGAGAGTGGGACACATAATGGCAGGAGGGAAGGAGGGGGCAGATGAGCTGTGGGGAAGGGATGCGAGGAGAGGAAACAGAGCTGGAGCCTCCAGAAGGGTCAGGGAGCTGGCAGAACAGAACAGGAGGGAGTGATGAGGCAAGATGAAGAGAGGGGGAGGGAAGGAGAGGGAGGGAGGGAGGGGGAGAGAAGGACGGAGGGGGAGAGAGGGAGAGGAGGAAAAGAGATAGGGAGGGAGGGAGGGAGAGAGAGTGGAGAGGGAGAGATCATAGCTAACTGGTAAGAGGTTTAATTTTTTTTTTCACATGCTGAGGCTCCTGCTAAGCCGCAGTGCATTGCCTCAATATTGCAGAAACTGTTTTTCTGCAGTTAAGTGCTTCCTTCCACTTAGGGGAAGCCTTTCCCGGGACTTGCAAACTCCAGTCTCTTTCCCAGCAGCCTGTCCTCAGCCCCAGTCGTCACTGTCCCAGCCAAGGACCTTTCTGGACCACGGCCACTGCGGTTTGCCAGGGACAAGTAGACCCATGCTCATTGCAGTTCCACCAGCTCATACTGGGAGCGTTGGTACCAACGGACATGAGTCAGGACATAAACACTGCCACTGATGCCCATCTGTCCCAGACCGCAGTGCACAAGGGATGCTTAGAGCTTCCAGCTTTGAAACAAGAAACATTGAAAAGATGTCATGGAATAATGTGAGAGCTTCAGGGGACGTTTTTTTTTTTTAAATCAGCTGTAAAGTGAAAAGTGATGGTCAGAGACAAGAGACTTGGCCACTGCCAATAGTCAGTTGGCAAGCATGCCCAGCTTTGGGAGGAATTCATACTAAGTTCTCTAGAATGCTCCCTTAGGAGTACTGTTTTGCGTCTTCGAGGGGCTTGCTTGATGTTACTTATCCTGCATTCATCCTTAGGGTGTGCATTGAGGGGGGGGTATGAATAAGCTCTATTGTTTTGTTAAAATATTTGTCATTATGTGGGTGTATAATGTGTTTGTGTTTGAGCATGTTTGTGTGTGCACACTCCACATTGACACTGCATGTGTTGTCATGTGTATAGAGGTCAGAGGACAGCTGGGGAGTCAGTTCTCTCTTTCCATTTCTAAGGATCAAACTCAGGGCATTGGGCTTCCTTGACAAGTGCCTTTACCCACTGAGCGCTGAGCACTGCTGGTTCTGGGCCTCAAGAACACAGACAAGAGCCTTTCTTGCTCAGCCACATGCTTTGTGGAAAATTCCAGTCACAGGAAAACAGGAGCAATTTCCATGTCTGCATTTTGCTGGAGCTTTCAGGCCAAGTGTCCTTGGGGCGACACAACAAATATTTGAGGCACGCAGAGCGACTATGCCCAGGTTTCCAACCTCACGTGTTGCTTTTCACCATGAGCTCATCTGCACTGCTTACATTCTGATGGGTCAGGCCCCCAGCCCGTTTTCATGGGGAATCACAGATTGGGCACACAAGGAACAGGGTAGGCGACACGAGGCAGGGCCCTGGTCATCAGAGAAAGGAGTATTTTAGCTGCAGGACCAAGCATAGTGCATACACATAGAAAGTAATGGCGACTCTGGGTCTCCCTAGTGCTCTGCCTTTGGGTGGCGATCCTCTCCATCCCTGCAAACTCCCACTCCAGCCATGTGCCTGTCCTGATATCTTCACTCAGGACTTCTTCCTTGGCCTGCATTGGCTGTCTTTTGTCTGGCTTCCTGCACGCCTGCATTTCCATACCGTTGTGCTCAGTGCATAGGACTTTACATCTGACTTCTCTCTCACTTCACTGGGCATCTGGTGGAAGAATTGGTCTATATCCTAAATACCTTCCTGATGTCTGATGTAAGCACATACTCCATAGATGGTGTTCAGTAGGGAAAAACACATATTATGCTTCTACTCCCTAAAATACATAAGCTTTAAGCCATTTTTAGAGCATTCATTCATTTATTTATTTTAGATAGGATCTCATGTATCCCAGGCTAGCCTAAGACTAGATGTGGTGGTGTGGTGGTGGATGCCTTTAATCCCAGCACTTGGGAGGCAGAGGCAGGTAGGTCCTGGTCAGTTCAAGGAAAGCCTTGTTTACAAAGCAAAGCCCAAGGATAGTTAGGGTTACATAGAGGGACTTGGTCTCAATACACACACACACACACACACACACACACACACACACACACACACACGATGATCTGGAACTTAATAAATGGCCAAAGGTGACCTTGAACTTTTAACTCTCCTATCTCTACCTTTGGAGTGCCAAAATTGTAGGTATGCTCCACCAATACTTGGTTTATTCTCTGCTGGGGATTGAGCTGAGGGTTTCACGCATGCTAGGCAAGAAGTGTTCTACCAACTGAGCTAACATTCCAGCTCACGTACCAGGACTCCATACTCATCATTTGAGGAACGTGTTTTTGGTGTCAAAAGGCTTAATCTATTTTCCTCTTTTTTCTTTTATTGTCTGTCCATATCCTCCCTCTCTCTCCCCTCCCCCACCCTTGGAAGGCTCAGTCTCATGGAGGGCAGGCATGACTTCACTTGACAGTGAAGGAACCACCTTGCTATGCTTCTCTTTCCTCCTCCAGGACCCGGTCATGGCCTCTAGCATGTCTCTTGTTAAAATGACTAGGGCAGGCAGGAGCCCAGTGGGAATGTCCTGCCCACTCCTAACATGTATTACCCATTTACCTGGTTGCTGGGCAGGTGCGGCTGGGAAAATTTCGTGGCTAGGCAACGTACAGAACTCGGGAGAGGAAATTAGGCAGGAGTATTTGCAGATTAAAGTGTAGAGGAAACTTGATGGAAACAAACATTCGAAGTACCTGCCAGGCTTTTAATAATGTCAAAGGAGAAGAGCCTGGAACCAGCTGGTGGAAAAAGATAAGAAACACATTTATTTCCTCTACTCAGACCACATTAGCTGTCCTCCAAGCCCCAACCTAAACCTTGTGTTTTACTCTTAGAAAACAATCGGTTGCATTGCCCAGGCAAGCTTCCTTGCACCAGCATCTCCATAGGTAGGAAAAAACAGTCTCCTTAGGCAGCCTGCCAGGGGCCATGCCGCTGTCCGTGGTGCTGATGTCCTGGTAGGGGCCCCCACCCCCCCACTCCCCCACCTCTCACCCCCCCAACACCCCAAGGCCTCTTTAAGTCTCAGGCTCATTTGTGCTCACACAGGACACTGACAAATGATAGAAAAAAAGCCGAGCTGGGGACAAGAGAAGCCGGAAATCCTCTGGACACACGGCCTCCAATCTCATAACCGAACCCTCCCGATGCTGGGTACTTTACAGAATTTTTCAAATTTAACAAGGTGTTATGGTATATTGCATAATATCCTTAGCCAGGTCTGAGGAAGTACCACACAATCAAGCAGGTCAATATTTCTCCAGGAAAATGTATGAGCCGTCTCCCAGTGTGATCAATAAATATGTTAAATACCCATACTGTTGCTTAGGTCAAGGTCTTCCTCCAAATGAACTCACCTTAGGCTTGTGGGGGGAGGGGAGGGAGGATGCTCAATCTGGATCTCTCTTCCTCTCCCCCTCCCCTTCTTCCTTCCTTCTCCCATCCATGCTCGCTGACCAAACTATCTAAGTTTGTATGAAGCAAAACAAACCCTCCAGTAAAAGCAAAAACAACATGTTTGCTTTTATTTGTTTGTTTGTTTGTTTGTTTGTTTTGAGACAAGTTGTTTGGCTCAGGCTGGCCTCAGATTTCCTGTGTAGTTGGAGATGACACTCATCCCATGACTGTGAGCTTCTGATCCTCCAGAGTCCTGGAATTAGAGGGGTGTGCCAGCACATCCATTTGATACGGTGCCATAAGTAAAACCCAGAGCTTTGTGCGTGTGGGGCAAGCACTCTACCACCACAGCCCCAAACAGCAATTTTTTTTTTCTGCTGTCCCGGAAGGAACTTGATCTGTAGACCAGGCTGGTCTCGAACTCACATAGACCTGCCTGCCTCTGCCTCCTTATTGTTGAGACTAAAAGCACGCGCCACCACTGACTAGCCCAAACAACAACTTTCTAAGCTTACAAATACCCTAGCTAGGAGTTGGAAGCCGAGGATAGGTGGGATGAACTCAGCTAAGTAAAAGCAGCTTGGACCATCTGTTCTTCAAGCTGCCCCTCCCCCAACACACACTCCAAGAGCCACAGTATAATTTCCCATAAGACAGATAGTAGCTGGAGACCCTGCAAGCTTCGTGAGTGGTACGTAGATTGAAAAAGAAAAAGCCATTAATCCTTTCTTCTACTGACAAGCCTAACAGCCCATTGTCTCTGGGCGCGCTCTCATCACACAAGCATGAGCACAGTTGGAATTACCGTGATGGGGGAAAGATGCTTTCTTCTGAGCGCACCAAATCACACTGACTGGATAGCGCCTGCCAAGCTCTGTAAGACAGGATGACCCGAACGACCTTTCCTTAGACTACAATGTTAGCCCATTTCATATCTGAGGAGACTGAGGATAAGAGAAGGTAAAGGAAGCTGGGAAGTGGCGGAATCAGGGGATGGAACCCTAATTAAACTGCCACAATGTTACAGGGCCTCACCATTTCCTTGCATTGTCTTCCTTAGCACAGGCACCGGGGTACAGAGTTGAACATGGATGGGGGAGACTGATTCGCTACTTAATCTAGGGCAGTCAGTTTTGTTTGCAGTGGCTTTTGAATTAACCACACTATAAAATCATATGCTTTTGCATTTGTGGTGTATTTTCAAACTTTAAAAACTCATACAGGCTCAGCTAGCTATGGTGGTATGATATCTGGAATATCAACACTTGACGGAGCTGGTGATGTAGCTCACTTGGTAGAGTGCTTGCCCAGCATTCACAAGGTCCTGGGTTTGATTCCCAGCAATGCATAGTCTGGCAATGGTGGCATACACTTGTAATTCCAGCCCTGAGGAGGTAGAGGCAGGCAGGTCAGAAAGGATAAGTGACATGGTTAAGAAGTACTGGAGTCAGGCAGATGTAGTGGTGTGTGCCACCTCACCCTTACTCCCAGGCAGGCAGATCTCTGTGAGTTCGAGGCCAGCCTCACCCTTACTCCTAGGCAGGCAGATCTCTGTGAGTTCGAGGCCAGCCTAGTCTACAGAGCTAGCCAAGACAGACAGGGCTACACAGAGAACTCTGTCTTTGAAAAAAAAAATCAAAACCCAAAACAAACAAACAAATAACCCCTTCCACAAAACAAAACAGACAAGCTTATGCTATATAATCAGAATGTGTCTCAACCAAGAAATAAAACAAGGAAGTATTAAGAGACCTAACTAAATAAACAGGAAGTGCAAAAGTCCTGCGGTAGAAAAGAATGCAGTGGGCAGGTGGAGAGGAAGTCGGAGCAAGCAAGGAGCCAAGTGCTGGGAGGGGACAAGCAGCGTCCAGGAACATATTTCATATTTACCTAAAACTACTAGGAAACCAAAAAGGTTTAGTATGTAGAGTCTGCTGTGGTCAGATTCGCCCTCAGGAAAGATCTCTAGATGACAGTAGGTTCGGGGGACGGAGTTAAATGAATTTAGGCATATCAGCTGGGAGGTCGCTGCTGTAGCCAAGATGAAGTAATGCAGCAGTCTAGGACGGAGTAGGAATAGGGGGAGTTAGAAGGGGCAGCTTAGCGAGCTATTTAGGAAAGAAAAGGCATAGGAGTTGGTAGAAGGTTTTACAGGGCAGAGTAGAGGACAGTGAAGAGAGGAATGTCCCACGAGCCCAGGTTTCTGGGTTTGTCAGCAGCAGTGAGGTGGAGGCCAGCATGCCTCGATGACACCCGCAGCAGCCTGAGTTCTTTACTGAGACCTCCGCCACAGGTGAAGCAAGGACTATTTTGTTTTGTTTTGTTGTTTTGTTGTTGTTGTTTTGGTTTTTTTCTTTTTTAATATAGATGGTTGTGAGCCACCATGTGGTTGTTGGGAATTGGACTCAGGACCTTTGGAAGATCAGCCAGTGCCTTTAACCCCTGAGCCATCTCTCCAGCCCCTTCTTTTGTTGGTTTTTCGAGACATGGTTTTTCTGTGTAGCCCTGGCTGTCCTGTAACTAACACTGTAGACCAGGCTGGCCCTCAACTCAGAGATACACCCGCCTCTGCCTCCTGAGTGCTGGAATTAAATGCACACGCCATCACATTGTGTCAAAAGCAAGGATTCTTGATTTCATTACAGAAAACAAACAAACAAACAAAAAATCTCAAGATGAGTTAGTATGAAGTAAATTTGGAGTTTATTGAGAAAAGGTTTGAAAGATGGTTCAGTGGTTAAGAGCTCTGGCTGTTCTTCCAGAGACCCAGGTTCGATTTTCAGCACTCACATGGCAGCTCATAAACAGCTATAGCTCCTCTTCTGGCCTCTGTGGGCACCAGGCATACATGTGGTTGGGACACTGACATACATGCAGGCAAAAAACACTCAAGATTTACACAAAACAATGATTTCAAAAGATTTGGGTTGGGGAAGATGGTTCAGCAGATAAAGCACGTGCAAGCACGAGGATGAGGACCAGAACTGGGATCTCTAGAGCCCATGGAAAAGCTGGGTGGGCGTGGCAGCCCCCGCCCTGTAGCCCTGATATAGGTAGCAGCTGGAGACCGGAAATCTCTGGAGCAAGCTGGCCAGCCAGACCGCCTAAATTGGAGTGGTTTCAGCTGAGAGATCCTGTCTCAGTATATAAGGTGGAGAGGGATCAAGGAAGATACTCAACATCAACCTGGAACCTCCATACACATGTGCATATAGATGCACCTGTACCCACACACATGTGAACACACACACACACATGGGAAGAGGGAGGGGGAAAGGTTTTGTTGGCGTGCACACCTGTGATCCAACACTTGGGAGGCGAGCTTGGCTATACAGCAAGTTCAAGGAAGGCAGCCTAGACTAGAGGCCCTGTCTCAGAAGGTCAAGGGGGCCTTCACCTATTTTTCAGCATGAGCGCTAATAGAAAGAGGCATTTAGGGGAAAGACAGTACATGTGCAAGCGTAAGCACGGGCCTCCAAAGAGAGGCACCTGAGGTGTCTTAGCCATTTATACGGTTTTGGTGGCTTCTAAAGTTAAATGCAAACGGTTGCTAGGGAGATTTTCTTCCTTTTTGGGTAAATGCGATAAGAAAATGGTTCCTCAGGTGCCTCCGACAACATTACAGTCTGATGAGCTACATACACTTCACAGAGGTGGCACCAGGGAGTTAAGGCTGGCTTTTTACTGTACATAGAGCTTGTAGTCTTCCTTACGACGTCCTAGAGAATTGCACGTTTGTAGATGGCAAAAGAGAAAGGCCATCCTTGGTCATACGCTCTTAGGCCTTCGGCATGGCTCATTGCTACTTTAATATATTTCTATATTAAAGGAATATTGTCTCAACCTAGGCAGAGTTTGTTAATTGTGCTAGAATTGTTTGTTTGTTAGTTTGTTTGGAGACAGGGTTTCTCTGTATAACAGAGCCCTGGGTGTCCTGGACTCTCTTTGTAGACCAGGCTGGCCTCAAGCTCACAGAGATCCACTTGCCTCTGGCTCCCAAGTGCTGGGATTAAAGGTGTGTGCCACCACCACCCAGCCGTGCTGGAATTCTTGACTCTTAGCTGGTGAGAGATTCTGAGCAGACTCAGGGTAAGGGACTTTTCTTTCTCATGCCCCCTTAATTCTCTTTGTCTTTCTATCCTGCCTCAGCTTGGGTAATTGGGGTGTAGATAGTGCCAGTTTTGAGGAAGATTCCCAGAAGAACAGCAGGAATGGGGATGCACCTGAGTGGCTTGGACCTGTTGGTCAGTGGTGCCTTTGAGCTGCCTAAGTCAACTGTATAATAGGCAGCTGGCTATGTGGGTCTAATGTAGAAATACAAACTTGGGGGAAATTAGCAGAAACAGGAATCAAGCAGTGCATATGAATGCAAGGTCTGGGAGTCGGTATAGTTAGAGAGGAGGTTTCAGCCTCAGGGACCTCAGCATATAATTTTTGGGTGAGAAAAGGAAGTAGGGTCAAAACCAAGCCAAAGATCAAATTGTGGGCACAGAAGTGAAGGGAAGGGAGACTCATGAAAGGGAATGCTCTAGAAGTGGGAACAGGGTGTCAGGTCAAGGAAGAAAGGACCAAGGGTGAGAGATGGCTCAGAGGTTAAAGGCAGTCACTGCTCTGTGGAGGGTCTGAGTTCAGTCATCAGGGCTCCCTGCCCTCAGTGTGTACACATGTACACACACACACACGTGCAGTCACACAGACACACACACATGCTGTCACACAGACACTCACACACACATTCACACACACATGCACTTACACACACATGCACTTACACACATTTACAAACATTCACACACACACACACACACAGAGGATCAAAAGGTACACATTGCATTTAACAACACAGAAACCATTGGTGACCTTAGGGAGAACTGTGTCTGTGGAGTCAGGGAAAGAATGGAAAGAGGGAGGGGCTACAGCCAGTGCAGAGCTGTTCCTGCAGCTCAGCGGGGAAGGGGAGGCAGGGACTGGGCAGTTAGCGGAAAGGGTGTGGCTCAGCGGTAGAGTGCTTGCTGAGCATGTACTAGCCCTGGCTTTAATCTCCAGGATGGCAAAACAAATAAACAAACAAGAAAATGCTGAGGTCAGCATGTTCCCCAGAATAAAACTGGACCAAATGTGTTTGCCAAAGACCCAGTTACCTGATATGAATGCTGTCATTAAGATGACAGAGACTTATGGAAAAATCTGGAAAGGGAGGCTGGGAGGACAGTTGTAAAAAGGGAGGAGCTAGGAGCTACTGCTTCAGGCCTCATGCCCTCCCAGGGTGACACAAGGTGAGCCTGTAACTGTGGAGGAGTGAACGGGCAGGGCCTGTGCTGTTCCTGTCAAGGGAAGCGCTCTGTGCCTTCACTCAGCAGCACCCCTCCAGCCCAGGAGCATTTAGAGCTCTTCTGAGGTGAACCGAACAACACGGTGGTATTTGTTAAGACAGAATTTACTTTATAAATTCACATTTTATACTATTCACAATGAAACCGATTACATGGGGAAAAGTGAGGCTGTACTGGTGCTGCGAGTGTAAAAGGTCCATTGGCTTCTGGAACCAAACTGGTCCCCTATTTAGTCACCCAAACCTCACTCAGAAAAGTACTTGCAAATAAAAAGTTTTACTTTGCAGTGTGAGATTATTCTTTTTTGTTTATGTCATACATATTTTTAAATATATATTTTTTTGTTTTGGTTTTTTGGGATAGGGTTTCTCTGTGTAACCCTGCCTGTCCTAGATAGAACTCACTATGTAGGCCAGGCTGGCCTCGAACTTACAGATCCTGCCTGCTTGTGTCTCTCTAGTGTGAGGATTAAAGGCATGCACCACCACTGCCTGCCTTTTCTTTGTTTGTTTGTTTGTTTGTTTCTTTGTTTCTTTCTTTCTTTCTATATAGTTTGGCGCCATACACCTTGACCAGCTGAGCCCCCTCGCCAGCCCGGTACTGTTTTTCTTTAATGTGAAAGGAACTGGAGCCTCAGAGGGATTAGGTAGGTCTCTATTTTGGGAAACATGAACGTCTAGTGTGAAAGTTGACAGAATGAAAGTGGTGTCACTTGTGTCAAATCTGAAAAAAAAAAAACAAAGAAACACAGCCTGGAGGTTAAGAAGGGAGGCCCAGTGCGCATGCGCATGAGAAGGATACAAAAGACTCCGAAGGGCTCTTAGCCATATGCCTGAAACAGGAACTTTCCTCAAGGACTTTCCAAATTGCAGCTTGCTGCATGAGTCACGAGGATGGCTATCCGGATGCGGGAGAACGCGTGCCTGACACACTGTCTCCACTAATGAACTGATGTCAACTCCTGAGATAAGACCTTGTGACTAATTTTCCCTTTGTTGCTAAGGTTCTCTCTTTTGCTTCTATTTACTTTTTTTTTTTTTTAAACCTGGGGATCAAATCAGTGGCCTCACGTGCTCAGCATGTGCTCTGCTATTGAGCAGCCAGGTCTTCTTTTGTGAAAAATCTCTCTGTGTTATGTAGGTTGCCATTAAGACACATAGTAACCCTTCATGGTATTTTCATTGAAAAAGCTGGATGAGGCATGGTGGTGCACCCCTGTGGGCTTAGCATTTGGGAGCCCGAGGAGGGTTGTTATCTTAAGCTTAAGTCCAGCCTGTGCTACATAGTGAATCTGAGGTCTCAAACATTCACCAAGAAAGAAAAAAGGAAGGAAGGAAGGAAGGAAGGAAGGAAGGAAAAGAAGTTAGGACTCAGTTAATGCAAAAGAAGTTAAGAAAACCAAAAGAGAGTAAAGATAAGACAGGGGCTGTAGAGATGGCCCAGTGGCTTAGACAATGTACTGCTCTTGCAAAGGACCAGAGTTTGATTCCCAGCACCCACCTCACAGCTCACAACTGCTTGTAATTAGATGCCCCAGGCCTAGGCACTGTACTCATGTGCACAAAACCACACTCAGACACACAATATTTTTTTTTCTCCAAGACAGGGTTTCTCTGTGTAACCCTGGCTATCCTGGAACTCACTCTGTAGACCAGGCTGGCCTCGAACTCATAGAGATCTGCCTGCCTCTGCCTCCCGAGTCCTGGGATTAAAGGCAAGTGCCACCACGTCCGACTCCAGCCTGTTTTTTAAAAAATCTTAAAACAAAACAAAAAGGACAAATGGGAAGTGTAATTCAAAAAGCAGAAGTAATTCTGTATATTATTGCTTGCAGTTATATTAAATGTAACTAGATTAAGCACTACACTGAAAGGTTTCCAAATTATGTTAAAAAAACAAGAGTCGGGGGTGGGCATATAGTTCAGTTGGTAGAGTACATCTATGAAGCCCCAGGACTTCATAAACCAGGTATGGTGGCGCATGCCTGTAATCCCAGCACTTGGGAGGCAGAGGCAGGCGGATCACTGTGAGTTCGAGGCCAGCCTAGTCTACAAAGTGAGTCCAGGACAGCCAAGGCTACACAGAGAAATCCTGTCTTGAAAAATCAAAAAAGAATGAATGAATGAATGACAGAAAGAAAGACAGATTAAAAAGGAAAACCCATTCGAGTGCACTGTTGTAGTGAGAGATTTGATCACCTCTTTCAATGACTGATAGAGTAGTGATAGGTTAGGTAGACAACAAAACAAAGCAAACAAACAAACAAAAAAAGGTGGGAATGAATAGGAGAGTTGGAACACAAATAACAAGTCTGGTCTAAATTTAGAAAGAACACAGCATCCTGGTGAGTTTATATTATTAACTTGACACAGTCTAGAGTCGCCTGGGAAGAGGCAGGCTCAGCTGAAGAGCTTCGTCTATCCCCCTGGCCTGTGGCCATATCTGTGGGGCATTGTCTTGGTTGTTAATTGATGTGGAGGGCTTGACCCAGCCCAGCCCACTGAAGAGATGGTTCAGCAGTTATGAGCACTCCATGCTCTTGTGGAGAGCCTGGTTCAGTTCCCAGCACCCACGAGGTGGCACACAGCCACCTGCAGCCACAGCTCCAGGGGATCTGACACCCTCTCCTTCTTTTTATTTATTTATTTATTTTTAATTTATGTGCATTGATGTTTGCCTGCATGTATATCTGTGTGAGAGAGTTGGAACTGTAGCTACAGATAGTTGTGAGCTGCCAGGTGGGTGCTGAGACTTGAACTTGGGTCCTCTGGAAGAGCAGTCAGTATTCTTAACTACTTGGCCATCTCTCCAGCTCCCTGACACCATCTTCCAACCTCTGCAAGCACCAGGCATGAATGTGATGCACATTAGAGATTCTAATTAAAAAGCACTAGGCTGATCATTTAAACCGTACCCTATCAAAAAATCACATTAAAGATAAATATCCTAAACATTCCCAATAAAGACACAGATTATCACATTAGATTTATACCAAAACAAAATCCAAGACTCAAGTATATACTGTTGACAATAAATATACTCTAAGCTGGACCAGGTGATGCAGGCCTGTAATCACAGATCCTCAGGAGTCTGAGGCAGGAGGATTGCAGTTTAATGTTTGGTTTACATAAGAAGCTCCAGATCAGCCAAGGCTACATAATGAGACTGTCTCTAAGAGAAGAAGGAGACTCTTCCTGGATAAGCACTCCGACACCACTGAGAGTGGAAGAGATGTGACGGGTGGGCCGAAGCCAGGGCAGCTCCCGTAAGGCCTCCAGGTCAGGTCCAGTCTGTATTCTCATTTTATGCTAAAGCCACAAGGTGCGGCAGCGAGCAAGTGAGATTGGTCAGGTTGTTAGGGGCAGCGGCCTGTTGTTTCAACCGTTTCTCCCAGCCATTCTGCTCCAGGTAGCAAGTGAAGTCATGCTTAGCAGTGAGCAGTGCAGGCAGTGCTTGAAGTAAATCACTAAAGAAACCAACAAGCAGTATCAGATAGTTGGTTTTTCTACTTTATTCTGCTTTAAGAGGAAGTGGAGGAGGGGGAGGAGGAGGAGGAAAAAGAAGATGATGATGAAGTTGCTGTTGTTGTTGTTACCATCTGACACAAGCAACTTAGTGAGACCCTGTCTCAAAGTAGGAAGTAAAATGAGTGCCGAGGATGTATCATAAAGTCCTTGCTTAGTGTGTGTGAGATTCTGGGTGCAACCCCCAATGCTACAAGAAAATAAAAGGAAGGCAGGACAAGAAAAGGGATGTGGACTATAAAGGTGCATGCAGGTAAAATGAAAGGGTGAGCACTGGAGAGGCAGGGGCAGGAGGACCATGGGTTCAAGGGTAGCCTGAGCAACATAGCAAGTTCAAGACCAGCCTCTCACACACAGGGGGGACCCTGTTTCAGAATAACAACACTGTCAAGCCTCATAGCATAGGCCTGTAAGGCTTGTAATCTCAGTTGAGCCATTTCAACAACAACAACAACAACAATAATAAAGTATTTTCTTATGTTTGTTTGTTTATTTGTGTGTGTGTTTATCATGTCCATCTCTGTGTGTAGATGGATGTGGTTGTGTGTGCTGTGGAGTAACATGGAGGCCAAGGACAGTCTGTGCAAATACTCTCCTTCCACTACATAGGTCCTGGGGATAGAATTTAAATCATCAGGCTTGTTAGCAGGTGCTTTTACCCATTGAGCCATCTTGCCAATGCTCCAAATTTTTAAAATTTTATTTTGAGACAGAGTCTTGTTAAGTTATCCAGGGTGGCTTTGAACTCACTCTGTAGTTCCAGCAGGCCCCGAATTTTCCATCCTCCTGTGTCAATCTTTTGAGTAGCTGGGATTGCAGGCTACCCAATTACCAGGCCTAGTTAGAGAAAATATACCCTTAAAACTTTTAATCCAAGAGCTAGGTGTGGCGGCTTTCCTTGCTGCTTTGATCAAATATCTGGCAAAAAGCAATGTAAGGGCAGACAGGTTTTCTTGGATCATAGTTTACTCCCTGAATGTGATCTGGGGTCCTGGGCTGAACAAAAAGGGAAACAGGGAAAAATCAACCTTGAACTGGCATTCCCCTCTTTCTGGAAACAGCTTAGTGTCATGGACCATTCCTAATTGCCTGTCCCTGCTGAGATTAAAGGTGTACACCACCATGCCCAGCTAAAGTGACTACTTCTTAAAAGTTAAATATGTACCTCTCAAATAATCTCTTCTTCCACTTTTAGATATTTGCTTAGGAGAGAGAGAGAGAGAGAGAGAGAGAGAGAGAGAGAGAGAGAGAACGAACTAAAAACCCATAGAAGTCAATGCAAAGGCTAGCTCTAATCTAGAAACACCCTAGGTGTCTATAAACCAATGGGTAGATGAATAAGTCATGGTCCATCTGCAGAAGGAACCGCTAGCTAACAATAAAGTGCAATGAAGTACTAGTTATGTAACATGGACGAATTAAAAAATTCATGAGTGGAAGAGATAGAGGCTTGTTCATTTAATGCTGTTTCATGAGTGTGTAGATCGACTGGCACCAAATCGCTCAGTTTAGATACATGAAATGTATGGGGTGGCAGCTGTGCCAACATAAAGTTATTTTTAAGAAAAGTTGGTGGCCGGGAGATGTGTCCCCAGGTAAAGTGCTTACACACAAGGGTGCAGACTGGGGTTTGAATCCCTGAAATCCATGTGAAAACTGGGTTGGCATGGCAGCCCACCTGTAACCTCAGCTCAAGGAGGGTGGACACAGGGCACCCCCAGAGCAAGATTAGAGGAATCTGAGAGCTCTGGGTTCTGTAAAAAGCTGCACTTCACAGAGTGATGGGGGAAACACCGGAAGCGCATACGTGTGTGCCATACACAAGCACTTAAGTGCACACACACATGCACCATAAAGAAGAGGAAAAATTGAAAGAATAACTGAACAAAAACACAAAGAAGGAGAGAAAGGAAGCGCTGGGCGTGGTGGCACACGCCTTTAATCCCAGCACTCAGAGCGGCAGAAGCAGGTTGATCGGTACGAGTTCGAGGCTAGCCTGGTCTACAAAGCGAGTCTAGGATAGCCAGGACTACACAGAGAAACCCTGTCTTGAAAAACAGGAGAGAGAGAGAGAGGGAGGGAGAGAGAGAGGGGGGGGGAGGGAGAAGCTACAGAAGTCAATGAAGTAAGTTGAGGAGATTATTGTCCCAGGCGTCATCATCAAATAGCAGAGCTGGCCCACACCCAAACCTGTCTGACTCCTATACCTGTGTTCCCTACTTAAAGTGAAGTGCCACCATAATTTTCTCAGTTCTAGGCATGAGGTGCCACTTTCATGAATTTTGCCCTCTCAAGTACAACCTACTATTGTTTTTGTTGTTGTTTTGATTTGCTTTGCTTTATTTTTTGAGCTAGGTTCTTGCTGTGTATCACTGACCACTGCAGCACTTTCCTATCTCAGCCTCCTGAGCGCTGAAATCACAGGTGTGAGCCACTAAGCTTGCCTTTCATGGCTAATTTTATATGCCCGCTTGGTCAGATTACAGTACTCTGTTATTCATCGGGGTTTTAGTGTGAATTTGTTGCTGTTACTGTTGTATTTTTGTTTTTTCAAGACAGGGCTTCTCTGGGTAGCACTGTCTGTCCTGCTTTGTAGATCAGGCTTGCCTTGAACTCACATAGATTTGACTGTCTCTGTCTGGGCTTACAGACATGTGCCATCACCCCAGGCTTTGTGAAGCTGTTTTAAAGATGAGATTAGCATCCATAGTCCCTTGATTTGAATCCCAGAGAAACAAATTCTGCCTCAAGACTGAAAACACAGGCTCCTGCCTGAGGGATCCCAGCCTGGGTGTGTCCTACAGGCTGCCAGCTCCTACAGCTGTGTGAGCCAACTCCATGGAACTGATCTCTCTCTCTCTTTTTTTAAAGATTTATTTATTATTAGTATTAGTATTTATACAGTACTCTGCCTGCATGTACACTTGCAGGCCAGAAAAGGGCATCAGATCACATTATCAATGGTTGTGAAGCCACCATGTGGTTGCTGGGAATTGAACTCAGGACCTCTGGAAGAGCAGATGGTGCTCTTAACCATTGAGCCATCCCTCCAGCCCTGGAACTGATCTCTTAACATGTTTGTATTTATGACTCTGCTCCCCTGGAGAACCCTTAGTGACACCTACTCATTGCCTACTTCTTCCATTCGCTTTAAAGTAGGGTAAGAAGGGGCGGAGCTCAGTGACAGGTCATTAGAACACTTGTCTTGCACATGTGAAGCCCTAGAGTCTATCTTCAACGCGCATTATGTGTGCACGCACACAAACACACACACGCACACACGCACACATGAAACTAACTGGAGGTAAAAGGCGGTTCAAAGCCCCTCCCTCTGTGACGTCAGAAATGGAAATGGAAGAGGCATCAAAAACAGGCCTCTCTGCGGTGAAATGAGCCTGTCATCAACTTGGAGGAGTGGAACAAGAGGAGCAGAACAGTCCTCAGAAGGCAGTCATTCCCAGCACCAATAGTCCAGGAGCCAACTGCTGGACATCACATCCCCAGCATGCTACCTCCTTCCATAGACAACCCTGAGTCAAAGCACTCACCCCAGGACCTGCAGAAAGTGGGGGTGGGGGACAGCAACAAGTTCCAGCCTTGATCCCCAGTCAGGGTGTTCCCCTGTGCACTGTTGTGGGTCCTAGGGATGTACATATAATTTCTGCAGGACGGAGCACAAGCATCATCATCATCATCATCATTATTATTATTATTACTTATTTGTGTAGTGTAGCGTATGGCTTTGTGTGGATCTGTGTGTCTGTATGTAGTGTGTGTCTTTGTGTGTGGGTGTGGGTGTGTGGGTGTGTGTAGGCCAGAAGACAGCTTGCAGGACTTAATTCTGTCCTTCCACCTTGTGGATCCTGGGGAGATCAAACTCAGGTCATTAGGCTTGACACCAGACACTTTTACTCTGAACCAATCTCCTAGTCCCAAGTGTCAGTATTTTTGAGACTCTTCCCAGGTGGCTTAGACCTATGGCTGGGCTGAGCAACGCTGGTCAAGTGGGAGCCAGCGTGGCCTGTGGTGGCATGTCACTTCACTCACAGCATGCTTCTGTATCTCACTCCACTATTCGTTCTCATTATCCTCACCTGGTGCCTAGATAGGGCCGAGAAGACCGTGAAGAGGGCAGCCTGTTAAGAACACTTAACCTCCTAGCACTCGGGAGGCAGAGGCAGGAGGATCTCTGTGAGTTCAAGGCCAGCCTGGCCTACAAATCGAGTCCAGGACAGCCAAAGCTACACAGGAAGGAAAGCCTATCTAAACAAACAAACAAACAAAAACCCAACCTCCCAGCACTGCCCAGGAATCTGGCACCTGACCATCTCCTCTAGAGAAACTGTCCAGTGGGACGCAAAAATACCAGGACCCAGGGCTAGAGAAATAGCCCAGTTGATAATATGCTTGCCATGCAAGCTTGAGAACTGGAGTTTGATCCCTAGATCCCACATAGGTCATCCCTGTCTTCCCTGCTTCCTTTACCATCCATCCATCCAGCGCGTGCTTACAATCCTAGCACTGGGGAAACAGAGACAGGATAATCCCTAGACCTCAACAGATGAGCCCCAGGTCCCAGTCTCTAAAGTCAAGGTCAAGGGCCTTTAATCCCAGCACTCGGGAGGCAGAGGCAGGCAGATCGCTGTGAGTTTGAGGCCAGCCTGGTCTACAAAGTGAGTCCAGGACAGCCAAAGCTATACAGAGAAACCCTGTCTCGAAACACTAACTAACTAACTAACTAACTAAATAAATAAATAAATAAATAAATAAAGTCAAGGTCAATAGCACCAGAGAAACAACAGGTGAGGTGGACCTCTGACCTCCACACTCATGGCCACATACACACATATACCCTTCTCCTTCCTCAGTTTGGCCAGATTCTCTTCATTCCTCTTCCTCCCTCAGTCCTTTAGCAGAAGCTCTGAGCTCCATCCCCGATGTCCTTTCCTCTGGCTGTGCTGGTCTCCCTCCAGGCTGCTGCTGCTGGAGCTCTCTATGGACCTGTCCTTTCTGAAAAACATCATGACAATGAGACTTCTTTCATGAGAGCATCACAGACAGCTCCCCAGAAGAGCATCTCCTGCTGGGGCCCTGTCCATCACGTAGTTTCATGGTCCCTAGACAGGGAGAAGGCAGCCTCCTCCCTATGATACAGGTGATGTTCCCTTCTTTCCTCTCTGCACTTTGAGAAAATCCCCAATGAGCAGACCGCACACAGCAACAACCACGGGGACAAAGACTTGCTCAGTGACATTTTCCTAGTATTTTAGAATTTCCCATCAAGGTCCACTTTTTGCCTTAAAGGTAGTTGAGGAGGAAAGAAAAAGATGGGATGGTGGCGGGGGGGGGGAGCCCCTCATACTGTTAGTACCTATCATATGCCAGGCAAAGATGCCATCTTTTCAAAGATGATTTGAGATGATGACTAAACTCCATATGGAAAATTCTACCCCCACCATGCAGATGACAATGATACAAACAAGGTTTAATCACTTGCTGAAGCTCATATAACTCTGTAGTGGGGAAAAAAAAATAGGATTTGAGGCCAGGTCTTCAGACTCCAATGTCAGTGTTCCTCACAGGAGTGTGATATTCACACACCATCTTACTAGCTCAGGCTGGCCTTGAACTCACTATGTAGCTGAAGATGATTTGAATCCCTAATCCCTCACCTCCATATTCCAAGTTCTGGGATTACTATGCAATACATACCCAGTATGACTTTTTAAGAAATCCATTTTTCCAGTTATACACCCCGGCTCCCCCTCTCCCCCCCCCCCCCCCCCCGCCGCAATCTTACAAGAAGAGCCACTAGAGCTTAGAAGTGGGTGGGTGGGGTGTCACGTAGCTCATTTCTTGCCAAGCGAGAGATGGAACCTATGGTCTTGCAGCTTGGCACATTGTGGCTCCTGGCAAATCAGTCAGGGTCTGCCGAGAGTAACGGGCTACTGTGGGTCTGGGCAATGGTATTCCAGGAAGCAGGGTCGGGCCCCAGCTGGAGGCCCTTGAGGGAAGTCACTCGGTCTATGCCACAAGGCCAGACTGAAGGAGAGAAGTCAGCCCAGAAGCATTCACCATGACGCTTCTCGCAGTGGATCACAGTTTTGAAAATGGCCCTGAGAGAGATGCTATCAGAGGCGCATTTGATGGCTTTGGAAATTGCCTAATTTTGTCGCAACTGTCTGAGCGTTGTCCAATGCATGTTAAACATCTAGGGCTTGAGTGGTCTTGTGAGTAAACGCAGGGTACCCTGGGCCTTTCAGTGAGACCTGACATCATCAGAAGGGTAAGGAAGGCGTAGCGCCAAAGAGACTCTAGGTGACCTCACGCAAGTAGGTCAGGCTCTGGGGTCAGTGTCCTGCCCTGTTTTTTTTTTACAGTCATCCCTATCTTTCCTGCTTCCTTTACCATCCATCCACCCGGCCTTAACTCTTACCCACTCTGGCCCACAGCCCTTTCTTTCTCTCGCTCTCAGCTGAGAGCTGGAAAGCCCATGCCTTGGGTCAATAAATCACCAACACCCTCCCCTGAGAAGGAACTGTGGCTCCTTGCATGCCTGACTCCCCGAGAGCTGCTCTCCCACCCTCCCTGGGCTGCCTGTGAGCATCCTCTCTTCCCCAAGCCGCCTCTCCTCCTCCGGAGACACCCACCATCCATCAGCTCTCTGCCTCACCGCTCACATGCACTTCCCGGGCTGCCTTTGATTTGCTCGGTTATGTTTTTTTTCTCCCTGCTTCCTGCTCCCTTTCTCCACTTGGCTCCAAGACTCCCATTCTCCCAAACTGTTAACCAGCGTTGTCCTGCAGGAGGCAGAAAAGATCCCCCTAGACAGCCCCCCAAATCCGCCCTTCCCCGCAGCCCCTCCACCGCACAAAGCGCACTTCATTCTCTCTAAGAGTTTCCATCCCGGAGGCCACAGTCGGGGGTCACTCCAGGGTCCAAGGTGCTGTAATTGATTCTGTGAGAACCTTGAAAAGGCTCATTAACCTCTCTTTGCCACACTTGTTTATAAAACGGAGCTGGGAAGACTGAGGGTGGAAGCGCCCCCCCCCCCCCATCATTTACCGAGGACTGGCTATATGTCAGGGTCCTTGCCTAGGGGTTTCCAAATACAAGTCCATTTAAGCAAGTTAACATGCTTTGTGCTAGGCAAATGCTAGCTGTACAGACAGGCCCAGACAGCTACGACTGCATCTCCTTGGCTCTCCTCTGCGCTCAGAAAATAATTAAACGGGCACTTTTGAACTGTTTTGTCAACAAACCTTTCCCATGGATATTTTTGTTTGCTTTTTTGAGACAGGGTTACGCTGTGGAGCTCCAGCTGGCCTAGCACCCTCAATCCTCCTGCCTCAGCAACCCCACCCCCCACCCCCTCCCCCCACAAGTGCTGAGATTGCAGGTGCACGCCATGTCTGGATGCTTTTTTATTTTATTTTATTTTTAAAGATTTTATTTTAGATCGTGTGTGCCCATGTGCATGTCTGTGTGTGTACAGACCAGAGGAGGGGATCAGATCCCCTGGAGTGGAGTTATGGGTGGGTTTCATCCACCTGACATACTGCTAGGAACCAAACTCCACGAGATGGGTGCAGTAAGCCCTCCCACTGCTGAGTGTCTCCAGCCTGCCTGGCTGCTCTGTTGCTGGGGACAGAATTCCAGTATGTAACTCAGGTTAGCCTTGAACTTGTTACATGGCCCGCACCGACTTTAAAATCACAATCCTCCCGCCTATGCCTCCAGAGTGCTAAGACTACTGGCATCGTTCACCAAGCCCTACTTCACCTCACAGATCCATACATGGTTTTCTAGAGAGCAAGCAGCTCTGGGGAGCTCTGCCTCCTCCTCTGCCACGGACTGGACAGTGTGCCTGTCCTTCTGGTGGTCAGCAGGGCTTGGGCTGTGTGTGTGTGTGTGTGTGTGTGTGTGTGTGTGTGTGTGTGTGTGTGTGTGTGATTGACTGTGGATGGCGTTTGTGGCGAGGGCCTTGAGGATAGGATGGGATGCCAGGTGGAGGAGTGCCTCCTGTGTGACACAGGTGTGGTGGTGCAAGGCTGTGATCTCTGCACTGGGGAAGCAGACTCAGGTAATCTGGAGTAGCTGGGATCATAGGGCCAGCGTGGGTCACCACACCCAGCTACATTGAGCTTCTAAACACAGGGCCCTGAACTGAAAGGTCTAATAAGACCAGCTTGTTCGTTATGAGGGCACAGTGCCACACTGCAGTCCAGCCCTTTCTAGGAGGAATTTTTAGGCTTCAGAAAACTCTTCACATTGTCTCTTTTTGGAAAAGACCCCCCCTCTCTGTTTTGTTTGTTTGTATTTTTTTACTTATTTATTTTGATGTTATGTACATTGGTGTTTTGACAGCACGTATGTCTGTGTGAGGATGTCAGATCCCCTGGAACAGGAGTTACAGACAGTTGTGAGCTGCCATTTGGGTGCTGGGAATTAAACACAGGGCCTCTGGGAGAGCAGCCAGTGCTCTTAACCACTCAGCCATCTCTCCAGCCCCTTTTTGTTTGTTTTTCAAGGCAGTGTTTTCCTGTTTAGCCTTAGCAGTCCTGGAGCTTGCTCAGTAGACTAGGCTGGCCTCGAACTCACAGAGATCTTACTGCTTCTGCCTCCCAAGTGCTGAGACTGCAGGCGTGACCCACCAAGCTCGGCTGGAAAAGAATATTCATAATGTTGAACAAAGAAACACCTAAACAAAATGAAAATAACCTGGCAAGGCAATTTCTTTTTGGAAAAAAAAAAGGGAGAGGGTATGTGTGTGTTATGACCTAAACTGGACCAGCAAGCACACCTGGGCAGCAAGTTCACTTAGTATTTTTATTGTAAAGCAGGAGGGGACTGTGTCTCTCATTGGCAGGAACTTTATTTCTCAATCTGATGCCATTGGCTAATTGACAAGCAGCACAAAGAAAGAAATGAAGGAAGGCGAGAAGAGGCCAGGCGCTGTGGGTTATCAGGATCCAGGGAACATGGCAGAACTTTCCGTAAACCTTTATACCAAGTGGGGGAGAGGGAAAGATTTGCATCAAAGCTTTACAAGGTGGAGCAGCTTTATGAAACATCTTTCCTTGGCTGTCGAGCTACCTTCGACAGAAAAAAAAAATCCGAGTTTCTCTCGCTTTCCTCACCCCTGCTCTGGTTCTGCCAACCACTAGGCGCTAGGTGGTTGCCTCCTTCCTACCCCCTTGAGGTGACTCTTTACCTTTCTCTTTAGACCTCTTAATTAGAGGAGGAGAAAGCTGATTGTGGAGGCCCACACTTGTAACTGCAGCTCCTAGGATGCTGAGGCAGGAGGATTGCAGACAGTTCAAAGCCAGCCTGGGCTGTTATAGTGAATTCCAGGCTAGCCTGGATTGTAGTGTGAAGCTGTGTCTAAAACAAACAAACAAACAAACAAACAAACAAAAACCCGAGTAGCACAAAGAAGTGGAGAGGCCCTTAGAGGAAAGAAGGCTGAGGCGGTGAGTTAGACAGGGAAACGACAACTTAGATTTACCAGCATCAGGTAGAGAAGCTGGAGCTTCTCTACATATTTCAAGTCTAAGGAAACCCCTTGTTCAGAAAACTATGACCAAAAGCCCCGATTCCACCAAAGACCAAGACAAGGGTTAAATTTAGTAATGACAGATCCAGGTTAGACAGAGAAGTGTTAAATGCCAGGAATTAGCTACAGCACACATGAGAAGATTCCTGGGTGGGTGGAAGGGGTAATTCATGATGCTCTGGGGTCTCCATGGACCACTGCCTCAATAGCATAGATCCAAGATGGCTCAGAACCCATCTTCTTGTACACATCCAGCAGTGAAGTCTGACCCTGACAACCCTTGGCATGTGCTCATCGGTGTGGCAATCTGGCTACTGCTCCCCGATTGCGTCAGACTGGAAAGAAATAGGAGTCGGGGTGATGTTAGAAGTGTAAGGACAGGCACAGGTGGGTGTTGAAAAGAGGCAGAATCGGGGAGAATAATCTTGGTAAAGGGTGAGTTAGTTGGTGTATTTCCTCCTTCACAAAGCCCCCTCTGGTACCCCTGGCTTGCTTAAGGCTCCCCTCTGTGTTTCCATGACACTCTGTGTTATCTTATTCCCTGAGCCGAGTTCAAGATGATCTGAGGGGGTTCCATCTGTCTTCACTGTGAGCTCTCTGATGGTAAGAAACGTTTTACTGCACATCTTTAGTCTTAGCCACTACTCAGGAGGCTGAGGCAGAGGGATTGCTTGAGCCCTGGAGTTTGAGATCAGCCTGGGCAATTTTCCTCTCCCCTCCCCTTCTCCGCCCCCACCTTGGTGACCACATACATGGTCTAGGGATTAAACCCAAGGCATTCTGCCACTGAGTTACATCCCCAGTCCTTGTTTTTCTGAGACACAGTCTTACTACGTAGCCCAAGCTGCCATGAAAGTTGCGTAATTCTCCTGCCTCTGTTTCCTGAATGCTGATCTTACTGGCGCACTTCACCATGCTCAGCTGAAACCCTAAAACATAAATTCAGCTGATTGCTGTCTTTAGGCCCTGGCACAGGGTGTGTATCTGAGGACATACTGCCCAAGTGGGTGTTTGCCAACTCACCTGGGCGGGGAGATGCACTGCTTTGGGAAACTTTGTGCTTATACCGTTTCCACAAGTAACTTTAGAGTAGCCCAGCAAAGCCTTGGCTTTTTGGTAACTACTTTTCAACAAGACAAGTGGAATGCTGACCCAAGGAAACCTCAGCCTGCTTCTCCTCAGCCATGGGTTAGCTGTGTGATTTGCATGGGTAATACCTAACAACCCTCCCCCCGTGCCTCAGTTTCCTCACCTACCAAATGGAGGCGATGACCCTACAGACACGCAGGGTTGTCTTGGAAAATCAATTGAGCTCTTGGGTGCGCAGGCGGTGAAAACATCTTGAGAGAGGTCTCTAAGACTTATACAGAGGTAAGAAGTTATTAATAGCCTCATTATTATTCTTACCCAGAATGCCCAGGGAAAAGCAGCATGTGGCAGCCCCAGCCCCCGCACCCCACCCTTCCATACTATTTCTGTACCTGGAAAGCAGGTTCTTGGAGTGTTCTTCCATGTTGTGCCAGTGTGGGGGGAAGAGAGTGAGTTCTGGGGAGATGGGCCTTCTTGGGGGCTCTCACTAAACCCTTGTGTAATCTGGCAGGGGGACTTCGGCTATCTGCAAGGTTGGGGGTGGCATCCTGTCAGCCACACCATTTGGTGCCAGTGAGATAAGGAGGTGGCCCCTCCCCAGGAAGGCCTGGACAAATCTCTTACTGAGACAACCTCAACCGATCTCCCTGGGAACCTCTGACCTACCTTCTTTAGATGCCCTGGGTTCAGATTTCAATCAGATACACAAGGAAGCTGCCTTTCGGGTCTTCTGCATTTCTGAGGGAAAGTGAGCAGCTCAGGGTAGCTCCTCTCCCTCCTCCCCCACCTGCAGCTCCATCATCACTGGAAGCTCCACACACCTGGAGATAAGGAGCCACAGTTTCTCCTCTCTCACGCCTCTCATAGGGTGGCTGTTAAATTGTGGTGCTGGGGTATCAGCTGGCCCATCCAAGGAGCGGCAAAGGAAGCAGGTAGCCCAGAGCTGGGAGAGGAACCCAGGTGGGTAAGGTCTGATGGTGATACCCACGCTGCTTCAAGGGCTACAAGTGACATCCGGGTTCCGTGAGCCAATAGAGACCCCCCCCCCCCCCCCCCGCCTCCAAAGTCTGAGTACTGCAGGCTTCCATCAGAGGGCCTGAGTGCTCCAGCTCTGGCCCTCATCTTCCAGCCTTCCCTGGCCCTAAGGGAGCCTGTGAACATTGGCCTGAGGGCACAGCAAAGCTGAAGGTGTGGGTTTCTCATTGTCTGTGGAAATAACCAAAGTCTCAGGGTCAAAAAAACTGTGGGGACAGAGGAAACAAAGCCAGGAGGAAAATCTCTGAGGCCCAGGGCAGACTAGAATGTGCAATGAGGTGTCATACCCAGGCACCACCAGCCCCGCCCAGGTCTCTACCCACAGGAGGAAAAGCGGCAGCTGCTAGTGCCTGTCTCCTGAGAATGGCCCATCATAGAGAAGCAGAGTGGCTGCTCTGAGGGGAGGGGGGTCTTCTGACTCCCCAGCGCCATGATCTGCCAGTTTGGCTTAGCTCCCCATCCCCAGTTGGCCAGACAGGTCTGCTGCTGCTGACTCAAAAACGCTGCCCTCAATTCTATCTTTAGCTCTGGCTGTTGGGAGCCTGAGTGACAGGGTTTGTGCTGGGGTGGGAAAAATTGTTCAGTTCCCAGGTTTATTGAGAAGGTAGTACTGACGGCAAGGATCAAGACCTATGTAATATTCATTGCTGCATCCGTGGTGTGTCCAGTGCGAGGTCCAGTGCTCCAAGGATGCTGGGTAGGTGGGTGGATGCAGAATACGTAACTGTGCATGGATGGAGTAGAAGCCTTGAGGAGTGGATGATGGCAAAACCGGCTGGTCCATAGACCAAGGTATGAACCCTGAAGAAACGCTGCAGGCTCTTGGGCACTTGATGCTCATCTCAGCCTCAGTTTCTTCATTTGCAAAAGGGGACCAATGAAGCGTCTCTCAGTCTACCTCCACAGACTGCACTAAGACCTCCATTCCCACATCCTCCCACATTACCCCACAAACAAGCAGCACTGCTGGGTTTGAAGTGGAAGACAGCAAAGTATTGGTCTTGTAGGACTCTCCTACCCCTGCCCTCGGGCTGAGCTGTTATCAACTCTGGAGTTTTAATGAATTATTTTTGAGACAGAATCTCTTAACCCAAGACTACTTTCAAATCTACTATTTAGCTGTCACTGGCTTTGAACTTATGGTGGTCTTCAGCCTCAGCCACTACACCCGACACCAATCCAATGTTGAACGTCTCACATAGAATGCCACTAGACAAGGGTCCTGTGGTCACCGTGTGGGACTTCGACAGGACTAAACATCTGCAAAGACTGACTTGAGGTCTGTGGAAATGTTTCGGTTATGTGGCTCTCTCTGCTGGCAACTGCAGAATTCCTGTAAGTTTTAATGGAGACAGAAGTAGCAGAGATCCCTGGATTATCTTTCTCTTCTCCTGAAGTCTCCTCAAATTAGGGAGCAACCCTTGAGCCACACAACCAGAACAACATTTCCAGTGACCAGTGGTGGGCATAGAGGCTCATTATAGTTAATCTCCCACTTTGCTTATGCGTGCTCTTTCCTGTCAGAAGTTTGGGTGTCTCCTGCCCTGTGCTCTCCACCCTAAGAGTCTTGGCTTTCCGAGGGATGCAGTCAGGTCCTATAAAATGGGCCGATGTTGGCTACTGTCCCCACTGGCTTATCTCTGTCTGAAGCCAAGGACTTGGGGGTCTAGAAGGGTAGCTCTGGGATTAAGAACACTTACTTACATCTTACAAAGGATCTGAGCTTGGTTCCCAGCACCTGCACTGGGCAGCTCGCAACAGCTCCAGGGGTTCTGACACTCTCTTATGGATTCTCCAGGCATCTGTGTTCATGCTTACCAATAACCATCGCCCACACGCACATATACATATAAATTAAAAATAAAATAAATCTTTAAAAAAAAAATCTACTGAAGAACGAAAGAGTCCAGGACCTTTATAGTCCCATGTGAAGGACAATTCAGCCCATAAAACTGTCACCCTTTGGTCTCTAAGGGAAAGCAGTTCCCAAAGTGTATTCAGACTAAGCGGATGAAATTGCCTCTCACAGCAGGTGTCAAGAACAGCCATCAACCGCCTTCACCAGAACTGATATGAAAATCCTTTCTCTGAACAATAGAACACAGCGCACTCCCATCCAGCCAATGAGAGGACACCTCCTGAGGAGCGATAAGAACCGGCTGAAGGGATTTCAGTGGCAGGCATTGGGAAGGGAGGTACACAAGGGTTGACAGTGGATGCCTTGAGCCTCCAGCCAGACCTACTGAGGCAACTATCCTGGTGGGGAGTCACGAGGAGTCCTGTGGCCAGGACAGTTCAGAGGCTGGAAACTGTATGCCACTTTAGCAGGTGCCCAAAGAGCAAGGTCACTGGCAAGTCAGAAAAGCTATGTAAGGGAACCTGGCTCATCACGCTTCTCCTCCTCCTCAGGCTATCCGGGGACAGGGAGACACGGGGCGGGGGGGGGGGGGGGGGGAGGGGGCGGGAGCTTGGACCAGTTACTTTGTCCACTCTGTGCCTCCATTTCTCCCTGCTCACTTTGCTAGTGTGCCCTGATCAGAAGGGTAGCAGATGTGAAGGTATTTCTTTTTCTTTTTTTCCTTTTTAAAGAAAATTTAATTACATTGGCATATGGTTTGGGTTTTTTGTTTGTTTGTTTTTTGTTTTGTTTTGTTTTGTTTTTAGTGTATAAGGTATTTAATTATTTACTTACTGAGCTTTGTTTTGAGTCAGCGTCTTCTGGAGTACAGGCGCGACTTGAACTCAGAACATAGCCGAGAGTGACCCTGGTTGTTCCTCCTGCCTCTACCTCTTAGATACTGGAGTTAGAGATATGCGCATCACACTTGGCATCTATCTATCTGTGAGACAGGAACTGGCCTTGAACTCCTGATCTTCCTGCCTTCCAAGTTCTGGGGCTATAAGCATGTGCTACTAGGTCAGACTTTCTTTCTTTTTCTCTTCTCTTCTCTCCTCCTCCTCCTCCCCAAGACGAGGTTTCTCTGTGTAGCCCTGGCTGTCCTGGAACTCAGTCTGGAGCCCAGGCTGGACTCAGATTTAGAGATCCACCTGCCTCTGCCTCTCCAGTGCTGGGACTAAAGGCGTGTGCCACTACCCAGCTAAGATATTTCTTTTCAGACACTGAAACATCTTCCTGAGATGGGAGTGTTGATATACACCTGTAAATCCCAGTGCCAAGGATCTCCAGTGGGAAGATCAGGAGTTCCAGGACAGCCTGGGCTGTATAGCAAAATCCTATTACAAAACAAAACAAAACAAAACAAACAAACAAAAAAAAACTCCACAGGAATTATTCAATGGGCAGGAAGCTCTAGTTGACAGCCAGCTGCTTCTTCTAGGCTCTTCTTCCTCCTGCTTTTAAAAACTTTATCCAATAAGGCCCGGGCCATGCCTCTCATTTTCCTGTGGTCTTCTCTACTTCCTCCAGAAGAGGACAAGGACACTGTCATCCTACCTTCCTTTTCTGCTCCCCTAAGGTGATAGTCCCTGTTTGGGCCCTGTGCCCCAGACTAGTCTATAAGCTATCTGAGATCGTTACCTGCTATGTGGAAACGGTGTGTGTTGTGGTGTACATCTCATATTATGTCTGACCTACTCTTCGGAGAGTTGCCTCAGCTCACTCTGCTGCAGGAGTGGCCCCCTCTATAGACAACAGCTTTCTGCTTCCTCCTGTCTGCAATCCATCTCCGGCCCAACACCTGCAATGTCTTCCCTTTCTCTCTGCTAAATCAAGTAAGTGCCCTTTGAACAATGTGTTAACTATATCCCCTCTTCTGGGAAACCTTCCCCAAATAACCTGTCAGCAGTGTTCTCCCTTCGCTCATAACACCTTGCAGACTATAATAGGATGGGCCTCTCTCTCTTGCATGTGCATATGTGAGGCGCGCGCAGGCGTGTGTGTGTGTGTGTGTGTGTGTGTGTGTGTGTGTGTGTGTGTGTGTTTTGTGTGTCACACAGCACACATGGAGGTCAGAGGCCAATTTGTGGGAGTTGGTTCTCTCCCTCTACCATGTGCAACTCAGGTTATCAGGCAGGGCAGCAAGTGCCTTTACCTGCTGAGCCATCCTGCCAGCCTGTCTATTGCTGTAAAGTTCCCAATAGTGAGTTTAGCACAGGCTCTTGACCAGTGGGCAGTCTTATTGTGAGGCAGATGACCAGGTCAGGCTTGGTGTTAGGAAGAAGTTGGGACAGTGTTGGGTGTGGAGGCTGCTGTGACTTGATGCAGGGTGGCTACTCAGATCCTTGCCATGGATGCATGGCCCCTTCAGAGCCTTGCCACGGATGCACGGCCCCTTCTAACCACATGCTACACAGCTCATCAGTCTGGAACAGGGTGTGTAAATGAACTACAGACGTGGTCGATGTCATCCACAGGATAGCTTGGAGGGCCCAGGCTCTCTGCTCTGCTGAGACAGGAGGCTGGACTCCTTAGGTGTTCATATTTGGTTCAGCCGTTCCTGGGCTGTTTTGTAGCTTTTCACTCAGAGCTGCCAAGCTCACTGCACATTTGCTGCTCAATCTGGCCATTAGCCCTGGAGTAACCTTTAGGTGCCTCCCGGCCCAGCAATTTCTTTGTTTGTTATTATTCGGGGCTGGAAAATGAAAATCTCTCCCTGGCAGCAACCCATTTACCAAAATAAACAAGATTTCTGCTTTTTCGTGACAAAGGCTGTTCCTGAATGCCAACTTTGGGCTGCCAGATTGCAGTTCCAAGTGGGTACAGCAGGGGACTTGCAACTTTCAGGTGACTGATTGCAGAGGGACGAAGAAAACTCAGCCAAGATGAGGTGGGACAAAGTGTCTCCCGGATGTTCCTGCTTCACCCTGGACTTCTCTGCCAACAAGGCTCCGTGCCCTTGGCTCTGGGCTTCCGTTTTATTCACTGCAAGCGACTCTTGTTTTCCCTCTGTTTCGTTTTGTTTTTTACAGCCCTCTCCTGAAGTACTGTGGTTGGACTCTGCTTCCAACTGTACTGATGCCCAGGGGCTTGTTTACTATTTCTAATCTTTGTTTAAATATTTCGTTTAATTACTTATTTAATGCGTATAGGTGTTTGGCTGCGTGCATGTCTGCGCACTCTGTGGTTGCAGCACCCACAAAGGCCAGAAGAGGGCATCAGATTCTCCAGGCCTGGAGTTACAGATGATTGTAAAGTACTGGGTGAGTGCTGGGAACAGAACTTAGGTGCTATTAAGACTGCTCTTAATCATTGAGCCATTTCTCCAGCCTATTTATTTATTTGTTTGTTTGTTTGTTTATTTATTTATTTATTTTTGATAAAAGGTCTTATTCCATAGTTCAAAGTAGAGTAGAATTCACTCTGTAGTCCAGGCTGGCCTCAGACTCATGGCAAACCTCTTGCCTAAGATCCTGACTGCTGAGATTACAGGTATGAACCACCGTGCCTAGTTTAACAAAATTTGGGCTGGCATATTGCCTGCCTGCTTGCACTCCTCCCTCCCTTCTTTTCTTTACCTTATTAAAAAAAAAAAAGACTTATTTTATGTACATGAGTGCTTCATCTACATGTGTCTGTGCAACACACGAGGATCTGGTGGCCATGGAGGCCAGAAGAGGGCATCGATTCCCTGGAACTAGGGTTGTGAGCTGCCATATGGATGCTGGGAACCAAACCCAGGCCCCCTGCAAAAGCAGCAAGTACTCCTTAAGTGCTGCGCCATCGCCACAGCCTTTCCCTTTTTTTTTTTCCTGTGTATCTATTTTTTTTTTTTTTACATTTGAGATTGTAATATAATAAGAACATTTCTCTCATTCACCTTCTCCCTCCAAAACCTTCTATATACTCCTCCCTGCGCTCTCTCAAATTCACGGTGCCATTTTTTGGTTGTTGAATGCACACGTGTATGTATATACATATATGCTCCTAAACGTAACTTGCTCGGTCTGTATAATGTTACTTGTTGTACGTTTTCAGGGCTGGCCATCTGGCATTGGACAGTCGGTCAGTGCGCTCTTCCCTGGGGAGGACTGTTTCTCCTGTTCTCAGCATTTCTTAGCTGCTGTCCTTCTGGGCTTTTCCCCATCCCTTTTCACTTGCTTCTTGGTGTCATTCTTGTTCAGCTCACATTTGGGTGTCATTTTGGTGAGGATTTTATGTGTGTAGCTTCCGACATTACTAGGAGACGCACTCTCACAGCAAACTCCCTGATCTTCTGGCTCTTTCTGTCTCCTCTTCCTCAATGTTCCCTGGGCCTTATGCGCAGGTGCGTTTCGTAGGTGTGTCCCTTAGGACAGGGCTTCACACTCCACATTTTTATTGGTTGTGATTTTCTGTAGTGGCCTCCATCTATTGGAAAGAGAAGTTTCCGGACTACACTTACAGTTATAGAGGATAAGTCCATGACCATCTGGGCAGGGGGCATGACAGCTGGCTGGAAGTGGGTACTGGAGCAGTAGCCGAGCGCTTACCTTTGATTCATGTGTAGAAGGCAGAGAGGCTTCTTTTTTTTCTTTCTTCCTTTCTTTTTCTTTCTTTTTTTTTTTTTTTAGGGGTGGGAGGGTTGGTTTTTGGTTTTTGGCTTTTGGTTTTTGGTTTTTGGAGACAGGGTTTCTCTGTATAGCTCTGCCTGTCCTGGACTCACTTTGTAGACCAGGCTGGCCTTGAACTCATAGCGACCTCTCTGCCTCCCTGAGTGTTGGGATTACAGGCAAGTGCCACCACACCCAGCTTGTTGTTTTTAAATAAGATTTATTTTTGTATTTATATGTGTATGCATTTGTGTGAGTGTGTGCCAAGTGTGTGTGGGTGCCTGAGGAGATTAGAAGACAGTGTTGGGTACGCTGGAGCTGGTGTTACAGGCGGTGAGTGGTGTGGGCATTATTTGGGCGCTGGACACAGAACTCAGAACCTCTACAAAAGTGGCAAGTGCCCTTAGCTGTTGAGCCATCTCGCCAGCCTTTTGGGGTTTTTTTGTGTGTGTGTTTTGTTTTTGTTTTGTTTTTCAGGGTCTCTGTGTGTGTGTGTGCCTTGGCTGACCTGGCATTCACTCTGTAGACCAGGCTGATCTCAGCTCAAAAGATCTGTATGCCTCTGCCCCCTGAATGCTGGGACTATGTGCGCCAACAGCACCTGGCTAGCCTTTCGTTTTTTGAGACCAAGTCGCATGCAGCCCAGGCTGGTTCCAAACTTGCTGTGTAGGCAAGGATGACTTTGAATTCCTGATCCTCTTGATTTTACCTCCAAGTGCTGGTATTACAGGCATATCCCACCACACCCACATCTTCTGTTTTAATTCCTTTTAATAATTTACTTATTTTGTCTATTGGTGTTTTGTAGGCTTTTTTTTTTTTTTTGCCATTCAGGATTCTTGGCTTGCTACATTTTGCTTATGGGTCTGGTACAAGCTATAAATGACACCTAGGTTGGAGGTTCACTCTCCTTCCCAGGACACTGGGAAGCAAAAGAGACCACGCATTGGAACAGGAGGCAGGGCTGTGGATCTGCAGTGCAGAGCTGCTGGACGCTGGCATGGCTGTGCTGAGGTAGACAGCTCACAAAATGGAGGACTTGGTGGCAGGTGGAGTGACAGCAGCCAGGGACCATGAGCATAGACGTTGGGGGAGTTAAGAGAAGACTGTCTCTTTCTTCCCAGCCCATGCAGGGGACCAGGCTCTGTGACCACACTCCTAGCTCCAGGAGCCTCTTAGACTTAGATCCCCCCCTGGCTAGTGTCTCCTCCCCCAGTCTCCTCATACACCTCTCCCAACTCCCTGCTCTCTCTGCCTGCTTTGTCACTTGGGTATCTTTCACAGGCTTTTATCTCCAGGTATTTTATCTACTTAGATCCCAGGGATTCCCTAAGCCAGACAGAGAGCCAGCATTGTGCATGGTTTTAAGGTGCCTCGTGTTAAAACAGGCAAGGGTTAGAGCTTCAAGGGGCTCACGGTTGCTCCTGGGGGTCAAGGAAAACAAAGATAACATTGGAAACACGAAGAGAATAATTTCCTTATAGACAACTCAGGAAATTTCATTCTCTTTGTTCTGCTCTCTTCTCATCCTTGTCACCCTTACATCTCCCCTTCCCCCCTTCTGATTTATCCTGGAATAGTTTGGACACAACACCTCACGGCGCCTCTTTATCTAGATCCCTCCCGGAGAGACAAAGAAGTGGCCTCGAGTGTCTCTGGAGTGTCTAGGCAGAGAGAGAGGAATCTAGATGAGCTCTAATTAACAACTTGCAGGCTAGACCAGCGGCTCTGTTTGCTGTGGGCTCAGTTACAAAGGCGAGACCACCACCCACACCGGGCACTGTGCTGGGCTTTAGTGGGAGCGTCCACCGGCACAAAATGAACACAAAGCCCTTTGCCTTCAAAGTGCCTGTTTTCTATGCGTTTCTGGTATGACTTGATCTCCAGAACATCAGGCTGTACAGAGTCCTTGGGAATACAGTCACCTGAGGTGCTAATAGAAATAAGGTGGAAGATGAAGACTGAAGCCTGTCTGCTAGCAAACACAGATGGTTATATACACACGGCACACGTATGCATCATAGGCGCACCCAGAAGATGCGTGTATCCTAAACTACCTGCTCGAGTCACTGCATTAATGTCTTTGCAGAGCTCATCTGAACTTTGGGGGTTTGTAGATGGGATCTAAATGTAAGACAGGGTGACCCTGAAGTAGACAAGTAGGCCAAGCTGGACTTGAACTCCTGCTTCCCTGCCGGTACTTCCCAAGGGCGGAGATTACAGCTATGACCCTCTTATTTGGGTTTTGATCATCCTAAGAAATTTACACCATATTCTATATCACCATAGTTTTAAATGCAAATGAGCCTTCCCTTCCTCAAAGTCCAGCTTTCACACTGGAGCAGCAGGAAAGTGGGTCCATGCTGTCTCTTTCTACCTGATCTTCTTGGCACATTAATTTACACCCAAGAGAGAATTACACTTACCACCTGTTTATCGAGTCTAAACCCAGGGAGGGGTCAGATGGCACAGGTCTGCATTATCCCTGCTCCTCAGGCACCCGAACCTTGCCCGGCAGTTCCAGCCTTTTTCTTCCAGGACCTTCCATTCTCTCCAAGCTCTCTCTCTCTCTCTGGTCTGGGAATCCCTCCTTCCCTTTACCTTCCTCAGACAAGGCTCCCAGTTTGGCTCTGGCCCTTGTTTTTGTGTTTGGTGCTGTTTTGGGGTTGGAGAACACAGAACCATTTGAGCCCCAGGCAAACACTGGTAGAGTAAGAACCCCCCACCCCCACCCGTCTCAAACAAAACAATGGGGGAACCCCCTTTTTGTACCCCAGTGATGCTCGTAAGTTGCTGGGGGGAAGATATGGCATTATATAGTTCTGAACTGTGCTATGAAGCGGAGAGAATACAGTGCTCTGAGAATTACAGCCACGTGCTTAGCCGGGTCAGGGGGAAATGGTCAGGAAAGGCTTCCCTGAGGGAGAGACATTTCAGCAAAAACACAGCTGGAGTTAGCAAAAGGCAAAGGAGCAGGAGTGAGGCCAAGGGTCCCCCGGCACAACAAACACTGTGTAAGAGTCTCATGGCGGAGAAAAAGGAGAAGAGTCAACATGTGGAGCCAATCCAGGGGACCAATCCAGTCGGAGCGCAGATAAAGGAGAAGCCGTGTGAGACAGGCTGCACAGAGGGTGCAGGCCTGGATTCTAGAATTCAAATAGAGGATCCTCACCGGGTGTAAACTGAATTGCCGAGCCAGGAGAGAACCAAACATGCTGATTATTTTTTTTTTCCAGAGTAAATTAAGTAGGAGAACTTTAAGTAAAAATAAATTAGCCAAGACCAGGAGCTCTGTAGGAGGTAAAGCCATTCTTATAAATATTCTAGCCAGGAGTGGTTAGATATGCCAGCATTTGTCTATAATACCAGTACTCAAGGGGCTGAGGCAGGAGGACTGCCAGGAGTTTGAGACTAGACTGAGCCACCTAGTAAGGTGAACAAACAAACCACAGCTGGGCTGAGGAAGGCTGCTGGGCAAGCATTGGGGGGGGCCTCAGTTTGGAACTAGGACTTACATAAAAAAGTATTTGTGCTGGGTGTGGTGTCGCATGTCTTTAATCCCAGCACTCGGGAGGCAGAGGCAGTCGGATCTCTGTGAGTTCGAGGCCAGCCTGGTCTACAAAGCCAATCCAGGACATCCAAGGCTACAGAGAGAAAGCTTGTCTCAACAAGCAAACAAAAGTATTTGTAACTTGTAACCCCAGGTCTGGGGATCAGGAAGACAGGTGGTCCCCTGAAGCTTGTTGGCCAGCCTTCCTAGATCTAGGCTCAGTGAGAGTCCTTGTCTCAAAAATAAACAAATAAATAGGGTGGAAAATGATGGAGAAAGACATCAAATGTTGACTTTTGGCTTTACCTATGTGCATACACATTTGCATCCCTATGTACATGTGTACCTCTCGCCCTGGACTCTGATCTCCTTGAAGGGAGAAACCATTTCTAATACCTAACATAGTTCATGGCACATCAAAGGTGCCCCATAGCCCAGCGGTGGTAGCGCACGCCTTTAATCCCAGCACTCGGGAGGCAAAGGCAGGTGGATCACTGTGAGTTTGAGGCCAGCCTGGTCTACAAAGCTAGTCCAAGACAGCCAAGGCTACACAGAGAAACCCTGTCTTGAAAAACCAAAGGAGGAAAAAAAAAAAGGTGCCCAGTAAGTACTGGCTTGAAAACCTCACACTGTTCTGTCCATACAAACTCACTAGACTGCATGGTGATCAAGATGGCTAAAAGATACAATTGCCTATGACTTCTGTATAGGTCTGTTTTACAACAAAGTATCTAGCCAGGCTTGGTGGCCCAAGATTGTAATTTCTAACTGGAGAGGCTGAGGTGGAAGCAAGGTCTAGGGCAGCCTGGACAACTTAGCAAGATTCTGACTCTAAAAGAGATGTAATTCCCTGATGGAATACCTGCCTGGCACATCCAAGATCCTGGCTTCAGTCTTCAGCACCACCACCAACAAAAAAATTTTTTTTTAATTTTCTGAGACAAAGTTTCTCTGTCTAACAGCCCTGGCTGTCCTGGGTTTACTTTGTAGACCAGGTTGGCCTTGACCCCACAAAGATCCACCTGCCTCTGCCTCCTGAGTGAAAGGATTAAAGGCATGCACCACCATGCTTGGCTCGAAAAAATTTTTTTAAATTTACTTTTAATGGTGTGTGTGTGTGTGTGTGTGTGTGCGCGCGCGCGCGCGTGCGCAGGCACACCCATGCGAGTGCTGGTGCCCGCTGAGGGGACAGGTGGCAGATCAGCTCCGGTTCTGAGCTGTACGCAAGTCCTCTTCAAGAGCAGCACACACTCTGCTTACCCACCTCTCCAGGCCTCCAATCTCTTCATTTCTGATGTGGTCAAATCTAGGTCACTGCTCTTCTGGTGCGGTGTTCAGATTTCTGTGGGCGTGCTCAGCTAGCTCCTCTAGCCAACAACACGCAAGTAGGAAAGCCCAAGGGACCGAGTCCTCAGCACTCTGGCTTCCGAGCTACATGTGTATAAACATCCTTTTTGTCCATACAATATGTCTGTGAGGCATTTAGATAAAAGGCTGAATGATTGGCACAAGCTCTCACAGCAAATGGGGCCAGACCCAGAGGCTTTCCTCTTGCCTTCCTCTGGTGTATTCTCTAGGCCCAGGCTTTCCCTGTCAGCCACTTAGAAAGGAGATTAGTCCTGGGCGGCAAGAATCTCAGACAGTGCTCCTCAACCTGTAGGTCGAGACCCCTTTGGGGCCCAAATGACCCTTTCACAAGGGGTTGCATAATCAGATATTTAAATTACTAATTCGTGACAGTAGAGAAATTACAGTTAAGACAATGAAAATAATTTTATAGTTGGGGTCACCATAACATGAGGAACTGTATTAAAGGGTCGCAGTATTAGGAAGGCTGAGAACTGAGGGTCCAGAAGATGCTCTGGAGCTCTTTGGGCTTCCCCCTGAGTCATACGTTGGCAAGCCTGGTAGGAAGCTGCAGGGGCCATCGCAGGCTGCAGACATTCGATTCACAGCTGCATGAGCCAGATCTGGCTCAGAGGCCAGAGGCATGGTGATATGACTTAGAGCTAAGGAGCCAGAGATGCCCTAGCGCCCTAGACAGAAGCCACAGGGGCACGAGGCTTTGTGCAGTGAAGGTGACAGCCAGAGGGGAGGGAAGCTACAGCCAGCTGAACACAAGGCTGCCTTGTCCCAGAGGCTGACAACAGACATGAGTTCCCACCTTGCTTTAGGGCTGCCTACCTGGGATAGGGCACTTCAGCGCCCTTCTTTACGAGAACGAAGCTGAGGCAGCCATTGCTATTCCTATTACCTGTGGAGACCAGGCTATTATAGCGTTAAATGGCCCAATCCAAACATCCAAAGGAAGTGGCACTTGTCCCCTATTTACATAACTGACGGCTGAGTGCCGGGCATGGTGGTGCACACCTGTAATCCCAGAATCTGTGGAAGTGAAGACAGGAGGATCAGAAATTCTGGGTCAGCCTCAGTTAGACGGAGTGCAAGGATAGTCAGAGCTATGTGAGACACAGTCTCAAAAAATAAATAGAAAAAAAAATGCTGAGCACTGCGTTCTAGGCATTTACTCAAAGACAGAAGGGCAGTCCCTATTCTCAAACTATTTATAATCCAGTAGGAAGGCAAGATCACACACAAACACTGTACCTCAAAAAAAAAAAGTGTGGCTAAGTGTCAGTGAGAGGATTAGAGTCTGGTTTAATGAAGGCAAAGCAGAACGGGTACCTGGGAGACCACGTGACCTGAAAGGTGCCTGAAGTTAAATCTAGAAGACAAATTCACGGCTCATATCTGAGACACCAGGCCTCTGGGCAGCTTTCACGGCTGGAACCATCCTTCGGCTCTGAGGATGATAACCATAATGATGCTGATGTCATTTGAACTCCTGGTGTCAGGCTTCTAGGCTGTAAAGCCGCATGGGAGGCACTGAGACCAACAGTCTCCAGTGCGAGTCCAGGATGGGAGGGAGCAGCAACGTCACACAGCTCAAGAATCTGAAGAGTGAGGTGAAGGGTCCCCAAACTAAACATCTGGGAGGTGGTCTCTCAAACGTCATCTTGGCTTTAGTCTCAGTCCCAAGCCTCTCTGGAGCCCTAAGGGTTTTGTCACTCTCGTAGGTACATGAGCTCTGTCAGTCTATCGTGTTCAAACATCACCTTAGGACGCCAGGGAACCACAAATGGGCCATGCTCACAGGGACCAGAAGATGACCTAGCCGGATCCCCTCGGTCTCTATTTAATGGCAACAGTGGTTAATGACACAGCCACCAGGAAGCTTCCTCTTTGGTTCTCCCTGACCACTGAACACTTCCCTTGACTGTGAAATGCCAAGATTCTTGTGACCGTTACTCAGATACATTGAGGATGCCCGGATCAAGTTGTGGCTTTTATACTTGGATCCACCTGGCAGAGGCATGAGGGCACGTGGGGGTGCAGAGGGATGCGTGATGTGTTTCTTTCACGCTGAGGACGGGTTGCTGCCGCTGGCCTGCCCCTCTGCTTTCTGATCTGGCACACCCAGCATCTCTGCTACGTTCAAGGCCAGCAGCGCCATCTGTGTTGCCTGCCAAGCTCCTCAGTGGCCTGACCCACTGGCAGTCAGGGTAAGGCTGATCCCTTCACCTGCTGCCTGCTTTTTTGGGGTATGGCTTGTGGAGAGGGGCCTGCCAGAGAGGGGGGGGGAAGAAAGAGAGAGAGAGAGAGAGAGGGAGAGAGAGAGAGAGAGAGAGAGAGAGAGAGATTTTCCCTCTCAGAGCCCCTGGAGAGGGTGGTGGTAGTGCTGACATGCAACGCTGTTCCAGAATCTATGCCTGTACTGTCCATAGGCACAAGCACCTGTGGTCTGTGGCCATGGAGAGCAATGAGCAGATGGGGAAGGGGGAGGGGGGTTATGGGGGGAGGTGGACAGACGACACTGGAGGATCTGACCACGCCCTCTTACACATATCATTCTTTGGTGGGACCCTCACACAACTCTGCTACTCAGGTCCTCTGGGTCTTTTCAGCAACCAAACCCCTGGCCTGGAGAACATGGTAGGTTCCTATGGCAATGGGCCTTTTAGCTGTTTCCATGGTGACCAACACTCAGACCATCTAGTTGCTAGTCAACTGACAGCTGTAAGTGAATTGGATTCAGTTTACAAGCCTAGGGTTAGGCTCACGGATCCTCTAGAGAGGAAAAGATACAACCACCCTAAATAGCTCAACTCCTCTCATGACTTAATCAACATTTAGGGGACTCACAGGTGCTAATCACACGGGGAACCACACAGCAGTATCCGTCCACATTTCCAAACCCTTCCTGCCCCGCCCCCCAACACACACACACACACACACACACACACACACACACACACACACCTGAACATTCCAGGTCTTTCAGCATGGCACCCATTAATCTCCATTCCTGGTTCTGTTTCCCTTCCAAGGGCCACTGAGGGAAAAACTTACTTCAGATGACGCTCACCCTACTGACTCTGTGCCAACATTGTTCCTAGGTGCCAAAACTTTGTCCCCAAACTGACTGTTCTTGGATTCTCTGAGGGAAATGGTAATCCTAGGTCATCTTTCCTCAGTTGACCTTTCCTATACCTGGGGTGTGTGTTCTCAGGGACTGTTCTACCTCTGTGAATCATCATCCTATTTTCTCACATAGCCTAGGCTGGCCTTGAACTTGCTACATAGGCAAGGATGAGCTTAAACTTATACTCTGACCTCAAGTGCCTAATGCTAGGACTAGGGGCATGTGCTGCCATGCTCAGGGTCTTGCTTTTTAGTGTGCATTTGGTGAGGGCATCAGCTTGTTATTTTCCTTCTATGGTGATGACAACCTTGATGCCAGTCCAAGTTTAAGTCAGGATTGCCACTGCAGACAGCAGGCTCGCCAATGCAGGCAGCCTGGTACTGAGTTACGGAGAGTCACAGAGAGCTATGAGCCACCATGTGGGTGCTGGAAACTGAACGCTGGGTCTCTGGAAGAGCAGCCAATCCAATGGTCTTAACCACTGAGCCGCATCTAGCTTTTTAAGTGGGGTCTGGGAATCGAAGTTGAGGTTCTTACACCTGTTTGGCAAGAATTTTACATATTAAGCCATATCCTTAGCCCTGTTTCTTAGAACTCACACACACACACATACACGTTTCAAAATCAAGCACCTCGGATTTGAAGTGGTTTCACCCTTGTTTACTAGCACATGAAGATCAGATTATAACAACTGGAGTCATGAGATTTACCCGCCTTGGATTCACGTTAAGAGCAGAGTTGGGATCTAAGGCTCAAGGCTTGCTCAGGAAGTCAGACACTAGCACTGGAAAGTGTGGGATGCTTTGTATGCCTAGGAATCAATGCTTCTCTGTTAGTGACGGTGAACTTCCTGTAAAGATGACCTTTCACACTAATCCTCCCACAGGAGCCCCACCTACCTCACACCCGCAGGCTGCACGGAGCCTTCCAGTGGCCGGTAGGAAAACAGTTCTAAGCTGTTTGGTCACCTCCTGCTCTGATGAGGGCACAAGGACATACACTAACGGGGCTTTTTCCTCCCCTAATTTTTTTTTCTCATGAGGAAAGAGGAGTATGAAATTTGGGGGTTGGGAGTTATTAGCTGCTACAGAGCTAAAAAGGTGAGAACAATTTTTTTGGGAATAGGGAGTTAGCAAACACAGGAGTTTCCTGGCCCCTCAGTGAGTTCCCATACATAGAAGACAGCTTTACTGCATCAGATTGCACCTCCTGATTTTCCTATTTCCAGACAAAAGAGTAGCCTAGCACAGTGGCTCACATGGACAGAGTACATGCTACAGGCCCTGACTCATGTAAGCGTTTTACACGCCTCATTTCACTTTGTACTCACTGCCCTGTCATTGTCCCCAAATTGTCAATGAATGAGGAAAATCACACCAAAGCATGGAGACATGGAATCATTTACAGCTCACGTTCACAGCAGTTGGTGGCAATGACCTCAGCAGGCAGCTCCTCTTGGAAGTTCATATGATTCTGACTCACATAGGGTCTACATGGGAAGATAGGGCGGGCTCAACGTGAAAGGAGACACAAAAGGCCTCGGCGTGGGAACCGCGAAACCGCTTGCCCTTAAGAACTTAATTGCTGACCCATTGCTGTCCCCTGGTGGTTTGCCTGGGAAACTCACAGGTGAAGAAACGCAAGCATCTAGTGCTATTCTGATATGGGGCATACACCTGAGATCCCAGCACTGAGGCAGAAGCAGGAAGATGCGAAAAGTCAAGGTTCTCTTGATACATGGCAAGTTCAAGGCCAGCCTAGGGGATATATATATATTCCATTCAGCAAATTTTGACCCATGACCATTCTTGTCACTTCAAGAGTTAGTCAACAAGGGGCTGGAGAGATGGCTCAGAGGTTAAGAGCATTGTCTGCTCCTCCAGAGGTCCTGAGTTCAATTCCCAGCAACCACATGGTGGCTCACAGCCATCTATAATGTGTCTGATGCCCTCTTCTGGCCTGCAGGTGTACATGCAGGTAGAGCACTGTATACACAATAAAAAATAAATCTTAAAAAAAAGATTTAATCAATGAACTCCCTTTCTCTGTCTCTGAGACTGGGTCTCATTTAGCTCAGGCTGACCTTGAATTCATGTAGATAGGGCTGGTTTCAAAACTTGCAGTGATCCTCCTGCCTCTGCCTTCCAGTGCTGAAGTTATGGGTGTGAGCCACTAAGCCTCTGTGTGTGAGTGTGCGAGTGTGTTTTGAGGTGGAGTAGGGATGGGATGACAGAGGGGCTAAGCACACAGTTCACGCTGGTGTGGAGCTCATGACCTTCCTGCCTCATGTGGGATATGCCTATTTGTTTGTTTGTTGAAACAGGACCTCACTCTGCAGCTCAGGCTAGCTTGAAACTCCCAACCTCCCGCCTCCTCAGAGCCAGCACCTCTCTTTCTGCCTTTCCGTCCCTAGGCTTCCCCATCAGGGCACATGATGTTGCAGTGAGCACACGCCTTCACGCCTCCTCAGGTGTTGCTATTCACTATGTAGCGCTTGCTGCTCCAAGCACGCTTGACAGCGTAAGACTGTGCCGCAAAGCAGACTGGGTTACTTTCTGTGGATAAGGTCTAGCTGGTGGGGGAAAGAATGAGGAAGATGGCAGTTTCGGAAAGCCCCATCTTCTCTGGAGCCTCGGAGCTGGTTGCCATCCTGCTATGGACCTAAGAGCCTGCTGAGCGGAAGAAGCGGGTGACGGTAGCCTGAACACAACTGTGAGAATAGCACATTAGTGTTTATGGAAAGGCTCAACCTCAAGTGCAGAGAGATGATACAAGTTAATACTGTTAAAACAAAACAAAACAAAACACCAAGCTCCTGCAACCAAGTATTTTCTTTAATGAACAAGAAACAAGAGCATAATCACAAAGCAACAGCCACCCAGAGCTAAATTTCTGCAGCAGTCTCTGGATACAATGGCGGGTTAGTCACTACTGTTAGAAGGTCAGGACTGAAGGTACCACCTAGGCTCTATAGACTGGTTAGCCAGGTACATGGGACTCAGGAGGCACTTAAGAGACAAGAGGGATTTCTCTTGGAAGCCATCCTTCACAGTGGATCGATAGTGCTCTGGGTCAAGTTATCTGACATTCCTAAGCAACCTCATCCGCATCCTGTCAGGTGGTACCTGCCAACCCTAACCCAACAGCAAGCAGCCATGGAGACTATGCTAATCTCCCCAGTCTCCCTCCACCTCTGCAGCAGCAACAAAGGCTGTCTCGGGGCAACGGCTTTGAGCTCTCAACAGGAGTAGGGTCGCAGATACTTTAATGGAGGTTGAGAGGCATAAAACAACAGTCTTGAAATTCTGTCCTTTTTTTGTTTAGTTTAGTTTTGTTTGTTTGTTTGTTTGGAGACAGGGTTTCTCTGTGTAGCCCTGGCTGTCCTGGACTCACTTTGTAGACCAGGCTGGCCTTGAACTCACAGTGATCCACCTGCCTCTGCCTCCAGAGAGCTGGGATTAAAGACGTGCGCCACCACTGCTTGGCTGAAATTCTGCTCATCTTAGGGCACCGATTCAATGTCGGGTCTGGTCTCTCTTCTATTTCTTCCCCTCCCTCCGTCCACAGCCTCTCACCCCACACAGTCACAGGCGCCAAAGAGCTTAGGATTTGATCGCTACTGGGATCTGCCAGCAGAAGAGGTTTTGGGTTTTGTCATCTTGAAGTTTCCATTCCACCACCAGCTTTATCTGGAAAAAGAAAAAGAATTGGGGAAAATGGAACCAGGACTTGATTTTTATCCACAATTGCCTTAAGTGTGCACCTCAAACCCCAAGTCTTTCTTTTTACGTCCTCTTATCATGAAGCTTGATTAGGACCTGGCTGCTATCTGTGGACTTAAGCTCAGAAGAGTGAACCAACCACCGCAGCCAATGGTGTCAGCCACTGGATCCAGTTCACCAATGTAACTTTCAAGTATAATATTTCTTCCCCCTCCCTTCTTCTTTCCTGCTTAAAGTTTAAATAAAATTTTTTAAAGATTTATTTATTATGTATACAATGTTCTGCCTGCTTGTACCCCTGCAGGCCAGAAGAGGGCATCAGATCACATTATAGATGATTGTGAGCCACCATGTGGTGGCTGGGAATTGAACCCAGCACCTCTGGAACAGCAGTCAGTGCTCTTAACCACTGAGCCACCTCTCCAGTCCAAGTTTAAAAATTTTTATTGTATGTATATTGAACATTTGCCTGAATGTATATACATATGTCCTACTTGTGACTCTGGTACCCAGAGGGTAGGAGAGGGCATTGGACTCCCTGGTACTGGAGCTAGAGATGGTTGTGAGCTGCCTCTTGGTGCTGGGAACTGAACCCAGGTCCTCTGCAGGAGCAGCTAGTGCTCCTAACCGCTGAGCCTTCCCTCCATCCCCTCCCTATACAGACTTGATAGCTAACTCAGACTAGCTCTGAACTTACTATGTAGTGTTTGTGGCTCCTACCTCAGCCTCCTAAATCCTAGGACTATAGGTGGAACACCACATCTGGTTATCAAATGTAATTCTAAAATCCTTCCCTCCTCTTTCTTTCTTTCTTCCCTCCCCCTCCCCCTTGGCTGAAACACAATTTTCATTACATAGCTTTAACTGACCTAGAACTTGCTATGTAACTCAGGCTGGCCTCAAATTTCTGGTCTTTCTGTCGCTGTCTCCTGAGTGTTGATATTACAGGTATACCTTACTGGTTTCACACTTAGGTCAGAACCATGTAAACAGAGTCTTGCAAGAATAATAATTTTAAATTTAATTAGCTTCTCACTTATTTGTCAAACTGCTGTTGCCTTTTCCACTTGAACTGTGAGAACAGAAAGTAAAAGGGTTTGTTTTTTTTTTTTAAAGATTTATTTATGTTTACAGTGTTCTGTCTGTATGTACACCTGCACTCCAGAAGAGGGCACCAGATCGCATTATAGATGGTTGTGAGCCATTATGTGACTGCTGGGACTTGAACTCATGACCTTTGGAAGAGCAGCCAGTGCTCTTAACCTCTGAGCCATCATTCCAGCCCAGTAAAAGTTTAGATGCCTCAGTATAAAGGAACTCTTTTGCTAGCTAGAAATGGAAATAACGAAGCATAAGGATGGTCCAAAGCAGCAGTTCTCAGCCCCTGAGTTGTGACCCCTTTGGGGGTCAAACGACCCTTTCACAGGGGCCACCTAAGGCCACTGGCCCAAAGACATGTGTAACTGGATAATTTCAAGAATAGCCACCCTGCAAAGCAACAGAGTTTAACTTCCTTGAACTGCATCATCGCCCACAACCATCCCTCTCTCCTCTTCTTGTCTTGCTTTGTTTCTTCTAAAACAAGTTTTTACACCATGGCCCAGACAGGCCTGGAAGTCACCATACAGCCCAGGGTGCTCTGAATGCTCCCGCCCCATCTTTCCGAGTGCTAAGATCACAGTATGGCCACGCACAGGTCTTAAGCTGATTTCTGATCATATGTCTCTCTTGAGACCCTGACCTGCTATATTTAAGCTGCGATCTGTGCTGTTGTTTATTGAGATAGTCTTACTTCTTTATGCCAGGCTATCCTGGACCTCTGGAATTCACTAGATAGTCTAAGCTGGCCTTCAACCCACAGCAACCCACAGCAACCCTCCTGCCTAAGCCTTCTGTGTGTTGGAAGTGTGAGCCATTGTCCCTTCTAATTTTGTTGTTGTTGTTTTTTTAGACATATCACTACATAGCCCTGGCTGGCCTTGAACTCAGAGACCATCCTGTATCTTCCTGCTGAGCTGTGGGATTAAAAATGTGCACCAACAGCTTTTGTTTTCAAAGATTTAATGAGCCACCAGGACCTGAGGTATAATAAGAGTGTTTGGTTAGCAAGTATTTAAGAGTACCATGTGCATGTGCATGCAGTACCAAAAGAGACCAGAAGAGGGCGATGCATCCCCTAGAACTGGAGTTACAGTCCTCTTGAAGAGCAGCGAGTGCTCTAACCACTGAGCCATCTCTCCAAACCCCCCCCCCCCCTTCTAATTCTAGTAAAGTAGCTCTTTATTTATGAGGAAAAAGCAATTGCTTTATGACCTCCATACAGATTCCTACCTAGGGGAGGCTACTCCAGTACCACCTGTGGAAAAGGAAGTAGGTAAAGCAGGGCTGTGGGTGGAGGGGGGCACCACTCCATTGAAACCCTGCAGTGGGCCCCTGCTCTTTTGACAAGACTATGAAGATGCTGCCAAGATAACTTACACCTTTAACTATTTGTTACTTGGCTAAAATATTTTAATAACATGGCACAGGCTTTGGAGTCATGAGACCCACCTCTAAATCTAGGCCCTAAGACTGTTTGGTAAGGTGGAGTCTCCCTTCTCTCAGGCTTTTTCAGCTCCCCCGGAATAAGGGGGACCACTGCCTCAGTGGTCCCTGCTTCTCACGCCCAGGCTCCAGATGCCTGACTCGGTCTCAGGCGTCTGGTTTTACCAGCGATGGTGTCACTTACAGAAGGATATTCGCTCTTCACCGGCAGCTTGTTCAGGTAGCTGTAGGTCTTGTCTTTCTGGATGGGGCAGCTGATCCCACACTTACAACCGTTAGGCTCAGGAATCGGGAAGAAGACGGGGAGCCCTGCCAGGATGCCGTGGACTTGGGCCGTGCTGTTCTGGGACTGGGTGCCTAGGGAGACAGTGAAGTCAGCTGTGTACTTGGGAAGTCTAAGCCATCAAATACGCCCCGCAGAGCTGAAATGGCTATACTCGCATACCGGAGAGCCCCTTGATTATAGCGCCTCCAACTTCAGGGGTCACGGTTAGCACCTAGCCCCGTGCACAGGCTGAAAAAAGAAGCTGGTTTCTTTTCCTTGCTCTCCATCAAGGCAATCAGGCTACCTGGACAAATAACCTCATCTCCCAGGACCAGACTTCTGTCAGTGTTTTAATACCATGGTCTAGCATGGCAGTGACAGGCGATCCTTTAGATGCTGTGTAAGATTCAAAAGAGACGTTCATCTCCCGGCGCCCTCCACACTGTAAGATACTCAGGAGGGATAAAACTATCGTTAGATTAGAGCGACCAGGCATTACGATTTGCAGGCAGATGGGAAGGGAGCCTAAAGAGACCACTGTGCTCCTCCCTCTGACTATCAGGCCGCCCCAAGGAATTGGAAGTCCCCCCAGAATTCTCCTCTTAGAGAAAGGGAAAAGCTGGAGCCCTGGTGTCAGCAATCGGAGGACTGTGTCATGCAGGGAGGTCACACGTTCTGACAACGTGGAGACAGGCCAAGAGTTGAGCTAATGATACACTAACATCTTGACCTCTTATCTTCTAGTTAAACGCAAACCCTGTCGGTAAGGTAACCCGGAAGAGCTCACCAACCCTCTGGTGATTTGTTCCTCTTCCAGTGGCCACACTAAGTTTCCTTTCTCTGTTTTTCACTCTTACCTGTCTTTTTAATTGGCACACTGAGGGTGAGGCCCAGCCTCCACTGTCAGGCCGCCAGGGCCCAGGCCTCCACTAACACTGTACATTGTTAGGGCATTTCATTCTTTTACTTTTTTTTTTTTTGAGGCAGGGTTTCTCTGTGTAGCCTTGGCTGTCTTGGACTCACTTTGTAGATCAGGCTGGCTTCGAACTTAACAGAGATTTGCCTGCCTCTCCCTCCCAAGTGCTGGGATTAAAGGCGTGTGCCACCACCACTCAGCCATTCTTTTACTCTTTAAATAGTAAAATCATAGCCTAAATTACACTTGGTTAGTGGGGAGGGATGTGGTCAGAGGACAATACTCAGGAGTCAGCTTTTTCCTTCCACCATGTGGATTCTGAGGGTCAATTTCACGCTGTCAGGTTTGACAATAGACACCATTACCTGCTAAGTCATCTCACGGGCTTTTAAATTAATTATATTTTAAAAAGACTTATTTACTTATGTATATGAGCACTCTATCTGCATATACACCTGCACGCCAGAAGTGGGCATCAGATTCCAATATAGATGGTTGTGAGACACCATGCAGTTGCCGGGTATTGAACTAGGACCTCTGGAAAAGCAGAGCTCTTAACCGCTGAGCCATCTCTCCAGGCCCTTAATTTTATTTTTTTAAAGACATGCTGATTCACCTGTAGTCCCAGAACTCAGGGAGGCAGAGGCAGGCAGACCTCTGTGAGTTCCAGGCCAGCCTGGTCTACAATGTGAGTCCAGGACAGCCAAGGCTACACAGAGAAACCCTGTCTTGAAAAACAAAAAACAAAACAAAAGACACATTTATTCAGCATCATGATCAGATTATTTCTTTTTCATAATCAACAGCACAGCTGAAGAAAGTGTACATTAAAAGCCCTCACTGCGGAGGGAGAGCTAGGAAGTGAGCCTGGCAGGTAGGGACACTTGTTGCTCGTCTGGAGGACTGGGGTTCGGTTCTCAGCACCTAAATGATGGCTTACAGCCATCCATAACCCCAATTCTAGGGGACCCAACACCCTTTCCTGACCTCTGTGAGCCCCGGGCACTCATGTGCTGAATTAATGCTGGCCAAAAACGTAAGATACGTCTAAAAGTAAAAACATAACAATTATAAAACAGAACAAAACAAAACCCCCATTGCTGGGACGCTTTATACTTTCCACAGAACAGAAACTAAAATAACTTGTTTCACAATTAGTCACAGACACGGCTCACTCACATGAGAAGTGTCTAGAACATGTCCTCTTCGTAGTGGGCCCTGCCACTACTGCTGGGCTTCGCTGAGTTGTGACCTGTGACTTCCCTGTCACTTCCCTGGCTTTCCTCTCCTGCTGAGCTGTTTCCTGTCAGTGACTAAAACCTTCTGGCACAGACAGCTGCTGCTGCTGCTGCTGCTGGGAGCAGCAGGGTCAGCTTGTTTCGTGGTTTACCTAAGGACCTTTTTACCACCACAGGGGCCAAAGCTTCCTTCGGTCACAGGGCCAACATCTGAAGACGGATTGTGCTAACTGTCAAAATCACTGCCGCGTCCACTGCCTCCAAAGTAGCTCCCGTCGTTACCAAACCCATGACAGCCATTATATCCACCACTGCCACCACTGAAGCCACCATGTCCACCAAAGTTTCCTCCACACTAAAACTGTCATTGCCACCAAACCCACTGCCCCAACTACCACCAAAGTTTCCTCCACACTAAAACTGTCATTGCCACCAAACCCACTGCCCCAACTACCACCGAAGAAGTTTCCAGAGCCGCTCTGACTTCTTCGCTGGATGAAGCCCTGGCCATTTCTTGCTTCCATGGGGTTTTCTTACTTCACAGCTGTGAGTATTCACAGGATGGCATTTCAGAAGATCAGCCTTCTCTTATTCACGGGGTGAGGGTTGTTAAAGGTGACAAAAGCGAAGCCCTTCTCTTTCTCACCGCCTGTCCGCCATGGTATCAATCACTCTATCATCCGCTCAAATCGTCTCTGAGGTGAATCTCTCCAGTGTCTTCTTCAACATCAACAAAGAACTTTTCACCGGTGAGTAGGGCCTGGTCTCTGGGGAATCCTCTTGCCACAGCTCATGGGTTCTACAGCTCTTCCAGACACCTTTTGTGGCCGGGGAGTCATGGCTGTACCCATGTCCTCCACAATCGTGTAGCGATAAAAACAAAGACCTCCCAAGGGCTTGGTGTCTGGGCGAGCGCTCCCTATTGCTCAAAAGTGGTTCCTCAGACTCTTATCAGTTGTACTGAAACTCAGTGCTAGAAAAAAAGGGGCTCCTGGAGCTGTTTGGGCTCCTTAGGAGATTTCCCTGCCTCCCTCCTCTGTCGTGGAATTCGCTCTGTAGACCAGGCTGGCCTTGAACTCAGAGATCTGCCTTCCTCTGCCTACCAAGTGGGGGGTAAAGGCGTGCGCCAAACTGTTTTCATCCCACTGTTTTCTCCCCTTTCATTTATTTATTTAGAGATAGGGTTTTTCTACATATCCCTGGCTATCCTGGAACTCACTATGTAGACCAGGCCTCTGTACATCCTCCTGCCTGTCTCCCTAGTGCTAGCATTAAAGATGTGGACCACTATGGCCCAATGGGAGATCCTAGTGGCCAAAGTAGGTTGATCAAAGTAGATTTGGTCAAAGTATGGATTGAACTTAAGAGTCATGCAGCTTGGTGACAAGTGCTTTACCCACAGAGCTATTTTACAATGCCCTTTTTTTCTTTTGAGATAAGGCAGCAGCTCTTAACCTGTGGGTCTTGACCCCTTTAGGGAGTCGAACAACACTTTCACAGGGATCACGTATCAGATATCCTGCATATCAGGTCTTTACATTATGATCCATCACAATTACAGTTATGAAGTCACAACAAAAACAATATCATGGCCAGGGTCAGCATAGCAGCGTTAGGAAGGGTGAGACCTCAGGGAGGAGGTCTCTCTGCGTAGCCTTGGTTAGCCTGGAATTTCCTAGAACTAGCGGCTGTTCCTAGGCTCCCGATTCTCCCCCACTGCCTGGCTTGAATGAACACTATGCAGGAGTTCTGAGGGTTGTAGAGCTATGTTCGCACTAATATTTCTGCTCCACCGCCAGAGCTGCTATTCCTGTAAGAGTCTGCTGTGCTTTACGGGCCAAGACAGACAAAGAGGCAAGCCAGTTTCTGTAACCTAAGGCCACAGCAGAATCACACTGCATGCTTTAAAGGAGTCTGGCAGTCACTGGTGAGACATATGGGAGCCTGTGGGGAGCCGGGAAGCCTCGAGGGAATGTGTGAAGAGTAGATGGCGTCTTCAGAGGATGTGTAAAGAGTAGATGGCATCTTCAGGGGATGTGTATTACTGATACAGCCACAGCCATGTCAAGCACCAATGCCTCAGACCCATGGGAAAGCCAAAGCCTCCCCTCTGGTTAGGGTGTGAGTGCTGACAGTGTGCGCAAAGGCTAGCAACTGCAGCTTCCCCCTCCTAGACGGTTCCAGCTTGAGGGTACTCCCCTGCAGAGACCTCCTACATAGACTAACCTCACCCCTCCAGGGAGGTACCATTCCAGTGTGTGTGTTGTGTGTGTGTGTGTGTGTGTGTGTGTGTGTGTGCGCGCGTGCCTGTCCTTTCTTCACTCCCACGCTGTCTTTCTCAGGTTTCCAGGACCAGGCTGTTCTGGACACAGCAGGAGCCCAGTATGAGAAGGGGTCTGAGGACACAGTGGGGGCCCTGGAGGGTTTCCTGCTGTGAGACATCACTCAGCTACCCTGGCATCCAAGAGGAGCTCTCACATAGATCTGACTCACAGCTAAGTGTGCAATCTCCTAGCTTTTTCGTCATCTTTTTTATATGTTGTGAAATTACTACAGGGTTCTTTTTGCCTCCCCTACTTCTAGCCCGAGCTGTAAGTTGAATGCGCCTCCTGTTAGCAAGACTCCGGGTTTCCTTTCAGAACGTGACGGGTAATGGAGAGCTATAGGTCTAGGCTCTGTCATGTCCAGGAACATAGTGAATCCCAGCTTTGTGCTAGTAGAAAGGAAGCCGACAAATCCCTGACAGCCGAGCCACGGTCCTCTACACTCTCACACTCATTCCAACACCTCACACTTACATCATGGTTCAGCGTGAACTGGAGTAAGAGCCACGTTTACTCACCGCTAGTGAAGGTGACATTGACGCTGTAAGACTGGCCTTTGTGTAGCTCGCAGGGCTGCGTGGGACACGGGCTCACATTCACCTCCTTTATGACTCCGACCTGAGAGCCTGCAAAGGAAAAGCAAAGTGTTATTGAATAGGAGGAAAACTACCTTGCTGAGGCTGCCTGGTGCTTCATGTGGAGGTGCGCTCCTCTCAGCAAACCTGTTCTCTTTCTGACTGCTTTCCTGACATGAGCTCTTTAAGACAGGGAGGAACTGGGAGGTAGATGGCTGCATAGGTAAAGCACCTGCTGTGCACACACACACACACACACACACACACACACACACACACACACACACACCTGCGTGTGAACCCCCAGAGTTTATGTGCAGCTGGAAGTGGTAGCATGCACTTGTAATCCCAGTGTTCTCAGAGGGATGGAGGGAAAGAAAGGAAGAGCCTGTAAGGCAGCCGGCAGGATGAGGCCAGCGTAGGGATAAAGAGACCCCATTTCAAACGACGCAGAAGGCAAGGATTCACGCCTGAGACTGTCCTCTGATCTCTACATGACGTACACCCACACGTAACCATGCTCCCCCTCTGTCCCTCCCTGTCTCTGTCTGCCTCTAAGGCACAAGAGACGAGAATTTTTGTACTGCTAAAACCAATCCTATAAATTGAATAAGATGTAGTTGATTCCTTGGCAAAGAGACTACTAATATTTGTCAAATTAAGAAATATAGTGAGATTGTATTCACACAACACTGTATTATCAAGCAGGTCCTGAGGATCAAATTTAGATCTTTAGTCTTGGCGACAAGCACCTCTATCCACTTTTTTTGAGATATGGTCTCTCTGTGTCACCTTGGCTGTCCTGGACTCACTGTGTACATCAGTCTAGCCTCAAACTCACAGCAATCCACCTGCCTCTGCCTCCTGAGTGCTGGGATTAAAGGCATGCACCACCACGCCTAGCCTGTCTTGCATTCTTAAAGGGAGAATCACAGTTTATATTTAAGCTTTAAAAATATTTGTCTAGATCTTCCTTTTAATTAAATACCCCTGTTCTCCCATCCGTTTTCTAGCAAAGAGATAAGCCTGTAAATCTGATGAAAGTTGGAGACTATAGGAAAAACCACATCGTATACAAAAACCATCAGGAAGCCTGGTACCTAAAACGCCAAAGAGAAGGTCATCTGTCTGCCAAGTTCTTCAAAATGCAGGCATGGTTTAAGCACCTATTTGTTAGAAAGCCTATCAGACCTCAGAAGACAGAAGGCCTGAGCTGGAGAGCTGGCTCAGAGGTGAAGAGCACTGGCTGCTCTTCCAGAGCGATCCGTTCTCAGCACTGACATGACAGCTCACAACAAGATCCAGTGGAACCAACTCCCTCTTCTGGTCTCTGAAAGCACCAGGCATGTATGTAGTGCATATGCCTGCATGCAGGCAAAACACCCATACACATTAAAAAAAAAAAAAAAGCACCAGGAATTTTGAGCTCCAAAGTCATTCATTTTTAGATCCTTAGGAAACTGTTTCTTGGTAGCAAGGATGAGGGAAAGTGAGGTCATGTTCCTGGAAAAAGTAGAACCAGAATTAAATTGTTGACATGACCTGGAGACCTTAACTCCTGGGAGCTGAAACTGGGAATTCATGTAGCCGAGGCTAGCATCAAACTCCCATGTAGCCAAAGATCATCCATGACAGGGAGGATGAGGAGAGAGAGCCACAGTCACTTCAGTCTTACGAGTTCATTTGTGCCTTCAATGCAGAACAGAATTTTGGCTAGTCTGAAACAGAGCTGACATTCATTTTACTAAAAGTAGTAAAGGGGCTGGGTTTGTTGCTCGCATACTTGTTTATTGATCTCTGTCTCATGAAACATGTATGCTGGTGCCGATCAGGAACCTAGGCATTGGGAAGGTCTTAAGTTCAAAGTCATGCTCAGTTATACAGTGGGTCTGAGGCTAGCCCAGGTCAAGAGCCTTGGGTCTAAGAACAAAGTTCCTATGAGTACAGCTGGCTTTGCTCAAACCATTATTGGTGAAGCCCAGGATGAAAACAGTTTGCTAAAGACAGCCTGTCGCCCAAGAAAGTCTGTCTTGATCGAGTGGACATTAGAGAGATTTCAGACGTAGGCCCTTGAAGCTGCATTTGACTTCCTCACCCCTAAGCCTCTATATAAACTCCAAGCATTGCCTTCCCTCCTTGCAGGCAGCACTTTTCCCGTGGGAGAGTGTCCTTCGCAGTTTTGAAACAGTCTCTTCTGTTGAGGTCAGACTCTGGTCTCTTTTCTGCCTCCTGTCCCCGAAGTTCAACATGAGACCCTGAGAGAAAGGGACAGCAAGGAAAGACAGGAACTCAAGGAAAGAATAAAAGCTTTTTAAAGAGGCATTTGAAGATTATTAAAAGGCTGGGTATGGTAGCCCACACCTTTAACCCCAGCACTTAAGAGAAAGAGGCAGACTTATTTCAGGAGTTTGAGGACAGCCCAGTGTACTTAGTAAGTTCCAGGACAGGTAAGACTACACCTAGGGACTTTGTCTCAGAAAACCAAAAATAGATAAATAAATAATTTTGCTGGGTAGTGAGGGTGCATACCTTTAATCCGAGCACTCAGGAGGCAGAGGCAGGCAGATCTCTGCGTGTTCTAGAACCGGTAGAGCTACACAGGAGAAACCTTGTCTCAAGGGGGGAAAAATTTTTTTTTAATCAGATTTTAAGTACAGGGAAGAGGAAAAGGGGAAAAAAATAGGACATACCCAAGGACAGAGGCTCATATGTCTTAGAATTACATACATGCACGCACGCATGCAATTTTGGTAGCTCCCAAGTTTCATTTTAACTAGACTGCCCCTTCCTCTTTTCTCTTTTTGATAAGTGAGAGAATAGGGTAGCTCTGGCTTGGGTGAGATTACTACCTGAGGAGATAAAAGCAGGGGTGGCTAAGAGCTACACAGGAGTTCCTGGTGAGAGACCTAGGACACAGCAGGCTTAGAGCTGGGCGGGGCGACTGCCTGAAGCAGCAGGCCACTGCCGGCCTCTCCTGGGTAAGGGGCTCCTTTCCTTTCTTATGTCGCTGTAATTTCTGCTGTTAGCTTGGCGCAAGATGACTTTGAACTCTGGATCCTCCTGCCTCGGCCTCTCAAAGGAAGCGTAGACAAGCAACCACAGAGATAGCCGGAAGGAGGCCCCAGGGGTGTCTCACTAGTATTAGACCCAGGCTCAACCAAAGAGGCTCCTTTCTTTTCTTCTTTTATAACGTGATTTTTATTTATTCATTCATTCATTCATTCACTGAGGCAGGTCTCTTTCTGTAGCTCTGGTTGTCCTAAAACTCACAGAGACTTCCTACCTGTCTCTGCCTTCTGAGTGACAGGATTAAAAGTATGAACCACCACATCCAGCTATAATGTGTTTTGAAAATATTTAGTGTGTGTGTGCGCGCGTGCGTGTGCGCACGTGCACGCACATGCCATAGCATACATGTGGAGGTTGGAGGACGATCTGCAGGAGTCAGTTCTCACCTTCAACCATGAAGGCCTGGGGATTAAACTCCGGATGAGCTGTCTTGGTGGAGGTACCTGGAGCAACTGAGCCAGCTCCCAGATCTCACCTGCATAGCCTCACTGCCCATATTTTATCCTTCTCCCCACAGCCCCGCAAACCCTTTACCTAGTATTCTGTCTTCTCGAGCTTTTGCCTTTGCCCTTGTCTGCCTTCCCAAAGAAATAAGTAGTTGTCTTAGTGGGCTGGGTTAGTTAGTCCAACTTAGTTTTTAAGTTAGTGGTATCTAAAACCCAACTTATGAGTAAGTGGTTTATGGAATTTAAGAGGAACCACTATCTCCACCCTCAACAGAGGAACAGCCTTAGGAAGAGGAAACAGTTCCCTCTGAAGTGGGAGCCCCCCCCCCCCACAGCTGGAGCCCTTCACAGCACTTCTGCCTTCCTGTTTTTGAGTCACGTTCTCCAAGGGTGTGGAAGCCAAGAGGCATGCTCACAGTGCCCTAAAGCCCTCTGGCTCTAAGCTAAATCTCAACAGAGTCATTAAACTTCGACTTTTCCCAGAACCAAACAGAGGGAGGGGAAAGACAGAGGCCAAGATCTTTATAGTTCCAAGAAACACCTAGGGCCCTGGCTGGGTGAGGCACTGCAGGTCAGTCAGTACCTGCAGCGCTTGGGACACTGAGGCAGGAGAAGCACAGTTTTGAGACCAGCCTTGTTTCAAACAAAGAGACAAATAAATAAAAAACAAAACTGAGGCCCCAAGCAGGGCTGACTCACACAGTCAAGCTGGAAGCAATACTGGCGTTTGAGAAGCATGAACAAGCCCAGCCTGTAGGGGTGGCCAGGGCCCAGGCTTTCGCCCCCCACACTCTTGTAACCACATCGTTATGGGTACTTGACCCTAGATTTCTTTTCCTCTCCAGCAGAGGTCCTAAGCTAAGGGCTGCTCAGCTGCTAGAAAGCACATACTTGTAAATACTACCTATGTTTATAAAATAATGGCCAGAAAGAGAAAGGGAACTCAAGCCCCTGACACTAGACAGCAGCGTGGGCGAGAATGAGCAAACAGCCTGGTAACAGCGCCCATGACAGAGTAGGTCAGTGATACTTTTAAGCTACTACAGCTGAGGGGGCAGACTTACCAGCTCAACTACTGTGTAGCCTTAGGGCAAGAGACTTAACACCCGAGGCTGCGCTAAGGGTAGCGAGCCAGAAAACCTGCAGGTTTTGGATACTTAGCCAGAACACAGCGGTGCTGTTGAAATTATTGCTTAGGACTACTCGCACTTCTGGATTCGGTCCATGAGAAACCAGCTGCTCCTGGACGGGTGAGCAAGGCCTCCTCTGGCACAGAGACGAAGCCTCTCCCCTTAAAATACACTTCGTGGACAGAAATGTTTGCAGCCCATAGCACGGACTCTTGCTGTCTTGAAGGTAGAATGGAGAAAGTACGCTGCCCATGCTGTTACCAGGTTAGCTCAGAACTGTTCCCGCCGAACAGGAAATGACGTAGTGAACGCGCTTGACCTTCTCTACCTGGGCTCACTCTCAGGCTGGAAGGGTCTCCTGAAATCCCCCCTACCATCACAACGATTGATTAGTCAGTCTCCCGAGGTCTGTAAAGCTGGACGCTGGGCACGCTTTTGGCACCTTCTGCAAGCAAGCATGAGGCCATACCGTGATCGGTGGACCTAAAGCGGACATCCTGTGCTCATGTTAATGCTTCAAGTACCCAGCTCCACCTGCTTCAGAGCGGGGTCACATGACCTCACAGGATCAAAGGAAAGGGTACTTACAGTTCTTTTGTGCCCCCCCCTCTTTTTTTTCCTGTCCTGTGACAAGAGGTTCCCGGACTTCAAATGTCAACAGAACAAAGTCCTCAGCCCCCACTGCAAGTATTGCAGAAGTACTTTACTTGGTTCCGGTTCTCACTTGAGGAAACCCCACCCCAGGAGAAGATGGGCATAGAATGGAATGCTAAATCTTTTTACCTGGGTGCTGAAATGTTTTACATTTTCTTTTCTAATTTAAAAGTAAATTCAAGGCCGGGCATGATGGCGCACGCCTTTAATCCCAGCACTGGGAGGCGGAAGGAAAAAAAAAAGGAAAAGTAAATTCAAAATCTGCCATGGGAACCCCATTCCCACACCTACCCTCCTTTCCTTTAGGTTCCCTCTAGGTCTGAGAGATGGCTGAGCAAGGGAAGGTGTTCACTACCAAGCTGAACACCTGAGTTCAGTTCTTGGCCCGCCCCCTTACAAGGAGGAGAGAATCAACTCCTGATAATTGTCCTCTGACTGCCTCATGTATGCCGTGCACGTGCAGGCCCTCCTTATACACATACAAATAAATAAATGAATGAAATATGAAAAAACAAGTTCTTCTCGGAGGTGTAACCTGCCTTAAAAATTTTTTTAGTCAGGCAAGGTGGTACACAACTATGATCCCAGCACTCACAATGTAGAGCCACGCAGATCTTTGAGTTCAGCCTGGTCTACAAAACTGTCTCAAAACAAATAAAAACCAAGAAAAAAAAATATATTAACGTACAGCCGGGCAGTGGTGGCGCACGCTTTTAATCCTGGCACTCAGGAGGCAGAGGCAGGTGGATCTCTGAGGTCCAGGACAGTCAGGACTCTGTTGCATAAGGAAACCCTGTCTCAAAACAAAACAAAACAAGGGCCAGGCGTGGTGGCGCACACCTGTAATCCCAGCACTCAGGAGGCAGAGGCAGGCAGATCTCTCTGTGAGTTCAAGGCCAGCCAGATCTAAAAAGCTAGTCCAGGACCGCCAGGACTACAAGAGAAACACTGTCTTGAAAAATCACACACACACACACACACACACACACACACACACACACACACACACACAAGTGGCTCATAGAGACTTATCAATCTCCCGCTCACCAGCTGTAGGATCTTAGACAAGTTAGTGTATGTGTTTTAGTTTTCTCTTCTGTAAAACAGATAGTGAGGAATGAGTTAGTAAAATTAATACAGTGCCTTCCTCTGAGTCTTGATCCTAAATCTAAAGAGGAGGAGTAGGGGGCAGTATCTCTATGGATAAAGGGCTTCCCTTGCAAGCAGAAAACGTGAGTTCAATTCCCAGAACCCACTCATGGAGGCACACATTTGTAATCCTGACCCTGGGGGAGGTGGAGACAAGAGGACCACAGGAGATCAATTGGCGAGCCAGGCCAATGGGAGACCACGTCTTAAAACAAGCGGACAAGGCTGGAGAGAAGGCTCAGAGGTTAAGATGGCTGCTCTTGCAAAGGCCCTGAGTTCAATTCCCAGCAACCACATGCTGGCTCATAACCATTTATAATGAAATCCAGTGCCCTCTTCTGGCCTGCTGGCTCACATGCAGACAGAATACTGTATACATAATAAAAAAAATAAATCTTTTTTGTTGTTGTTGTTGTTTGGTTTTTGGAGACAGGGTTTCTCTATTTAGCCTTGGCTATCCTGTACTCACTTTGTAGACCAAGTTGGACTCAAACTCAGAGACCGATTGCCTCTGCCCCCCTACCCCCACCCCAGTGCTGGGATTAAAGGTGTGCACCACCATGTGCCTGGCACAACAAATAAATCTTTTTTAAAAAAGAAGAAGAAAAAACAGGCAGTGGTGGCACACACCTTTAATCCCAGTACTTGAGAGGCAGAGGCAGGCAGATTACTGTCCGTTAGAGGCCAGCCTGGTCTACAAAGTGACAGCCAAGGATATACAGAGAAACCTTGTCTGGGGGGAGAGGGGGAGCAAAGCAAAAAAGAAAAAGAAGATGTGGGTGGTGTTCTTGAGGATGACTTGAAGGGTTGTACTCTGGCCGCCACATCTTGGGTGCACATGAACACAGACACACACATTAAAAATAAAATAAAAATTTAAGAAGTTTAACAGAGGGGAAAGCAGCACTGTAAAGAAACGGCCACTTTCAGCTAGTCTCCTGGCTTAGTGAACCCACATCTGTGAAATATAATTAGGCAGTGGTCTTCATTAATCAATCCAGTTCCACATGCCCACCTTTGCTTTTGCCTTAACAGGTTTTTTTCTTTCTCTTTTGTTTGGTGTGGACTGGATTTATAGACCAGGCTGGCCTCAAACTCAGAGATACACCTGCCTCTGTCTCCCGAGTGTGGGAAGCCATGCCAAATTCTGCCGTGTCAGAAGTCATGTGCTTAGGCTGTATGCTGTGACCTTCCGAGTTGCTGCCTTTTTGCCTCACGAGGTCTTGTGTTCCAGGCTATCCTTGGACTATTTACCTTTGAAAGAAGTAGGGAAGTCCCAACTTGGAACCACCAAGAGGATCAAGGAAGTTGTTACAGGGAACTACTCAGAGACCTAGGAAGTTCCACAGCTACTGTATTCTTGCCTGGGGGCTAGGGTGACTGAGATTAGGATAGATCCTATTGACCTTGCTCTATATATATTCTTACTAGTCGAGCATTAAAGTGAATCTTGATCAGAAATTTCCTGACTTGATTCGTTATTTCTCGAGTCTCTGTATCCTACTTTCAATCCCCACACCCTCTTTCAGGTGAGCCTGGATTTTTACAGCAGGCCAGACCCGACACCCGAGTGCTGGGATTATAGGCATGTACCACCACACCCTGCGCCAGAATTTTAAAGAACATATTAGAAACGGTATTCATTCCCTCATATGCCTTTTCAGTTTACTTATTGAGTAGTTACCTGGATACAAAGAAGCCAACTTAACCTGCGTCCTCTTTCATCTGTGTGGCCTTATGAAGGCCAGAGGCCAGAGGCATCTGAGTTGGAGGTAGAAGCAGCTGAGAACCACCTGACTAGGAACTGAACTCCTGAACAGTAGGTACTCTTAAAATCACTGAGCCATCTCTCCAATCCTACCTAAATAACTAATTCAATGCTTTCCTCCTTCCCACATATTTTACAAAAGCCAGTTTGTGTCTTTTGCCCATCAGTGCGCCTTTTCACCTCCCGCAATTAATTGTATAGGCTTGACTGGATGAACTCAAAAATTTCTACTCTCTAACACATTTTTCTAGTTGAGTCCAGCGGTAGCTTTGGGAGGGAGGGAGGTGTCACAAAGTATCACTAGAAATACACGTTTTCTTTGAGACACGGATCAAGAATCCCGAAACCCTACTTTGTAAAAGAGTAACTTAGAAGGAGAACTGCCTTTGTCTTGTCAGCATGGGGGAAGTGCAGGGGTGCTGTGGTGGCGGCTGGCACATGTAAGGCTGGGGCAGGATTGACACGGATTTGTAAGGCCAAACTGGGCTACAGAGTCAGAGAAAACTTCAAACGAACAAAGGGGAAAAGGTTAGTGGAGATAAACGGCGTAAATCAAAAGTTCTATGCTCATCCTCTCAATCAGTGTTGGATGCAGGTTCGCGCGGTCTACTCTATTGTTTTACTTTTGCTTTTATCTATTTTTCAGCCAGGTCTCACTATATAGCCCAGGTTGGCATTGAAATCGCAATCCTCCTGTCTCCACCCCTTCGAGTGCTGCGAATACAAGCTCGCTTGATAGCCACCCACGAAACTTTGGAGAACTTCAGCACAAGGTTCGCTTTGAGAGTGTAGAGATTACCCCAAAACACGAGTTGCAAGAGGAGACAGCGTTGAGCGGGGGGTGGGGGCTGGGGTGGGGGGGGTTTAGTTTCATCAAGGCTGGTACCTTCAGCCCCTAGCCCGTTCCACCCGGGGGTCCACGGCCGAGCCTCCACCTTCCAGGTACCCGCCCAATCTAGCCCCGCGGATCTCCTGGAGTGGGCTCAAGAGCTCACCGCAGTCCTTGAAGTGTAGGGGCTCGGCCTGGGTGGTGGAGACAAGCGACAGCAGTAGGATTGTGGCGGCCAGGAAACACATCGTGGGTTAGAAGGCTCGGCAATCTAAGAAGGAAAAAGCAGCTCTGGCAGTCACAAGACAAACTTGTCTGGGACCGAGGGAGGAGCTGGGTCAGGCCACTCAGAGACCAGCGAAGATCCGCCCGCGCCCCGCCCGGCGCTCCCGGGCGCTGGCCAGCGGCCTTCCCTTTATCTCCGCCCATCTTTTCCGCTCCCGCTCTTCTTTGCGTCCATCACGCTCATTGGTACCGCCCTGCTACGGTAATTGGAAGCGGTTGCAGCCAATCAAATCCCTCTTGTCTTGTTATATCCAATAGGTATGCCTAGAGGCGGGGATTCGGTGAAACCCCGCCCCCGCCCCATCTCACCCACTTCCCGAAGCCCAGGCGAAGGCGGGGACTTGGACTATGCTAGGGGCGGAGCTTGTGGGACAAGATGGCGGCCGCCAGGTCCTTGTGTTTAACCGCCGCGGCGTTCAGGGCGGTCATTGCTCGGCGCCGGGGCAGGTACCAAGGGTGGAAGGTCACTTAGGAAGAGTGTTGGGTTCTGCGCCTTCAGGATAGATGGGAGACTAAAGCTTACAGGGGAGATGAAGGCTTGGCAGTTCAGCTGAGAGTGTCTCCAATTTTGGGTACGAGGCTACCATAGAGTGTTATCCGATGCCACTTCGGGCCCCCCGGCTCATCCTCCTCCTTCACATTGCAGGCTCTTGGCAGCTTCTCCCGGGCGTTTGACCCGCTGGGAAGCGACGTCCTCCTCCGTTCCAGAAGCTGGCGAGGGACAGATCCGCCTCACAGACAGCTGCGTCCAGGTAGGAGGCCCGACGCGGGGCGGCGGTGCCCAGGAGGGCTCTAGAAGGGTTCCCTTTCATCCACCCCGTTATCTCCGCTTGCTTGGCGTTCTTGATCCTCTTTCCTACATTTCAGAGGCTTCTGGAAATCACCGAAGGGTCAGAATTCCTCAGGCTGCAAGTGGAGGGAGGTGGATGCTCCGGATTCCAATACAAATTTTCACTGGATACAGTTATTAACCCCGACGACAGGCAAGGAGGACGGATGGGTCGCTAGAGGCCATATCAGAGGGGTAAAAGTGACCCCAGTTTAAGATGCACTTTTATTCCAAACTTAAAAGCGTCTAAGTATGCTTGCCGCCGCCACCCTCTCCACACTGTGAGGACGCAGCAAAAGATTTGTCCTCTTGTTTTAAAATAAGGAAGAAAACTGGCTTACTTAGGGTGGGTTCTGTGTGGGTAGTAGTCAATTTAGAAAGGGCAGACTAGTTTGAGACCAAGTCCCTCAGTATTTCCCTCTGTTTATTACGTTGATCTTTTTGCTTCAGATAAAGTTAGCACCTGCTGTAGGTCCTAAACAATTGGACCATCAATTGGAGAATAGAGTGTACCCCTATGGCCTTGGGGTGGTGTGTTCTTGGTGCCTGTGGTAGCCATCAATAATGCTTTCCTCTTGTCTTTTCAGGATATTTGAACAGGGCGGGGCCAGAGTGGTGATTGATTGTGATAGCTTGGCCTTCGTGAAGGGGGCCCAGGTGGACTTCAGCCAAGAACTAATCCGAAGCTCATTTCAAGTGGTGAATAATCCCCAAGCCCAGCAAGGCTGTTCCTGTGGGGCTTCCTTCTCTATCAAAATCTGACGCAGTGACGGATGACTCTGGGATCGCCACCCGTTCTACCAGTGTGAAAAACCTGGGAATAGTATAATTCTAGAGGTTTCTTTCTTATCGTGTCCCTCTTTTGTTTTATTTAATTTAATCCAGGAGTGCTTCCTTTTACCACTGTTTATGATGGAATGTGAAGTCTTTGCTCTTGGCCTAAATACTCTGCCTTCCCCCAGCACAATGTTAAGGCCAAGTCCAAAGGCTGTTACCTCAGCTTTAATCACTGGCTGGAACCCAGTATAATTTGTAGCACCTCCAAGACTCCGAAGTTTGGAGTTAACTTCTCTAGCCTTCAGAATTGTTTGTATATATGTGTATAGCTGTGTATAAAGCATCATTATAAACTAAGTCCTTTTGTGTTTTCAATCAGGGCCATAGTTTGGGTAGCTTGACTACCAGCAACAAGCCAGAATCAATTAGAAAGGCAAATCAAATATTGTCCATCTGCCCTTCCTTCCTTCCTTCCTTCCTTCCTTCCTTCCTTCCTTCTTACAGGGTCTTATAGGTAGCCCTGGGTTTGAAACCAAAGAATATCACTAGAAAAAGGATGTATAACATTCACCACACATCTGTCTCAGGAGCAACATGTTTCTAAAACTGCATTTCTTTTAACAGTCAACATGAGAGTAATAACAACTACAGAAACCATCAAGATGAGCTCCAAATTATGCTGTGCTCTAAATTATACTGTGCTCATGGGCACTCCAGAGTTATTTTAAGTCTTCCGTTTTAATCTTGGGCTGCTAAGAACATCTTTGCTTTAATTGGTTTCCTATTTCCATTTTCCCTCTTGGCAAGCTCCCACTTGTTCTCAGCAAAGTCTCATAGACGACACATCAAGTTCCACTGTGGCATCTTGATAATCTTCTGCCTCACTTTAACCTTTCAGCCTCGGGATTAAATCCCTAAATGACACTCATCCATAGACACGGTCTCCTCCTAACAAGAAATCCCACTCCCCAGTGAAACTCTCTCTCTCTTCAAGCTGTGGCAAGCCCAGAGCACCAGTGCACTTCACTAATGATGTTTCTTGTTTCCTGGGTTCAAGCCCAGTCCCCTTTGCATGAACGTCGTGCACTGTAAACTTTTGGATAACTTTGTTTTACACTCAGATGCCATGTTGACTACATTTCCTGGCATGAACCTCATTCCACATAAGAAAAGCTTTTTAACACACAAATTTTAGGGGCCGGAGAGATGGCTCAGCAGTTAAAAGCACTGTCTGCTGTTTCAGGGCCCCTAAGTTCAATTCCCGGCAACTACATGGTGACTCAAAACCATCTATAATGTGACCTATGGTCTCTTCTGGCCTGCAGGTATACATGCAGGCAGAGCACTCATATACATAAAATAAATAAATAATTTTAAAAACCACAAATTCTAATTTTTTTGGGTGGGGGTATTTCGAGACAGGGTTTCTCTGTGTAGCCTTGGCTGTCCTGGACTTGCTTTGTAGACCAGGCTGGCCTCAAACTCACAGTGATTCGCCTGCCTCTGCCTCCCGAGTGCTGGGAATAAAGGTGTGCGCCACCACACCCGGCTAAATTCTAATAGTTTTTAAGGTACCTAAGTGTGACCCTTAAATGGGCTACAGAACTTGAAACAACGATATGGCAGTGCTGTGGAGCCAAGAATTGTTTAGACAGACACTAGAAATAGAACCAACTCCACAGTCACAAAAGATAACTGTTACCATCAATGGGGGAAACCACAGACAAGTGGGCTGTATAAGAGTTACTAGTTAAATATATCTTTTGCTTGGCATCTTTAGCAAAGAAAAATATTTTATTTATTATGTCTACAGTGTTCTGCCTGCATGTGTGCCTGCATGCCAGAAGAAAGCACCAGATCTCATAGATGATTGTGAGCAACCATGTAACTGCCTGGAATTGAACTCAGACCTCTGGAAGAGCAGCCAGTGCTCTTAACCTCTGAGCCATCTCTCCAGCCCCTTGAGTTATTCTTAAAAAGAGATTTTAATATATTTTAAGTGTTACAACCTACTACTGCTGCTGGGCAGTGATGGCACATGCCTTTAATCCCAGAACTCAGGAGCCAGAGGCAAGAGGATCTCTGCCAGTTTGAGGCCAGCCTGGTCTACAGAGCGAGTTCCAGAATATCCGGGGCCACCCATAAGCAAACAAACAAACAAATATCCTGTGTATGAGTGTTTGTTTATGTCTCTGTACATGTGTGTAGTGCCCATGAAGGCCAGAAAAGGGTATAAGATGTCCTGAGGCTGAAGTCACAGACAGCTGTGAGCCACCATGTGGGCTCTGGGAATCAGACTCTGGTCCTCTAACCACTGAGTTATGCATCTCGCCGGTCCCTAGAACCTCCTCTTTCAGAACATCATCTGTGGTTACCAATGGAGTGGTTTTTAAATCCCCAAGCATGAGCAGAATAGCTTTTGCTGCTAAATATGTTCTCCACTACATTGAAGTGGCCAAGGAGGCAGAAAAGGGTCCCCTAGAGCGCAGAAGCCTATGTCAGTTGCCTTCTGGTAATGAGAGTTGGGTTCTGTGTTTAGAAAACGGCAGGTTGGAGAAAACCAAGAGCTGTAATGGAAGTTTTGGTTTCTTTGTAAACTCAGTGCCGTTACGTAAATATGTTTGAATCCCAAGTGTGGGATTTTAGTTTGTTTGGGCTTTAGTATGTCCATAGCTGATAATTGCCTCCTGCAGGGTGTGGTCTTTGCCAGCTGCTAAGGGCCTGCCTTGAGCAGCACAGCAAAGGGCGTAGTCTAGAACTCTGAGGAAGATAGAGCCTGGAGAGAGAGAGTGTGTGGTATGCAGTGGTGGCTTAGCAGTTTGGAGACCAGAGACAGTGTGGCAGCTTAGAGACAGAAAGGGAGAAACGCTTCCACACAGCGGCTCGGAGATTGGTATTGCCCCAAAAGAACCCACTGACCCGAAACAGCTGGGAGAAGTAACGGGGTCTGCGCCCCTCTCCTCACCAACCTCCTTTCTCTCTTGCCCTGGGTTAAGGGGTTGGTGGAAGAGAGGTAGAGGCATCAATAGCTCAAATAAAATAGAGTTTAAAACCAAGTGAAAACAGAGAGCAGTGCTTCTTGTCATGTGAGGATCGTATTTATAGAAGAATGTTGTCAGGGGACTGAATCCTGGAGGCGGGGGTACTTCATGAGGCACCCGTAGCATCTAGAAGTCTCTGGAGTGAATTATACCCATGGCATGAAGGCACGATAGCAAGGGAACACTAGGATATTTGCTTGGACTATTTTTTCTTTCTTTTCTGTTCTGTTCTGTTTGTTTTCTAGATGGGGTTTCTGTGTGTAACCGCTCTCTGTCTGTCCTGGAACTGTTTTAGGGTTTTTAGAAGCCGTTTCTGACCAAACACCCTCTTCCTGACAATCCATGGCGGCCAGCAGACAAACGTTTTGCAAGTTTTACTCGCTGCTAATTCATTTAGGGACTCTTATCACTCACCCTCCACCCCTGCATCTGTTGTTGTTGTTTTTGTTTTGTTTTGTTTTTTGAGACAGGGTTTCTCTGTGTAGCCCTGGCTGTCCTGGACTTACTTTGTAGACCAGGCTGGCCTCGAACTCACAGCAATCTGCCTGCCTCTGCCTCCCCAAGTGCTGGGATTAAAGGCGTGCGCCACCATGTCTGGCTTTCTTCATTTCTAGAGAGACCTGATAGGTCACCCAGGCTGGCCTTGAACTCGTTCTATAGCTCCTGCAGGCCTTGAATTTGCAGTCCTTTTAGAAGATGTGATTACAGCTGCGTACCACCAGGCCCAATTTACCATTACTTTTTTTTTTTTTTGAAGTTTTAAAAATTATTTATTTATTTTTCAAGACAGGGTTTTTCTTGTGTAGCTTTGGCTGTCCTGGACTTGCTTTGTAGACCAGGTTGGCCTTGAATTCACAGAGATCTGCCTGCCTCTGCCTCCTTAGGTGATGGGATTACAGACATGTGCCACCGGGCCTGGCTAAGATTTGTATTTTATTATTTGTATGTATGTATGTATATATGTGTGTCTGTGTCGATGCCATGTATGTGAGGATACCTGAAGAGGCCAGAGAGGATGTTGGATCTCCTGTAGCTGGAGTTAGAGACATTTGTAACAGCTGCCCAACATGGGTGCTGGGAACCAAACTCCAGTTCCTCTGGGAGAGCAGTAAAGCGCTTTAACTACTGAGCCACCTCTCCAGTGCCACTCCTTCCCCATTAATCTCTTCTTATCTTTTTGACACCAGAGTTTTACTGTGTAGCTGGGGCTGATCTTGTTACACTATGTCAGCTAACACTGGCTTCAAGTTCTCCATCCTCCGACCACAGCCTCTTGGCTGCTGAGAATTACAGGCATGTGTCTCCATACCCAGCTCTTCCCATTGTTTTAAAGAGGGTTTGTAATGCCATGCTTAGCCAGGAGCTGTATTTTTAAAAAAATGGTTTATTTATATTTTGAATAGGTAATCCATCTACAAATTTAAAAAGGGGGAAATACAGTGAAAAAACCTCAGTGTTTTATTTATCCACCCTGTCACTCTTTCCCATGAACCATATTGTTTTCAAGAGCTTAATCCTATAGATAGATATCACATGAAATAACACATGTATAGGGGTACTCATCGCAGCATTGTGAACAAAGGTAGGCAATAGAACTGTCTGCCTATAGCCCCTGGCTAAGTAAGTTATGGTTTATCCATTCCATTGACTAATATACGGCTGTAACACAGAGGGAAACCATTGTTTATTACTTTTATTTTGAAACAGGTTCTTGTTTTGTAGCTCAGGCTGTCCTAACTCTCACAATCCTCTTGCCTTCTGCACGTTGGCTTTATAGGTTTGTGCTACAACACCAGGCAACATGAGATACTTCTTTATGAGCAAACATAGAGTGAAAAAGATGCAGTTGGCTGTCATGTTCCACACCTGTAGTCCCAGCTTAAAGGTGGCAGAGGATCATTGGTTCTAGGCCAGCCTGGCCTACTTAGTAAGACTGCCTCAGAGAGGGGATGGGGGAGAGAGAGGGAGAGATGGAGGGAGGGAGAGAGATAGATATAGAGAGATTTTTAATAAAAGACAGTATGTGTATGTGCAAGCAGCTAAAGGCTGAACAGGAAGGCAAGGGCGGAGGGCTCTGAGGGCCATTGCACAGTGCCAGCGTGGCAGTCTTGGGCAATGGTGGGACATTCTCTGAGGATAGGTGTAAGGCAGAGCGGTGGGGATGAGGTTACCAGCAGTCCACTCTCCTCTTCAGACACGTAGCAGCACGTCTCCCACACTGTCCACGCCGTCTTCTCCCCCGAGTCTTGTTGGGTTGTCTTGACATGTGTTTAGACTGCCATCTTCTCTGCTGAGCACTCCATAGCGGTTGTTTCTAATCTTCTGCTTTACAAACAGCTCTTTAATAAATAACCCCTCACGTCCATGATTTCATATTTAGCAAGAATATAGCTGAAGGTTAAAGGCCCAGTGGAACTTTGGGTCAAGGAGTTAGTTTTGTGCCTGTTATAACTGTGAAAGCCATTGCCATATTGTGCCCTTCAGATGTTGCACCAGCATGCACTTCTATGATGTTGTCCGTGAAGGCTTGCCACCTTCCACTCTGAGCAAACTGTGGTCTTCGCCAGTCTTTAAAAGTGTCTGCATGCCGGGCGGGGTGGCGCACACTAATCCCAGCACTCAGGAGGCAGAGGCAGGTGGATCCCTGTTGGATCGAGCCCAGCCTGGTCTACAGTACGAGTCCAGGACAGCCAAGGCTACACAGAGAAACCCTGTCTCAAAAAACCAACCAACCAAACAAAAAAGTGTCTTCACTATCCTTCCTCGTCTCCCATTGTGTTAAGTATTCTATGAACAGCTAAACCTCCCACTTTCACTGCACTGTAAGTGGCATTTCTATTTGGAGCAAAGGAATATTTTTTACTGGTTTAGGAACCATGTGGTTTTGTCTGCTGAGGATGCTTCAACTGGGAGAGAGGCCTAAAGAAAGTCATCTAAGATTCGCATGTCTCAGTTGTACATAGGAGTAAAGTAGTAAATGAGACTGTCGTATGACTACATGTAACTTACAGCAATCGTTACAGTGCTCGGCTGGAGCAGGCTTTCAGTAAGTTATATGACAGCTGACAATCGGAGCAGCAGGCAGGGCAGTCATCACCATCTCTTCTGTCACATGCAGCCTGTCACATCGCCACCAGCCAGGGAACACAGCTTAGGATAGCACAGAAACTTCGGCGCGGGAGCCCAGTCACACGGGCTGGTGGGACCGGACATGGAGCACACGCAGGTTCATCTCTAGTCTGACCTTGAGACTTAACCAGCGTGGTGGAGTTGGTTTAATAGGAAATAAAAACAAAGCACAGGAGGGTCCAGATGAATGTTTCTTTATTCCACCATGCTCCTAAAACTCCCAGCTAGCTTGTATGGAAGTGCATCTCTCAGAGAGATTCCAGACCTCTTTTTTTTTTCCCCCTGAAGGGAACAAGAGCAAGGGTTTCTGAGTGGTGGAGATAACATTGAAAATCTGGCCTCTTCTGACAAGAGCAACGGAAAAAGAGACCTTTGAATTGTTAGTCGATCAATTTGGGTTTCACAAAAAGCCCAGAAGAGATTTGTTTTCTGTAGGGAACATATGTACCCAATAAAGGTCTGTGGAGATGGGCACTGGAGCCTGTGACAAGCTTTACTGCTGGTCCTGAGGTGGCTTGGAGCACTTGTTTGCCCAGACCTACTCAATGTTTTTAGATGTGTATAAATCTTGGCTCCTCCTTCCATATCAACTCCCCACGGTTTTTATGTCACCCTCTTGCCTTGCTTTCTCGGTCTCATTATTCCTCTTCGTTTGTGTTTCTTACGCTCAGCAAGTATCAGTCTTCGTCCTCTGTGATGAGGGAAGCTGGTCCCTTCTCGGGGCCACAGAACTGTCTACAGGGTGGAGATGTGGCAAAAAGAGCTCGTGCCAGCTTGGCTGAGTGGTGGTGGTGGCAGTTCTGAGAGGTGGCATTGCAAATACTCCCCAACCTTTTCCAAATCCTCTCTTGCAAACCCACAGGTTGCAAAGGGCTATAGCAGAGGAGGTGTGGCTGCTGTCCCAGGCATGAATCATCAGGACCAGGTGTGGATCACAGCTGGAAAGGGGTACCTGCATTGTACAGCCTGAGAGGAGTGGCTGAGGGCTCTTCTGAGGAACACCCTACAGTGAGGCCCTAAGGACAGACTGGTGGGCTGCGTCCCATGGCCAGTGGCTGAAGCATTAAAATATTTGTTGTGTCTGAGCCAAGCAGTGGCATAGAGGCAGTGATGGAAGCTCACCAGAGTTAAGCTGGAAAAGATTTAAAAAAAAAAAAAAGTAGGCAAGGCTGGCAGAACTGGGCTATAGAGCCCTGGCCTGATGCCATCATGTTATCTTCCCAGCCACGAAGTCTTCCCAGCTAGGGAAGCAATCTTAAGTCCCCAGCCTGTAGCTGAAGTCATTTCCAGATAGCTGCCCACGGTGTTCTCTCACTTCTACTCCTGGGCAGCACAGTGTGGGGGACCTGGCTCTGCCACATAACCTGGGGAACAGTGGCAGCGATAGGAGCCCTCTGTGTTCTCACAGTGACCATGTGCACAAAGTGCTGCAGGCCCGTTCAGATCTTCACATTCATTCACATCTGTGGAAGCAAGCAAGAAAGCTGTAAGGGTCTCTCTGTCCCTCTAGCCACCAGCCCCTACCGCCTTACCCTGGATAGGACACCCAAAGACTGCCTCACCTCCCCAAACCAGACAACTTAGGGACAAAAGCCAAGAAGCAGTGACCTCTCAGCGTGCCTTTTGGCCTTGCAGCTCTTCCATGGAGGGCCATCCAATCCAGCATGAAAACCTTCTGCAATTGCTTCCGCAATCACTAGCTTGACACGCCCACTAGGGGGCAGCAGTGTATTTCCAAGCTATCCTAAGTCCTAGGGTAGGGGAGTCCTTCTCACTGCTCCAAACTTACCCACACAGGCCATGTGGGCCGCATCCAGCTGGAAGCCTTCAAAGCAGTCACAAGTGTAGCCCTCCCGGACACGTACGCAGCGGCCATTCTCACAGCCATTCAGGATGCCACATTCCTCAGCCTGAAGTCCTTCGAAGGAGGCCAGGGGTTCTAAGAGAGGGTCAGAAAGAGTAAAGCTGAGGCCTGAGCTTAGACCCCAGTCTTGCAGTGCAAAGGTTGTGGCTGCTGAGTGCTGAGGACGGAGTTGTGCTGGTGGATTCTAAGAGTCCTACAGAAAGACACCTAAAACAAAAGGTCACACTCTTCTGAAGGTTTGGGGTCATAGCCATGTATGGTAGCGTCTGACCTTTTGGAGTTCTGTCTTGGCTGACCGTGACCCTGTCTTTCCTTCTGGCAGGCAGGTGGAGAGGGGGCAGTTTTGCTGCACATTACCTGAATGGCTATCCACATAGTGGGGCCGAAGTTCAGAGGGTTGCAGAGGAGGCTCAAGGACAGGTGTGTTGTCTCCCAGCTGACTGGCCGTGTTGGAGAAAGGAGGCTCTGGGACGGTGTCCTCAGGGCCCAGGTAGTTGTAGAAAGGGGCCCCGTCTGGGCCATAGAGGTTGTAAGGGAGATCGTCTGGGCCGGGGCCATACTCATAGCCTGGCCGGAAGTGGATCCCTGCTTCCCGCTCTGCCTCGATCCGAGCCACATTGCACAGCTGAGCATAGACCTCTGTCGGGGAGGAAGCAGAAATAGAGCTGGGCTTCAGCTCCAGCTAGTGAAAGCTCCGCGAGCTGGCTCATCAGCTCGGCACCGAGGAGAGCATGTAGGATGCCTGACAATTCCTGCACAGCCAGGATGGAGAGCAAGGCTACTCTGACTACTCTCCTCCTTCCAGGGTGACAGGACCCCTCCACCCAGAACTACACCCAGACCTGCAGGTACCCTTTTACCAGAGCTCCTGGGGGGGCACAGAGCACACTGCTGGCTCCAGGCCTCTCCATCTTGGCAGCAGCATTCCGTATAGGTAGTGCGGTGCCCACGCAAGGGCTGGCTGCACACATCATTGGTGACTTTCTTCCAGCAGATGTCCATGTGGATGTCATGGTCAGGGAAGTCCTCTGCTGGCACAGACCCCAGGAGAATGTGAGTCCCAGGCCAGGTCTGTGCCCCACTGTTCCCCCACCATCCTCCCTTCACCTGTGCTGCTGGTATTATTCACACAGCGCTGCCCACTGAGGTCTAGGGTGAGGGGGGGATTGCAGAAGCAATGGAAGGAGCCATCCGTGTTTACACACTCGCCATTCTCACAGGCCACGTCCTGGCATTCGTTGTGATCTGTGGGGTCAGGAAAAGGTGGAAGAGGGCCAGAGTGGCCTTTTGACAGCTAATGCTCACAGGAGAATTTACCTAAGGAGGTCCATGCAGATGCCCATCCTAGAAGGGCTCTCTCTAGGAACAATCTCTGCCAGCCTACATCTCCCCTCACTTCAGACCCACCTGCCGCAGTGGACATCTTTCCCAGAAAGGGGACTTTCAGCAAGAGTGGGACTTGGGGTTAGTGGGGGGGGGGGCGCGCCCATGTGAGTCCTCACCTTGGCACTTCCTGCTGGAGCCATCATAGTGGTAGCCAGGGTTGCACAGGCAAACGTAGCCAGGCACTGTGTTGAGGCATCGGCCATTCTGGCAGAGAGCAGGCCCAAACAGCACACACTCGTCGGCATCTGAAGGAGGGCAGAGGGAGTCGAGAGGGGAAGAAACAGCAGGAGCTAACACCCATGAGGTACCCATTAAATAGTGCTTGGTGCTGGTGCATAGCAAGCACTCAAGAAAAGCTACTTTTTGGACTGAGTGTTCAGTGGTAGTGTCTGCATGAAGCCATTGGTTTTATTCCCAGCAACACAGCTCATGCATGTGTACACACACACACACACACACACACACACACACACACACACAGAGAGAGAGAGAGAGAGAGAGAGAGAGAGAGAGAGAGAGAGAGAGATGAATGCACACACGCATGCACGTACACACACATGCATGCACATACTCGCTTTCAGTTTCCATCATTTCCTTCCAAGGACTAGCTTCTGAAACCCTCCAATAAGAGTATGAGCTTCCCAAAGTTTCCGCTTTGATAGGTGGAGCCAGAGAGCTAGCTATTGTCCCAACCTGGGTGGCAGTGTAGAACCTCACAGTCTGTCCCTGTGTCCAGGTATAGTGGAGGTGAGGTTAAACACCACAACAGGCCCACCCCCAGACTTGAGGACATGGGAACACTGAGCTTGAGGCCATGTGAACACTCCAGGAGGATCTTGACTAAAACTTTAAAGATTAAAATATCAGGGACAAGCCGGGCATGGTGGTGCACGCCTTTAATCCCAGCACTCAGGAGGCAGAAGCAGTCAGATCACTGTGAGTTCAAGGCCAGCCTGAGTCCAAAGCAGCCAAGGCTACCCAGAGAAACCCTGTCTCAGCGAAGCCAAAAACCAAACCAAAACCAAAACACCCCAGACCCCAAAAGACAATACTACCTGAGAGCTAGGGCTAGGTGTAGAACTTCCTGGAACCTCATATAGATTTAGGCCAGGGATCACTCTGGTAGGTGAAGTTGAGGGGGCAGGTGCTAAGGATGGTTACCTGTGTACATGGTCTGTCCAAATGTCCAGGCTCCTTCTACTGGGATGTAGCCTTGACCACTGGGGCAGAGCTCACTGAATCCAACTGCATAGGAAGGCATCCGAGCTCAGAGACAGAGTGTTATGGCTCCCCCGTCCCACTTTTAAGGTTGAATTATATAATAGAAGCTGGCCTGGGACCTTGCCATGTAGCTCAGACTTCCCCCCAAACTCATGTTTTTACCGCGTCAGCCTCATGAGTGCAGGAAGCTGGAATTACAGGCATGTGCCATGACCCCTGGCTCCTCTTCTTTGTAAGTGTCACACTGCAAACTGACCCTAGGAGTCTCTGTAGCCCTTCAGGCCTTACCTGAGTCCTCTGATGGGCAGGGGTCACAGGCTTTTCCCCATCTGGCACCCTGAGTACAGCAGCACTCAGCCCGTGTGGTGTTGTGGCCCAGGATGTGAGAACAGAGAGGACCACCATTGTGCCCAGAGTAGCATTCCATGCGGATGAGGCCTGAATCCTGGTCTCCTGTTGGGGCCTCTGGGATTCTCTGAGCTGTGTGTGACAGAAGCCCCTTATTACTGTTTGTCCATGACCCTTTGAACCATCCTGGCCCTCAAGCTGACCTTTAAACTTGGTGTCTATAGAGAATCTTATGATGTACATTACCTCATGTTAGCATCTCAAAGACATTGCATCTCAAACGTTACATTTAAGAAGTTATTAAGGGGTGACATGGGGCTCTGACCCCAAAGCTTCTGGTATTTCCAGAACACTACTTGCCCACAGTGTGCATGGCCAATCCCCATCTCTGTCACTCCCTTTTGCTTCCCAGGGAACCCCAAACCCTTCGTCCCTCCATTATTCCTTACAAAGTTCCCCTTGATTCCCCCCCTCCCAGGGCACTGAAGCCAACTGAGTCCTGGTCCAGCTTGGGGCAGAGTGGCAGTGGGAAGGGTAGGGTCCAGCTTAGCTCAGCTTCAAGGCCTCTTTCATCCAAAAGACCCATCCTAAGATTGGGCGAATTCAGGCTCTCTAAAAAAACTCAATCTGAGGTTCCAGAGGGCCTATTCTAAATTTGCCAGAGTACCCTGAGTTTCCAAAGATCATCCCAGTCCTTCAGGTGGAATGCTGCCTAGCATGCGCTGGTTAAGTGTGGCACTTAGGCTCCTGCCCCCTCGATAATCCATTCCTAGCCCACACCCCCAACACCAGCCCAACGAACTCTCACTAAGTGGCGGGAGCTGGATGAATGGACAACTTTTATAAGCCAGAGTCCTCATGGAAAGTGGCAGGTAGGGAAGGGGCCCACGAGTCTCGCAGGTCTCACCTCCAGTTGCCCGAGGACGACAGCGTCCTTCTTGGGTGTCATACTCCTCGAGGTCGCTGGCGCAAAGGCACAGGAAGGAGCCTTCCACGTTCTCACAGAGTGCGTCGCCACACACTGCCAGCATGAGCTCACACTCGTTCACGTCTGCCAGGCACGAGGACAGACTCGTGTACAGAGAAGAGGAAACAAATGCACCCTGCCTCTGATTCCAGGCCAGCTAGGCAGGCTCTCCCCCTCGCCCTCCACCCCCCACCCCAACCCCGCGAGAGAACTGCGCTTGGAGGAAGCAAACAGGGATATGAATTAGCAGGAAGCGGGGCTGGTGGGCAGAGGGCATGGTAGGGCTGAAAACGGTTATAAAAGTTCTCTAGGGAAGTGAGTGGGACAGGAAGTCTCTCCTTTGCTTGCTTCTTCTCTGACAGGACTAGCCATTTTCTCCCACCTTCCCAGCAGTAATGCTAACTGGAAGAGTAATCTCTCTCCCTTGACTTTTCTGGATTCCTCTTTGGGGGTCCTATCATGGAACCATGTAAGCATTGATGTTTCATGCCCTAACACTTCCTTTCAAGAAAGACAAAACTTGGTGACAACGAGATCGGCCCAAGGGCCTTTCCTAGCCCAGACCTTGGGTAGCCTGTGGGCTGCTTCTCACCAACACACTCCCAGCCAGAGGGTGAGGTCTCGAAGCCCTGGTCACACAGGCAGCGGAAGGAGCCGTCCGTATTGTCACAGAAGCCGTGGCTCCCACACACAGTGTCGTTGGCACATTCATCTATGTCTGGGGGGATAATGGGGACCAGGATAGAGGGTGTGCATGGTCAAGATTTGAAAGGGGAAAAAAAAAACCCTTGGACACAGCACAAGAAAGCCTTAACTGTAACATTCCTCTTCAATTTTTGTGTAAACTTCACTGTATGGAAAATATACAAACTTCAAACAACTGCCCAAACAATGTCGTTGGGAGAAACTGTTTCTAGTTCAATGCAGGGCAAGCCAGACATGCTCAGCCCTCCTCAGCCCTCCTCAGCCCTCCTCTGCCCTCCTCAGCCCTCCTCAGCCCTCCTCAGCCCTCCTCAGCCCTCCTCAGCCCTCCTCAGCCCTCCTCTGCCCTCCTCAGCCCTCCTCAGCCCTCCTCAGCCCTCCTCAGCCCTCCTCTGCCCTCCTCAGCCCTCCTCTGCCCTCCTCAGCCCTCCTCAGCCCTCCTCAGCCCTCCTCTGCCCTCCTCAGCCCTCCTCTGCCCTCCTCAGCCCTCCTCAGCCCTCCTCAGCCCTCCTCAGCCCTCCTCAGCCCTCCTCTGCCCTCCTCAGCCCTCCTCTGCCCTCCTCAGCCCTCCTCAGCCCTCCTCTGCCCTCCTCAGCCCTCCTCAGCCCTCCTCAGCCCTCCTCAGCCCTCCTCTGCCCTCCTCAGCCCTCCTCTGCCCTCCTCAGCCCTCCTCAGCCCTCCTCAGCCCTCCTCTGCCCTCCTCAGCCCTCCTCAGCCCTCCTCAGCCCTCCTCTGCCCTCCTCAGCCCTCCTCTGCCCTCCTCAGCCCTCCTCAGCCCTCCTCAGCCCTCCTCAGCCCTCCTCCTCAGCCCTCCTCAGCCCTCCTCAGCCCTCCTCCTCAGCCCTCCTCAGCCCTCCTCAGCCCTCCTCTGCCCTCCTCAGCCCTCCTCAGCCCTCCTCCTCAGCCCTCCTCAGCCCTCCTCAGCCCTCCTCTGCCCTCCTCAGCCCTCCTCAGCCCTCCTCAGCCCTCCTCAGCCCTCCTCAGCCCTCCTCAGCCCTCCTCTGCCCTCCTCAGCCCTCCTCCTCAGCCCTCCTCAGCCCTCCTCCTCAGCCCTCCTCCTCAGCCCTCCTCAGCCCTCCCACCTCCACCTCCTCCTTCCCTCTCACCAATGCAGTCTCCAGTTGGGGCCATGTAGAAGCCAGGCTGGCAGCCTAGGATGCAGCGGTAGGAACCAGGGCTGTTCTCACACCTCCAGGCTCCACACACTGGGTCTTCGTCACCCTCACACTCATCAATATCTGTCCCCAGAGCCATGAGAAGGAGGGCAGATGTGTGGCTAAGGTCACTGTTCTGGCCCCACCTTGCTGACATTACAAGCTCATGTCCCACAACTGCTGAGCTCCTTGGTCCATCTCAAATCACTAGCTCACCCCGCCCCCCCCCCAGCAGATTAACTCAGCAGAGTTTTCAGGCTGAGCATCTAGAAAGAGAGCTATATGCCACTTGGGAAGCTCTGAGTGAGTACTTTGCCTCCCATCCCTGGTAGAGCACTCTGTGCCATGTTCATCCCAGTGGGGTTCAGGGAGCTTTCTTCAATATCTATCGCCTTTATCCAGTTTTCAAGATAGTCTGTAACCATCTGTCCCACCAAAAGACATTGGCCCATAGCAGGCGTTTAGTATCTGCTGAAGGTACTTGGCCTCTAAAACTAGGCTCTGCTGGTATAAAAGATGGTGGCTGTCTTTACCGTGCCAGCCTCGGACATTTTCCCAGGTCATCAGAATCTCAATAAAAAGCATTCTACTTTGGATTCTGTAGAAAATGCTTTACTTCCTGAGAAGCTATGTTCATTGTTCCAGGGAGCCAAGGAGCTCCCAGGGATAGAAATGGGCAGAAGTGAGGCAGAGCCTTGTCCCACCCTTAGAGTCCTTACCTACACACTCTCCGTTCTCTGGGGAGGGCTGGAAGCCAGTCTCACACAGACAGTTGTAGGAACCCTCTGTGTTGACACAGTTCCCTCCCAGACATGGGTCTGTGGCTGCACATTCATCCACATCTAGGATAGAGATAGCAGTCAGCAGATGTAGCTATGGGTCTCTTTAGAACTCGCTGGAGGCCCCCAGCAGTTTCCTTTGGACTTGAGGAAGCCCGTAGGAAAGCCAGGGAGAAGCCTGGGGAAGGAAGATGAAGGGACCATCCAGAGCTGGGAACCTGAGGCCATGCTGGGTCTCTGTCCACAGAAGAAAGGTGACACTGAGACTCTGGAGAGCATGCTTGTCTGCCACAGGCATCACAGAGAGGCCCTCTGACAGGCTCTGAGTCCTTCTTTACAAGCCTGCAAATCTCACACCTCTCCAGCCTTCCCATCATCTCCACCCTCTGTCCCTCCCCCGTCCCCCCACCCCCACCCACCCCGCAGGCTGTGGGCACACTATCCACCACACCAGTAATGGTATTCAGATGGGACTCTGCTATAGACACAGCCTCTAACAGCCCTGCTGGGGGACTTCAGTCGCGACCGTGCTGACTTCTTACCCTGGCATCTGGTGCCCCCCTCAGCACTGGCAAAGCCGGGCGCACAGACACAGAAGAAAGACCCCTGGCTGTTGAGGCACTCGCCGTGAGGAGCACAGTGCTCCTCCCCAAGACACTCGTCCACGTCTGCAGAGGCAAGATGAAAAGGGGGGTGTCTCGCCTTTGCAGATACTCAGTGTCCCAGGCTCCTGGTGGGGAGACTTGGGGTACTCACCCTCACACGAGGTGCCATTGGCCAGCTGGAAGCCCTGGGGACAGAGGCACTGGTAGGAGCCCTCTGTGTTCTTGCACTCTCCTCCCAGGCAGCTGTTCTGGGGACCTTCACACTCGTCCACATCTGTAGGGCCACACAGGGGAGGGACCTATCACCTGCCTGAGGGGCTGGACCCACAGTGATATTTATCTCCCTTCCCAGAGCAGCACAGCAGGTGAAGCTAATGAGAGAGCCATGGGGAGAAAGATGACAATAGATCTTTCCATTTGGTCCAGCCCTGGCTGGCTTCCTTCGTGCCCAGTTGTCCCAGCCCAGGGAAACCAAAGCCTCCTTCCCCTGTCTTGGCTGAGAAGCAACGAGAAATAAATCAAGGAAACAGATGCAGGGAGCCTGAGAAAGATAACAGAAAGTCTTTTTTTTTTCCTCTTGTTTGTTTTGAGATAGGATCTTAGGTAGCTAACACTGGCTTTGCCTCCAACTTGCTAGACAGCCGAGGATGACCTGGGATCCTCTTATTTCCATCTTCCAGATGCTAGGACTACTAGCTTGGGCCATCACGTCTTGCTGTCCCCACCCCAACTCTCACTATGTAGCCCTGGTTGGCCTTGAACTTCATCACCCTGACTAGGCCTCTTGATTGTTAGGATTATAGACATTATTAACACATTGCAAAGCACAGTGGGTGCTCTAGAGCTGTGGTCCTCAACCTTCCCAATACTGTGACCCTTTAATTCAGCGTCTCGTGTTGTGGTGACCACCCCCCCCCCAACCATAAGATGGCTTCCTTGCTACTTTATGACTATAATTTTGCTTCTGTTATGAATCATGTCAATATCTTATATCCAGGATATCTGGCCATTCCAAAAGGGTCTCATTGGCTCCCCAGAGGGGTCGAGACCCAAAGGTTGAGGAACCCCCTGTTCTAGAAGCTGGTTATAACAAGGAGGCTTGAAAGTCTAGGCCAACACCCAAGCAAACACATGTGTCTCTTTTTGTTCCTCTGTGCTCCTGAGACACTGCAGCCTGCACACCAGCGCCTTCATGGCAGTGAGACCTGACATCAACTGCTCTCATGACTTGTTCCAGGGAAGGGGTACTTTTATGAGTATCCCCTGCCCACTATCCTAGGTTTAAGGGATGATCTTGCTAGTCTGCTGTATCCCATCTGTGCTCTCCCACAGGGCGGGGGTCTCTTACCTTCACAGCTGTTGCCCAGAGGGCTGGGCCTGTAGCCCCTGTCGCAGCCCTTGCAGGAGAAGGAGCCCACAGTGTTGGTGCAGACTCCTGTGGGGCAGACTCCAGGGAAGGCACATTCATCGAGGTCTAGGCAGATAGACAACTGTGGCCACTGACCCAGAAGGCCAGTCCCACCAACCAGGCCTTGCCTCACAACACTTCTTGCCCATCTCTGGGTTTAGAGAATACTCTGGACCTCTAAAGAAGGGCAAGCCTTGGCTATATTCTATAAGATGACTTCATACTTCCTTCCTAGAAAGCTCCAAGGATAGCCCTACATCCAGCTTACCTCTTTGAGACAGTGTCATGTAGCTCAGGTTGGCCTCCAACTCACTATGTAGCTCAGGCTAGCCTCCAACTCACCATGTAGCTCAGGTCCTCAAACTCCTGACCCTTCAGCTTCCACCCCCAAGTGCCAGGATTATAGGCCTGCCCCACCATTTGTCACTTTAGTTTCCCTCTTGTCTCTGTGACTATTTGCTTCATTTCTGAATGTGGAAGTTAGGACAACTGAAGCTCTCTTGCGGCCAAGTCCCCCACAGTTCCCTCTAACCTAACCCACAGAGCCCCAGGGTCAGACTTAGGCTGGAGGACAAATAGATGTTATTTAAGAGGGAGGAAGGCCTATATGCTGTTCCCGTCTCTCCTGCGTTACCTTCACAGGCAGTGCCATCTTCATTCACCCAGTACCCACTCTGACAGGCTGAGCATGTGAAGGAACCCTGGGTGTTGTGGCACAAGCCGGTGGGGCACGAGGCTCGGCTTGCACACTCGTCCACATCTGAAACAAGACATTGAGTTCTGTATGGGATCCTGCAGGGCAGACATGCTGAAGACTCACAGGTGGGCAGGGAGGGTGTAAAGGACAGGTTTTGGCAAATGGTAAAATAAACCTTGGGCCTGATGGGATAACTCAGGGATGGCTACAGGGGTTGCCATGAGGGGCGGGGAAAGATCCTGCAGGCTTGGTTCGCCTGTGCGAGAAGGGTGCTACTTCTTTGTACCTCGGCAACCTTTCTTGTCCGGGGTGACCTCATAGCCTGGCTCACAAGAGCATCTAAAGGAGCCTTCCATGTTGATGCACCTTCCGTGGGCACAGATCCCCGGGGTCAGACACTCATTCACATCTGTGGATAAAGTCCAAGATGGCGCACTAGCCTCTTCTCCTCCTTGCACTACTCCCTACTCTAGCAAGCCTAGATATCCACGAGCTCATGGACCCAGCCTTCAGAGGGCGTGTGGACCACCCTTGGACAGCTGCGAAGCCACATTCCTTTATTTCATCCAGGTAGAGCAGGGTCATACTGTACTGGGCGCTCCTCAGCCTCCTGTAGTAATATAGAACACCCTGCCTAGTCCTGGAAAAGCCGCCTAGAATGCTAGAAATAAGGAGTCCAAGACCCTTGACCTACTCCGCTGTGAGTCTCACCCAGTCAAGTCTCTTACCTGCCACCCCAAAACCCTTGTTCTACCCCTCAACAAACAGTCTCAGTCTGTGGGCGGACAGTGTGG